>NC_044985.1:115471690-116124144 GCF_008728515.1 Papio anubis
AAAAAAAAAAAAAAAAAAAAAAAAAGAAACAGTAAAAGAGGTGGGGAGCTGGCCGGGCGCGGTGGCTCAAGCCTGTAATCCCAGCACTTTGGGAGGCCGAGATGGGCGGATCACGAGGTCAGGAGATCGAGACCATCCTGGCTAACACGTTGAAACCCTGTCTCTACTAAAAATACAAGAAAATTAGCCGGGCGAGGTGGCGGGCGCCTGTAGTCCCAGCTACTCGGGAGGCTGAGGCAGGAGAATGGCGTGAACCCGGGGAGGGGCGGAGCTTGCAGTGAGCCGAGATCGCGCCACTGCACTCCAGCCTGGGGCACAGAGCAAGACTCCGTCCCAAAAACAACAACAACAACAACAACAACAAAAAAAAAAAACAAAAAAAACCCAAAGAGGTGGGGAGCTATCTGTTGCTGAAGGAACACGGTTGTTCATAGCCTAAATAACTCCACCACTACGAGCTGTCAGATACCACACTTCTGGGATGAGAGGGAAGTCCATGGGGGCAACTTCCGCCCCAGGGCTCATCTAAAGATGCAGATTCCTCTGTTTTAGGACTTATCCTCGGCCTCATCATTGATCCAAGTCCCTTGCTATAATCCCTAGGTCTGCTTTTTTTGATTTGTTAAAAGGAGGGTTATGTCAGAGGTTGAACCTGTAAATGTGTTTTCAGTTGGTTTTCACCTACATAAACATCAGTTTCACATGGTTCAACTCCATAACTGTCCTACCCACGTTGTACATGAAAATGAAGCATGAGCCAAAGGCTCACTGCCATGTACACAGCGGGCACTCAGTGAATGGGAAATTTAAGTGGTGGTTCTGGAACCAGATGGGCATGAGCCTTCCTCACCCACTTCTAGCAAAGCCACCTGCATGAGAACAACGTCAGGCAAAGCAGTTTTTTTTTTTTTTGAGAGAGAGTCTCATTCTGTTGCCCAGGCTGGAGTGCAATGGCGCGATCTCGGCTCCTGAAACCTCTGCCTCCCGGGTTCAGGCGATTCTCCTGTCTCAGCCTCCCAAGTAGCTGGGATTACAGGTACGCGCCACCAGGCCCGGCTTTTCGTATTTTTAGTAGAGACGGGATTTCACCATGTTGGTCAGGCTGGTCTCCAACTCCTGACCTCGTGATCCATCCACCTCGGCCTCCCAAAATGCTGGGATTACGGACGTGAGCCATCACGCCCGGCCAGGCAAAGCAGTTCTTAGAGGGAAATTCACATTCATCAGTTCCTCCTGGGTGTTTGACCTTCCCGCTCCCACAGCGGCCTGAATCCGTAACTGTCAAGTCTGGTTTTCAGCTGTGGATACACAGGTCACTGCCCGAAGGCCACCATCCAGACTAGGGGGAAGCCTCGATTCTTAGAGGTGGTACAAACCAGGCTCTCACTGCATCTGGGTTTTGTGGAAAAAACAATCCCCTCGAGGGTAACTGGAACTTAATGGATGCGCCACTGGTGCAAGGCGCTCTGTCTCCCTGTTTATGATGACTCATAATCCCTCCAACTCTCTGCGAATGTGACACAAAGGAGGGGGTCACAGTGGCTGAGGCCAAGGAGCCCTTCCTCTCTGTGACGGGCGGCCCCAGGTCTGCGCGGCGGTGAAGACAGACTGGCAGTGGGAGGCAGGGGACTGGACAAAGAGTTGAGACGCGTGGTCCTCGAGAACTGCACTGTGGGAGTCCCCCGAATTGGGGCGCGCCCGTCCAGAGGAGAATGCCACCTCTAGCCACTGGGGCGCCTGGGGGCAGGGCGGAGACCCAGGGGGGCGTTCCTTCGCCGCTGCAAAGGAGGGCGACCGCTGGGCAGCTGGGGTTGGCGCGGTATCCCCGCCCTGCCCAGCATCTGTCCCACGTTTCCTCAGGCTGAAGTACCTGGAGCCCGGGCTTCTTCCTAAAGTAAAACTCGCCCCGGAAAGGCCAACAGTCCAGCGGCCAGACAGGCACCTGGGAACACGGATGCTGTCCTAACCCGTGCGGGAGAGGGGGTGGCGCCTGGCACTGCGCGCCTCCTCCCCGCCGGGAGAGTGCGTGCTAAGCTCAGCAAAGCCCCGTTGTGGAGATGGAACCATGTCGCCCATTACCTAATGAAACCGAGAAGGGAGACTCAGTCTCTCTTCTAACCCGCAGCGCAAGCTCTGCTGGACTTGGCATCGTCCGCCCTCCACGATCCCACACTCCGGGTTTTCCCCATTCCCAGCTCGGCTGCACCGGAGAGACAGACGGAAGAAACTGCCAATGGAAGGACGCAAAGCGTCAACTTTGTGTTCGCCCGCCACTCTCGGCCAATGTGCGCTCGTCTCTCCGGAGTCCCGCCTTCCGTGTCGGGCGCCCCCTTTTGGCAGCACAGGGACGAACGCTACCTCTCGCCATCTTGTGTGTGGCACAGGTAAATTTCTGGACTATCTTTCCACCTATTCTGGTCTTTTTCCCCACACAACCGATCTCTTAGTTCGACAGCCAAGTGCGGTGGCGATAAGGCTGGCGTAGCCAGCTGTTGTCAGATCGCCCACATGAGTTAGATCGCAACGTCACGCCACGCTTGCCGAGCCCGGCGCCATCTTGAGTGTGGCGTCTTGACGCTCCCCTTTCTCGGGGCTCCGCATGGTTCTCTAATGGCCCCCCAAATTTCAGGCAGTCCCCAAAGATTAGCCCAATTGGCTCAAGAGATGATTATTTTCCCCGAGTAACTCTGTAATGTTCATGTGCTCATCGCAGTCCAGCAGTGGGGTGGGAGAAGGGTAGACTCGATGACCCGGCGGGCCCCTGGAGGAGGCTGCCCTGAAGCTGTCGCGACGGCAGTGACCGCTCGGGACAGGCCCTAACCAGAGCCCTAGAGTGAGGGGACCGCTATGCCGTGCGGGACCCGCGGACTATCCCACTCGAGGGACATCGCGCATCGCGGCATCGGGCATCGAGTCCCCTTGATACATGAATCCCTCTGTGCGCTTGACCCGGTGCCTGCTTTTCGACTGGCTTGGCCGACGGACGCCGGACCTGATGGTGGGCAAACTGGGTCGCCTGCCCACAAGACTGGGTGCCCTGCCCTGGGCGGGCACGAGGATATGGCAGAGAGACGGGGCGGCCCAGGTGCCCGGGTCTCGGCCTTGGGACCTCGTTGCTCGTCGTGGGGCTGCCGTCCACTTGCACTGGGACAATCCTTGGTCGAAGGCGCCCAGGCGCGGGGGGCGGGCACCTCCGCGGGCACTGCGCTGGGCACCGCCCGGGGCGAGCGCGGCCCAGCACCCCGCCGTCCCCTCCCCCGCGCTGGCAGCCGTCGTGCGCCCGCCGCCGCCCCCTCTTCCCTCCCCCTCCTTCCGAGCAGTCGCGGGGAGGGCGGGAGGGAGGGGGAAGGGGGCTGGGCGGGCAGCTTTGCCGCGCTTTGGCTTTCTGCGTCAGCAGCCCCAGCAAAACAGCTGCGGGAGCGCGCGTCCGGAACGCGCTCGCGCACCCCTCCCCCGCGGACTCGGCGCCGCTGAGACCCGGCAAAATCAGGCCTTGAATGACAGTGCGACCGGCGACTGCGCAGCGCGGGACGCGCCGGGGCACTGCCGCTTTAAGCACGCTTGTCCATTGTTCGGAATCGAGCCAATGAGCGAGCGCCCGCTCCCCGCGCTCAGCCAATAGCGGCCGGGCATGGGAAGCCGAGCGCCGCCCACTAATCTATATTAAAGCTTCTGGCGCCGCGTGAGTCCCCCACTGGCTGCTCTGAAAAGCCATCTTTGCATTGTTCCTCGTCCGCCTCCTTGCTCGCCGCAGCCGCCTCCGCCGCGCGCTTCCTCCGCCGCCGCGGACTCCGGCAGCTTTATCGCCAGAGTCCCTGAACTCTCGCTTTCTTTTTAAATCCCCTGCATCGGATCACCGGCGTGCCCCACCATGTCAGACGCAGCCGTAGACACCAGCTCCGAAATCACCACCAAGGTGAGGCTGGACGCCGCCCGCCCCCTCGGGGTCCGCGCGCCGCCGCCCGGGCGGTGTTTGGCGCGCAGCAGCTGGACTGCCTCAAGCCCGCTGTTGCTCCTTCTCTCGGGGAAATGGCCCGCCCCCGGCGCGGTGCCCTCAGGCAGCCCACTCTTTGTGTGGTGCGGGGGAGGGGGCGGGAACCGCCGCGGGCAGACGTGATGCCCGTCGGGGAGTGGGCCGGGCGCCCTCAGGGGCCGAGGGCTAGGCGCGGAGGCCCGCTCGCGGCTCTCGAAACTCGTCTGTGAGCCGTCTGAGTGGCGGCGGGAGGGGAAGGGCCTGTCTGGGGGTCGCCGGCCCGCCGGGCGCACGGAAATAACTTTGAAACTCGAGCGCGTTGGGAATCGGAAGTGCCGGGGGGCGCGTGTTGGGGCGCGGGCCGGCCGCGGGAAGTGGCGGCGAGCGCCCGCCGGCCGCGCTGCTCTTTGTTCGGCGCCAGGCTACCGGTTTCGCGCCCTGCAGCGGACCTGAGGTGGTTTATCTGGACTAAGCCCCGATAAGGCGGATGGGGCGACGGGCCGGCTGGCCGCGACGTCGGCAGTCCCCGCGGAGGTGTGACGGGCTTATCCGCTTTGGGCGCTCTGGGAGGCGGGGGTGGGCGCCCTTCGAGGCGAGTGCGCCGGGAGCGGCCGCCCAGCTTCAGTCATGCACCCGCGGTGCCGGGCTTGGCTGAGGCGGCGAGAGCCCACGCGCCGCAGGGAGGAAAGAGAAAGTGAAGCACGGCGCTAGGGCGACGATGGGCGCCCCCCGCGGCTGCCCGGGAGTACCGTGTGCGCCGCAGCTCGGGGCGACGCGGGCCAACACGGCGGCCGCGACAGGCCGATGGTAGGGTCGAACTGGGGGGGCGCCCGGGCCCCGTGGCGGGTTCACCGCCCTCGGCTGTGAGGTCCTGAGCGGCTGGCGCGGCTCGGCTCCTGCTGTCGGCGCCGCCTCGGTCCCACTGCCCGCCCTGGGTAGCGTCTCCGCCCTCGGCGGGAGCGCAGCGCGCTCAGACTGACTGGCTTTTTCTTCATCTTTCGGCCCTCGTCCGCGCCCCTCGTGCCCCTGCGGGGATTGGCGCGAGTCACCTTGGCGTCTCCTTAACTCTTATGCCCCTGGCGTCACCTCTGGCTCTCTCAGGGGCGACTTCTTGGCACAGCGGAGCTCGGGCCCCGTATCTCCGTAGAGGCTCTCAGTGGCCTCTTCTGGGCTCAGTCCGGGAACCAGTTTGTTGGGGGAGAACACCGTCCCCATTGCGGGGCCTGGGTGTTCGATTTTCTGTGAAGCACCGACAGGTGACTTCCCGCGAGGGCGATGAAGTAGCCCGAGAGGGGCATCCCCGACGGTCTCTGACCTAACCAGCCCGGCGGACTTCGGGGCGACCTCCCGCGGGACTTGGCCCGGCATATGCAGACATTCGGGCCTGCCGCGGTGGCGGCAGTGGGGCGTCGAGTCGAGAGGCCAACCGACCGACGCGCCACCCGCGCGCTTGGCACTGTGCGCTCTGCCTATCCGCCTGGAGTCTCCAAGGCAAGGGACGCACTCGGCGGCCCCGGGCCACGTGCTCCCTGCGCGCGGTGCGTGCCGAGGCCCGCGCGCAAAGCCCGCCGGGCGGGGGATGCGCGCCTGCGCGCCGCGACCTCCCTGCCCCCACAGCTCCCCGGGACTTTGTCCGCCAGGGGGCGAGAGCGGGCGGAGCTGGGGTCCGGGGAGCGGGGTGGGCCGACAGGTGGCCCGTGGCCGCTCGCCGGACAGCGGCCGAGGGGTCCAGCAGGCCGGGACGCCTGTTGGTATTGGCGGCTGTGTCGTGTGGAAAAAATTATCAGGCGCCCGGGGCGGTGCTGCCTTTTGGATCCTGGGCGGAGTCCCACCCACGAGGTGCGGTCGGGACCCCTAGCCCTCGCGGGGAGGCCGGGACTTGGTTACTCCGGAGGCAGGCCCCGGCCTGGGGCACCGCCAAGCAGCGGTTTGCGGCCTCTAGGAATAGCGGTCGGATTTGGGGGTCGGTGTGCTTTGGTTTTTTTCAGAGACCTGACCTGGCCGGGGCGGTGCGTTCTCGCGGGTCTTCCAGGCTGGCGCGCCCGTGGGGCCCTCCCCGAGCGCAGGCCCCTCCCTCCTTGCCTTATTTATTTCTGGCACATAGCCTGCCACCTTCCTAGACGGCTCGAGGGGCGGGTTCCTTGCACTTGGAAGCAGGCTGATGGGCGTGAGTCCGGGGCTCGTCCACCCGGCCCGACGGGTTGGGGCTGTGGCGCCACATGGCTCCTTTCCTAGGAAGCGCCAAGGGGCAGTGGGAACCGCCACAGGGGCCGCTGTAGCGGGCCTTAAAGGATGGGAAACCCGATCACAGATGCCCCCGCCCGCCTTCCTTTCACCGGACCAGTGGGAGAGGGACCGCAGGGACATTAGGCCCTTCTCCACGTGTCACGTGCGACTCTTAATTTGGGATGGACAGAACAGACCAGTAGTTCTCAGCGCCTTTGCTTACCCTGGGGTTGCTCGGAAGACTTACTGGTTACTGGTTCCTTCTTCCCTTTTGAAGGACTTAAAGGAGAAGAAGGAAGTTGTGGAAGAGGCAGAAAATGGAAGAGACGCCCCTGCTAACGGGAATGCTGTGAGTGTCCGCCTTGCTCCTGAGCCCTGGCAGCTACCGCCCCGCAGTTTTTTCTTCTCTACTTTAAACATATATATATATATACACATATATATATATATATAGCGCTTTGCACAGTGGCAGTATCGTAGCCAGTGAGCTTTACCCGAGGCGCGACTATTGCTAGTTAAGTATTTATAAAAACCTTTCGAGCAGCGCCTGAACAAGAATAGGTTAAGAGGAGCTCCGGTAGTCTGAGTTTGGGCTTGTCCCAGGGTGGGGAAGCCCTTGCCCTTGCCTTGGGGCAGTTAATGTGCAGGGTTCATGATGGAGCCTGGAGGGTGTTGACTGGAGAAGGGCCTCTGGGGTGGGCTTGGCTGGGCTGTAGATGTAGCTGGCAGCCTCTGGTGGGAGACTGGGCATCAGGAGCAACGCTCTGTCCATTCCTGGGCCAGCTGGTAAAGAACGTGGTCTGTTTTCTGTCGAGGAGAATGAGGAAAATGGGGAGCAAGAGGCTGACAATGAGGTAGATGAAGAAGAGGAAGAAGGTGGGGAGGAAGAGGAGGAGGAAGAAGAAGGTGATGGTGAGTAGCCTTGTCTGTCTTCCCGTTTTCAGGTACTTCTTCCTGGTCTTGTCTGGCAGAAGGGGAAGGAGTTGGGGCTCCTGGGAGTGGGACCATGGTACTTGGGGCCAGTGGACCACATGACCGTGGGCACCCACCTGTAGAGTCAGGGAGGGTCTCCCTGACAAGGAACTGTGCCCATGCCCACTCACACTCACTCGCACACCTAAAAGTTTGTTTCGTGCAGCTCTGAAAGCCACTGATCTGTTGGGCTGGCTTCTTGGGGTGCAGCTGCTTGGGCCTCTGTCCTCTGGAGATTCCCACCTGTGCAGTGGGCATGTGTGTCCTGATTGGGCCCAGTTGCAGGCAGCAGAGGCAGGGCAGGGACCTTGCAGTCCGCCACATGTTCCTCGGGATTTCCCCAGGAGCCACAGTAGGAGGGAAGTGTGGTTTACCTGGCCTTTGATTCTCCAGGTGAGGAAGAGGATGGAGATGAAGATGAGGAAGCTGAGTCAGCTACGGGCAAGCGGGCAGCTGAAGATGATGAGGTGGGTTCTGGCTTGAGAAGAAGGGGGGTTTGGCATCTGGGTCTCCCCACCTACCTCTAGCGAAGGTGCTCAAGCCACGGAGGGACTGTTTCTGACTTTGGCCACTGTGTGGTCCTGAATCTTAAGAACAGGAAGGAACAGGGCTGGGCTCAACTTCCCAGAGCAAAGGCCTTGGGCTGTGGAGCTGGGGGTCCCTCGTTTTTGCTCTGCCTGTGGGAGCTGAGGCAGTGGGCTGGGTAGGGCCCCTGGGGTTGGAGGGGCCTTTGACAGTCTTTCTCTGCCCAGGATGACGATGTTGATACCAAGAAGCAGAAGACCGACGAGGATGACTAGACAGCAAAAAAGGAAAAGTTAAACTAAAAAAAAAAGGCCGCCGTGACCTATTCACCCTCCACTTCCCGTCTCAGAATCTAAACGTGGTCACCTTCGAGTAGAGAGGCCCGCCCGCCCGCCCACCGTGGGCAGTGCCACCCGCAGATGACACGCGCTCTCCACCACCCAACCCAAACCATGAGAATTTGCAACAGGGGAGGAAAAAAGAACCAAAACTTCCAAGGCCCTGCTTTTTTTCTTAAAAGTACTTTAAAAAGGAAATTTGTTTGTATTTTTTATTTACATTTTATATTTTTGTACATATTGTTAGGGTCAGCCATTTTTAATGATCTCGGATGACCAAACCAGCCTTCGGAGCGTTCTCTGTCCTACTTCTGACTTTACTTGTGGTGTGACCATGTTCATTATAATCTCAAAGGAGAAAAAAAACCTTGTAAAAAAAGCAAAAACGACAACAGAAAAACAATCTTATTCCGAGCATTCCAGTAACTTTTTTGTGTATGTACTTAGCTGTACTATAAGTAGTTGGTTTGTATGAGATGGTTAAAAAGGCCAAAGATAAAAGGTTTCTTTTTTTTCCTTTTTTGTCTATGAAGTTGCTGTTTATTTTTTTTGGCCTGTTTGATGTATGTGTGAAACAATGTTGTCCAACAATAAACAGGAATTTTATTTTGCTGAGTTGTTCTAACAAAGCTGTCTCAAGCCTAGTTTTTCTGTTTGTTTCTTCAGACCTTCCAGGGCATGAGGATAGGATGGGGAGGATCCCGGGGACAGTGGGTTGAAGACCTTTTGGGAGGCAGTTGGATATGCCCTGTGATGGGCAGCAGTCTGGTGGGTGGGCAGGGACTGAGCTGCAGTTGGGTGGGGGGCTGCCTACTGGGGCAGTCAGTGATTGTCTTAAGAAGCCTTAACTGGGGAGGAGGACTTCATCACTGGGTGCCACATGGGGACTCTGGTGCCCTGGAGGTGTGGGGGTATGCAGTCCTAGACACTGGAAACAGGCCACACGGGATTGCCATTCTGTGGAGTGCAGGGTGGTGATGGTACAGGCCAAAAGGGAATTTGCCAAGCTTCCCGAGACTCCTCCAAGTGGTGGCTGCCTCTGCAGGCCTCACCGGTTTAGCTCCATGACGTGGCTCCCCCTGCCGGCGGCGTGTGGTACCTGCTGGCCTCTTAGGATGCCTAGGGTTTTGGTTTGGCACTGGTGCAGCCTGGCCGTCATCCAACCTTTGGTCTCCAGGTCCCTTAGCTTAGTTGGGCAGGCCCACCCTGCCCCTTGAACATAGTTGGAGAAGTTACTGTGCTGTTTGAATTTTCACACACGAGCTCTGAGCAGTGGGTCAGGATAACCAACTGGAGGAAGTGCTACCAGCTCATACCCTCGGAGGTGGAGGTGAGGATAAGAGCTCACCAAGAACCTTCTGGGATCCTCCAATGAGAGCTGCAGGGGCAGGGGCCTGTATAGGCACTGCCAGTGGGCCTGTTGCCCAGGTAGGACCTGAGGAAGCCATCAAGGAGCTTGTAGGAAAACTCCCAGGAGCAGACTCAAGTGTCTGCAGAGGCCTGGCCTGGGTTAAGGGAGACGCCGGGAAGGAGGGCAATGGGTGCATTTAAGAGAGCAAGAGAGACCAGTTCCCCCTGCCTGCCCCTTGACACCATGTCCGCTCCATTCTATGCCCCTCCCCCACCTTTGTGGTTCACACCGCCAGAGTTCTGGGGGGACCTTGCCCTTCTCTGGCTGGAGCTTAGTCACCCTCCTGGGGCTGCTCAGGCCGCTTGTTCAGCATGTCCCCAGGCAGCTGCCATCAGGATCAGGGGCAGGTTGAGGCCTTGGTAGGAAGGACCCTCTGACCTGTGTCTACCCCACAGCCTCTGCACAGCTTGGGTATCTGCATCATGGCTCATCCAGGGAAGAAAGGGAGGGTCTGGATCCAAAACACTGGCTCCTCTCTGTTCTGCCACTCAAGGCAACTCAGTACTGCAATGTTCCCAAGCTTGTTGCCCAGGAGAATGTCTCTAAGGCAGGAGTGCAGGCGAAGGCTGTGAAGGAAGGCCACACAGGGCAGGCAGCGCTTGGAGCTGAGAGCAGGTCTAACCCAGCTCCTTCAGGCTGCGGTCCTGCTCAGAACCACTATGGCAAGGCCTCCTGAAAGGGGGTCTGCACACAGACATGGCAGCCATGTTAGCATGAGGCAAGTAACTGAATTTTGTGGTCCTCAATCCCCTCCTCTGCAAAATGGCAACAATAGGCATGAGCCAGGGCCCAGGGCTGCCTTGCTAGGGTCCCCCGAGACACCTAACATCAGCAGAGCTTACTGCCTCCGCTGTCTGAGCTGCCTCATCCAACCAAAGGTTTGGCCAGGAACAGCATTTGCTGCTTCTAGCAGAACACACTTGCCCCTAGTCCTGAACCTAGCACAGAATTAACCACTGCCTGAGGATATGCCTCAGGGCTCGGAGTCACCTTGATACCACTCCCAAAGTCCCCGAATGGCCTCCCACTGGAGCCCGGGTTAAAAGATTAGCAAGGAATGGGTGCCCTCTGGTGGACACAGAGGAACAGTAAAGCGTGCCCCTGAATTCTGTTCCGTCCAGGAAAGACCCTTCAGTGGGCCCTGGTCCCAAGGTAGGCAATGTCAGTCACCCTCCACCACCCTGATCCCCCCACCCAAACAAGACCTTTCTCCCTCTGTGTTGCTGGAATCCCAGTCAGATGTGACAGTCAGTGGTCATTTCCCAGGCCTTCCTCTGGGCGACTGATGCCCCCTCCTAAGGACTGAGTCCTTTATGTGGAACTAAAGCTGGAAGCAGGGGTCCATTCTTCCACGGTCTTGGGCGTCCCTGTGGCCACAGGTGCTCCTGCCATGCTCTGTTCACATGCTTGGTGTGTACACTGCCCTCTTGGGGTGGGCCTGTTCCTCAGTTATCTCCAGCGCCAAGTACAGCACACAGAAAATGCAGGCCCTCATGGAGGACTGTACACAGCCTCACTCGACTCCACACTCCCTCACTGGACTCCACACGCCCTCACTGCACACCGCACACCCTCACTGGAGTCCACCCTCCCTCACTGGACTCCACCTCCCTCACTGGACTCCACCCTCCCTCACTGGACTCCACACACCCTCACTGGAGTCCACCCTCCCTCACTGGACTCCACCTCCCTCACTGGACTCTACCTCCCTCACTGGAGTCCACCCTCCCTCACTGGACTCCACCTCCCTCACTGGACTCCACACACCCTCACTGGAGTCCACCCTCCCTCACTGGACTCCACCTCCCTCACTGGACTCCACCTCCCTCACTGGACTCCACACACCCTCACTGGAGTCCACCCTCCCTCACTGGACTCCACACACCCTCACTGGAGTCCACCCTCCCTCACTGGAGTCCACCCTCCCTCACTGGACTCCACCTCCCTCACTGGACTCCACCCTCCCTCACTGGACTCCACCTCCCTCACTGGACTCCACACACCCTCGCTGGACTCCACCTCCCTCGCTGACTGGACTCCACACTCCCTCGCTGGACTCCACACTCCCTCGCTGACTGGACCCCACGCTCCCTCGCTGGACTCCACGCTCCCTCGCTGACTGGACCCCACGCTCCCTCGCTGGACTCCACGCTCCCTCGCTGGACTCCACGCACCCTCGCTGGACTCCACGCTCCCTCGCTGGACTCCACGCTCCCTCGCTGACTGGACCCCACGCTCCCTTGCTGGACTCCACGCTCCCTCGCTGACTGGACCCCACGCTCCCTCGCTGACTGGACCCCACGCACCCTCGCTGACTGGACCCCACGCTCCCTCGCTGACTGGACCCCACGCTCCCTTGCTGGACTCCACACACCGTCACTGGACCCAACATATCCTCACTGGGACTGCTGCCCTGAGTGCACACTAGGGGAGTTTGAGAGTTTGAATGGGGGGCGTTCACTGGAATGACTAGAATGACTTAGTCACTAGATTGGGGGGCGGGGAGTCAGGGGCTCCCAGCTCTACTTCCTGGCTCTCTTGGCTGTGGGCTACACAGTCCCAGGATCCAGTACTGCTTTTCCTCTACTGCTATCACAAGCCCTGGGGTCAGTATCCTCAGCCTCTGGCCCTTCATAACTCCTCCCAGATCTCAGTCCCTCTAGGGCCCTAGCCTGCCTCTACCGAGCCACCTCTGCAGGTTGGATGCCTGTGTCCTAGATACAGGCCAGCCCTGCCTGCCTCAGGGCCCTGGCCGCTGCGTGGTCCCCTCCTGGTGGGAGTGGCTTCATGAGGATGGAATCCCTGGGCCCCATGTTATTTGGGGCCTGCTTCAGTCTGGCTGGGCCTCACAGGCCTGGCCCCCTGCTATGCCCAACCTGTCTGCCCAGCAGCCTATCTCCTGGATGCAAGTGTGGTCAGTTTTGCAGTGTCGCTGCTTGTCCTCCCTGTACCCCAAGCCCGTGGAGGCATGGGCAGAGCCAGCCAGGGAATGGGGCAGAGCTGTGCTCTGAGCTCTTCCTCTCGGGATACCTCAGCCTATGCTCATGGGTCTGCCCTGAGCTCAGAGAGGTGAAGGAAGCACAGATTAGGAAACATGGCTGAAACACTTTAAGGCTGCCTGGCACACTGACCCTATTTATATACTGGGTGAATGACACATGCATCGTTTGCAGAGAAGGCCTGGCAGCCAGTGACTGGTGTGGATTCCATGAAGTCCTGAGCACAGCCAAAGATCGATGGTGTGCCTCCATGGATTCTCTGTCAAGGCTGTCACCCACAGCAACAAGAAGTACCAGGTGGTCACTTAGAGCAACCTCATTTTACAAACACCCATGTGAGGACCCTACTGTGAGGCTCTGGGCAGGGAGCAGATCCCTTACTGAAAGGAGCTGCTGGTGGATTCCATAAGGTCCCAGGGGACATCTATTATTTTTTTTGTTACCAGCAGCCATTCCTTCACCCTTTTCTTGGCAGTAATGCCCTGAAGCAATGTCCAGCTTTGTTTTCTTTTAGATGGAGTCTAACTCTGTCGCCCAGGGCAGTGGCGTGATCTCGGCTTACTACAACCTCTGCCTCCCGGGTTCAAGCGATTCGCCTGCTTCAGCCTCCTGAGTAGCTGAGATTACAGGCGTAAGCCACCAGGCCATAGCTTTCTTTCTGAACTTCCCCTCTAGCACACTCAGACAAGCCCCAGGGCAGAACATGTGACTTGGTCCGGGCCAATCAGTGACCTGAGGTGCCCTGGCTGCATTGGTTGGGTCAGAGTTGGCACATGACCCAAGTCATCCAATCAGAAGGAGTTCTGGGATTTTTTATTTTTTTATTTTTTTTATTTTTTTGGGTTGCCGGAAAGGAAAGAAACACATGGTTTGGTCCCTCAGGGATTTGAACTTAAGAGGCTGGGAAGATGAGGCTGCAGACTACTCAGTGAGGAGCAGAACTGAGTCAAGAGGCAGAGGAACCTCAATTCTGACGACATTGCTTGAGGGCTTCAGTCCAGCCATGCAGAATATTCAGTTAAACAAGCCAGCAAATTTCCTCCCGGTTTAGGCTAGTTCAGGTTGGGTTTTCTGTTATCTGTACCTGAAAGACTCCCAACTAATAAACAGGGAGAATGCAGGGGGCTTCAGACTCCAGTCTCCAAGGCCGACGAGGCCTCTACGAACAAAGACAGGTTGTTGGTGGGGGACAGAGGTGTGGGGATGCCTTTTCTGGTGTGGTTTCCAGATTGGGAGGAATACAGAGCGGTGTGTCAGCCTCAGAAGAGGCTGTGATCTCATGGTCAGTCTGTCAGCAGGATCTGAGTCCTGCCTGAAACATTCCAGCCAGGTGGGGGGATGGCTGGAGTCATCTGAGCTGCCCACCTGGCGTCCTCTGTGTGAAGCCTCTTATCCCCTCTTCTCCAGCCCACAGTGATCTCTGGCCCACTGACCTCCCAGTGCTCCCATCGGGCCTCACAGCCAAACACACTCATTGAAGTGACTCGATGGCCCTGGGAGGCTCCTGGATAAGGTGTGAGATCCCATCTTCACGCAGCCCGGAACCTCCCAGTTGTCTCTCTGCCCCAAGGTGTACCTGAGAGAGGGGAGGTGACTCCATCCCATCTGGAGAAATGCTAGATTAAGCAATGCTAAAAGGGTTTTCTGGCAGGGCATGGTGGCTCGTGCCTGTAATCCCAGCACTTCGGGAGGCTGAGGTGGGTGGGAGGATCACTTGAGCTATAGAGTTTGAGACCAGTCCCAGCCTGGGCAACACGGTGAAACCCTGTCTCTACAAAAAATTAAAAAATTAGTCAGGAGTGGTGGTGCATGCACCTATAGTCCCAGCGACATGGAAGGGTGAGGTGGGAGGATAGCTTCAGCTTGGCAGGTCGAGGCTGCCGTGAACCACTGCACCACTGCGTTCTGGCCTGGGTGATAAAGCAAAACTCTGTCTTAAAGAAAACAAAAAAACAAACGAAAGTTCTCTTTCTGTAGAATTCCCTGGGCACTGGGTAGTGCCCAGGGAATTCTAATATACAAAGGTTGCTGAGTTTCCGAGAGGAAAGTTTAGCATGCAGTTCGCTCTCAATTTATTTGACCTGGATTTTTTCACAGAGAACTATTAACATATTGAAGGACATTAGTGTCCAACAAAAGCTGATCTTGCACAAGGACCCTCACCAGGGCTCAGGAAATGTTTGCTGAACCAAGCAGATGATGGAGAAGGATTCCTTTGAGAATTGGTTCCACAGTCTGGCTCTTGGAACCTTGCATGGGCCTTGTCCTCCCATAGCTACAGGTAGCTTGGGGGCCCTGTGCTGACAGCGCTACATGTCAGTGTCAGCCCAGCACGGGAGGGAGGCATGCCCTTGGCTAAGGAGGTAACTGGCATTTCTAGGTGGGGGGACAGTAAAATGTGGAAACTGGCATAAACCTTTCTGGAAAACATTTTGATCCTGTATATCAAGATCCAAAAAATACGCACACATACTTTTGACCTAGAAGTTCCACGGCCAGGAAACCTGCTGAGGAAAGGCCGGGCATGGTGGCTCATGCCTGTAGTCCCAGCACTTTGGGAGGCTGAGGCGGGCGGATCACTTGAGGTCAGGAGTTCAAGACCAGCCTGGCCAACATGATGAAACCCCATCTCCACTAAAAATAGAAACATTAGCTGGGCCTGGCGCGCGCCTGTAATCTCAGCTACTCTGGAGGCTGAGGCAGGAGAATCGCTTGAATCTGGGAGGTGGAGGTTGCAGTGAACTGAGATTGGGCCATTGCACTTCAGCCTGGGTGACAGAGTGGGACTCCGTCTCAAAAAAAACCAAAAACAAAACAAAACAAAAAACTGCTGAGGGAGGCAGAGGCACTAGACCTGAAGGTGTCCATAACAGCATTATTATTATTATTATTATTATTATTTTATTATTGAGATAGGATCTGGCTCTGTTGCCAGGCTGGAGTGCAGTGGCATGATCTGGGCCCACTGTAGCCTTGACCTCTTGGGCTCAAGTCATCCTCTCACCTCAGCCTCCAGAGTAGCTGGGATTACAGGTGTGAGCCACTGTGCCTGGCCTAACATTATTGATTGATAAGAGTAAAAAATTAGAGACAAGCCAAATGCTCGATCATCAGGAAGCAGGCAAGTCACTTACAGTATAACCACTTGGTGGATATAACAATGTTTACAAGGAATTTTGAAAATTGTTTTTAAATTTATAAAAGCATTCCAGGCCCCCTGTATGACCTTCACACTAGACAAAAGTACTATGTGAGGAATACAGTGAGACCCCCCTCAACCCCTTGTCTGGTCCAGTAGCCCTCTGTTAACTGTTAATGTGAAGCTTGTGTCCTTCCCTCCAGAACTACGAGTAGTTTTGAATAATGTAGAGAAGAGCTTGTTTTAAAATGTCAAGAGAAAAAAAGTTGATACAGAATTGTGTCTACAGTATAATCTAATGATCAAGAAAAAAAAAAAAGTCAAGAATGAAGTTCACCAAAATGTCACCTCTCGGTGGTAGAATTATTTTTTTCTTTAAGGTTCTTTTGTAAATTTTCCACACACAGACTTCAGCAGGGAAATAAATTAACAATCAATAAAAAGAAAGAAAGGAAACAAAGAAAAAAAGGCAAAACAGCAATCTGCACATCCATTAGGTCTCTTTCCGTTGCAGGTGATGGAAACCTAACTCAAACTGGTTTATGAAAAAAAGGAAGTTTGTTGTCACTAGGATGTCCTGAGATAGCATGGCTTCAGGTACAGCAGGATTCAGGTGCTCAAACCATGTACATCCTCAGGAACCCGTCTCCCTCCTGCCCTGTGTCAGTTCTGTTTTCTTTGGCACTGGTTTTGTTTTCCGGCCGTTTCACAGCTATAATACTATTGAACATGGTGACTACTGTTCGCAGCTTCTTCACCTAGCTTGCTGGTGGGAGTGGGAGGGCTGAAAAGGTAATATGTTAACAGGACAGTGGGTTTTCTAATGAAACTTGAGAAAGCAGTGTGACAGACATCATGAGCCCTGTGGGAAGCCAGCAGCCCCTCGCCTGGACTCCTAGTTCAGTTGGGATTGGGCTGTGCTCTGCAGGCCCTCCTCATGGGGCCTGCTGGGACCCAGCATCTCCGAAGGGGAACCAGTCTTTTTCCCCATGGCTCCAGCCTAAGTCCTGCAGACGGCTCTCACTGGTCAGATCTGGTCACTTGGCCCCATCCCCAAGTCAGTCCCACAGAAGCACTTGGACAGAGAGTGAGAATGGGGTAGGAGACCTTCCATTAGGTCATCTTCCATTATGAAAAATCAATGTTATGAATAGGAGGGAGGCTGGGCAGGAGAAAGCAACTGATGTCTTCCACATCCAGTCAGTGGGTATTTGAGGAATTTCAATACAATTCAAAATGGAATCAGGGTGACCTGGGCCTGCTCCTGGGCAGGTGGACCTGGAGTATGACTGCACCCAGTGGTAGTGGAACCACATGTCAATATTCCCCTTGTTATTGCCCCTGAGTACTTCTTTCACTTCCCCTCATAGTTCTTCCACCACTAGGGCAAGGCAGGGAGCTTCAGTCTCATTCTCTGAGGGAAGGACGCAGCCTGGGCCAAGAAGACACTGCTCAGCTTAGTTTCAAAGTAGACTCTCTTTACTCATAGCGAGATGAGAAACCAAGCTCTCAAGAGTAGAAAAGGGCTAATGTGTTTTTATGTATCATGGACCAAAGTTCAGAGACATGACCACAGTGGGAGAGGACAGTGAGAAAGGGCCCTGCCGACTACACAGGGAGGGGATGGGCCCTTCAAGCCTGACAGGAGTGGGGCTTGGATCAGGAGAGAGAGAGACAATTTAGACATGAGTGACCTCATGGGCTGGCAGCTAGTGCCACACGATGCCCCAAAGACCATGCAGGTCCTTCAGTGGATGCCAACACAGAATGCCTGTGTCTTTGGGTGCCGAGCCACCAGCCTCTGAGGAACTACACTCTCATCCCTGCTCTCTGGGTCCTTTCCAAGCAGAGGAAAGATGCTGCTGTCCGAGGGAAGTGGCTGCTTGAGACCTTGTCACATAGCTGGTCACCAGGCTTACCCAACACTCCTGCTTTCCGGTGCTCTCGAGGTCACTCCAGCCAAAAAATGGCCATCTGCTCTCCAGGTCAAAGTGGTGCATAGAAGGGACCAGATGACATCACAGCCAAGGACTTCTCAGGGAACAGGCAGCACCAGAGGATGGCGCATCCTTCACAGCTCTCATGCCCAGCCCTGTCCTGAAGATGCTGGGAGCAGGACAGGCCCGGCTCTGATCCTACTTGAGGGAGGCTTTAGGCAAGAAACTTCCCCTATGAGACTTTGGGCTCCTCATGTCTGAAATGGAGCTCACCAGCTCGGCTCCTCTCCAGATGAGGACAAACACAGGCCCCCCGAGTGTCACTGTTCATTATGATTAGTGACTGCAGGTTACAGGGATTTTGGCAACCCTTCTACAGGCAGGATGGGTCAGGGCTCTCAGGTGACACAATGTGACAGGGACTGGTGTAGCTCCAGCTGTTTATGGCGTAGGAGGCTCATACAGCAGAGGACTCAGCCACTGGAAGAGCTGAGGGGTCTGTGGGGGACTGAGGAGGTCTGAGGGGGGAATGTGAGGGGGACTGCAAGGTGGGACTAAGGGGTGACTCAGTGAGCTCAGGCTGCTGTAACAAAATACCTTCAACTGGGTGGCTTATAAACAGCAAATATTGGCTGGGCGTGGTGGCTCACGCCTGTAATTCCAGCGCTTTGGGAGGCTGAGGTGGTCAGATCACCGGAGGTCAGGAGTTCAAGACCCGCCTGACCAACATGGTGAAACCCCGTCTCTACTAAAAATACAAAAATTAGTTGGGCATGGTGATGGGCACCTGGAATCCCAGCTACTTGGGAGGCTGAGGCAGGAGAATCACTTGAACTCAGGAGGCTGAGGTTGAAGTGAGCCGAGATCGCACCATTGCACTCCAGCCTGGGCGACGAGCGAAATTCCATGCCAAAAACAAAACAAAACAAAACAAAACCCCAGCAAATATTTATTTTTCACAGTTCTGGAGGCTGGGAAATCCATGATCAAAGGTGCTGTCTGTCTACAAAAACAAAAAGGGTGCTTCATGGACGACACCTCTTTGCTGCGTCCTCACATGGTGGAAAGGGGGAGGGTGCTCTCTGGGGTCTCTTTTTATAAGGGCACTAATCCCATTCATGAAGTCTTCACCCCCATGGCTTAATCACCTCCCAAAGGCCCCACTTCCTAACACTGTCTTCTTGGGGAGACATAGGAATTTTTGGGGGGACACCAACATTCAGACAATAGCAGGGGGATACAGAGAAGGGACTGAGGGGACTGGAGGGGGACTGGGAGGAGAATGTGGGGGACTGAGGTAGGACTGCCCAGGGCCTACCAAAATAACAAACTGGTTGGGCATGGTGGGCTCATGCCTATAATCCCAGCACTTTGGGAGGCCAAGGTGGGGGCACTGCTTGAGTCCAGGAGTTTGAGACCAGCTGGGCAACACAGTGCAACCCCTGACTCTTAAAAACATTTAAAAAATTAAAGAAAAATAAAAAACAGCGACTTAACTTTTACTGGTAGCCTCTTGTGCAATAACATGTTTTTGATGTGGCCATCCCAGTGGCTTTTTGCCTCCTCAGGTAGGAGGCCAAGGAGATGCCTGTGTGCAGAGGCATGGTTTTCCTTAGAATATCACTGTGTATCTCCTCCAGAAATACCATTAAATCCACAGTTGAGGTTCTAGAATTTGGTGCTATAACATCATTTGTAGCCTACAAATGTTTGAGGATCACTCTGGTTGTAAAACTATTTTGATATCATAAAATGTCTACTTTTTTTTTTTTTTTTTTTTTTTTTTGAGATGGAGTATTGCTCTGTCGCCCAGGCTGGAGTGCAATGGCGCAGTCTGAGCTCACTTCAGCCTCCCCTTCTTGGGTTCAAGCGATTCTCCTGCCTCAGCCTCCTGAGTATCTGGGATTACAGGTGTGTGCAACCACGCCCTGCTAGTTTTTGTATTTTTAGTAGAGACGGGGTTTGACCATGTTGGTCAGGCTGGTCTTGAACTCCTGACCTTGTGATCCGCCTGCCTCAGTCTCCCAAAGGGCTCGTACTACAGGTATGAGCCACCGCACCCGGCCGAAAATATCTACTTTTAAGTAAGTCTGCTGTTACTTTCTTGGAATCCTCCAAGAAAAACTGGTTATAATCTTAGCCTAATTTTACCAAATGAATATTAGTTATTCAAAATTTTCAATATCTGTTAAAGAATATTATTGCTGAATATAAGCCAATTAAAAGTTGGTATATACTTGCCAGTAGAGATTATTTGGATTCTAATCCTAAGAGCTAGACCTCAAGTAAAAATATGCATGGCCAACAATGTATCATAAAGAAAAGAAATGATCATGACTGACCTCTTTAATAACATAAAACAATAAAGTGTAATTTTAAGTTCTGTAAACAAGTAGACCAATCATCTCCACTTGATTATGCCAGGGCACCTTGTGACCCATAAAATATTCAGATAGCATATTATATCTCAAATGCACATAATTTAGCTACAAATGAAATAATTAATATATATAAAGCATTCAAGTGACAATAACTTTGCTTATCCTCTTATAACAGAAGAATTATTTGGGGGATGATTTGAGCAAGTCAGTTCACTTAAGAAGTCTTTCTAAGATATCTGAGTAGATGCCTTTTCCATTGAATGCATTTCCTTTAATAAGTGCAAGAATTCAAAGGCATTCCATTGAACCAAGAGCTGCTTCAGAGCTCAGAAGTGGGTGGTCAATACCCATTTGTTGCTACAGCTGCCAGTGATAGTAATGAGTGTGTTTCTTTCTTGAGACAGGGTTTCACTCTGTCACCCAGGCTGGGGTAAAGTGGCATGATCTCGGCTCACCACAACCTCTGCCTCCCAGGCTCAAGCGATGCTCCCACCTCAGACTCCTGAGTAGCTGGGACTACAGGTGCGCACCACCACACCCAGCTAAGTTTTGTATTTTTGGTAGAGATGGCGTTTCACCATGTTGCCCAGGCTCATCTTGAACTCCTGATCTCAAGCAGTCCCCTGCCTCCACCTCCCAAAGTGCTGGGATTACAGCAGGGAGCCACCGTGCCCAGCTGATTATATGTTTTTAACCCTCTGAAAGACATTTTATTTTTTTGAGACACGAATCTCACTGCGTTGCCTAGGCTGGTGTGCAGTGGCATGAACATGGCTCACTGCAGCTTCAACTTCCTGAGCTCAAGTAATCCTCCTGCCTCAGCTTCCCAAGTAGCTGGGACCACAGGTGTGTGTCACCACACCCAGCTAATGAAAAAAAAATTTTGTTTTGCAGAGACGGGAATCTTGCTTTGTTCCCCAGGCTGGACTTGTATTCTTGGGCTCAAGCAATCCTCCTGCCTCGGCCTCTCAAAGTGCTGGGATTGCAGGTGTAAGCCATGGTGCCTGGTCCTTCAAGACAAATGTGTCTTTAAACTAAGAGCTTAACAGAAGTCCCCAAACTTGCTCTGTTCACAGCAATCTTAGTGGTTCAGTAACTTTTATTAGTGCACCTAGGCCAAAATAAGTTATCTAACTCCTCTTTAGTTAGTTAGGTTCAGACAACTTATGAAGCATTTCTGCCTTAATTTGGTAGCTTGTCATATTATTTTGGAGAAAAAAAGCCACATAAATTGAGAAAATATTTTCTTTTTTTTTTTTTTTTTGAGGCGGGCTCACTCTGTTGCTCAGGCTAAAGTGCAGTGGCATGATCTCAGCTAACTGTAACCTCCACCTCCCAGGTTCAATCGATTCTCCTGCCTCAGCCTCCCAAGTAGCTGGGACTAGAGGCATATGCTACCACACCCAGCTAATTTTTGTAGTTTTTGGTAGAGATGGGGTTTCACTGTGCCAGACTGGTCTTGAACTCCTGGCCTCAAGTGATCCACCCACTTGAGTGTGGGGATTACAGGTGTGAGCCACCATGTCTGGCCTAATTTCATTTTTAATTAAAATGAATGACTTACTAATGGAGTGTGTGTGCCTATTAGTCACTGCACAGCTTTTCGTACCTTGGAATCCGATTGGATGCCACCACCCTCATCTCCTGTTCACGTTGATTTTCTCTGGGTTCTTGCATCTTATCACCCAAACCTCCGCAAGCTCAGCTTCCCACAGACATTTCATCAAAGAGAATGCAGCATGGCCTAATTTGAAACTTAACAATCTTGAGCTAATAGTTAAGAGTTAATAGGACAGATGTTCAGTGCCACTGTATTTTCTTTGAAAATTAGAAAAATCCTGCGGCCTTCCTGTGAGTTTGCGGAAGTGCCCTGGGAACCAAACATCTTCGCCAAATCCCTGATTCTCACTCAACTCCACCCCTCAGTTTATTCAAAGCTACAGCTGAAGCTGCTTGGTTACAGATCAAATAAAATCACCAAATAGAATTGCTAAGCCCAATTATGTCTTCACTTTGAGGACCATTTTAATAGTGTGTTTTGAAAGCTGTGAAACAATTACCAGGTCATTAGCAAGAAGTTCTAAAAATAAACTTGACAATATAGGCTTAAAGTACTGTCCCACAGGCACAGGACAGTATTATAACTAGCGGGGCTGGTGATCAGATTGCACCTTCGTCTGTTCTTTCTGGCTGTGCCGTAGAGAATAAGTCAGGAAGGGAGGCCAGTGCTGCAGTCCTGAGATGGTAACAGGAGCTGAGGTGGGGGCCGTGGGGATGGTGAGGACACGAACAAGATGTTTATGAAGTGAGGTCAATGGGCAAGGGTCTACTGGGCTGTGGGGCAGTGGGGCAGGGAGAATGGAGACAGGGCATGCCCACAGCCTGGGTGGATGTATCCAGCCACCCTTCTCACGCGTGACTGGGAGTGAAGGAAAGCAAGGACACCTGACCTCTTTGCCCGACTTTTTCCTCATTTCTCTTCTCCATCATACACTAGGCTGCAAGGGGAGGGCTTTCACCTTCTCCTATAACGCAGGGATTTCCCTCACGTTGTAGCCTGAGTTCTCTGTATTCAACAGGTAATCAAGTAGGGTACACCTGGTTCTTGTCATGTTGATGTCAGTTTAAGGGATTTAAACACTCTTTTCTTTTGGAGTAAAGCCTGGCTTTCCAGACTTTTGGTTTGCTGGAGACTAGAAAATCCTGTTTTGGAAGTCAATTGCTGAATGTTGACTTCTTTCATTTTTTTTTTTTTCCCCCCAAAAAACGGAGACAGGGTCTTGCTATGTTGCCCAGGCTGGTTCCGAACTTCTGGCCTCAAGTGATCCTCCCCCTTGGCCTCCCAAAGTGTTGAGATTACAGTTGTGAGCCACCCATGCCTGGCCTTGACTTCTTTCAGTTTCTACACCCCATCACTCCAGACTGATGCTGTCATTGTACTGTCTTGTTTTCTTCAGAACACTGATCACTATCTGAAATTATTTGCCTTCTGTCTCCTCCCATTAAAATCTAATGGGAGATTGGCTGGGCACGGCGGCTTATGCCTGTAATTCCAGCACTTTGGGAAGCTGAGGTGGATGGATCAGGAGGTCAGGAGTTCAAGACCAGCCTGGCCAATACGGTGAAACCCTGTCCCTACTAAAAATACAAAAATTAGCCAGGTGTGGTGGCAGGTGCCTGTAATCCCAGCTACTTGGGAGGCTGAGGCAGGAGGATTGCTTGAACCCGGGAGGTGGAGGTTGCAGCAAGCTGAGACCACGCCACTGCACTCCAGCCTGGACAACAAGAGCAAAACTCCATCTCAAAACAAAGAAACAAAAAAATCTAATGGGAAAATAGGGCCCTCACTCATCTTGTCTAGTAAGTTATCTCCATCACTTAGAACAGTGTTTGGAGTATAAAAAATGCTCAGTAAATGTGTGTGGAGTACATGTATAATGCTTAAAGAATTGGCACATAGCATGTTCTCTTTTTTTTTTCCTTTTTGTGGAGAACGGGGTCTCGCTATATTACCCAGGCAGGTCTCGAACTCCTGGGCTCAAGCTATCCTCCCGCCTCTGCCTCCCTGAGAGCTGGGATTACAGGCGTGAGCCACCGCGCCCGGCAACATGTTCTCAATACACTACAACTAAAAAAGAAAACCTAAGGTATTTTTGGGACGAGGCAGCTGGAAGAAAATGAGGAGCCTACAGATGAGGAAGGAGCAGAACACCCAGAAGAGGGGCTCCAAGAATTCAAGGAGAAGAGAAACCCAGCAGACATTAGCAGAATCAGATGCAGCAGAGAAAGCAAGGACTCGAAGGCACCTGACAGAGGGGTGGGGGCCAGAGCCAGATGGCAGTGTCTGAGGAGTGGATGAGAGGAGTGGGAAGCGTGAGTGAAGACAATTCCAAGTTTGGATCTGCAGAGAAAGAGAAGGACTAGGGCAGAAGCTGAAGGCCATGCAGGATTGAAGAGAAGTCTTATTTTTAGAAATTTATTTATTTTTTTTTTTTTTGAGACGGAGTCTCGCTCTGTCGCCCAGGCTGGAGTGCAGTGGCCGGATCTCAGCTCACTGCAAGCTCCGCTCCCCGGGTTCCCGCCATTCTCCTGCCTCAGCCTCCCGAGTAGCTGGGACCACAGGCGCCGCCACCACGCCCGGCTCATTTTTGTATTTTTAGTAGAGACGGGGTTTCACCGTGTTAGCCAGGATGGTCTTGATCTCCTGACCTCGTGATCCGCCCGCCTCGGCCTCCCAAAGTGCTGGGATTACAGGCGTGAGCCACCACGCCCGGCCTAGAAATTTATTTTTTAAGGTGATTTGAACATGTTTTGTGGGCTGAGGGTTGATGGTCCGGAGAAGAGAAAAGGCTTTTCTGATTTTGTCTTGAGCATAGTCTCCTCTTCCTTTAAATTTCTATCTGGAATTTCTCTTGTGGCTTTTTTTTTTTTTTTTTTTTTTTTTTTTTGAGAAGGAGTCTAGTTCTGTTGCCTAGGCTGGAGTACAGTGGCACGATCTCAGCTCACTGTAACCTCCGCCTCCCGGGTTCAAGCTACTCTCCTGTCTCAGCCTCCCAAGTAGCTGGGATTACAGGCACCCACCACCACGCCCAGCTAATTTTTCGTATTTTTAGTAGAGATGGGGTTTCATTGTGTTGGCCAGGCTGGTCTCGAACTCCTGACCTCGTGATCCGCCCACCTCGGCCTCCCAAAGTGTTGGGATTACAGGCGTGAGCCACTGCACCCGGCATTTTTTTTTTTTTTTTTTTTTTTGAGGTTTCACTCTTGTCACCCAGGCTGGAGTGCAGTGGTACAATCTTGGCTCACTGCAACCTCCACCTCCCAGGTTCAAGCAATTCTCCTGCCTCAGCCTCCTGAACAGCTGGGATTATAGGTGTCCACCACCATGCCCAGCTTTTTTTTTTTTTTTTTTTTTTTTTCCCGTAGAGATGGGGTTTCACCATATTGGCCAGGCTGGTCTTGAACTCCTGACCTCATGTGATCCACCCGCCTCAGCCTCCCAAAGTGCTGGGATTGCAGGCATGAGCCACTGCTCCAGGCCTCTTATGGCATTTCTGATATTTATTGTATCCTCCTACTAGAGACAAACTCAGTAAAGGTAGGCTTGTGCCTAGCACAACATCTTATTAGTGGGTATAATAGGCCTGTAAGTGTGGCCTGAATGTGGCTATATCCCCTTTGGAAGACCTTCATGCCTAACTAGGGTCAGACTCAGTACTTCATCACATTCCCCATCACAAAAGCCCAATACTCAAAACACTGGCAAGAAACATAATGGCGGTACAGATTCGAGGGTGTATTGCATATTACACAGCAAAGTTTAACCAAAATTCTCTAACTAGAAATCTGTATTCTTTCTCGCAAGTCTCCTTCTCCAAGGCTGTGTGGACTGGGATTCTTCCCCCATCTCCTCCCCAACACAGACTCTTAAGCCCCTCTTGATTGCCCTGAGCAGCTGAACTCTCCCTCTCAGCTTGTACAGGTCAGAGATGGGACTCTGCTCCTTAAGCAAGCTGCTTGGAGACCTCGGTCTGTCCTGCAGCCATCCTCATATACACATCTATGTCTCTAACACATATTAAATGCTTCTACCAGTATTTCTCAAAGCACGGTCCATAGACCACCTGCATCGGAATCACCTGGCGGCTTTAAGGTGCAGGTTTCTGGGCCTCACACCTACTGATCAGACTCTCTGGGAGCTGGGTGGGGCGGGGAGATGCCCATTGCTGGTTTGAAAATCAGTGACCATAGACTGTGCCAGGCCTGGTCTATATGAGTCTCTTTCCAGGAACATTCTGCGGCCTTCAGTGTATCCAGGAAAAGCTGCTTCTCCAGGCATCTGGGCCTGCATCAAGGCCTGCCATACAAGAGCTGACTTTGACTTCACAAGGGTCCTAGTCCCTACAGTTCCCCTGTCCTCTCCTTTTGCTTGTGTTTACTTAGGCCTGCACCAATTCCCTCCTCCTCCTCCTAGCATTCAGCCTTCCTCCTCACCAGTTCAAATCCCACCCACACTACTTGGAGCCCCCAGTCAGTACTGTCCCTGAAGCACACATTTTCTATTTTTCTTAAAGCAGCTAGCAAGAAGCATGTCTGACAGTTTTGGACAGACGAATGAGTGGAGAAGCATTCTCTGAGAAGTCCTTTCTCCTCTACAGTGTGTTCAGTCCCATGAGAACATTCCTTGATGGAATTATGGGGAGCAGATATGGTTTAGCAAAGAGAAGGAGATGGGTTCACTCTTAGAAAAAGAGATGGCATTTTACGAAGGTAATTCAGGCTGGGTGCGGTGGCTGACACCTGTAATCCCAGTGCTTTGGGGGGCTGAGGCAGGAATTTCTCGAGACCAGGAGTTTGAGACCAGCCTGGACAACACAGTGAGACCCTCATCTCTATAAAAAAGTTTTTAAGGCAGGGTGCAGTGGCTCATGCCTGTAATCCCAGCACTTTGGGAGGCTGACGGGGGGTGGATCATGAGGTCAGGAGTTCGAGACAAGCCTGACCAACATGGTAAAATCCCGTCTCTACTAAAAATACAAATATTAGCTGGGTGTGGTGGCATGTGTCTATAATCCTAGCTACTCAGGAGCCTGAGGCAGGAGAATTGCTTGAATCTGGGAGGCAGAGGTTGCAATGAGTTGAGATCACGCCACTGCACTCCAGTCTGGGTGACAGAACAAAACTCTGTCTCAGAAAAAAAAAAAAAAAAGAGTTTAAAAAAATTAGCTGGGCATGGTGGCGCACATGTGTAGTCCCAGCTACTCAGGAAGCTAAGGTTAGAGGATCTCTTGAGTCCAGGAGTTTGAGGCTCTTGTGAGCTAGTATCATGCTACTGCACTCCAGCCTGGGTGACAGAGAGAGATACTTTGTCTCTCAAAATAATAAATAAATAGATAAATAAACAATAAAGCAATTCATTTTCAGCTTGTTTTTTTCCTTTTCTTTTTTTTGTTTTTGAGACGGACTCTCACTCTGTTGCCCAGGCTGGAGTGCAGTGGCGTGATCTCGGCTCACTGCAACCTCCATCTCCCCGGCTCAAGCAGTTCTCCCTGCCTCAGCCTCCTGAGTAGATGGGACTACAGGCACCCGCCACCATGCCCAGCTGTTTTTTCTTTTCTTTACATTTTGTTTAGTCCTTCCTTCCTTCCTTCCTTCCTTCCTTCCTTCCTTCCTTCCTTCCTTCTTTCCTTCCTTCTTTCCTTCCTTCCTTCCTTCCCTCCCTCCCTCCCTCCCTCCTTCCTTTCCTTCCTTCCTTCCTTCCTTCCTTCTTTTCCTTCCTTCCGACAGGGTCTTGCTTTGTCACCCACGCCAGTGTTTAGCAGCATGATCTCAACCCACTGCAACCTCTGCCTCCTGGGCTCTAGCAATCCTCCTGCTTCATCCTCCTGAATAGTTGGGACTACAGGCACACACCTCCATGCCTGGATAATCTATGTTTTTTTTTTTTTTTTTTTTTTTTTTTTTTTGTAGAGACTGGGTTTTACCATTGTTGCTCCAGGTTGGTCTTGAACCCCCGGGCTCAAGCGATCCTTCCACCTTGGCCTCCTAAAGTGCTGGGGTTACACCAACTTGTTTTTCCATCCAAACTCTGGTATTTAAAAATAGCTTTTGGGCCAGGCACGGTGGCTCACACCTGTAATCCCAGCATTTTGGGAGGCTGAGGCAGGTGGATCACCTGAGGTCAGCAGTTCGAGACCAGCCTGACCAATATGGTGAAACCCTGTCTCTACGAAAAATACAAAAAAAAAAAAAAAAAAAAAAAAATTAACCGGCATGGTGGTGCGCGCCTGTAATCTCAGATACTTGGGAGGCTGAGACAGGAGAATTGCTTGAACCTGGGAGGTGGAGGTTGCAGTGAGCCGAGATCATGTTACTGTACTCCAGCCTGGGTGACAGAGCGAGACTCTGTCTCAAAAAAATAAAATAAAATAAAATAAAATAAATAAAAAATAGCTTTTGAAGACAACAGATGTAATATGAGGAATTGAATCGTCATTGAAAGATGGTGCTAGTACACTAAAAATGTACCGTTTCTCCTCCCCATCCGCCGATGCAAAGAGACTCAGGTAATAGAGAGAAAAGGAAAAGAGGAATCTGAGAGCAAGAGCCACACCAAAGAGAGCCATACCTTTGTTGTGTTCTGTCCTCTGGCCTCAGACCTTACTGCTTTGGTAACTTGAAAACATGTAATTGTTGGTATTTTATAAAAGACAGTGGCTTGCAGTGAGCCGAGATCGCGCCACTGCACTCCAGCCTGGGCTTTGATAAAGCAAGACTCCGTCTCAAAAAAAAAGACAGTGAAGGCAGGCCAGGAGCGGTGGCTCATGCCTGTAATCCCAGCACTTTGGGAGGCCGAGCCGGGCGGATCACCTGAGGTCAGAAGTTTGAGACCAGCCTGGCCAACATGGTGAAACACTGTCTCTACTAAAATTACAAAAAAATTAGCTAGGTGTGGTGGCAGGCTACTCGGGAGGCTGAGGCAGGATAATTGCCTGAACCCAGGAGGCAGAGGTTGCAGTGAGCTGAGATTGCGCCATTGCACTCCAGCCTGGGCAACAAGAATGAGGCTCTATCGCAGAACAAAACAACAAAAAAAGACACTGAAGGCTACTAGTAGCTCAGAGGTAAGAACACTTTTTGGTGTTCTCTTTTATGTCAGACCTGAAAGCACTGCCAGTTGTAATCCCTTCTCTCCCATGCTGGCTTCCAATGACAGCAGTCTTAAAGGCCTCCCAGCCTCCTCCCAGCCCAGATGCCTTCCCATCGTTCTCCAGTTAGGTCCATGCAGATCTTTTCATTTTGTAGCTTCTAGTCTCATTTAGGAATACAAGAGTCCCTACTCTACCAACTTAGAACTGCCCTTTCTGGAAACTTCTTGAACAAATGAATACTGTAAACAAATAGAAACAATTAACAATAATAAACAAACAAAGGGTGCATGTATGTTGTGGAAAAGAACCATTAAAGATTGTGTCTAAAAGACAAATGTTAAGGTCATGGGCTTGGTTCAAGTATGTTGCACAACTTTGGAAAGCAGTAACTGCAGCACTAGGGAACAAGATCTACCAGTTCCATTCCTGGAGTAAAATACAGTTTTGATCTTATATTTGGTTTCTTTCCATTATGCAGCCAGGTTCACTTTCTAGAAAAAGGAGATAAAAGCAGTGCCATGCTAAAGACTGTAGGAATATTTTAATTCATATTTTTAATTACATTATGTAATAATATCACAGTCTATTTTACAAGTTAAATGTATGAGAATGTATGAAATAGAAATGGTAGGAAAAAACTAAACATGGGTCAGGAACATGGAATTTTTCCAAAACCAGGGGCCAAAGGTAGATGTGTAGCCTGCAGGGCCCAAGGAGGAGACAAGGAGGGTGATAGGTAGAGTTATCGGTTTGTGGTATGTGTTTGTTCCCTGTGTGGGGAGGGAAGGATTTGAGACCTGTCCCCTGCCCTGGTCTGGGGTTGGGAGTTTAGTCTGGTCAGCTGGAAGATGGCAGCTTGGGAAAAAGAGCCATCTGGTTACCTACACAGAGCTGGTCCCCTGGTGGCTGCAGGTAGGTTCTGCTGTTGAGGGAATTAGGGGTGGAAGTGTCAAAAATCAAAAGTGTGGAGGAAAAAAGTAAACACGGTTTCCTCCTCCCTCCAAAAAACCCAAATTCTTGACATGCGCACACATTCTTCTTTCAAACATAGAAAAGTCTCACTCTGGATGTGCTTACAAGAAGATCGTCGTCAAAAAAATTTGTTTCTATGATAACGTTCCCACTGTAAGTAAGAAGAGAAACAGAGGGCAAAAGAGTGAGCATGTTAGGCAGAAGATTTCATTTCCACAAAGTGGTTTCCATCTGGATTCCTGGGCCAAAGGACATGTACCCACCCAGAGTATTAGCTTGGGGCCATTAAAATCCTTGTCTATATAGGGCTACAAGTCTAACACGATATTTAATTTATGTGGCTAGATTCATCCCTGTCAAGCTCCCAAATCAGAAGTGAGAGCATGTCTCCACTCCTTGGTACACTCTAAAGCCTTTAGTAGAGTGCTCTGCACACAGGGTGCTTATAGATCCGACTGACTTTCTGATACCGCATTCATGGACACCTCTGGCTGGTTTATACATAGAAGCCTGCAGACCTCAGGGGCAGTATCCTTCCCTACAGTACTCACTATAGTGGAAAGGTGAGCTTTGGCCTGGCCCACACCTATTTTCCTGCCTTTGGGTATCAGCACCTTGCTCTTCATTTGGGAACCACCCTTCCTCCAGTCCATGTGCCAAGTGAGTGGCCCCTCACTCACCTGGCAAAAGGGTGAACAGAGGATGTAACTTAGGCCCATCAGACTCTTTCCTTTGAGCAAGATCCTTCCTGTAGCTTCTCCTTGAGGAAGCCATCCAGGGATTCCTGCCCACCTGCATCTTTCAAACCACCCCAGGTCTCCCCCGTAGTCTTTCAACTCTTGTATTAGCCAGAGCCTGTTTCTATGACTTACAACTAAAGAACACTAAATGATGCACCTGTATTGTGAGAGAAGAATTTTATTTTTCTTGGTGGGTATCTCAGTGCTCCCATTTGTAAAATGGGAGAGACCATGACCTTACCAAATCACACTTGAGCTGAGTTTAGGGCAACTGTTTTTAGGGGTTCTAAAAAGTTAAGTATAGTTGGTCCCCTACTTACAATGAATCAACTTATGATCTTTCAACTTTCTAGTGGATTTATGGGGATATGCATTTTTGACTTATGATATTTTCATCTTATGGTAGGTTTGAGACAGATCGAGACTCTGTCTCAAAAAAAAAAAAAAAAAAAAGAAATAAAGACAGCAACAAAAAATCAGGCCTGGTGAAGAAGTAGTCAAATGAAGTTTAATAAAATCTAAAAAAAAAAACCTGCTTTCCTAAACTACTCTGTACTTTCCCAGGGTAATTAATAACCAGCAGATAAATTTCTGCTTGTAATTAATTATAAAACAGGTAAATAAGGTGCTCAAAATCTGACTGGCTGATAGGATATAAAAATAGCTACCATTGTAATTAAAAATCTATTTTTAAAACCACTAAAACTTTAAAAAATTCATTACAAATTTGTATTTATTTATTTATTTATTTATTTTTGAGATGGAGTCTTGCCTTGTCACCCAGGCTGGAGTGCAGAGGCACAATCTCGGTTCACTGCAACCTCCAGCACTTGGATTCAAGTGATTCTCCTGCCTCAGCCTCCCGAGTAGCTGGGACTACAGGCGCATGCCACCATGCCTGGCTAATTTTTTTTTTTTTTGACACGGAGTCTCACTCTGTCGTCCAGGCTGGAGTGCAGTGGCAAGATCTCAGCTCACTGCAAGCTGCCTTTCGGGTTTACACCATTCTCCTGTCTCAGCCTCCCGAGTAGCTGGGACTACAGGCGCCCACCATCACACCTGGCTAGTTTTTTGTATCTTTTTTAGTGGAGACGAGGTTTCACCGTGTTAGCCAGGATGGTCTTGATCTCCTGACCTCGTGATCCGCCCGTCTCGGCCTCCCAAAGTGCTGGGATTACAGGCTTGAGCCACTGCGCTTGGCCTATTTTTTGTATTTTTAGTAGAAATGGGGTTTTACTGTGTTAGCCAGGATGGTCTTGATTTCCTGACCTTGTGATCCACTCGACTCGGCCTCCCAAAGTGCTGGGATTACAGGTGTAAGCCATCACGCCCAGCCTCTGTTACAAAATTTAGATAGGGTCTTGCTATGTTGCCCAAGCTAGTCTCAAACTCTTGGACTCAAGCAACCCTCCCCCATCAGCTTCCCAAGTAGCTAGGATTATAGGCAAGTGTCACCACACCTGGCTCTTAAAAAAACTATTAACAACTTAAAAAGGGGCTGGGCACGGTGGCTCATGCCTGTAATCTCAGCACTTTGGGAGGCCAAGATGAGTGGATCACCTGAGGTCAGGAGCTCAAGACTAGCCTGGTCAACAAGGCAAAACCCCGTCTCTACTAAAAAATACAAAAAATTAGCCGGGCATGGTGGTGGGTGCCAGTAATCCCAGTGACTTAGGAGGCTGAGGCAGGAGAATCACTTGAACCCAGGAGGCAGACGTTGCAGTGAGCCAATATTGTGCCATTGCACTCCAGCCTGGGCAACAGAGAGAGACTCTGTCTCAAAGAAAAAAAAAAAAAAAACCTTAAAAAGTAGAGACAGGCATAGTGGCACATGCCTGTAGTCTCACCTACTTAGGAGGCCGAGGCAGGAAGATCATTTGAGCCCAGGAGCTGGAGTCCAGCCTGGGCAACATGGCAAGACCCTGTTTTTTTTTTTTTTTTTTTTTTTAAATAAAATAAAACCCAAAACCAAAACAAACAAAAAACCTAAAAGTAAATAACCTCAATTTTTAACAAATTCAATATGGCTTTCATAAAGGAACTGTTGAAAGAGATGATCCAATATTATACAATTATCTGTGGGACTAACTCTTTTTTTTTTTTTGAAACAGAGTCTTGCTCTGTTACCCAGGCTGGAATGCAGTGGCATGATCTTGGCTCACTGCAACCTCCACCTCCCTGATTCAAGCAATTCTCCTATCTCAGCCTCTTGAGTAGCTGGGATTACAGGTGTGTGCCACCATGCCCAGCTAATTTGGGACTAACTCTTTTTTTTTTTTTTGAGACGGAGTCTCGCTCTGTCGCCCAGGCTGGTGTGCAGTGGCCGGATCTCGGCTCACTGCAAGCTCCGCCTCCCGGGTTCCCGCCATTCTCCTGGCTCAGCCTCCCGAGTAGCTGGGACTACAGGCGCCGCCACCTCGTCCGGCTAGTTTTTTGTATTTTTTAATAGAGACGGGGTTTCACCGTGTTAGCCAGGATGGTCTCGATCTCCTGACCTCGTGATCCGCCCGTCTCGGCCTCCCAAAGTGCTGGGATTACAGGCTTGAGCCACCGCGCCCGGCTGGGACTAACTCTTTAGAAGGTACTATTACTATAACACTTGAGAGACTAACACCTTTCCCACAGACAATGGGAGGTGGGAAGTTATTGACAGTGTTTTTGGACAAAGCACAAACAAACTGTTCTTTGAACAGGAACCAAAGCTATTAATATGGTAAACTATTCACCAAAAAATTGTAACCAAGTATCCTCGAAAACAGAATTATTAATAGGACTTTGCCAGATTCTGTTAAAGGTGATCTAAACAAAATACAGAGATACCGGAAGTATGGTAGTCAGGAATAGGAGCAAATTAACATAGATTCAGTATATATTAAATGCCAGTCTCCTTCCATGCCATCGCATTTTATCTTCATTACACCTCTGTAAGAGAGAATTAATTTCTGTGTTTAGAGATGAAAGACTAAGGCTCAGAGAGATAAAGTATATTAGTGCCCAAGATGACACAGGTAGTCAGTGTGAATCAGGAATTTAAATCTGGTCTAATCTAAAGTTTTTTTTTTTCTTTTTTTTTTTTTTAATTATTCTTTCCACTCTATCATACTGTCTTTTTCATATGAAAAAGGTCAGGAACCTGGAAACCTAGACACCCTTGGATACTCTTTTACTCTATTTCTCAACTGAGCTCTCTGCCCACTCAATGGCACCAGGAGTCCCACCTGCCTGGAATGCCTGTTTCTAGACACACTTCATAATTTCCTGAGACCTGCTCACTCACGTTAAGACGCTTGCTGGCATCATCTGGGACTCGGGTGCTGCCTCTATCAAGGACTGCCAGGTATTTGTGGAGTTAGGGATCACAAAGCCAAACTCGAAGAACCATTCTGAAGGAAGAAGGAAAAGCCGGGGTGAGCAGGTGCCCCAGTATAAAGTTTAAGGGCTCTTTGTCTCCCTCCTCTAGAGTCAGCCTCTTCTTACCCTGAGAACCACCAAAGGAAGCTATCAGCAACCTCTCAGACCAGAGGCATAAAAAAGACAGGGAAGCCTCCTCAGGTTGTCCTCTGAACTACACCAAAGGCTTGCTTCTCATGCTTTGAGGTCTAAAGGACTAGGACCAGTGACCAGGATACAACATAAGCAGCATTTTCTTAGAGGTAGGCTAGATGTGAACTATACATAGATACATAGCTCAATTCTCTTGGACTAGCTTGAAGGGGCTTATGTGCCCTCTTATACTGCATGGTGAGAATTCAATGCAGAGTGGCCTTGCCAGTCAAATCTGTATGATACTGTATGTAGAGCACTGTACTAGGCCCTGCTCATAGCAGCTTCCTCCATGACCATATCACAATACAATGTCAGTGCCTAAACCAGGTACCACCATCCATGCTCCCAGTGTCAGAGACCTCAAAGCCCCTTGCAGTGGCCAGCTTTGTTTTGGTTTGTTTTCACTGGGGATTTACAGTCTTGCAGAGTGTAGGAATCCTACCACAAACTGAGTTGTAAAAGGAATGTTATCAAAGCACTGCTTTAGTTCACTGGGTATTGTTGCCTTTTGTCCTGGTTGCCCTAAGCCCTGATTTCAGGCATGCAGGCAGCAGAATACCTTCTAGGCATTGCCCTTTGAAGTAAACTTTTTGTTCCAGGCGGAATTTTTCCATTTGTTCTGTTGAAGAAAAATTGAGTTCTCGAGACACGGCCTTGCACTTGAGGATTTTCTTGGGAACACGGGCTGGTAAGAGAAAAACAAATGTTGAAGCCATTCTAAATGAAAACCACATGACTATGATGCTTCAAATTTCTGGGAGCTTCTTATAGCTGATTTAGAGAACACTTTATTACATTTTGGATAATGCTTTGGTAAGTGCACTACACTTTGTGTGGCTGAAAGCAGAGGACTCTAATTGGTCACTCATATCTGAAAGATATTAGATCTTCAAGGAACACCAGGTTTTGTGCATCTAAGGGCCTCATCTAGCTACTCTCATCAGGAAGGGGGCTGCACGGGTACCTTCTCTCTACTCTGTTCTGGTGATTTTAACCCCTTACTTCTTCTTTACTTTAGGGAGATAAAAATGCAAATTTTCTTTTGGAGAAAAAAGTTGAGATCTCAGTTTCTATCTTTGGGTATGTTCTAATGGTAAAATTTCAGCACAAAATGGGTTTTGGGAAGTGGGAGAAAGAAACATTAAGAAAGCAACTGGGTTGGGTGTGGTGGCTCACACCTGTAATCCCAGCACTTTGGGAGGCTGAGGCGGGCAGATCACTTGAGGTCAGGAGTTCAAGACCAGGGTGGCCAACATGGTGAAACCCTGCCTCTACTCAAAATATAAAAATTAGATGGGTGTGGCGGCACGCGACTATAATCCCAGCTACTCGGGAGGCTGAGACATGAGAATTGCTGGAACCTGGGAAGTGGAGGTTGCAGTGAGCCGAGATCGCACCACTGCACTCCAGCCTGGGTGACAGAGCAAGACTATGTCTCAAATAAAAAAAAAAGTAATTGTAATTGAAACTGTCAACATGTCAACAACACATGAATTAACATGCTGTGTCTTCAGGGGCTCACCCGCCTGTTAAGTATGTGTTAACTTAGCTCTCTTATGCTCAGGGGCTAGTCTGGCATTGGTCACAGCCCTGTGTAGACAAAGGGTTGGAAAGTACCTTCATGCTCCACACCAGGGACAGACAGGTCTTCTGTTCCTTGCCAGAGTATCTTCCCTGTTTCAGCATCCCGAAGGTTCATCCAATTTCTGATCAAATATGACTAAGGAAAAATAAGGCACTGAAAGTGACTCCCACTTTGTACTCTAGGTGTCTCATGTTTACTCCCACCAACTCTTGTTTACTTTTTAAAAAGTCTGTCAAACTGGTCATTGCTATGGAAGCAGATAAGAATGTGTAGGAGAGTCAAAAAGACATCTAAAAGAAGCAGCAGAAACCTTGAGAAGACATTATTATCTATGAGAATCTTAAGACTGCACACACCTAGAAACTGCAAGAAAGGGACAGAAAATGAACAGTGCAAAATTTAAAATTTACCAACAGGATCTAACCAACCAAGATAAAATACCTAAAGAAACAAATATCAGATGTACCCCAAGGAAACAACTCATGAAGATCACTCTGTAGTGAAGGCCACAGCCCCATAAACTTCACCCACAAGCACAGAACTCTCAAATTGCTTTGTAGTGCCCCCCTCTTTTTTTTTTTTTTTTCACAAATAGCACTTTTTATTTGACACTAACTGAAGTCTGAACTTTAAACAGATTCTTGGACTGGTGGTTCATATCCATCAGCTCGTTCAACTTTAGCACCTGTCTCGTCCCCAGTGGCTTTTCCAGAACTACTGCCTTCACCGTGAAGCTCCATGAGCTTTCCCAATTCAAACTTGGGCTTCTTCAGCATTTTTACTTTTCTAACGAAGACATCATGGAGAGGATAAATAGATTGGCAAGCCTTTTCTATGTCTTTTCCAATGCTGTCTGGAATCAATTTATTGACCACTTCTTTCAAGTCATTTGTCTGCACCTCTCGGGTCATGATTTCCATCATCTTCTTCCGGATTTGGCGGACCTGTTGGTGCTGAGCATAAGAGGTCTTCCGTATCTGATTGTTGCGTTTTTTAGTAAAGCCAACACAGAACAGACGAAGCAAGTAACCATCGGTAGTCTTGACATCAACATGAGCTTCAATCATTGTCTGCCACTTTTTGACCATGGAACACATTTTGTCACGGGTAAGATCCATGCCATGGAAGTTAGTCAGGCAGTTTTTGCCCTGAACATCTTCAGTAATCAGCTTGAATTTTCTAAATGCAACTTCATCATTCTGCAAATCAGCAAGACTCACTTCAAACACACGACCCTTGAGACCATCAGAAGCAATTTTGGTTCCTTGGGTCCTGGTGACGAGCGTCTTTCCAATATTTCTTATATTGAACATAGCAGGTGCTTTCACATCATACCAATCTTTCTTAGAAAATGGATCAACCACTTTCTTCTTGGCTCCCTTTTTGCCGCCTTTCGTAAGGCGCTTGTTCTTGCCAACCGCCATGGTGCTGATCGGAGAGCCGAAAGGGCCTCTTTTTTTTTTTTTTTGAGACAGAGTCTCACTCTGTCACACAGGCTGGAGTGCAGTGGCACAATCTTGGCTCACTACAACCTTTGCCTCCTGGGTTCAAACAATTCTTGTGCCTCAGCCTCCTGAGTAGCAGGAATTACAGGAGCATGTCATCATGCCCAGCTTATTTTTGTATTTTTAATAGAGATGGGGTTTCACCATGTTGGCCAGGCTGGTCTCGAACTCCTGACCTCAAGTGATCTGTCTGCCTCAGCCTCTGAGTGCCCTGTTTTTAAATATGAGAAGATAGCCAAGTATCACCAGAAATTCAAGAAAGCATTTATTATGAAAGACAGACCAAAACAAACTAAAAGAAAAAAGTAACTTAGAGGAATAAAGAGGCTTACAGATAAAGACATAAAGTTTTAAAAAGGAGCATTAAAAAAAGAGGGATATGACATAACCTCTACAGACACTAAAAATTAATACAATCAAATTCTATATATTTTAGGTGAATTTCTCTGGTTTGAGGTTACAACTTATGAAGCTGGTCAACTGATTTTCTCTGTCAGAAAATGCCTTCTAATGTAAGTATTTATATGTTCTAGTTTCTGTATTGTTTGATCCATTAAATGAGTCAATAATACCAATTTAAAAAAGAATATTCAGAGAACAAAAAAGAACTCTAGAAACACATATATTTTGATAGCAGAACCAAACAACTCAATGCAAAGAAAAAATTGAAGAAAGCTTTCAGAATGAAAAAGGCAAGGATAGAGAACAGGAGAGCAGGCCAAGTGTGGTGGCTCAACGCCTGTAATTCCAGCACTTTGGGAGGCTGAGGCAGGTGGATTCCTTGAGCTCAGGAGTTTGAGATTAGCCTGGGAAACATGGTGAAACCTCATCTCTACAAAAATACAAAATTAACCAGTCATGGTGGCGCACGCCTGTGGTCCCAGCTACCCTGGAGGCTGAGGTGAGAGGATTGCCTGAGCCCACAAAATTGATGCTGCAGTGAGCCGAGATCATGCCATTGCACTCCAGCCTGGGTGACAGAGGGAGACCCTGTCTCAAAAAAAAAGGAGAGTAAAGGTACAAAAACTTATAGTCCAAGAATAGTCCAAGAGTTCCAATGTCTAACTAACAGAAGTTCTAGAAAGGTAGAACAGAGAAAACTGAGGGGAGGATGGCATCAATAAATTAATTCAAGAAAATTTCATAGATTGAAAGTGTCTAGGCTGGGCACAGTGACTCACACCTGTAATCCCAGCACTTTGGGAGGCTGAGGCGGGCAGATCACCTGAAGCTGGGAGTTCAAGACCAGCCAGACTAACACGGAGAAACCCCGTCTCTACTAAAAATACAAAATTAGCCAGGCATGGCAGTGCATGCCTGTAGTCCCAGCTACTCAGGAGGCTGAGGCAGGAGAATCACTTGAACCCAGGAGATCGCACCATTGCACTCCAGCCCGGGCAACAAGAACAAAACCCTGTCTCAAAAAAAAAAAAAAAAAAAAAAAGGCATGTAGCAAATGCCCGTCACATCATTAGTGGATTTACATAATATCAAATATAAAGAAAAGCAAAAAGCTTCCAGAAGTTCAACAAGTCATTATATAAAGGGTCAAATCAGAATAGGGAAAAAAAATCAGAATAAATCAAATTCAAAAGGAATCCTGTAGGATAGGAGACAATTTAGCAGGGCCTTTAAAATTCTCAGGGAAACAATTTCTGAAACAAACTCAAAAATATTTACTTTCTTAAGAAACTAAGGAAAATATGGCTTCATCAAAATGACAGAAAAAACCAAGAAAGGGGATGACAAGATGACATGGGATATAGCAAGCAAGAAACAGATGAAGGGAGTCCCGAGTGACAGTGAAGGAAGATCCCAAGAAAATAGCTCTTTAGCAGGTCTGGAGAGTGACTAGTCCAGGGTCCAGGCTACAGCAGGTCACAAAGCTCAGAAAGAGATTTTCTCTTAAAAAGATGAAATTCATAGAATACCTAGTGTGTTTATATGGAAAGGAGATTTACACAATTAGAGGGAGACTTTGGGGTCAAATTCACGAGAAGCACAGAAAACCTAAGCAAATGACAAAAATTCAAGTACTGACATCATGAAAAATTAAGGTAGGACTGGAAGAAAAAAGTAGTCATAGTATAACTCATGGCTTCATTGCAAGTAGTGCAGATATGGTCATAACAATGAAAGCACATCCAACACCCAGTATAATTACCTGGGAGGATGAGGGAACAAGAGTATGTATGGATAGTCAGGCATGAAATGTTGAGAAACAACAAAACTGTCATTTTCCACAGTGGAAAGTGGGTAAATAATGCTAAAATGGAAACATTAAGACATAGCCACAATATGCTTTTTAGAAATATCAAGATGAATACCAAATACATAAGCTAAAAAGAATTGAAAATAGTTTTCTCTGGGGAGCAGAAAGTAGGGGGACAGGGTGTGGTGCTCTTCATTAGAAACTAGGCAGACTTTTTTTTTTTTTTTTGGAGATGGAGTTTCGCTCTTGTTGCTCAGACTAGAGTGCAATGGCACGATCTTGGCTCACCGCAATCTCCACCTCCTGCCTCAGCCTCCTGAGTAGCTGGGATTACAGGCATGCACCACCACGGCCTGGCTAATTTTTGTTTTTTAACTAGAGACAGGGTTTCTCCATGTTGTTCAGGCTGGTCTCAAACTCCTGACCTCAGGTGATCTGCTTGCCTTGGTCTCCCAAAGTGCTGGGATTACAGGTGTGAGCCACCTCGCCCGGCTGACTGTGATTCTTTAAATTATGAACACATACAACTTAATAAAAATAAAGACTAAATTTAAGAAGAGAGTGCTAAGTTTTTTTGTTTTGTTTTGTTTTGTTTTAAAATACAATTGACAAACCATTAAAGGAAAAGAAAATATTATGCAAGCACAGAGGGTAAGTCTGCAAAAGATCGTTAATATTTGCAAAGAGACTGAGCTTCAGAAAAATATATGTATAATATAGATATAGTTTACATGTGTCTTTTTTTTGGTTTTCTTCTTTTGCTATCTTGTAATCAGACTCTCTTCCCAAAGCACTCCATAGTCTCTCTTCCTTGTGGAAGGCAGTGACCGCTCTGCACTACAGCAGCTAGAAAAGCCAGATCCTTTTCTCCCAGTCCTGGTATAATTAGGGGTGAGCACAAGAAGGCCTAGCTTTGGACACTTGCTGCCCAGTTCTGGGGTCCTGAAGCTATAGGACTTGCAAGGGAGTTGGAAGTTCTTCAGGGTCGGGGCAGCAGGGGCATGCCAACCTGCCCTTTCCTACTGTGTGGTCTTTGCTACAGACCCTGTCCTTTAACTTCCAGGCAGTTCCAAAAGCCTCAGATCAGATACCCTTTCCCATTGTTTGAATAGCTTGCAATTCAAACAATGTTAGGGAGAACCCTAAACAACATAGTTGGCTGGAATCATCATGTGTGTAATAACACTATATTTTACCTTCTGGAGAGATTCTGTCTAGGTTTTGTTGCTATACAAGAAAAGTCTCAAAATATAACCAAGTGTTATTCAGCAGAGTGCCTGCAATGTGATGAGGAGTCACACATTGTGATCTTTCTGTGCACTCAACCTGCTTGTGGGCACCCCTGCATGAATGTACTGTCGCTTTCAGGTCACACTGGTTGTGTTACTCTCCTCTCAGGGTGTGCAATTCCTAACAAACTGTCCTTCTATGCTCAATACATTTCCAGACAGTGCTGTTCCTCTCCACCTATGTGATCTGCCTTCCTCTGGTTCATATTTTCATACTCCACTTTTTTTTTTTTTTAAACAACTAAATTCAAAAGCAAGTTTACATACTTGCTTAGGTCATGTCTCACGATTATAATTGCTATAAATATGCTCACACCTCCCAGCGTCTCTATATATTAAGAGAAAGTTTCCCAACTGCAGAAGGAAAGCAACAGATACTACTGCTCTATCAATCCCCTCTGAGCTAAGATCTAAACTGTCCCAGGCAGCTAAGCCCAAGGTTTTCTGAAGACATAGTCCTCATTTGACCTGCTCTGAACAAGCTTTCCATTCTTTCACAGCAGACAGTGTCCTATGTACCCACTACGGCAACATGAACATCAGACTTTCTTAAATTAAACAATAAGACTAAACAAAACTAAAATGACTTCTACGGTTCCAGGCTCACAGGCAGGTGAGGCATTCTAGCAAAACTAGAAAAGCCCCGGAGGGTCCCTGTACAAAGCTGCGGCTAGAGCAGACTGAACTTCCAGAAGAAGCACTACAGTGACTGGCAGAGGTCAGAAAAGCAAAGCCTGGGGCCAGGACTTACTCTTCAATCTATATATTAAATGATAAAAAAGAAAGACATTTTAAATTAGTCTTCTATCTGTTATTTAGTGAATAGTAAATTTAAGCTCCCCTTATTTCAAGGGAGAGAAGTAGCTAAAAATACATGGTTGATTTCCACAACATGAGTGTCTTTTCTCTGTAAATAATCAGGTTAAGGACTTAATTGCTTATCTTTTTTTTTTTTTGGACACAGAGTTTCGCTTTTGTTGCCCAAACTGGAGTGCAGTGGCGGGATTTCCCCTCACCATAACCTCTGCTTCCTGGGTTCAAGTGATTCTCCTACCTCAGCCTCCCGAGTAGCTGGGATTACAGGCATGTGCCACCACACTCGGCTAATTTTGTATTTTTAGTAGAGACGGGCTTTCTCCATGTTGGTCAGGCTGGTCTCGAACTCCCAACCTCAAGTGATCTGCCCGCCTCGGCCTCCCAAAATGCTGGGATTATAGGTGTGAACCACCGTGCCCAGCCCTAATTGCTTACCTTTTTGGGAATCACATAAAAATATATTCTGTAAAATATATTTATATGTTTGGCCAGTTCAATAACTATGTACTTCCTGCATGTGCCCTAAACTGAAAAATTATCTACCAGTATCTATATCATGTACTTCATTTTATAATCCTTGAACATTTTAATCCTTAACAAATTTTGTAAGATTTTATCCTCAATACAGCATTAGAGAAATACAAAGACAGCTCCATCCAAGGATGTTGGGATTGAGGCTATTGAGGGTCCCTCTAAGTTCTGTAATTTTAGGGGTGAAAAGGAAGCCCTTAGTTTATGGTAGAAATGCAGCAATTTGGGAACAACTTTATAAAATGGAAATCCATAATAGTCAATTAGTAAGGAGAAATAAAAGTTATTAAGGTAGGTGTCTTACAATGATAACAATAAGAAAAGCTGGTCCTCAAAAGAGGAAACTTCAAGTTGACTTCTGAGGAGCCAAAAAAAAAAAGAGGAAACATTTGACTAAAAATGCTAGAAATGAAAGGCAAGCTTTGATGATTGGTCATAATCTGGCTAAAAACATATGTGTTTTAACGCTTATTGCTAACCAGATTTTTTAGAGAAAAAGAGCCCAAGTTTTAAGACTCAAAGGTCAAGTCACTTCCAATCTTGAGAGGAGGATTAGGTGGACAGGCTTTAAAGGAGGGGCTGGAGTACTATTTATAAATTCTATCCTCTGGGTCAGCCAGGTCTTTGTTCATTTAAAAGCTCCCTGGTGATTTATATGAAGGATGAGCATAAAGGAACACTCTTTTCCTATGGGAAGCCTCCTGCTTAGAGGAGATCGGGCCCTGGTACCCTCTCATTTGGAACAAGGCAAACATAAAGAAGCACTCTCGTATGTAAAAGAAAGAATATCTTAAAAATAAGCTTCAGAACAAAACCAATAGTTTGCAAAGTATTAAGCATTAGGAAAGGTAAAAAAGGAAGTAAATATTCCATAAATATTATAGAGGAATGGGTGACACTTGGCTCAACACAGGGTTACACAAATCCTCTTGTGTCTTACAGAATAGTTGTGACCTGGTGTGATTTAGATGCAGTCCGGTGCAGGAGCTGGGGGCAGACTTGAGGTGTAGAAGGCAGTGAAGGAGGTGGGTGGTAGAATGGGAAGGGAAGGATTGGGGATCAGAAGAAATCAGTAGATGAATGGGGTACTAGGTAAATTTCCCTGAGAGATGCAAAAGCAGAAAACAGGATAATAAAAGGATTTGAACCAAGCTTGTCCAGCCCATGGCGTCCGGGCTGCATGTGGCCCAACACAAATTTGTAAACTTTCTTAAAACTTTTTTTTTTTTTTAGTTCATCAGCTATCGTCAGTGTATTTTATTTTTTAATTTTTACTTTATTTTATTTTATTTTATTTGTGAGACGGAGTCTCACTCTGTTGCCCAGGCTGGAGTGCAGTAGTGTAATCTTGGCTTACTGCAACCTCCATGTTCCAGGTTCAAGCAATTCTCCTACCTCAGCATCCTGAGTAGCTGGGATTACAGGTGCCTGCCCCCACGCCTGGCTAATTTTTTGTATTTTTAGTAGAGATGGGGTTTCACCATATTGTCCAGGCTGGTCTCGAACTCCTGACCTCAAGCAATCCACCTGCCTCGGCCTCCCAAAAGTGCTGGGATTACAGGCGTGAGCCACAGTGCTTGGCCTGTTAGTGTATTTTACGTGTGGTCCAAGATAATTCTTCTTCCAATGTGGCCCAGGGAAGCCAAAAGATTGGACACCCCTGTTAAACTAGTTTGTAACAATCATGTAGGAGTATTTTGGAATGAGTACACTGGTTCTGAGAGTCTTGATTAGTTTTAAATGGAAATAGTCAACATCGTTTTTTATATAATAAACAGATCCACACTACATGCCCATACCTCACTGGCCAGTTGAAGGAGGAAGAAAGATAAATCAGGCTAAGAGAATAGAGAGTGAGAGGGAATGGGGAAGACAAAAAACGGAAAGAGAAAAGAAACACGGGGGACACACACAGACGGAGAGACACAGGGACAGAGTGAAGGAGAAAAAAAGACTGAAAAAAACACAGAAAGGCCCACATACAACTGAGAACCAAGAGACAGAGCCAGGACAGAAGGCAACAAAAAGGAAGAGTCTCCGAAAATTTGGAGATAAGATCCCATACAGTTTTCTTCCTACTTTAATATTGTATAGCTGTCTGGGTTAGTGAGTTTCATAAGACAGTTTGAAATTGATGAGCACAGGAGGAAGACTAAGCATTCCAAGTGTTAAGCTCCTCTGAAAATGTTAATTGGCTGGTTCATAGTTTCGTGTAATTTATCATCCAAACTATGATACTTTCTTTTCTATTTTTTTTTTGAGATGGAGTTTTGCTCTTTGTTGCCCAGGTGGGAGTGCAGTGGTACAACCTCGGCTCACTGTAACCTCCGCCTCCCAGGTTCAAGCGATTCTCCTGTCTCAGTCTCCCAAGTAGCTGGGATTACAGGCATGCACCACCTCACCCAGCTATTTTTGTTTTAGTGGAGACGGGGTTTCACCATGTTGGCCAGACTGGTCTTGAACTCCTGACCTCAGGTGATCCGCCTGACTCAGCCTCCCAGAGTGCTGGGATTAGAGGCGTGAGTCACCACATCCGGCCTATGATACTAAGAATGAAAGAGAGTGCTAACCAGAAAGCACATTTAAATGACCTGGCTCATAAAATGTGCTTAGAACAGTCCTCAGCATTAGTAAGCCATGTGTTAGCTATTATTATTATTATCAGTGACAATTATATTATTATCAATATTATTATAATTATATTATAATTATATTATCATTATTATCATCAATGACAATTAATTCTTTATCATCTCCCATCTAGCATTCTGACTGGGTTTCCTTGCTTCCATTCTTGCCTCCTTCTCCATTCTCTTCATAGAAGGAAGGGGTTTTTTAAAACTGTAAGTTAGATGTCAATCCCTGGCTTTCCTCTGCACTTAAAAAAACTGAGTTATTTCCATGGTCTACAAGGCCCCTCAATCACTATGCCCTAGGCACAAAAGCCTCTTATGTCTTTCTCCAACACACTAATACCTCTTCTCACCTGTGCCAAGAAGCCTGAATACTCTTGACCTTATTCTTCACAGCCTCAGTTCCTGGTGTCAGTGGCACCTCCCCTGAGAGGTTCTTGGGAACACTGAGTCCACAATGGTTTCTGAATGCACACATCTGCCTGACTTCTAAGTTGGGGCTCCTTCTGTGCCTCCATGCCAACACTTGGCTATCCTCCCCTGGGCAGAAAATTTGTGGTATCTCTGTCTCTTCTGAGGAGAGGCTAAATTCTACTTCACCTTTGGTATATTACTTTCCTAGTCAAAGACTTTCTCTGATGTCAAGTGGGTATTTTGAAAAATACACTAGGAAATTTAAAATATAGAAATAAGTAAGAAAAAAAAAAAAAGACTTTCAGTGGATCCTCACAGACTAATCCAGGGCCCTCCATATATCTGATCTCAAACTATCATTCATTCATTTAATATATGTTTCCTGACAACCTATGATATGATTTGGCTGTGTCCCCACCAAAATCTCAACTTGAATTGTATCTCCCAGAATTCCCACGTGTTATGGGAGGGACCTATGGGTTGGTAATTGAATCATGGGAGCTGGTCTTTCCCATGCTATTCTTGTGATAGTGAATAAGTCTCACAAGATCTGATGGGCTTATCAGGGGTTTCCACTACTGCTTCTTCCTCATTTTCTTTTGCCACTGTCATGTAAGAAGAGGCTTTCACCTCCCGCCATGATTCTGAGGCCTCCCCAACCATGTGGAACTGTAAGTGCAATTAAACCTTTTTTTTGTTGTTCCCAGTTTCGGGTGTCTTTATCAGCAGCGTGAAAACAAAACTAATGCAGTAAATTGGTACCAGTAGATTGGGGCATTGCTGAAAAGATACCTGAAAATGTGGAAGCAACTTTGAAACTGGGTAACAGGCAGAGGTTGGAACAGTTTGAAGGGCTCAGAAGAAGATAGGAAAATGTGGGAAAGTTTGGAATTTCCTAGAGACTTGTTGAATGGCTTTGCCCAAAATGCTGATAGCAATATGGACAATAAAATTCAGATGGAGATGAGGAATGTGTTGGAACTGGAGCAAAGGTGACTCTTGTTATGTTTTAGCAAAGGTACTGGTGGCATTTTGCCCCTGCCCTAGCCTAGAGATTTCTGGAACTTTGAACTTGAGAGAGGTTTCGGGTATCTAGTGAAAGGAATTTTTTTTTTTTTTTTTGAGACGGAGTCTTGCTCTGCTGCCCAGGCAGGAGTGCAGTGGCCGGATCTCAGCTCACTGCAAGCTCCACCTCCCGGGTTTACGCCATTCTCCTGCCTCAGCCTCCTGAGTAGCTGGGACTACAGGCGCCCGCCACCTCGCCTGGCTAGTTTTTTTTTTTTTATTTTTTTTATTTTTTTAGTAGAGACGGGGTTTCACCGTGTTAGCCAGGATGGTCTTGATCTCCAGACCTCTTGATCCGCCCGTCTCGGCCTCCCAAAGTGCTGGGATTACAGGCTTGAGCCACCGTGCCCGGCCTAGTGAAAGAAATTTCTAAGCAGCAAAGCATTCAAGAGATAACTTGGGTGCTGTTAAAGGCATTCAGTTTTATAAGGAAAGCAGAGCATAAAAGTTTGGAAAATTTGCAGTCTATGTGATAGAAAAGAAAAACCAATTTTCTGGGGAGAAATTCAAGCCAGCTGCAGAAATTTGCATAAGTAGCAAGGAGCCTAATGTTAATCCCCAAGACCATGGGGAAAGTGCCTCCAGGCCATATCAGAGAACTTCCCTGCAGCCCCTCCCATCAAAGACCCAGAGGCCCAGGAGGAAAATGTGGTTTCATGGGCTGGACCCAGGTTCCCCATGCTGTGTGCAGCCACTTGGTGTTGTGTCCCAGCTGCTCCAGCCATGGGTAAAAGGGGCCAACGTACAGTTCAGGCTGTGGCTTCAAAGGGTGGAAGTCCCAAGCCTTGGCAGCTTCCATGTGGTGTTGAGCGTGCGGGTGCACAGAAGTCAAGAATTGAGATTTGGGAACCTCTGCCTAGATTTTAGATGTATGGAAACGCCTGGATGCCCACACAAAAGTTTGCTGCAGGGGCAGGGCCCTCATAAAGAGCCTCTGCTAGGGCAGTGATTAAGGGAAATGTGGGGCTGGAGCCCCCACACAGAGTACCTACTGGGGCACTGCCTAGTGGAGCTGCAAGAAGAGGTCCACTCTCCTCCAGACCCCAGAATGGTAGATCCACCGACAACTTGCACCATGTGCCTGGAAAAGCCACAGACACTCAACGCCAGCTGGTGAAAGCAGCCAGGAGGGAGGCTGTTCCCTGCAAAGCCACAGGGGCGGAGCTGCCCAAGACCATGGGAACCTGTCCTCTTGCATCACCATGACCTGTTTGTGAGACCTGGAGTCAAAGGAGCTCATTTTGGAGCTTTAAAATTTGACTGCCCCGCTGGATTTCAGACTTGCATGGGCCCTGTAACCCCTTTGTTTTGGCCAATTTCTCCCATTTGGAATGGCTGTATTTACTCAATACCTGTACCCCCACTGTATCTAGGAAGTAATTAGTTTGCTTTTGATTTTACAGGCTCATAGGTGGATGGGACTTGCCAAGGCAAGGCAAAGTCTCAGAAGAGACTTTTTTTTTTTTTTTTCTTTGAGATGGAGTCTCACTCTGTTGCCCAGGCTGGAGTGCAGTGGTGTGATCTCAGCTCACTGCAATCTCTGCCTCCCGGGTTCAAGCGATTCTTCTGCCTCAGCCTCTCGAGTAGCTGAGATTACAGGCACCTGCCACCATGCCCAGGTAGTTTTTTGTATTTTTTAGTAGAGATGGGGTTTTGCCATATTGGGCAGGCTGGTCTTGAACTCCTGACCTCAGGTGATCCACCTGCCTCGGCCTCTCAAAGTGCTGGGATTACAGGTGTGAGCCACCATGCCTGGCCTCAGATGAGACTTTGGACTGTGGACCTTTGGGTTAATGTAGAAATGAGTTAAGACTTTGGGGGACTATTGGAAAGGCATGATTGGTTTTGAAATATGAGGACATGAGATTTGGAGAGGCCAGGGGCAGAATGATATGGTTTGGCTATGTCTCCACCAAAATCTCAACTTGAATTGTATCTCCCAGAATTCCCACGTGTTATGGGAGGGACCTATGGGTTGGTAATTGAATCATGGGGGCTGGTCTTTCCCATGCTATTTTTGTGATAGTGAGTAAGTCTCACGAGATCTGATGGGATTATCAGGGGTTTCTGCTTTTGCTTCTTCCTCATTTTCTTTTTTTTTTTTTTTTGAGACGGAGTCTCGCTCTGTCGCCCAGGCTGGAGTGCAGTGGCGCGATCTCGGCTCACTGCAAGCTCCGCCTCCCGGGTTCACGCCATTCTCCTGCCTCAGCCTCCTGAGTAGCTGGGACTACAGGCGCCCGCCACCGCGCCCGGCTAATTTTTTGTATTTTTAGTAGAGACGGGGTTTCACCGTGGTCTCGATCTCCTGACCTTGTGATCCGCCCGCCTCGGCCTCCCAAAGTGCTGGGATTACAGGCGTGAGCCACCGCGCCCGGCTCTTCCTCATTTTCTCTTGCCGCTGTCATGTAAGAGCCTTTCGCCTCCCGCCATGATTCTGAGGCCACCCCAGCCATGTGGAACTGTAAGTCCAATTAAACCTTTTTTCCCCTCAGTTTCAGGTATGTCTTTATCAGCAGCATTAAAACAAACTAATATAACCTACTATGTACCGGTATTAATGTCAAAGTTGCATCTAAAAATTTTGGGCAATGTTTCACTTAAAATGACAGGTAGTATAGAGGGGGACAATATTTTTAAATTCACATATTATTTGATAAAATTTATGGTTTTAGTTATATATGTGAAAATATATATCTATTTCATCCACATCACTTTTTTTTTTTTTTTTTAGACAGAGTCTCACTCACTCTGTCTCACTCACTTGCTCTGTCGCGCAGGTGGAAGTGTGATCTCAGCTCACTGCAACTTCCTCCCGGGTTCAAGAGATTCTACTGCCTCAGCCTCCCAAGCAGCTGGGATTACAGGCATGTGCCACCATGACCATCTAACCTTTTTTTTTTTTTTTTTTTTTTTTAAGCACAGACTGGGTTTCACTGTGTTGGCCAGGCTGGTCTCGAACTCCTGAGCTCAAGTGATCTGCCCATCTTGGCCTTCCAAAGTGTTGGAATTACAGGAGTGAGCCACCATGCCTGGCCTCACATCACTTTTTAAAAATATTTTTTCACTGGAAAGATAAGAGATTGCATTATATTCAGGGTTACCTTATATATGGACATTATTCTCATAATTTTATGGGTTCCTTCTAGTTAGAATCAAATAACTTATTTACTCATCTCCTTCAAAACAGTTCATATGCAAGTTGGACACTTATTAATGATACTGAGATAATCCTCTAATGATGTTACCCCAAATCCTCATTACAAATCTAGGGATAGAAAATCTAAAACATTTCAATTCATAACAATTCACCAAGAAATAAATTGTTTTATCGGGTGTTAATTCTATTCTATTTTTTTTTTTTAAATAAACCTTTTATTTTAGAACAGTTTTTTCTTTTTTTTTTTTTTTTTTGAGACAGGGTCTTGCTTCATTGCCCAGGCTGGAATGCAGTGTTGCAATCACTGCTCACTGCAGCCTTGACCTTCCAGGCTCAGTCGATCCTCCTACTTCAGCCTCCTGAGTAGCTGGACTACAGGCACTTACCACATTGTCTGGCTAATTTTTTAAAAACATTTTTGGAGAGATGGGGCCTCACTATGTTGTTCAGGCTGGTCTCAAGTGATCCTCCCACCTTGGCTTCCCAAAATGCTGGGATTACAGGCATGAGCACTGTGCCCAGCCAGGAACAGTTTCAGATTTATAGAAAAGTTGCAAAATAGTAGACTTCTCATTTATCGCACACCCAGTTTACTCTATTATTAACATCTTACATTTGTCACAACTAATGAACCAATATTGATGTTATTGCTTCTCTTGGATGTAAGAGATTCTCAGACTTTCCTTGTTTTTGATGACCTTGACAGTTTTGAGAACTGGTCAGGTATCCTGTAGAAAATCCATAAACTGGTATTTGATGTTTTTCTTATGACTAGATTGGAGTTATGGGTTTTTTGGGAGGAAGACCACAGAGGTAGCATCATTTTTATCACATCAATATCAAGGATACATGCTATCAACATGACTGATAGATGCTGACGTTAACCTTCATCACCTGGGTGAGGGTAGTCTTTGTCAGTTTCTTCCATTGTGAAGTTACTCTCTTCCTCTCCTTTCCACCCTGTCCCCTTTGGAAGGGAGTTACTATACCCGGCACATCTTAAGGGGTGGTGAATTATGCTCTACTTCCTTGAGGGATAAATAACTACAAGAATTACTTGGAATTATACACTGGAGATTTATCTTCTCTCCGCATTTGTTTTTTTTTTTTTTTTTTTTTTTTTTTGAGACGGAGTCTTTGCTCTGTAGCCCGGGCTGGAGTGCAGTGGCCAGATCTCAGCTCACTGCAAGCTCCGCCTCCCGGGTTTGTGCCATTCTCCTGCCTCAGCCTCCCGAGTAGCTGGGACTACAGGCGCCCGCCACCTCGCCCGGCTAGTTTTTTGTATTTTTAGTAGAGACGGGGTTTCACCGTGTTAGCCAGGATGGTCTCGATCTCCTGACCTCGTGATCCGCCCGTCTCGGCCTCCCAAAGTGCTGGGATTACAGGCTTGAGCCACCGCGCCCGGCCCGCATTTGTTTTATTCAATCATTTATTTATATCAGTCCAGCTGTTTTTTTTTAATAAAATGACTGCTCTGATACCTAAATTTTTATTGCCAAGATGAAAGTATTTCAACACTAAGAAATCTGCTTAAAAATATTTATTTGAGATACTTATATGTAAGTCTCAGGAATTCATTTGAGTTATGGGGGAAGATAGAAACCATAGGGCATGTTAGTTTATAGTCAGAAGAAAAAGCTGCGAGAGGGGAAAATACAGTTGGTTTAGAGCAGAACACCTGCTTTGGAGTCCAAGTTCTATCATGTAGCAGCTGTGATCTTAGATCAGTCATTTAACCTGCCTGAGATTTAATGTGTAAACAACAGATAATATGAAGGCCTTATGGTTGTTCCAGGATTATATGAAATGCCTACAAAAATGGTTTAGAGATTATAAAACATGATATAAGCAAGTGTAGGACATTATTATACCATAATTCTTCAGGATTGAAAGAGGCAAATTATGGAAGTAACTTTTTATGAACAACTTCAAATTCTCTAATAAAAGCATATATTATTATCTTATTCTTTCTCTAAAATCTTCAAAAAGGAAAACACGACTGAAAGCTTACTTGTATTAATTAATGTTTGACTTGAGTTTTATTCACTCAAAACCTTGTAATTTCTGGAAAACCTGCTGCAATCTTTTGTGCTGCTCATATATTAATCTTCATCTCTTTGCTCATCCTATTCTGTGTTAGAGATAAGGCCTGAGTCTACTTTTATACTTGTATTATATATATTAAATATTAGATATATACAGAGCAGAAATTGCATTTGAGAGATTTGAGTTTTTTTTTTTTTTTGAGACGGAGTCTCACTCTGTCGCCCAGGCTGGAGTGCAGTGATGCAGTGAGGCAATCTCAGCTCACTGCAAGCTTCGCCTGCAAGCTTCGCCTCCTGGTTCACACCATTCTCCTGCCTCAGCATCCCGAGTAGCTGGGACCACAGGCACCCGCCACCACGCCTGGCTAATTTTTGTATTTTGAGTAGAGACAGGGTTTCACTGTGTTAGCCAGGATGGTCTCAATCTCCTGACTTCGTGATCCGCCCGCCTCGGCCTCCCAAAGTGCTTGGATTACAGGAGTGAGCCACCGCATCCAGCCTTCTCTTTTATATTATTGGTCCAACAGCCTCCCAACTAATTTTTCTCCTTCAGTCTCTGGTCCATTGTTTCTCAAAGGGTGGTTCCATGACCTTGTTAAAAATGCTGTTTCGGTCGGGTGCGGTGGCTCACGCCTGTAATCCCAGCACTTTGGGAGGCCGAGGAGGGCGGATCATGAGGTCAGGAGATCGAAACCATCCTGGCTAACACAGTGACACCCGTCTCTACTAAAAAAAAAAAAAAAAAAAAAATTAGTTGGACGTAGCGGCACACACCTGTAGTCCCAGCTACTTGGGAAGCTGAGGCGGGAGAAAACTCTGTCTCAAAAATAAATAAATAAATAAAAATAAATAATAAAAAATAAAAATAGAAAAAACCACCAGCTTTCACATAGATGAGCTTTTGCATGGAAATACATTAAATAACAAATAAAAAACTTAAGAAACCCCTCTAATCTGGCTTTTACCAATCTAATACACTGTGACAAGAGTGCCAGTCCTAAAATACAAACTGGATCATAAAATTACCTCCTCTTCAAAAACCTTCAATAGGTTTTCACTGTTCAGAGAAAAGTGCTAACTTCTTAGCTTAGTATTGAAAGTTTACATTGTGGCTCAAGATCTCTCTCGTTTCCCCTTCTGTTTTACACACCTTCCTACACCCATTCTCAACCAGGCACAGTGAATCCAGCCTCTTATAAGGCTTCAAACATCAGCAACATCAAAAGAGTTGAGTGGCCTTTCAGGGACCCAATCAAGTGTTATGATGACCATAGGACCACATCAGGCAAAGATGATAAAGGAGGGAGGAATAAACTTTTCCCTAACTTAGAGGATCCCTGTGGAGGTAACCATGACAGAGGAAAATGGGAGTAACAAAGAGAGCAATTATTGTTTTCAGAGGCTGGCTACAATTGCCCCAGATGTACCAACTGCAGGGTAAAGCCAGCCATATCACCCCAAGAGAATCTCTCTAAAATACATCATCTCTATAGCCTTCACTTCCATTGCTGTGAGAAGAAAACGGCTTTTGTTTTTTTTTTTAGACAGAGTCTCCCTGTGTTGCCCAGGCTGGAGTGCAGTGGTGCGATCTCAGCTCACTGCAACCTCCGCCTCCCAAGTTCAAGTGATTCTCCTGTCTCAGCCTCCTGAGTGGCTGGGGTTACAGGTACCCGCCACCACGCCAGGCTTTTTTTTTTTTTTTTGGTATTTTTAGTAGAGACAGGGTTTCACCATGTTGGCCAGGCTAGTCTTGAACTCCTGACCTCAAATGATCCACCTGCCTCGGCCTCCCAAAGTGTTGGCATCACAGGCATGAGCCACCACGCCCAGCCTGCTTTTGTCTTTTTTTCATATGAGAACGCCATTAATGCCATGCAGCAAAACTTATTCCAAAGAATGGCAGTTTCTCATTGTGTAATGAGACTAAGAGAAAGATAATAGACTAGTTAAGTGCCCTGGCCAAGGTTACAGAGCAACAATAAAAGGATAATCTTCTTTTTGCTCTGCTATCACCTTATCCTCTCTTCCAAAGACTAAATTTTACCCTTATTTCTTACAATGAACTAAATGTTTATGTCTCCTCCAAATTTATACATGAAATCCTAACCCCCAATGTGATGGTATTAGGAGGTGGGGCTTTGGGAGGTGATGAGGCCATGAGGGTGGAACCTTCATGAATGGGATCATTGCCCTACAAAAGGGACCCTAGAGAGCTTTCTCTTCTCTTTGAACCACATGAGGATATGAGAAAACAATAGTCTGCAACCTGGAAGAAGGCTCTCACCAAAACCTGAACATGCTGGTACCCTGATCTCAGACTTCTAACCTCCAGAACTGTGAGAAATGTTTCTGTTGTATATAAGCCACCCAGTCTTTGGCACTTTGTTACAGCAGCCTGAAATGACAAAGATATCGCTATTATAAATTTTAAAAATTACAGTGCTTTTTTTTGGTAATGAAATAAAGAACAACTTATTTGTAAAAAGACCCAGAAAAACTAAGTCTTAAGCACTTCTATAAGCACCAAAGGGCTCAAACCAATGACAATTCTGATTTCAGTCATAGGCTCCCAATTCTGGGGAAGCTGAATGCTTATGAAAGTGATTCACGCCCAGTCTGCAATCCCAGCATTTTGGGAGGCAGAGGTGGGCGGGATCATTTGAGGTCAGGAGTTCAAGATCAGCTTGGTCAACATGGTGAAACCCCATCTCTATGAAAACACAAAAATTAGCCAGGCATGATGATGGTGGGTGCCTGCAATCCCAGCTACTCGGGAGGCTGAGGTGGGAGAATCACCTGAACCAGGGAGGCAAAGGTTGCAGTGAGCTGAGATCATGCCACTGCACTCCAGCCTGGGCGACAGAGTGAGACTCTATCCCAAAAAAAGAAGAAGAAGAAGAAAAATCAACCACAGGCATGAGCCACTGCACCCGGCCATGGAATTCCTTTAATTTTTTTTTTTTGAAACAGGGTCTCACTCTGTCACCCAGGCTGGTGTGCAGTGGTACCATCAGGGCTCACTGCAGCCTCTACCTCCCCAGGCTCAGGTGATCCTCTCACCTCAGCCTCCCAGGTAGCTGGGACTACAGGCGCACACCATCACACCCAGCAAATTTTTGTATTTTTTGTAGAGATGGGGTTTTACCATGTTGTCGAGGCTGGTCTTGAGCTCCTAAGCTCAAGCAATCCACCTGCCTCAGCCTCCCCAAAGTGCTGGGATTACAGGCATGAGATACCGAGCCCAGCTATTCACTGGAATTTTTAAGGTATAGCACATCCATTATTGGTCAGGGGCTTCATTGTGACAGGAAAGAATTTGAGTCATGTTAGGTGATAGCTTCTAAAGATCATACCCCATTTAGATAGTGAACCTCTTAAAAAACCAAAATTGGCCGGGTGCAGTGGCTCACGCCTGTAATCCCAGCACTTTGGGAGGCCGAGGCGTGTGGATCACGAGGTCAGGAGATTGAGACCATCCTTGCTAACACGGTGAAACCCCGTCTCTACTAAAAATACAAAAAATTAGCCGGGCATGGTGGCGGGCGCCTGTAGTCCCAGCTACTCGGGAGGCTGAGGCAGGAGAATGGCGTGAACCCAGGAGGTGGAGCTTGCAGTGAGCCGAGATCGTGTCACTGCACTCCAGTCTGGGAGACACAGCGAGACTCCGTCTCAAAAAAAACAAAAAAACAAAAAAACAGTTAAGTGGTCGTGGGCTTTCTTATGGCTTAGTTTGCCTCAACTCTGTAATGTAATAAAGACATGATTTTTTGTGAAGTTTCAATAAGATGCCATGTATAAAAATAACAGAACATCTGGAATACAGTAAGTACTCACTAGATTAGTATTAATATTGTCCAAATGTACTCTTTTCTCTGATTATATAGGCTTTCTTACTAGCTTTTGTGCACTATTATTTTTCTCTTACATTTAAACTTTTAATATTTAGGTGTTGTTTCCTCATACTTGACTTCATGTCATTACAGTCAGTGTGCCAAGCCCTGTATTAGGGGCTTTACATATATAAAATCCTGTGAATTGGGTCTCATTACATCTATTACTTCATTTTCTGGATGAGAAAACTAAGTTTTACAGATATTAAAAACCTTAATATTAAAGAGCTGGGAAATAGTGGGATAAAGATGCAGGCAATACTTTTGGTTGACTTTTTTTTTTTTGCTGGTTTTTTTTTTTTTTTTTTTTTTGAGATGGAATCTCACTCTGTCACCTAGGCTGGAATGCAGTGGTGTGATCTCAGCTCACTGTAACCTCTGCCTCCCAGGCTGAAGCGATTCTCCTGCCTCAGCCTCCTAAGTAGGTGGGATTACAAACCCTGCCACCATGCCCAGCTCATTTTTGTATTTTTGGTAGAGATGGAGTTTTGCCATGTTGGCCAGGCTGGTCTTGAACTCCTGACCTCAGATGATCTACCTGTCTTGGCCTCCCGAAGTGCTGGGATTACAGGCGTGAGCCATTACATCCAGCCTGGACATGTGTGGCCCCTTGATCTTTTAAAAAAATTTTTTTTGGCTGAGTGCAGTGGCTCATGCCTGTAATTCCAGCACTTTGGGAGGCTGAGGTAGGTGGATTACCTGAGGTCAGGAGTTCGAGACCAGCCTAATCAACATGGTGAAACCCCATCTCTACTAAAAATACAAAAATACCTGGGCGTGGTAGCAGATGCCTGTGATCCAAGCTACTTGGGAGGCTGAGGCACAAGAACTGCTTGAACCCGGGAGGCGGAGGTTGCAGTGAGCTGAGATTGTGCCACTGCACTCCAGCCTGGGCAACAGAGCGAGACTCCATCTTAAAAAAATTTTTTTTTTTTTTTTTGGTAGAGATGGGGTTTTGCCATGTTGCCCAGGCTGGTTGCAAACTCCTGAGCTCAAGCAGTTCACCTGCCTCAGTCTCCCAAAGTGCTGGGATTATAGGCGGGAGCTACGGTGCCTGGCTGGAACTCATTTTAAATAGCAATTTGGCACATACTGAAATGTAGTATATATTCTGGACCAATCTTAAATCGTATACATATGTATTTTTTGAGACAGGTCTCACACTGTCACCTAGGCTGGAGTGCAGTAGTGTGATCCCAGCTGACTGCAGCCTTGGACTCTCGGGCTCAAGCGATCTTCCACCTTAGCCTCCTGAGTAGCTGGGGCTACAAGCATGTGCTACTGCACCCAATTTGTTGTAGAGACAGGATCTTACTATGTTGTCCAGGCTGGTCTCAAACTCCTAGGCTAAAGCGATCCTCCTACCTTGACCTCCCCAAAGCATTGGAATTATAGGCATGGGCCACCTTGCCCAGCCTCACTTTTTAAAAATAAAAAAACTATTACTTAGGATGAACAAATTCCAAGCTGACAACTACAGATAGTTTTTGACTAATGGTTAAGAAACCAAAATAAAACTCTAGGGCAATAACTTTGCTACGTATCCAAAAATGAAACATGTATCTCACTCATTTAATTTACTGAATATATTAGCATTTGTGGCCAGTGAAATATATATATATATATAAAACAGAGAGTCTTGCTATGTTTCCCACGCTGGGTTTGATCTCTTGACCTCAAGGGATCCTCTGTCCTGGCCTCCCAAAGTGCTGGGATTACAGGTGTGAGCCACCACACCAGGCCCAGAGACATATTATTATTATTATTTTTTCTGAGACGGAGTCTTGCTCTGTCGCCCAGGCTGGAGTGCAATGGTGTGATCTTGGCTCACTGCAACCTCTGCATCCTGGGTTCAAGAGACTCTCCTGCCTCAGCCTCCAGAGTAGCTGGGATTACAGGCATGCACCACCATGCCCAGCTAATTTTTGTGTTTTTAGTAGAAATGGGGTTTCACCATGTCGGCCCGGCTGGTCTCGAACTCTCGACCTCGTGATCCACCTGGCTCAGCCTCCCAAAGTGCTGGGATTTCAGGTGTGAGCCATCGCGCCCAGCCCGAGAAATATTCTTTAATTTTGTGTTTTCATATCTTATTTAAGAGTCAAGGTACTGGCCGGGTGCGGTGGCTCAAGCCTGTAATCCCAGCACTTTGGGAGGCCGAGACGGGTGGATCACGAGGTCAGGAGATCGAGACCATCCTGGCTAACACAGTGAAACCCCGTCTCTACTAAAAAATACAAAAAAAAAAAAATAGCCGGGCGAGGTGGCGGGCGCCTGTAGTCCCAGCTATAGGGAGGCTGAGGCAGGAGAATGGCGTAAACCTGGGAGGCGGAGCTTGCAGTGAGCTGAGATCCGGCCACTGCACTCCAGCCTGGGCGACAGTACGAGACTCCCTCTCAAAAAAAAAAAAAAAAAAAAAAAGAGTCAAGGTACTATCCTGACAGGCAGTATAGTATACACACATCGTCAGATAAATCAAGTCTAAAAATCTAATCCTTGGGTAGGTACAGTGGTTTATGCCTGTAATTCCAGCACTTTGGAAGGCCGAGGTGGAAGGATTGCTTGAGTCTCAGAGTTCCACAGCTGCACTGAGCTATGATAGTGCCACTGCCCACCAGTATGGGTGGCAGAGTGAGACCCTGTCTCTAAAAATAAAAAAATTTAAAAAATCTGGCTGGGCATGGTGGTTGATGCCTATCATTCCAGCACTTTGGGAGGCCAAGGAGGGTGAATTCCTTGAGCTCAGGAATTCAAGACCAGCCTGGACAACATGATGAAACTCCATCTCTACAAAAAACACAAAAATTAGCCTGGCATAGTAGCATGCGCTTGTAGTCCCAGTTACTTGGGAGGCTGAGGTGGGAGGACTGCTTGAGCCCAGGAGGCAAAGACTGAAGCCGAGGTACCTGTACTCAGCCACAGTGGCATGAGACCCTGTCTCAAAAAAAAAAAAAAAATCTAGTCCTCAAATTTTGATATAATTTTAGGTTTAAAGTTTCTTAATTATTTTCCTCCATCTTTACTGCAGAATAGTTACCAACTTCACAGTTGTTCTACACTTTTAAAAAAAGACTAGTTAAGTACAGTAGTGTAAAGACTTATTGATATTAAGTAATGATCATCACGTAATTGGTATAAAAGAAAAAACAAAGGTCAAATTAATCTGGATTTGTTTTTTGAGGCGGGTCTGTCTGTATCACCAGGCTGGGTGCAGTGGCTGAGATCTCAGCTCACTGCAGCCTCCGCCTCGAGGGTTCCCGCCATTCTCCTGCCTCCAGCCTCCCGAGTAGCTGGGACTACCCAGAAGCCTGCGACCTGGCCCGGCCTAGGATTTTTTGTATTTTAGTAGGGTGAGGATTTCCTGTGGTAGCCAGGATGGTCTCGATCTCTGACCTCGTGATCCGCCCGTCTCGGCCTCCCAAAGTGCTGGGATTACGGAAAACGGAAGCCGCAGCCACAACTAATCTGGATTTGTATACGACCATTTTGGGTTATAAGAAAGCTGAATTGGACATTTCATTTGCCCAACATTTACTGAACACTTATGAGTGTTAGGCTCAGGGCCAGGATATACTATGATTAATAAGACACGGTTCCTGCACTGGTCCCTGGAGTTCTTCTCCAGGTAGGGAAACCACCAGGTAAAAGAATAATTGCAATGCAATATGAGAAGGACTATCTATAATGGAGGCTTGTACAAAGTACCATCTTCAGCTTGCCTGTGATCAGGCCTTGTGAGATAAGATAAATATCAGTGTCTAAAACATGCTTCTGAAGCTGAATATCCACTCACTAACTTATATCATTTTTCAGCACTGTGCCACACCCAGGTGTCTCATCTCTTCCCGATTTGCATACCCAGACAAGATAGCCAAAGTCAATGGGGCCATAGTCTCAGGTTAAGGCACAAACTCAGATCAAACACTACTCAAAGGAACCTACATCCTTTAGGTACCAATAGGTATAACTTCTGAAGACTTTAGGTCATGATGTGCCTTGTAATCTTTCTTCTCAAGAATGCTAAGTTTAAAAGCTCAGTTAGAATTCAACTCTGTAAATAAAATATTAGGCCTAGGCCGGGCGTGGTGGCTCACACCTGTAATCCCAGCACTTTGGGAGGCTGAGGCGGGTGGATCACCTGAGGTCGGGAGTTTGAGACCAGCCTGACCAACATGGAGAAACCCCGTCTCTACTAAAAATACAAAATCAGCTGGTGGCGCATGCCTGTAATCCCAGCTACTCAGGAGGCTGAGGCAGGAGAACCACTTGAATCTGGGAGGCGGAGGTTGCAGTGAGCCGAGATCGTGCCATTGCACTCCAGCCTGGGCAACAAGAGCAAACCTCCATCTCAAAAAAAAAAAAAACAAAAAACACATATATAAAGCCTATTTCTCTGAAAATAAAACCTGTGCATTTCTGAAACTTTTATATACAGATTCTGGTAGAGAAATGTTTAAAAGAGGTAAAAATATGACAACAGAGCTTTTTTCCTGCAGAATAAGCCACTGTGTATCTTTATAAAAGTTCCCTAATTAAAGAACATCTCTCTTTCCTTTTCATCATAAAGAGACCATTAGCAAAATTACTCTCTTCCCCTATAATGCAAGCAGACTGGGGCAAGAACAGAACAGTTTTGGGGGCAGATAATTTCTTTTGTTGAAGTTGTTGGAGTGGTATTTATTCCCAAAGGTTTGGGAAAGAAGATATACTTGACTTTATTTGATTACAACATAGCTTGGCCATCATACACCACTGAGGTTTACAAGATGTTGCTCTAAGGATTTTCCAGCTTTCCATATCATAATGTACACATTAACGCAGAGGAAACTCAAACTGTAAAGATATACTGGTTGTCTTGAAGTACAATTCCAACCAAATCAATGGTTCCTTTATTTATTAAAGACAGGGTCTCACTCTGTCGCCCAGGCTGGAGTGCAATGGCACAAATGAAGCTCACTGCAGCTTTGAACTCCTGGGTGCCAGCGATTCTTCCCACCTCAGCTTCTTGGGAAGCTAGGACCACGGGTGCAAACTACTACACCCAGCTTGTTTTTTTTTTGTTTTGTTTTGTTTTTTGTTTTTTTGAGAGACAGGGTCTCCCTCCGTTGTTCTAGGCTGATCTCTTATCTCCTGGCCTCAAGTGATCCACCTACCTTGGCCTCCCAAAGTGTTGAGATTATAGGCATGAGCCACCACACCTGGCCCTAAACCAAAGATTTAAAGAGAAAGTTTAGAAATATAATTCCAGCCACAGGTTGCAATCCAAACATCATTAAGAATTCCCTGTGGTGAAGCATCTTCTGAGAAAGTGAAGTCAAGCTTGTGTGTTAGGTTTAAGTGCTCAAAAAAAAAAAAAAAAAAAAAAAGATAGTATTCAATTTACTATTGTTGTAAAAGCCTTAGAGAAGGGCTGATCTAACCTCACTTCCAGATATCTTTTCTTTTTTTGAGACAGGGTCTCACTCCCATTGCCCAGGTTGGAGTACAGTGGTACGATCACAGCTCACTGCAGCCTCAACTTCCTAGGCTCAGGTGATCCTCCCACCTCAGCCTCCTGAGTATGTGGGACTACAGATGTGCACCACCACACCTGGCTAATTTTTTATATATTTAGTAGAGACAGGGTTTCGCCATGTTGCCCAGGCTGGTTTTGAACTCCTGGGCTCAAGCAACTCGGCCTCCCAACAGACATCTCCTTTTAAACATGTCCCCTCCTGTGGACCAGGACAATTTCCAAACACTGAAAGTTTCAAGAATTAAACAATTTATTTTTTTTCTTTAGATGGAGTTTTGCTTTTGTTGCCCAGGCTGGAGTACAAATGGCATGATCTAGGCTCACTGCAACCTCCGCCTCCCAGGTTCAAGCAATTCTCCTGCCTCAGCCTCCCCAGTAGGTGGGATTATGGGGGCGTGCGACCACGCCCAGCTAATTTTTGTATTTTTAGTAGAGACAGGGTTTCACCATCTTGGCCAGGCTAGTCTCGAACTCCTGACCTCAGGTGATCTGCCCGCCTCAGCCTCCCAAAGTACTGGGGTTACAGGTGTGAGCCACTGCTCCTGGCTAAACAGTCAATTTCTTAAAAACCCCATATCAGTATGTAAATAAAATTAAGGTAAAAATTCAGTTATCCTGGGTCAGGATTCACTTTAAACAATATAAAAGCCTAATTAATAATGTTTAATGGTATGTTCATAATGTATTGATATGTGAACAGGAAGAATCTTTTTTAATTAAAAAGCAGTTTACAAAACATGTATAATGTGATCACAGTTATTAAAAATTATATTTACACATATATTTCCTTTACCAAAGGAATGACTGTTATAGAAAGTTTGGAAAATAGAGGACAGTGCTTGCTTGGGCAGCACATACACTAAAATTGGAATGATACAGAGAAGATAAGCATGGCCCCTTAAAAAAAAAGAAAACAAAGGACAAAACAGAAATAACTGTAATCTTATAACCCCAGATATTACTGCGTTTAATATTTTGATGTATATATTTCTAATTTTTTTTTTTTTTTTTTTTTGAGACGGAGTCTCGCTCTGTCGCCCAGGCTGGAGTGTAGTAGCCGGATCTCAGCTCACTGCAGGCTCTGCCTCCTGGGTTTATGCCATTCTCCTGCCTCCGCCTCCCAAATAGCTGGGACTACAGGCGCCCGCCACCTCACCCGGCTAGTTTTTTGTACTTTTTAGTACAGACAGGGTTTCACCGTGTTAGCCAGGATGGTCTCGATCTCCCGACCTCGTGATAAGCCAGTCTAGGCCTCCCAAAGTGCTGGGATTACAGGCTTGAGCCACCGTGCCCGGCCATATTTCTAATTTTTAATGCACATATGCTTCTCCCCAATAAATGTAACTGTAAAGGAGTTTTTTAGTTATTAGCTTTGCCTATCTACCTACCTACCTACCTGTCTGTCTGTCTAAAACGGCATCTTAGATAGACAGACAGATAGGTAGGTAGACAGTGCAGTAGTGCACATGGCTTACTGTAGCTTCAAACTGTTGGGTTCGAGGGATCCTCCTGGCTTGGCCTCCTGAGTAGCTAGGACTACAGGCACCCCCAGCTAATTTTTTTTTTTTTTGTAGAGACAAGGTCTCACTATGTTGCCTAGGCAGGTCTCAAACTCCTGGGCTCAAGTGATGCCCCTACCTTGGCCTCCCAAAGTGCTGGGATTATAGGCACGAGCCACTGCATCTGGCCACATCAACTTATATATACCTTGTATTCTAAGAAGCTAGGGCAAATTATAAGAATCACATACAATAGTGGTTATCAGCCTTGGCTGGCTATCAGAATCACTTGGGGGAACTTCTAAAACTCCTGATTCCCGGACCTGACCTTTCAGACCAATTAGAATCTCTGGAGATGGAACCCAGGCATCACTATTTTTCAGAGTTCCCCAAGTGATTCCACTGAAGCCAGGGTGGAGAACCACTACTTGACAAAGTGTCCCCTAATCCCTGACCCTTGAGCAAAAGGTGATTTACAATAGGGATTTCTTAAATTTTTATTTGCATACCAATCATCTGGAGATCTTGTTAAAACACAGATTCTGGTTCAGTAGGTTGGGTTGGGACCTGCGATTCTGCATTTCTAACCAGCTCCCAGATGGTGGCAATGCTACTGCTCCAGGGACCATCCTTTGAGTAGTTTTAGGCTACTAGAAAAGAAAACTCTCATAAAGAGTGAAAAGAAAAAAATTATAGCCACTAAAGCCCACACTCTACACCAGCAGACAGGGAGGGGTGGTCCACAATAGATGAACAGAGGGTTAAGGCTGGGAATTAAAAGATGTTTCTAGGCCAGGCATGGTGGCTCATGCTTGTAGTCCCAGCACTTTGGGAGGCTGAGGCAGGAAGACTGCTTGAGGCCAGGAGTTCGAGACCAGCCTGGGTAACATAGGGAGACCTCATCTCTATTAAAAAAAATAAAAATAAAAAAAATTAGCTGTGCATGATGGCGCATGCCTGTAGTCCCAGCTACTTGGGAAACTGAGGTGGGAGGATTGCATGAGCCCAGTTGTCAAGGCTGCAGTGAGCTGGGTTCATGCCACTGCATTCCAGCCTAGGCGACACAGTGAGACCCTGTCTCAAAATGAAAAAAAAAAAAAAGCAATTTTAAAGGGAAAAAAAGGGAAAAATATATTTCTAGGAAATAAGATTTTGGAGATTGGAAAGGTTTGGAACAACACATTTTTTAGGGGGAAAAACAGCCATTGGAGCTTATATATTCGTGTGTACAAAGGAAAGCAAGCAAACATGGGGGAGAAGAGGAGTAGGCAGTGAGAGAAAAAGATCAAATGTCTAAAAAATGGTTACGGAAAAAATAAACCCTTGGCTACAGTGCTGGAAAGGGATAGAGAAGCACTATAAAGGGATCTGTGGAATCTACTTCTCTGCCAAAAACATGTTTGGGAAGCAGAAAAGCTAATAAACTGAAGTTGGTGTAGATTAATAACCAACTTCCATCAACTCCCTCCTGGGGACATGAAGAGACCCCAGGAGTATAAGTCTCCCCTGGCAGTGCTTTAGGAACTAACAACAAACAGTGAATTACTGCCCAAATGCTTCTCTTTGTAAGCAATGAGAATGGCAAGAAGCTCAAACACGGCATCCCTTTGCAGATTCTTGGCAATATCCTTCTGGGAATTTCTAAACTTACAGGCAGGCTAGAGATATAGCCCCCAAAACAGGGGAAAAAAGTGTTTTTCTCCTGAGGGCCTTCACGTAGAAATGAGAAATGTTTAGTATTTCTTAGAACAATAAGGTAAACATTTAATGTAAAGATATTCATAAGTCACTACCAGACTTTCATACCTTCAAAATAATTTCTAAGAACAATAAAACAGGAAAACCTTCATGTAAATTAGCTGGAGCAATTATTTGAATCAGCTGGTATACTTTATCAGCTAGTCCTTATCAAAGGGGTCACATCCAAGTAAATTTCTGTTTAAATCAATAGAAGAAAGTAAGGGAAAGACTTTACCAAGATATGGAAAGAATTCTGTTGTCACATGATTTGTGTTACACATCACTTAGGTATACGAAACTCTGGCAGAAATGTATGCAGTCTTCACATTCAGTATCTATTTACTGTACAATGATGATGGCTAAGATGTACTGAGTACTAGATACTGTCCTAATAATTTAGATGTTATTCACGTATAAATTAATCCACATAACCCTACGAAATAGGCATTATTATAGCTCTTACATGGATGAGGAATCTGTGGTTTGAGGATGGTAAGTTTTTGCTTCATTTCATTGCTCAAAGGTCACAAAGCCAATAAGTGGTCAAGTTGGTTTTTGACTGCCTGATTCTAACATCCATGATTTTTAACTTTATATGACACCTCCAACTATCCTGCATAACCAATCTGTACCAGGGAGAGACTGAGGGATATAAGATGAATAAGTCATGATCCCTACACTTATGGTACAAGACAAGTAGTTCCTCTAGGACATGAGATTAGAAAGGCATTTCCAAATGCTCCAGGATACAAGATGCCAGATCAGATTATGCTGCTAGTGTATTCCACAGGTCAAAACCCCTATACTTTTGGGGCCCTTGATTTTTAAACTTTTTAATATACCCTTAGTGGTTAAAAGGCATATTTATAAAAAGGACATGCTGCAAGCCTACTGACACTATTTTCTAGCTCAGGCAAGTTTTCCAGAAATTACTGAACCACATCAATTTATATAATAAAGGGGATAAAGCTATAACAATGTCCAGCTAATGGATCTAATATCAGTTGAGAGAATGATCTCTTCCATATTCAAGTGATAGAGTGTTGCCTGATAACTTGGTCCATGAATACATTAGAATGGAGACAGAAATGAGTCTAAGACTAAGGTTGTGGTCTCTCTTCTGAGACCATTTCTATAAAATCTCCAAAGGCTAAAGGGAAATCACATTCATTGTATTAGCCCAACAACGGCTATAAATCAATACTTCTTAACATATGGTTCATAATCAATGCAGACAGATAAAGTCTTAACTATTTTGCATTTCTCAGGGCTAGCTTTCTAACAGTCTTGTTTAACTTAACTGCAGACAGTATAAGGCCAGGGCAAAGGTGAACAATATTCCCAGCCTTATCTGGCATTTAGCTATATTCATAGTTTAAAGGTAGTCCTCAAAGAAAGAAGAGGCGGGGTAAAAGAGCTAATATTTGAGTACCCACTTCCAATATATATGTCACGTGCTGTGCTAACAGCCCCTCTTTTTTATTTTTCAATCTTATTTAATACTCATACCCACATAAAATAGTGGTGCTCCCAGCAGTCAAGTATCTTTCTCAGGAATTCACAGCTGCTAAATAATATAGCTAACATTCAGGCAGAGGTCTGTTCACACTACATACCCTTGGGAACAGAAAGGCTCCAGGGAACTGCAGAGTCCTGGGTACCTTTGTGACGACATTCTTCCAGGGCTAGAAGAGCTGAGAGAACTGATGAGAGGGTGAAAAAGACAAGTAGACTCCCTCAAACATACCATGGAAATGGCCCTTTTGCCCTTCCTAACAATGTTCTCTTGGGGATATGCTTAGTAGAGAAGGAAGATGATGTATTGAGTTATTGACTTTGTACTGATCCACATTGAAAACAAAATTCCATTTACAACAGAACTTCCCTGTTGTAACTTGCACTTAAATATTGTGAGCTTGCCGGGCGCGGTGGCTCAAGCCTGTAATCCCAGCACTTTGGGAGGCCGAGGCAGGTGGATCACGAGGTCAGGAGATCGAGACCATCCTGGCTAACATGGTGAAACCCCGTCTCAAAATCTCGGCTTTCACTTCCAGGTGTGGTGGCCAGGCATGTGTCCTTCGGAGGCTAGAAGGAGAATAAGCGGCGTAGGCAGGAGGCAGTGAGGCAGGGGTAGCTCACTACACACTCCAGCCTGAAGTACAAGCCCGAGACTCCATGTATGAGCTTAAATATTTCAAAATATTGTGTCAAAACTGAGTATAATATTGGCTATTAAAAAGTAGACCTCCTCTTTTCTATTCCTTGAATGAAACCATGATATATTTTTTAAAATCTGAAGCAGACTCAAGGACTAACTTTGTTTTTTTCCCTTTTAGACACAGTCTTGCTCTGTTGCAGGCTGGAATTAACATTGAAGCTCACTGCACAACCTCAGCCTCCTGAATAGCTGGGATTACAGGTGGGCACCACCATGCCCAGCTAATTTTTGTATTTTTAGCAGGGACAAGGTTTCACCCTGTTGGCCAGGCTGGTCTCGAACTCCTGACCTCAAGTGATTCACCTGCCTTGGCCTCTCAAAGTGCCGGGATTACAGGTGTGAGCCACCGCGCCTGGCCTAACAATTTGGTTTTAAGAACTGAAGACTTGTAGTGTTGTAAGCAACCCAAACTTATCTTAATGGACACAGAAGGCTTGTTTCAAATTTTTCATAAAAATATTTCTTACCCTATTCAGCTAATCTTCTGAGAGGACACAGAGGAAACAACAAAATCTCAGACAGAGATCTTAGGTGCAGTGGCTCACACCTGTAATCCCAGCACTTTGGGAGGCCAAGCTAGGAGGATCACCTGAGCCCAGGAGTTCAAGACCAGACTGCGAAACGTAGTGAGACCTCATCTCTACTAAAAAAAAAAAAAAAAAAAAAAAAAGAAAAAAGAAAATCGCAGGCAGAGAAAGCATTTGGCGGTATGGTCCGTACCGCAACATGGAAAAATGCACTGGTTCTAAGAGCAGTTGTCAATATTTGAAATTAATCCTAGCTGACTATAGATCTGCTCATGAGAGCTAGTTTAAATAAATAGGTTGACATCTTTGTGCAGTCATTTAGAGCAAGTTTTACATATTCAGCATGATCAAAACTATATTTTGCATAAATTCAGACAGGGGATTTATTAGTATTTATCTGTCTTGCTAGGGAGCCAAAGGAACAGTATTCACAGTGAATGATGACAAAAAGTTTGTTTTACGTGGAGGACAGCATTATTGCAGTAATCTTGAGTTTCTCACTTAATCATTTCCCTACAACTCTCCAAAGAGAGCTTCTTTTTTTTTTTTTTTTTGAGACGGAGTCTCACTCTGTAGCCCAGGCTAGAGTGCAGTGGCTGGATCTCAGCTCACTGCAAGCTCCGCCTCCCGGGTTCACGCCATTCTCCGGCCTCAGCCTCCCGAGTAGCTGGGACTACAGGCGCCCGCCACCTCGCCCGGCTAGTTTTTTGTATTTCTTAGTAGAGACGGGGTTTCACCGTGTTAGCCAGGATGGTCTCGATCTCCTGACCTCGTGATCCACCCGTCTCGGCCTCCCAAAGTGCTGGGATTACAGGCTTGAGCCACCGCACCCGGCCCAAAGAGAGCTTCTATTCTCCTTTTTTCCTTGCCTACTACTATAATCATTCCAATTGTCTCATTCACATATTTATTGCACAAACATGTATTGAGGTACTGTGTATCGGGTGCAAATATTGGGGATTCCACAGCTGTACCACTCAGAATGTGGCCCACAGACTGGTCCTGGTCTGTAAATCCATTTGCTACCAGCCTGTGACACGTGTTTAAAGTTTTTAGTAACAATACAGCAGAATAATTTATTTGTTGATTTCAATAATAATTTTTAAAAACTTTTATGTCATTTTTTAAAACCTTTTTTTTTTTTTTTTTTTTTAGAGACAGGGTCTCACTCTGTTGCCTAGGCTGGGGTGCAGTGATGTGATCACAGCTCACTGTAACCCCATACTCCTGGGCTCAAATGATCTTCCTGCTTCAGCCTCCTGAGTAGCTGGGACTACAGGCATGTGCCACCATGCCTGGATAATTTTTAATTTTTTTTTTTTGGTTGAGACAGAGTCTGTGTTGCTCAGGCTGGTCCTGAATTCCTGGGCTCAAGTGATCCTGCCACTTTGGCCTCCCAAAGTGCTGGGATTACAAGCTTGAGCCACACAGGCCTGGTTTTATGTTATTTTTCTTTTTTTTTTTTTTTTTTTTGAGACGGAGTCTCGCTCTGTCGCCCAGGCTGGAGTGCAGTGGCGCAATCTCGGCTCACTGCAAGCTCCGCCTCCCGGGTTCACGCCATTCTCCCGCCTCAGCCTCCGAGTAGCTGGGACTACAGGCGCCCGCCACCACGCCCGGCTAGTTTTTTGTATTTTTAGTAGAGACGGGGTTTCACCATGTTAGCCAGGATGGTCTCGATCTCCTGACCTCGTGATCCACCCGCCTCGGCCTCCCAAAGTGCTGGGATTACAGGCTTGAGCCACCGCGCCCGGCCTATGTTATTTTTCTAATAATGAATCTCACTATATTTTACAAAAATATTGGTCTATGAAGGATTAGAAGTAAAAACCCAATTCTTTGCCAGCTATAGTTTAAGCAGCATTGTTCTAGGAAACAGGAAGAGTAAGATAAGACTTTTGCTCTTGACAAGGTCTTAGTCTTGTGTGAGTGTTCAATAAAAAGTCTTGCCAGGTGTGGCTCAAGCTTGTAATCCCAGCACTTTAGGAGGCCAAGGTAGGAGGATCGCTTGAACCCAGGAGTTTGATACCAGCCTGGGCAATATAGTGAGACTGTCTCAACAACAACAACAAAAATTAGCTACATGTGGTGGTGTGTACCTTTAATCCCAGCTACTTGGGAGGCTGAGGGCAAGACTGTGCCACCGCACTACAGCCTGTGCAACAGAGTGAGACCCTGCCTCCAACAACAAAAACTCTTTCCATCCTCATACACATTTTTGAGGAACACAGAAAGTTTAGGCTTTGTAAATAGGTCTGGGGAATATTACTTTTTTTTCTAATGAGCTATTAATAGGTTAAAAGGACAACAGAGAAGGGTGAGATAAGAAAGGCTGTCAACAGAAAGGATGGTTTGATAAAGAACAGGAAATCAACCGGCAACCAGGAGGCCGGCAGGTATAACAAATTGCTATATGCCTCAGGTGAAGAAGTCAAGAGGGCAAATCAAGGCTTACTGGAGGAAGACACTGGGTCCAGTCTCTGCCATACATTCCATTCTCCAGAGTGTTGTTTGTTATAGCATCACCTCCTATGGCCACTTGTTTATACCTGTGTCATAGTACTTTTTGGAGAGTACCATGAATATATTAGTTTGCAAGTAAAATTCTACAAGTTGCAAGTCAAATAAATATATTATTTATCTTTCTCTTCTCAGTGCTCAGCATGTAACTGGCACTCAAATATGTGTTGAACCACACTAAGCAACAGAGGGCAAGTTCATAAGAATTCTCTTCAGGCTGAGCAACCAGAAGAGATGCTTTAAGGGTCTAGTAGACTGCAGAAAGGGCAATTTAGGCTGGGGCGCAGTGGCAGATGCCTGTAACACCAACACTTTGGGAGGCCAAAGCAGAAAGACTGCTTGAGCCCAGGAATCCAAGACCAGCCTGGGCAACATAGTGAGATTCCATCTCTACCAAAGGAAAAAAAGAAAAGACAAATTAGCCATACAGTGGTGCGTGTCTGTAGTCCCAACTACTCAGAAAGCTGAGGCAGGAGGACTGCTTGAGCCCAGGATTTCAAGGCTGCAGTGAGCCATGATCTTACCACTGCACTTTAGCCTGGGTGGCAAAGCAAGATCCTATCTCCAAAAAAAAAAAAAAAAAAAAAAAAAAAAAGTGGGAGGGCGGCAACTACTTAAACCTGCAACTCAGAAAGAAAAAAAGAAAGCAAAACCAACCCACCAACCAACCAAAAAACCTCCACTCTCCCTAAGGAGAACAACTAAGTCAGTCAGCTGAATTGCAAGTAACAATATATTAGAATTTAAAAACCCATTCTGCATTAAGTTTGAATTCATAACTTGACAGAGTACTCATAAATTATATATGGGCATGTGGCTCTGAGTAATTTCAAGGTAAGTATATTTTTCAGACAAAATGGCTGACTAAGCATATAATGATATATGCTAATGTCTACTATGGCAGATCAGAGCAATACGAGGCAAAGCTTCAAAATCAAGGTGACAGGCATAAAGAAAAACCTCTCCCTTCTCATTACTTTGGGGTGGAAGCAGCTGCAATGACTAGCAGTAAACAAACGGAGTTTCTATTTGGTGGTATCCTGAGCATTTTCATTACAGGGCTGTCTGTCTTTACTCTGTTTTCATAGTTTTTGGTTGTGGCTTTTTTCTTCCTGTTCTCTATCTTTTCACACTCTGCCTTTATGATCTCTCCCTTCTCAAACTCTCTCCTCCTTGTTTCCTTTCTGAACTCATTTCCTTCTCTTACTCCCACTTTCTTCATTAATTCTTAAATACCACTTAGTCAGAGCCCTCTTATGCTTCTGCCTTAGTGTTGGTTATACAGAGCATTCTGCCTTTAGTACCTTCTTAATGACCAATTCTAATTCACGGCCATTTAAATGCATTTCTCCACCCAATAATTTCCCAGTGATTTTCCCATTATGGGGGATAAGGTGAGAAAATATAAATGGATCTCTGAGAACCCTTGAAACATAATATGCAGCATTGTAATCAGTGGTGATATCCCTGTGAAATAATACTCTTGTGCTGGCAAAGTTACTGTGCTTGGAAAGTATACCATCAAAATTCAAACTGGCCTGGGAAACAGTGGAGGCAAGTAATTTAGTAATGAGAAAAAGATCAGTATTATGAAACACAACACAGTCTTCTCCCTAGCAAAGTCAAACAATAAAACAAACCTCTCTTTTAGTCAGCCCATTATCCTACTGACATGTACAGTTATGTGCCTGGAACTGGTCAGAAACAAGCTAGAAAAGACATATCCAAAGAGATTCTTAGAGGTCCCTTTGCACTTTTATTTGCTTCCCAGCACCTCCTGATTGAAGAAGAGATAATACAAGGCCTTTTCCCAAGGGCATGTTCTCAAAAGGGCCACTGTTTCTTTCAGGTTATTTGGGGGCACAGGGATATTGCCTTGAATCCTATCAAAATCTACATCCAGAGACGCCTGAATTTCACCCAGTTTTTAAAAAATGCTATAGTATTGGGAAGAAACTCAACTCCTTCAAATTATAACCCTTAAAAAAATAAAAGCTGGCTGGACAGGGTGGCTCATGCCTGTAATCCCAGCACTTTGGAAGGCCGAGAAGGGCGGATCATCTGAGGTCAGGAGTTTGAGACCAGTTTGGCCAACTGAAACACTGTCTCTACTAAATATACAAAAATCAGTTGGGCGTGGTAGCACACGCCTGTGATCCCAGCTACTCGGGAGGCTAAGGCAGGAGATTGCTGGAATCCGGGAGGTGGAGGTTGCAGGGAGCCGAGATCACGCCACTGCACTACTCCAGCCTGGGCAACAGAGCAAGACTCCGTCTCAAAAAAAAAAAAAAAAAAGCAAAGTCAAAGATGATTTTGGTTTTCCAGCTAATCAGTGTCATCTGGGGGGTTTCTTCTGTTGTCACTCCAAGAGCCACAATTAATTCCCAGAATTATGAAAAAGGGCTTTCAGGTATCTAAGCTGAAGTAAAAAACAATTACTAAGGCTCTGACTTTTCTGATATCCTGAAACATGAAATCTATAAATTTACAAAACAGATCGCAATGCTAAACCTTAAAGCAAAGGTAAATAATGATTGTAATAATGTAATAGCAAGCATAGTGAATTTGAAGAGCTATGGTTTTTAAATTGAGTTGGCATGTATTATTTCATTCAAATTTCATAACATCTCCATCAAACAGCATGCATTATCCTTGCTTTTTTTTTTGAGACGGAGTCTCACTCTGTCGCCTAGGCTGGAGTGCAGTGATGCGATCTCGCCTCACTGCAAGCTCCACCTCCCAGGTTCACGCCATTCTCTTGCCTCAGCCTCCTGAGTAGCTGGGACTACAGGCCCCCGCCACCATGCTCGGCTAATTTTTTGTATTTTTAGTAGAGACGGGGTTTCACCGTGTTAGCCAGGATGGTTTTCATCTCCTGACCTCATGATCCATCCTACTTGGCCTCCCAAAGTGCTGGGATTATGGCGTGAGCCACGGCGCCTGGCTGCATTATCCTTGTTTTACAGCTATTAAGTGACTTGTACAAAGTCAGATGGCTTAAATAAGTGATTTCCATTATGTAATGAATTCTATCTACCCACTCAAGCTGCTCCCCTAATATCTGCTTTCTTAGGTCACCAGATTTCTTGAAAGAGTAATCTATTCTTGCTGACTTTATTTCCTCATATATTTTATTCATTTTCCAATCTTGAAAGATTATACTTTTGTTTCTTTATTCTTTTTTTTTTTCCAGACAAGGTCTTGCTCTGTGGCCCAGGATGGAGTGCAGTAGCCAGTGGCACAATCTTGGCTCACTGCAACCTCTGCCTCCTGGGCTCAAACGATACTCCTACCCCAGCCTCCCGAGTAGGTGGGACTACAGGCACACGCTAGCATGCCTGGCTAATTTTTGTATTTTTGGTGGAGACAGGGTTTCACTATGTTGCCCAGGCTGGTCTCAAACTCCTGAGCTCAAGGGATCCATACACCTTAGCCTCCCAAAGTGTTGGGATTACAGGTGTGAGCCACTGTACCCTGCCACTATCTATTATTGTTAAAAGATCACAATGACCTATAAGGTATCATAGGACTCTCAGCTGATTCTTAAATATCATTAATGAATAAAATTTTGATGAATTCCAAGGATTTGTTTGGTCCTTATCCTTCCTTATTCCTGACTCCAACTCACTCTTGAAATACTTTCCTTCCTCTTTGTTACTCCGTACTATCATAAAGATTAAACTAGGCATCACCTCATCTTTTAAGATCCTATTCAAGTGATAATCCTTTGTTGTTGTTGTTGTTGTTGTTGAGATGGAGTCTCCCTCTGTCGTACACGCTGGAGTGCGGTGGCATGATTTCGGCTCACTGCAACCTCCACCTGGGTTCAAGCGATTTTCCTGCCTCAGCCCCTCGAGTAGCTTGGATTACAAGCGTGCAACACCACACCCAGATAATTTTTGTATTTTTAGTAGAGACACGGTTTCACCATTTTGGCCAGGCTGGTTTCCAACTCCTGACTTCAAGTGATCCGCCCGCCTCGGCCTCCCAAAGTTCTGGGATTACGGGCATGAGCCACCGCGCCCAACCTCAAGTGATAATTCTTGAAGTCTTCCACAACACCCCTAGTAGTAGTCATCCTTTCTCTGAGTTTCCACAGCACTTGATACTACTAGGCACTTCACACATTGTATTCTGATTGTTATGGTCTCTTTCTCTCTCCCTTATATAAGTTATTTGGTCATGGAAACTGGTTTATCATTTTCTTTTTTTGAGATGGAGTTTCACTTTTGTTGCCCAGGCTAGAGTGCAATGGCATGATCTCAGCTCACTGCAACCTCTTCCTCCCGGGTTTAAGCGATTCTGTCTCAGCCTCCCGAGTAGCTGGGATTACAGGCACATGCTACCACGCCCGGCTCATTTTTGTATTTTTAGTGGTGACAGGGTTTCATCCTATTGGTCAGGCTGGTCTCCAACTCCTGACCTCAGGTGATCCACCCGCCTTGGCCTCCCAAAATGCTGGGATTACAGGCGTAAGCCACTGCGCCTGGCCTGGTTTATTATTTTCTATCTCTTTGGTTTAGGAGATGATATACCACGTACAGATTCTGTTAACAAATGTCTGAATGAATGGCCAGTAAGTGGCAGCACTATGACCAGAACGCAGCTCTTCTGGTTCCCTTGTCTTTGCTTCTTAGGCAGAAGATGGCTCAAAAGAAATGAAGGCTTACAGTTACATTTCTCACTTCCTATTTCATGAAAATGCTGAATCTCAGATTTAGTCCCTTTTTCTTAATCTTTATCAGTGACCTGGTGAAGAACTATACTTTTCACACAGAGTAGTCACGTAGGTAGCAGTGCCACACATGGCATAGTTATGACTATCCTACAATTTGCTCTCTTTCACACACATACACACACACACATATATACACACAGATACATACATATACACACACACAGATATGTATATATACACATACACACACACACACATACACACACACATATATATAGTTTGTAGAGATGGAGTCTTGCTCCGTTGCCCAGGCTGGAATGAAGAGACACAATCATAGCTCACTGTAGCCTCGAATTCCTGAGCTCAAGTGATCCTCCTGCCTCAGCCTCCTGAATAGCTGGGACCACAGATGGGACCACATTTTTTAACAGAGAATCACAGAAAAGGAAATAGTCTGTTAGATTCTTATTTCAATCCACAAATACTTAATGGACCTTTTAAACAAACCCTAAATGCATAATAACACTCTGTAACAGGAATCCTCAAGTTGGTTCTATAAGCTACCCACAATATACTTTCACCTGATATTTTTCACAGATGATTAAGGAAAAGGTTTCAGGATGAAACTGAAATAAGCTGGTCACAAGGTAGCCTTGTGTATTCTGAACAATGCCAAGAAATGTTTGTTTATCCACGTTAGTATCCAAGACTTTTTCACTTTTTTTTTTTTCTATTAACGAGATTATCTGAATTGCTCATCTGAAAACAACTTCACCATGGGATAAATTTTGTGTTACTTTATTGGATAAAACTATATGGACACAATCTTGTGCTTATCAGACTTGAGTGACAACCTCCTATGTTTGATCATCACTGAAGTTGCTAATCAGACCCCTATGAGTAGCCATCTCTTGACTACAGAGGCCGATGTTTAAGAGGACTGTGCTTAAGATGAAAAAAATACAAAAACAAGAATATATCCACCTGCTGCTTAAGTATTTTCTGGAAAATGTATTTTTTTCCTCTGGTAACTCTTAATTGTTAAAAAATTCATTATCTTGGGCTAAACCCTGGCCCCTGTGTCTGGTGAATTGAGGGAAAAAAATAATATAGGGGACATGACCACATTAGAAGAGGATAATTTTCAACTGAAAAATAAATGTGGCTGTGACTTAAACACTGAGAAAAGGGCTGGGCATGGTGGCTTATGCCTGTTAATTCCAGCACTTTGGGAGGCCAAGGCAGTCAGATCACTTGAGCCCAGGAGTTCAAGACCAGCCTGGGCAACATGGCAAAATCTGGTCTCTAAAAAAATAACAAAAATTGGCTGGGCGTGGTGGCTCACTCCTGTAATCCCAGCACTTTGAAAAGCCGAGATGGGTGGATTGCCTGAGGTCAGGAGTTCGAGACCAGTCTGGCCAACATGGTGAAACCCCGTCTCTACTAAAAATACAAAAATTAGCCGGGTGTGGTGGCAGGTGCCTGTAATCCCAGGTACTCGGGAGGCTGAGGCAGGAGAATTGCTTGAACCTGGGAGGCAGAAGTTGCAGTGAGTTGAGATCGCGCCATTGCATTCCAGCCTGGGTGACAAGAGCGAGACTTTGTTTCAAAAAAAAAAAAAAAAAAAAAAAAACCCACAAAAATTAGCCAGGCATGATAGTGTGCGCCTGTAGTCCCAGTTATCTGAGAGGCTGAGGTGGGAGGATCACTTCAGCCTAGGAGGTTAAGGCTGCAGTGAGCTAAGAATTTTTTTTTTTTTTTTTTTGGCACAACTTCTGCCTCCTGGGTTCAAGTGATTCTTGTGCCTCAGCCTCCCAAATAGCTTCTGTGGGGTTTGCCACGTTGGCCAGGCTGGTCTTGAACTCCTGACCTCAAGTGATCTGCCCACCTAGGCCTCCCAAAGTGCTGGGATTACAGGCATAAGACACCTCACTCAGCCAAGCTGAGAAAAATTTAAAACTCAAAATTAATAATACAACAACAAAAGAATAAATTCTCCAGAGAGGCACCATGGTATACCGTAGAAAAGATGGACTTTTAAAAGACAAAACAAGGCTTAAATTAAGGTTCTGCCTTCATTTAAGTCACTGCCTTGTCGATCCTCAATTCCTTAATCTATAAAGTGAGGCTAACAATGAATAGGGTTGTTGTGATAACGCAGTAATATATCAAAGTTCTTTAAAAACCGAAAAGCAGTATAGAATTATGAGATATTACTAGGCCACCCCCTTTCTTTTTGTGGCTATATTTACAGTGTTAATTTATATTAGAGCTATTCAGGTTTCATTCTCTAAATGTTATCTAAATTCAAAGGCAATAATTGCTCTCCTTGATTCTGAATCAGTTGTATCCACAATGCACTAAACCAAACACTTCAATACTGAGTGTCTAAGAGTTGTGTCAAAAACAAAAAAGAAATAATCAGGTCACAAAAAAACATTTTGCCTATTTTAGGTGTAGAACACATCTCAATATAAACATTTGCTGAAAAGAGTACTGGTTAAGTAAGAGAGGCTGTCACCAAATCAAAGAATTGTAGTGCTGGAAAAGGATTTGAGTATTTCTGGAGATCATCTACCGTAATACACATTTGATACATACAAAATTTCCCTCTGCAACACTCGACAGACAGGCATCAATCTGCTGCTTAAAACACTTTCTGGAAAATATCTTTTTTCAGGTAACTCTACTAATTGTTAAAAACTGGCCTAAACTCTGTCACTTGTAATTTCTACCCTCCAAATCTTGTACTTCCTCTGAGAGCTACACAGCAACATTTAATTCTTCATCTTTAGAACAGTTTTTTTTTTTTTTTTTTTTTTTTTAACTTTAGAAGAGAACACTCATGTCCCTTGTCCAGCTCTTTTCATCTTTAGGTTAAACTTCCTTCAGTTCCCCCATTATTGAATGTATGCCATGTTTCAAGTGGCCCTCCTTTGCACCAGCTCCACTTTTCCCTGCCTCCCCTTGCTGTACACTAAACAAGCTCCCATGTGTCCTACAGTGAGACCATCACCTTCTTTGCCATAAACAGTGTGCTTTAATCCAATCCATTGAAATCTTTGTGGATACTGGACTGTAAGAAAATATATTTGCTTTTCTTCCCAGCTCCAAAATTATAAGCAGGTCAAAAGGAAAAAAGAATGCTGCTCTCAAAACTTTGACAATTTGAGTTTTACGCATTCAAGCAATTATTAGAATAGTCAGGCTGCTGGAGAAGATGGTCTTTAAAATTCCTTCTTATGATGCTAGGCTTTAGCTCAGGAATAGGGAGGGATAGATCTATAAGTCAAATCCTCTCATAACATGAGGATTTGTGGATGCAGAATGCTGACAAGTGAGGCCTGGGAGGCAAAACTGAGGTCAACCCTAGTAAGAATCTAGAGCTTCCAAGCCTCAGAACCACTGCTAGTCCTTTATCAAATGTAGTGATGATTACAACTGGAATTCTTCATGAGAGTTTTACCGTGTTCTGTCCCATTTCTCCAGAAGTTACCATAATGTTTCATTATAAACCATATACACAACCCTGGGAAGAAACTTAGAAGGTCAGTAGAAGACTACATAAATATCTAATTATACTCTAACTTCCTTCCAAAAAGCAAAAGCAGGAATGCCTGTTTAAGAATCCTAAGGGCTGGGTGCAGTGGCTCATGCCTGTAATCCCAGCACTTTGGGAGGCCGAGGCGGGTGGATCACAAGGTTAGGAGATTGAGACCATCCTGGCTAACATGATAAAACCCTGTCTCTATTAAAAATACACACACACACAAAATTAGCCAGGTGTGGTGGTGGGTGCCTGTAGTCCCAGCTACTCGGGAGGCTGAGGCAGGAGAGTGGCGTGAGCCGAGATCGCGCCACTGCACTCCACGTTGGGCAACAGAGCGAGACTCCATCTCAAAAAAAAAAAAAGAATCCTAAGACCAGGTATGGAGGCTCATGTCTGTAATCCTAGCATTTTGGGAAGCCAAGGTGGGCAGATCACTTGATCCCAGAAGTTCGAGAGCAGCCTGGGCAACATAGTGAAACCCTTTCTCTACAAAGAAAAAATATGAAAATTAGCTGGGTATAGTGGTGCACACCTGTGGTCCCAGATACTCAGGAGGGTGAGGCAGAGGATCACCTGAGCCTGGGAGGTCAAGGCTGCAGTGGGCTATGATAGCACCAGCCTGGGTGACAGTGAGACCCTGTCACACACACACAAAAAGAATCCTAAGATAATCAATAGGACATTATATTCATTTAATCCATTCAAGATAACAATCAAACTCTCAAGAGTCCATGCATGAGGAAACAAGCTACCAATCACAATCTACATGAAATTGGGCTATATGAGTGGTATATCTGGTTGCTTTCCAAGACTTTGGGTTGATAGACAAAAACTATATTATGGGAAATAATAAACCTCAAATTCATTTTTAATGTTTGGCCAAGGCAACTGTACTAGGGAATACTGACATTCAAGAGAAGTTCTACAGTCGACTTTTCTTAATACGTCGACCATTCTTATTCTTTATTTTAAGTGAGTAAATAGAAGATGTAAAGCCAACTAGTTTTTGGTTGGAAGCAAAGTCAAGGATCAAGGTACTACGAGAAAGAAGATACATGGATTCCAGGACCCAACTATGGGAGAAGAAATGTAAGAACACAAGTGAAAGGTGCTTTCAGAAACCTTCTGAGCCCAAACTCTTTTTGCTAACCTGCCATAAATTAGAATGAGATTCATTTTCTAGACAAGATAAACATGAGGTATACATCAATGCCTATTGAATCATTTATTCAGAGGCAAAACGGGAATACCATAGTTTTTTTCAGTAGGAAAATATAACTAGAATGAAGGCATCAGTTATATCTCAGAGAAATAAGTGGCTTTACAATCATATTAACACTATTATCATTATTATTATTATTATTATTATTGAGATGGAGTCTCTGTTGCCCAGGCTGGAGTGCAGTGGCGTGATCTCGGCTCACTGCAACCTCCACCTCCCAGGTTCGAGCGATTCTCCTGCCTCAGCCTCCCGAGTAGCTGGGATTACAGGTGCACACCACTATGCCTGACTAATTTTGTATTTTTAGTAGAGATGGGATTTCACCATGTTGGCCAGGCTGGTCTTGAACGCCCAAACTCAGGTGATGCACCCACCTCAGCCTCCCAAAGAGCTGGGATTACAGGCATAAGCCACCACACCCGGCCTGTCATTATTATTAGTAATTATTAATAAAATGAATGGCGGCAGATATTACTATATGCCAGGCACTAAACCAAACATTTTTTATGCAGTTTCATTTAATTCTCAAAACAACCCTCTGATGATATGAGATACAGATGCTGAGGCTCAGAGCCTAAACCTTGGAAGTGAGCCCATACTCTAAACCATCATGCTATATGCTCTACTGCAGTTATGTGTAAACATTTGATAGATACCAATTACGTTCTATAGACACTATACACACATATAAACCAAATGAGAGTGCCCCTTTCCTTCAATGTTGTGAACACTGAATATTCTTACTTATTTATTTTTTTTTGAGACTGAGTCTCTCTCTGTCACCCAGGCTAGAGTGCAGTGGTGCAATCTTGGCTCATTGCAACCTTGGCCTCCCAGGTTCAAGTGATTCTTCTGCCTCAGACACCCTAATAGCTGGGATTACAGCTGTCCACACCATGCCCAGCTATTTTTTGTATTTTTAGTAGAGACGAGGTTTCCTCGCATTGGCCAGGCTGGCCTCGAACCCCTGACCTCAAGTAATCTGCCCGCCTTGGCCTCCCAAAGTGCTGGGATTACAGGTGTGAGCCACTGTGCCTGGCATCTTTTTTTTTAAAAATAAATTTTTATGTATTTTTTTTTGAGACAGTTTCACTCTGTAGCTCAGGCTGGAGTGCAGTGGTGTGATCTCAGCTCACTGCAACTCCTGCCTTCTGGGTTCAAGCGATTGTTTTGCCTCTGCCTCTTGAGTAGCTGGGATTACAGGCGTGTGCCACTATGTTTGGCTAATTTTTTGTATTTTTAATAGAGAGGGGGTTTTGCTATGTTGGGCAGGCTGGTCTCAAACTCTCGGCCTCAAGTGATCTGCCCACCACGGCCTCCCAAAAGTATTGGGATTACAGGCATGAACCACAATGCAGCCTATTTTCAGAGTAGTCTAGCTCTCGCCCAGAGCTGGAGTGCTGTGTGGGATCTCAGCTCACTGCAAACTCCATACTCGTTCGCCGTTCCTGCCACCTCATGTCCCAGAGTAGCTGGGACTACAGGCCATACTGTGACTAGTTTTTTGTTTTTAGTAGAGACGGGGTTCACCGTGTCAGCCAGGATAGTCCTTGGTCTCCTGGCCTCAGTAGATCAAAGCCCGTCTCCGGCTTCCAAGGTGCTGCAGGATTACAGGCAGGCCACCCACGCCCGAGCCTTTTTTTTAATTTTTTATTTTCCATACAGGTACCACTCTCAGGATTATCATATATTATCGTGTTTTTAAATTTGTGTCAATTAATTGGGAATAAAGAGATAGTCTATTATTATTATTATTTTAGACAAGGTCTCACTCTGTTACCCTGGTTGGAATGCAGTGGGGCACAATCTTGGCTCACTGCGACCTCCACCTCCCAGGCTCAGGTGATCCCCTCACCTCAGCCTCCCAGTAGCTGGGACCACAAGTATGCGCCACCACACCTGGCTAATTTTTGTGTGCGCTTTTTTTTTTTTTTTTTTTTTTTGTAGAGGCAGGGTCTTGCCATGTTGCCCAGGCTGGTCTCAAACTTCTAGGCTCAAGCTATCCGCCCACCTCGGCCTCCCAAAGTGCTGGGATTACAGGCATGAGCCACTGCACCTGGCAGATAGTCTATTTTTTTTTTTTTTTGAGACGGAGTCTCGCTCTGTCTCCCAGGCTGGAGTGCAGTGGCCGGATCTCAGCTCACTGCAAGCTCCGCCTCCCGGGTCCACGCCATTCTCCTGCCTCAGCCTCCCGAGTAGCTGGGACTACAGGCGCCCGCCACCTCACCCGGCTAGTTTTTTTTTGTATTTTTTAGTAGAGACGGGGTTTCACCGTGTTAGCCAGGATGGTCTCGATCTCCTGACCTCATGATCCACCCGTCTCGGCCTCCCAAAGTGCTGGGATTACAGGCTTGAGCCACCGCGCCCGGCCGATAGTCTATTATTTTAACAAGGTTGAGCATTTCCTCATTTATTCATTGGTCATCTGCTTTTTTCTTCTAGGAACTGCTTGTTCATATCCTTTGTCCATTTGGAGTTAAATGCTTATCGTATTGATTTGTAGGCAGCCATTTATATTCTGGATATTATAATATCTGAAGTATAAATAAATGTATTAAATAAATAAATGGAGACAATAAGCTAATATTTAAAAAAAGCTACATTACTACTCTATATCTTATACCAAAGAAAATTCCAGATGGATTAAAGATAATGAAATCATAAAAGCATAATTCCTTCTCATGGAAGTCTGTCAGTTTCTTGTTAATTTAATAAAGTAATATTTTTATGTTGATGAAAAAGCTATTCAAATAGGCAAAACAGTGGATACAGACCATACTAGAAAGCTAGTATAAGAGTACTGTGACAAATGCTGGGCGCGGTGGCTCACGCCTGTAATCCCAGCACTTTGGGAGGCCTGAGGTCAGGAGTTTGAGACTAGTCTGGCCAACACAGAGAAACCCCGTCTCTACTAAAAATACAAAAATTAGCCGGGCGTGGTGGTGGGTGCCTGTAATCCCTGCTACTTGGGAGGCTGAGGCGGGAGAATCGCTTGAACCCGGAAGGCAGAAGTTACAGTGAGTTGACATCGCATTATTGCACTCCAGCCTGGGCAACAACAGTGAGACTCCATCTCAAAAAAAAAAAAAAAAAAAAGAGTACTGTGACAAATCTGTCAGTGAAAATAACTGAAATTAATTATCTTTGGAAATCATAAACATGGTAAATCTATTATTAAGTGAACAAAGTAAGTTACAAAGTGATATTTACTATTCCATTTTTATAAAAAACACATTAAAAATTAGCTACATTAGAAGGCTATATTAAATAATACTTACAAAAGTGACTCTAGGTAGCTGGAGTTCGTAATAGGAAAATTAAATAGAATTTTAAAAAATGCATTGCTTTTGAAGATATTCCTTTTACACAGACATAAAGCTGGTTAGCTTCTGGAAAGAAGGGACTGTAAGTCATTCATTTTTGTATCCTTCAAGTGTAGAGTGCCCTATACATAACAGTCACCCAACAGACCTTTGTTGAAGAAAAGAAACGGGAAACGTGGGATTTACAAACATCAATCTCTATGTCAGCTGCTAAAATCAAATCCAAAATATTTGCAGGAGAATCATATTGTTCCCCAAGTAACATTTCATTCATAACATTAATTTACAATTAGGAAATGTTATGCTTTTAACAAACAAGAAAGAAATGCAAGGTTCTTAATGTGTATGACAGCCTTGCATTTCTTGAGAGGTAGTATAGCGCCACAGTCCAGTATAGCTCTTAAACCACTATCCTATATTACCTTTTATGGATCTAGGGATCCAGGAAAATACAAATTCAAACAAGGTATCATATGTTGTCCAAACTGGCAAAAATAAAAAAGATTGACCTAGTCAACGTGGAAAACTGAGTACTATCAACACTGTTGGTGGGAGATCATAATGGTGCTCTTTTTGTAGTGATAAACTCTTCTCACAAAAACAGATACTCTGAAAGAGGTAGGGTGAGATGGGGTGAAGGTGATATGAGAATAAAATCTTGTAAGATTTTGTTTTTGAAACAACTGATGGCAAATACAAAGGCTTATACTGAATTCACTCAGACCATGCCTGATTTATGCATCACTCTTACGGAGTATCTTTAAATTTTTTTTTTTTAGAGTTGGGGGTCTCACTATGTTGGCCAGGTTGGTCTTGAGCTCCTAGCCTTGAGCCATCCTCCCACCTAGGCCTCCCAAAGTGCTGGGATTACAGGTGTGAGCACCATGCCCAGCCAAGTCCTCATGTTTCTATCTACTATGGGCATATGGCAAGCTTCTATGTGAATAAAAGGGGCACAAATATCTATAGGGACCTTAAACATACATATTATGTTAGTCACAGACCAATCCTATTGTAAACTATACTAAATCACATCATAAAGCTATAATAATTCAACCAAATGTGTATAGGCACAAGAAGAGACAAATAGATCAATGAAACAGAAATAATCAAAAAATAAACCTACGTCTTATGAAAATTTAGTATATGACAAGGATGGCATTTCAAAACAGTGAGGAAAAGACGGACTTACTACTTAGTACTGGAACTACTGGCTATTCAAACAGCAGAAGTACTTAGATATCTACCATATACCAAATGTATAAATACGTTCCAGGTGGATTAAAGAGCTAAACATTAAAAAGAGAAGAAAAGATAGGATATTTAGTTAATCTTGGGATAAGAAAGATCTTTTTAAACAAGATACAAAATGCAAAAGCCAGACGGCAAATATTAATAAACTTGAGGCCAGGCACAGTGGCTCATGCCTGTAGTCCCAGCACTTTGGGAACAGAGGTCAGGCGGATCACGAGGTCAGGAGTTTGAGGACAGCTTTGCCAACATGGTGAAACCCATCTCTACTAAAAATACAAAAATTAGCCGGGCATGATGGCATGTGCCTGTAATCCCAGCCACTCAGGAGGCTGAGGCAGGAGAATTGCTTGAACCTGGGAAGCGGAGGTTGCAGTGAGCCAAGATTGTGCCACTGCACTCCAATGTGGGCAACAGACCAAGACTTCACCTCAAACAAATAAAATAAATTTGAAATGACAATTTTAGAATTCTGTTCAACAAAAAAGGAGACAATACATTGAAAGAAAATATTTGCAAAATATATAATAGGCAAAGGATTGATATTACAATATGTAAAGAACATCTACAAATAAGAAAAACAATTTAATAGTAAAATGGGCAAAAACAAAATTAACAATTTACAGAAGAAAAAGAAATGGCCAAATAGAGGAGATGTGCAACTTATCTAATAACAACAAGAATAACACTAGCTAAAGCATAATGCTTACTGTAGATCAGGTGCTTTTCTAAATGCTTTAGATATCAACTCATTTACTCTCAAAGCCCCATGCGATAGGTAGTATACTATTATTTTCTGCATTTTACAGATAAGAAAATTGAGGCGAGGTTAAAGCAGTTGCTCAGGGACACACAACTAGGAGTGCAGGGCTGGAATTCCAATGCAGGCAGTATAGCGACATAGTCCAGTATAGCTCTTAACCACTATGCTACATTACCTTTTCATGGATGTAGGGATCCCAGGAGAATACCAATTAAAACTATATATCATTTGTTATCTAAACTGGCAAACAAAAAAGACTGACCTAGTCAACGTGGAAAACTGAGTACTATCAACACTGTTGGTGGGAGAACATAATGGTGCTCTTTTTGTAGTGATAAACTATTCTTACAGAAAGAGATACTCTGAAAGAAAGTTCAGAAGGCCGGGCGCGGTGGCTCAAGCCTGTAATCCCAGCACTTTGGGAGGCCGAGACGGGCGGATCACGAGGTCAGGAGATCGAGACCATCCTGGCTAACACGGTGAAACCCCGTCTCTACTAAAAAATACAAAAAACTAGCCGGGCGAGGTGGCGGGCGCCTGTAGTCCCAGCTACTCGGGAGGCTGAGGCAGGAGAATGGCGGGAACCCGGGAGGCGGAGCTTGCAGTGAGCTGAGATCCGGCCACAGCACTCCAGCCTGGGCGACAGAGCGAGACTCTGTCTCAAAAAAAAAAAAAAAAAAAAAAAAAAAGAAAGTTCAGAAAATCTATTTACCCAATAAAAGGTGGACAATAGTCAGTTTCTTATTAAAACATTAATTTTACTTTTTCCTGAAGGTAGTAGCATATCTTAACATTCCTGCTTTTCTTTTCCCTCTTACTCCACAAATGCCCAATAAAGGCTACCAGAGGATGAGCACGCCACTGCTCTCATGCTAACTTTTTGATGTGGCTGCTTCCCTGGTGCTTCAGGATTTAATCAGCTCAGGTCAAGCTTTCCCCGAAAGCCTGTTTCTGGATGCACTAACATCACTGAATCGGTTGATTCGCTTTTCCTTCTAGTGGGCTGACACAGATTCTGCTTTCTGAAACTCTTTTCCGTATTTGTCTCTTATCCTCTTTCTTAACAGGTTCAAGAGCCAAGACTGAGGGTGAGAAGCTCAAACTTTTCTGCTTTGTTCAAAAGCCATTAAAAAGGTATTTCTTCTTTTCAGCAATATGGTATTTCCAATCAGATGAAAAGGTTGCTTCTGAAATCTCTCAGTTCTCCTTAGTTTCTGGTTTACTGCTTACACAGCATGTTAAGTAACAATATTATTACATTGTTACATGTTAAGTAATAATACAAATTACTTGAGGGAAAAATAAAATTCATGTCATAGCTTTTCCAGCACTTCAGTCATCCCTATATACCTATATGATCCATTATGGAGAGAAACACAGAAAGGCACATGGAGCTCTAAAGAGGCTGCTACTAAATCACTACATAAAAGTACTGAAACTTTATCATGAATGGTAGTATGCAAAGGTGATACAGCCTTTAGGTTTTTTAAAAAGCATAGATCAATTTTCACTTGAAAAATCTCACTTGTACATCCAAAACTTCCTTTTTGCACTGTGGTCTAAAATGTATTACCAACTTGGTTTCTGATTATAGCAAAGCAATTAAATTTTGCAAGGGTGACATGGACATTGTGAAAACACAACAGAATATCAAGAAAACAGTGCTTTACTAAACCTCCAAGGGAGGAGTCCTAAAGCGGTGACTACCTTTTCACTGAGGGAGCAATTTAAGAACGTTCCGTACTATAGATTACAGACAGGATGTATGAAGAGATTAAAGTCGGCAGGAGAATGGAAAATTTGAATATACAAGTTTGCATTTTTTCATCTGCATCATATGGTGACAGACTAACAGACTCCACGAAAACACAAAGCTTCCTTACCACATTGAGGAGAGGTTGCAAGAGCGGCATCACAACAGGCCCGAGGCAATGATTTCTCTACCCCACTCTATCCTACCGTGGCCCCAGCGACATCACACTATTGCTGGACAGCTCCACCACAGCTAGGCATTAACCGCACCAACAGGAGCGAGCAAAGACACCTCGGCTTCCTTGGAGCCCCAGCGCGAGGCACCCCACACCTAAGCCTATGGTCCTCGTGTTGCTGGAAAGGAAACTGAGGCGCTGAGGGGGAAGCAGTGACCAATGCCTCAGAGGACCAAGAGTGTTAAGACGAGGTTGATCTCGGACTTCTCTTTCCCCACCTCCCCCAACTACTCTAGCCCTGGAAGAAGCCACAAGTTTGGAAGAGAAGTTGTGGAAACCAGACGAGGGTGGGGTGCGGTTCGGTGGGGGCCCTGAGAGAGTTTTAAAAGCACTGGTATTTGTCCCACACAAGGTCGCCCGCTCCAAGTCACTGTTCCCCGCTCCTCGGGTAGGCTTATAGCCAAAGAGGCTTCTAGACTTCAAGATCAGCCCACCGCGCCCCCTCAGCCCTTCCCTGCGGGCCGCAGCCCCCTCCCGGCCTCTGTGTCCCGGCCGGGGATTGGAACCCAGCCGGTCTCTCCGACAGCGTTTGCAACGCCCGGCACCTCTCGCAGCCCAGTACCCCAGGCTCTTCCGTCCCCACCCGCCACCCCCTGGGGCTCCCGTCAACGTCCCCTTCCTCCCTCAGGACGCCCCTGGGGGCGCTTCTCGCGCCTGGTCCCGCCGGGTGCTCGGCACGCTTTTCCTTTCCTCTCCCCTCCCGCGGCCCTTCTTCCGTGGGGCCCACCTGGCGCGGCCCCCGCCCCCGGCCAGTCTCCTCAGTGAGCAACCGCCTCCCAAGTCCTCCCGGCCCCGCCCCGCTCCCGGGCGGATACAGTTTGAAGCCCCTCAGGATCTCCCTGGCCCGCTTGTCCTTGTCTGACATGATGCGGCGCTCGCCGCCCGCGGCTTTCTCACTCTGGTCGGCGGAGCCTCGCAGACGGTGCCCAGGAGCCGAGGATGGAGCCGCAGCCCAGCTTGGAGACCTCGGGCGAGCAGCCGCAGCGGCCAGACCAGGACCGGCCTCTCTCTCCCCTCAGCTCCCGCTCCTGATCCCTTCTCCTTCCCCCTAGCCTCGCAGTGCCCTCCTGGAAGCAATGGAAAGCCAGCTTTGGCGATTGGCATCCCAACCAGCCAGTAGGAGCGCGCTGCGCCTTCGCAGGGGGACTGTTAACGTCAATGGGAAGGGCCCTCCCCGGGAAGTCCCATAGGACACAATATTCATCTGGTGTTATTGCCTAGAGTTTGTCCCAGCGGAGTGTTGGCTTCGGATCTGCAGAGGCTTTAGGGACCTGCTCCCGCAGCTGAGCACACTAGCCATTCGAGACGGCAGCTGGTTGCACTGTGCTACGCGACAGAGACTATATTTCCCAGCATTCCAGCGGCGCACTCGGGGGACTACAGATCCCAGCGCACCACAAAGAGGTCCGGAGACTACAAATCCCAGCATCTGCACTCGGTTCCTCTGTAACTTACACTCCAGTGTGCCGCGCAGTGTGCGCAAATTCACAAACCCGCCCGCTGAGTTGGTGGTTTCGGAATCCCGAGACTTGAAACCCAGCGGGAAGACCCTTCTCACCGTCAAAAGAAGATGACAGCCCGCAGAGAGTTAACTTCTGTTTACGTGGAACTCAGACATCTTCTGCAAATCATGGTAAGGCTGCTAACAACAAACAAAAACACTGATTAAACCGTGAAAGATAACAAAATGACTTCTTCAAATCGTGCTTGTTGGTCTGAGGCGCCTTTTACGTGTTTTTCAGGGGTTTTTGCTGTATTCCTGCTTTGGACCGGGAGAGCTATGGATTGTATACTCAGAATATCAAAACATAAAGGGACTTTGCTAATCTACCCCGTTGTTACGTATGAGGAAATTGAGGCCCAGAGAGGCGAAGGGATTGGCCACAGATTACAGCAAGTTCGGGCAGAGTTAGAATTCAGCCCTAAGTCGGCTGACTTGCAGTCTGGACTCTTTGCACCACACTAAGGAGGTGATATTTTTAGCAGCATAGCAATGTGAATTATTCTCCTTGAACAGTTTTCCTATCCAGTGTTGAAACACCCAGAATTAGGTAGCATTTATTTGGTGGATTTCTTTCAAGTGAGGGAGTGTGATATTTATTTTCAGCCTAGGTAGGACTTGGTGTTTTGTTTTTTGCCACTCAAGGTGACATTTAATGTGATTTCAGGAAGTAGGTAAAATTGCAGTGTGAGCCACGGTTTCCTTGGAAACCTCCTCTGTCCTTCTCTTGGCCTTCCTTCCTCTGCCTGTCCCCTCTTTCACCCATCTGGGAACTCACCCAATTTTTTCTTCCATGTAATTCAATAAATATCTTTTCAGCCTGTTATTTGTCAGGCACTGAGTGGGTAAAAGGTGAAGGACATGGTCACTGCCACCAGGAAGATAAACATCTATTTAGGGAAATAAGGAGACTCCACTGAGATTCAAGATGGAGTGTGATAAAATGGCATAAAAGAAACGACATCAGAATGCTAAGGAGGCCCTGATGAAAAGGTTAGTTGCAGCTGGCAAAACTTTAATGGAGAAGGTAGCATTTGGACTTGAAGTTTTTTTCCATGTTAAAAAAGTTTTTTTTTTTTTTTAATGAGATGTGACATACAGTATGGGAACAATTTTTGCATAGGTATACACCCTTGTCCCCACTACCCAAATCAAGATATGGAACATTTCTAGCACGCCTAGTGCTCCTTCCCAATCAGTATTACCTCCTTACATATTGAGATAATCACTCTTCTGACTGTATCACCATAGATCAGTTTTGTCTGTTCTTGAATTCCAGTTAAATGTAATAATACAGTATGTACAGTATGTGTCTGGCTTTTTTACTTTATCAATATTTTTGTGAAATTCATCCATGTTGTGTGTAGCCTTTTAACTGCTGAATAGTATTCTGTTGTATATATATACCACAATTTACCTTTCCACTGTTGGTGGGCATTTGCGTTGCTATTTTTTGGACTATTACTAGCAAAGCTGTAGCGAGCATTCTTACATGTTTCTTTTTGTAGACACTTGCACCCATTTCTAGGAGAGGAATTGCTGGTGTGTAGGGAGGTTATGCACATGATCAGTGATAGTAGACATTGCCAATTTTTCAAAATGATTGTACCAATTTACGCCTTTGCCAGCAATATGAAAGAGTTCTAGGTGCCTCTTATCCTTGTCAACACAGGATTTTTGTTGTCATTTTTCTTAATTGTAGCCATTCTGGCTGAATGTGGTATCTCATTAAGGTATTTATTTACATTTTTCCTTATGTTGAGCACCTTTCAATATGCTTGTCGGCTAGTTGAACGTTGTCTTTCCTGAAGTGCCTATTCTTTTCCCGACTTTAAAAAATTGGGCTGTCTTCTTATTGATTTGTAGTTCTTTACAGTCTGGATATAGAGTTCCTTGATACATGCTTTGCAGATATCTTTTCCAAGGCGTGGCTTGTCTTTTCACTCTCTTACTGGTGACTTTTGAAGCAAATTATATTTTTGAGGGATGGGGTCTCTGCTATGTTGCCCAGGCTGGAATGCAGTGGTTATTCACAGGCACCAGCATTGCCCACTACAACCTCGAACTCCTGGGATCAAGTGATCCTCCTGTCTCCGCCTCCCAAGTAGCTATAGTAAGACTATAGGTGTACTCCACTGCATCTGCCAAGCAGAAATTCTTAATTTTAACATAGTGCAATAGTTCCATGTTTTCTATTATGGTTAGTGTTTTTTGCATTGGATTTCAGAAATCCTTGCTTTTAGAGTTGGTAGGTTTTTTACAGGCTAATAAAAGAGCATTCCAAAAAAGAGCAAGCTTGAGCATAGGCCTGGTGTCTGAGAGGGATGGTATAAGTTGTGCCGGGCATGGGAGTTTGGACTGTGAAGGGGGTGGGGTGCGACAAAGCTAGAGGACTTAGGAGGGAGGCACACTTGGAAGGGCTTTCACTGCAGCCATGGGCTGGGTGTGGTGGCTCACACCTGTAATCCCAGCATTCTGGGAGCCAAGGTGGGAGGATCACTTGAGATCAGGGAAGAGCAGCTTCACCAACATAGAGAGACCCCATCTCTAAAAAAAAAAAGAATAAATTTGCCAGGTGTGGTGGCCCGCACCTGTAGTCCTAGCTACTTGGAAGGTGGAGGTGGTAGGATCCCTTGAGCCCAGAAGTTCAAGGCTGAGGTGAGCTATGATAGTGCCACTGCACTCCAGCCTGGGTGACAGAGTAAGACTCCGTCTCTTAAGGGAAAAAACCCAAAATACTAAGTCCAAATTGCAGCCATGGAGTCTGGACATTATTCTGGAGGAAGTAGAGGCATTGCTGGAATTTCTATGAAGTCAAACTAAACTCTGTTGTCTTCCTCTCAATCCCGTATTTGTCCCTCCTCGTCCATAGCCCTGTTCACTTAACACCAGTTCCAGACAGCTCTGGTCTCCCAGGACAGAATCCTGGGTGTTATGCTCCCTCCCTCTCCTTATATTCAGCTGGTTACCAAGTCTTATAAATTCTACAGTCTAAATGTCTCCAACAGTGTCCCTTCTTTTTCAACCCCAATTGCTACTCCCTTTGTTTTGGTTTGTCTTTTTGAGATGGAGTCTCAATCTGTCACCCAGGCTGGAGTGCAGTGGCACAATTTCGGCTCACTGCAACCTCTGCCTCCTGCGTTCAAGCAATTATCATGCCTCAGCCTCCAGAGTAGCTGAGATTAGTAGTGCATCACCATGCCCGGCTAATTTTTGTATTTTTAGTAGAGACGGAGTTTCGCCATGTTGGCCAGACTGGTCTCGAACTCCTGACCTCAGGTGATCTGCCCGCCTTGGCCTCCCAAAGTGCTGGGATTACAGGCGTGAGCCACCGCGCCCAGCAATTGCCACTACGTTTGTTCGAGATCTCACAATGTCTTATCTAGAATAAATCGGTCCCCTCACTGGAGGTTTTCCCTGCCTCCAATTCTCTCCACATCCAATCCATTCCTAAAGCACCTAGCATGATCACTCTAAAAAGGCAATTAATTATTCATACCTCTTCTTAGCTTAAAAAGCCTAAGTAGTTCCCCAGTACCTGGCATGTGGATTCCAAGACCCTTGATGATCTGACTCCAGCTCTGTACCCCTCATTTCTCACTCTTGAAAACCCTGGGGTCAAACCACTCTGGGTTTCTTTTTGACATCAGTATATGCTGCACAGTGCAAACCTCTGTGACAATGGGCACTACTCCCCTTTTTGCCTGTTTTTTCTTCCCCAACCTCTTGTCTTCTGTGCTTCCAAAGTGTTGTCATATCTTCCTCATAGCATTTAACACATTGGAGCTTTTGAGGGGAAGAACTTCGTTTTATCTTCATATAACTTTCCAGGACATAATAGGTGCTAAAGAAATGTTTTTGAATAAATGAATGAATTAGTTGGTGCTAGGCTCCTTTGCTTTTGTCCTAATTTCTGCATTCTAATGCACGACAGGCAAATAGGGCTGTTTTTCTCTCTCATTTTCAAGACCTGAAAGACTGTAATGTATACAGGAATCAGTTTAAGTGTTCAATGATGTGGCATTTCTTAGCCATCTTCCCCGGGGAGTTGGTAAGCACCAGATGCAACGCTATCAATGACATTTTGGTCATAGAACCTTGTTGGCTTAACCCATCTCTTGCTTATTTTAAAACATTTTCTGAATAGAGGTAAAGAACATGGTCTTCGGCCTCAAATAGCCTGGGTTCCAAAGCAAGCTTTGTCACTTTCTGACTTTAGGACATAGTTAATTCACCTGAAAAATGGGAACAATAATACAAGCCATAGTTATGAGAATTCAACGAGATAATGCATGTACTGCACCTGGCACATGGAAAAACGCTCAATAAGTGGTAGTTAGTAGACTTAATGTATCTCCGTGCCCAGGGGTAGCGCAGTAACCATGGGGAGCTCCTGAGAGACAAAACGCAGCCTAAGGGGAGGATTTGGGGCCCGGGAGGGCGATGGCGACGGTTGGGCTGCAGTACCGACTAGGCCGCATTCGTCTCCTCGGGCGCCTAGCCACCCCGTCCACGCCTGGTTCCCGGGCTGCAGCCTCTTCTCCGCCCCCTCACCCCCACTTCCCCACCGGAGGTCTAAGGGAGTAAACGCGGCGGGTGGAACCTTGTGTGGGCGGAACGCGAGTGCAGCGGTGGGAGGCTTCCGGGGGAGCTGCACGGGCGACGGGTCGGCGGAGGCAGAAAAGCGCCGGACGCCGGGGTGATCATGGACGCTTGACAACCTGCGGGCAGGCGCCGGCAGGCCGAGCCAGCGACTAAGAGGACCGAGAGGTGGCTCGGACAGGTATGAGCTAGCAAGAGGGTGGGCCGAGCGGGGCCGGCGCTCCAGGCTCGGCCAGACGATCCGGCTTAGTGCCGGCAGCCAAGGAAGCCCGCGGCCGTGCCCGCCCCGCCCCCGCCTTGGGGAGCGCGCCCCGCGGCTCACTCCACGCCTGCGGCCCTGCTTGGAGCATACCGCCCGCGGTGAGGTCTGCTGCAGCTTGCGACCCTCAGCATCAGTGCTGTGGCTGTCTTCGCTTTCCAATCCCCAAAGGCTGCCCGTTTGCCCCACTACGGTCCATCCAAATAGCGCCCTCCCCTGACGGGAATTTATCTTCGCTCTGTGCCTAGCCTCTGGCCCTCCCACTCCAGAAGAAAGCGACTGTCTCCATCTCTTTACATTCTCTGCGCCCACAGGCTTTGCTCCTTAAGCCGAGATCTTTTGAAGGGACAAGTTTCTCTCCATTTCCCTACCCGCTCTCCACCCCCACCTCCTAACATTCAGTCTCTTGGCAGAGATCCCTATCTGTCTCTTCACACGGGTCCTCCTGGAAGGACCTTTTCGCTCCTCCTCTCTTGACCATCACCGACCTCCTTTCTTCCCTATTCCTTCCCTTCTGCCTCATATCCTCTCCTCTTCTCTTTTCCCTTTCCCTTCCCTCCTCAAAACCCGTTGTTCCCCAGCACGTCACTTTTTTTTTCTGTGTCTGACCGGACCTTCTTAGGTAACCCTGAGTGAGGCGACATGCTTGTTTCTGTAATACTGTGGAAGGTTAACTATTATGTGTGCCTGCCAACACAAAACTTAGTTTCTCTTTCACCAAACTATTCTTCGAATTGTTCTTTGCTCCACTCTACTATACCGTCTTTCGTTCATTTTGTCACGCTGCTGTAATATGTATCATTCTTAGAGGAGAAATCTTACCTGGAACTCCTGTACACTCAGCTTGTAATTAGATTACACAGTTGAGGGACCCTCCTGTACTTAATGTCTTCGGAGCGCTTATAGAATATTTTCACTGTTTTCCCAAATCTTTTTGTTGTTTTCTTGAGTTTTTTTTACACATTCTGAAATTACGTTTGGTTAAAATGTCGTATCAGGAAGAGGCCGAATACAGGGATTTTCCCCCATGGTCTTACACAGCGTGCATGTTCTTAGTTTGAGTATGTCGCTGTTTTTCTTTCAAAATGATGTCTCCCTCTACCTGTGCTTACCTGACTTGATTAAATGAGACATCTTTCTTGTTTGGTTTTTTGTTTTCCTTATCTCTCTGGCTGTAGATGGGATTCTGATGACACAGTGGGAGCTGTAACTGATTGCTTTTGCTTACATCTGGTGCCTCTGGGTGTAGGCAGTATCCTTTATTTCTTAACCAGAATGTGTAAACGAGGTGGATATAAAACAGCTGCTGAGAAACTCCTGTGTTTTTCTTTAGCTCCTGGTCAGGTTTAAGGACTTAGAAGGTGTTGCCTCTGGAGGAGGGGCAGGTGGAAGTGAAATGACTTTTACAGAGTGTGTTTCAAACACCAGAATTTAGTAAAAGATCCTTTTAACTCCAGGTTGAACTCCACCCATCTCCCAAGGTGGTAATTGCATCTGGACTCAGGAACTGTTTTTTTTTTTTTTTTTTTTAAAGACAGTCTCGCTCTATTGCCCAGTCTGGAGTGCAGTGGCGCGATCTTGGCTCACTGCAACCTCCACCTCCTGGGTTCAAGCAATTCTTGTGCCGCAGCCTCCCGGGTAACTGGGACTACAGGCATCTGCCACCAGCCTGGCTAATTTTTGTATTTTTAGTAGAGATGGGGTTTTGCCATGTTGGCCATGTTGGTCTCGAACTCCTCACCTCAGGTGATCCACCCGCCTCAGCCGCCCAAAGTGCTGGAATTACAGGCATGAGCCATTGCACCTGGCCTGGTTTTTCTTTATCAACACTATAAAATTAAAGTATTCTGGTGTTTGATTCGGCACTAAATAGGCATAGACTTTGCAAAGGAGAAGGAAGAATGACACAATTTTCTTTTGGACAGATTTCAAGGCCAGAGAATGGCAGGGGAACAGAAACCCTCAAGTAACCTCCTGGAGCAGTTTATTTTATTAGCCAAAGGTACCAGTGGCTCAGCCCTCACTGCTCTCATAAGCCAGGTCTTAGAGGCTCCTGGAGTGTATGTCTTTGGAGAACTTCTGGAGCTGGCCAACGTGCAGGAGGTAAGAACGGTTTTCAAACAATTTCTCTGTCTTTGTTCTGAGACTCTCTGTAATTCTCCAGGTTTCTAAAGAATTTCAATGCTGAAGTATTGTGAACCTGTGAGGTACCCTATTGAGAGAGGGATGGGAATTGGTGGGGCAGAGGAAGAGATTGAGAGGATATCCTTGGGTCCTTTTATCCAGTATTTTTATCTCAACTTGGGTAAAATTAGATTGTTGCTAATAATAATCTAAAAGATAGTAAAAAAGTCAAGTTGATCCTGATAAATTAGAAAAGTGCTATAAGCATGGGCTGATGTTTAATAGGGGTAGATTCAGGCATTCTTAGGGACCAGAAACCTCCAGTGCATTATTGATAAGGAGGATTGGTCAGGGACACACAGCAGAAACTTACTGCTATTGAACATAAAATGGACATGAATAGGAGTGTATTTTTCTTGTGGAAAAGGACAGTGCTATGCTAAATGTGTTAGATATGACATGAAAAGCTAGGACGTAGTTCATTTTACGTGTTTGCTTGCTTGTTATTAAAACCTTGGGTATCCAGTTTTGGTCATTGTGCCTCAAAAATGAGAAGATCCATTGAACAGAAGGAACAAAGAGATGTAAAGCAATCTATAGTTCTCCACCTCTACTTCCCACTTTGAACATTTTTATTTGTTTATATTCACTTACTTGAGAAAAGTCTGTGAGCATCTTTATTGCTTTGTAGGGTGGAGGGTCATACTCAGGAGCTTTTGGTGGATCGGTGGGGCAGGTCCCCTTCCTCTTCATCCTCACAGGCTTCTGGCTTTGCAGGCTGGTGCTGGCTCTGTGGAAGGCTGCCACGCACCGATCTGGGTGGTGGTACCTCTTGTGAAGCATGTGCCGGATGCTGTTGAGAGTGGCCCTGCAGTTCTTGGTGGTGGCAATTTGCATATAGGAGGTGGTTTGCTTTTGTTAGGCAGTTTATCACCTTCATGACCACTACAACACCTTTGCTGTTGGCGCCACATCCACAGTCAGTTTTAACAAAAGGAGTTGCCGGCCTTCAGGTTGTTGGATTCGGAGCTGTGTGTCCGCCTGTTCCTCTTGATGGGGAAACTGCAGCAGTTCCCCACAGCGCAGCCATTTCAGGTGCCCACTTATGACTCCTCTACCTGTGATGGTCAGAGATGAGAAGAGCCACTTTTACTTTTTCATTGTAAATTTTTATTTAATGTCAGGCTTGCTTGCCAAACTGTAATCTCTGTGAGGAGGTCTGTAGTGCTCAACATTGTTTCTTTAGAGCTGAATACATAGCCTGACACACAGTAGGTTTTCAATAAAAATTTAATTTGCCAGAAGTGGAAAATGAGTTTTATGAAGAAAATTTGAGAGAACTGGGTTCGTTTTTCAACACAAGAGATGACCAAAGGGTAATATGTTCCTTCAGGTTCATGAAAAGCCTGCATGAATATGCCAAGTAGTTGTTTTGTAACTGTGGAAGATTGGCTAAGAGGAGATGGTTGGAAAGTAAAGCCAGAAAGGCTTTATTGATTTAGGCCAGGGGGAGAAGTGTTGGAGTATCTGCTCTGGAGAAAATACTCTTTTCCGGCTAGTTTTGTTAATTATGTGTCTGAAAAGTGGGGGCTAGATTGGATGGTCTTTACCAGGTTTCTTCCCCTTCTGATTCAGGGACTTCAGGAGGTTTGTGGTAACCTGAGAAAGTAGCCTGAGGTATTAGGATGCTGGAGTTCTCCATAGGGTGCTTGGCAGACCGCCTTTATCTCTCCATACATTGCGTTTTTCCTTATGTGAGCTGAGAATAAGCTGGTTGCCTTTCAGTGATCTGAAATTATAGATGCATTTCTTGGAACCTTTATTTTTTTAAAGGCTAAAATTGAGTAGTACCGCGATTCCTGTTTAGAGTTTACTGGGCTTGGTAAGTTGGAAGGGTAACAGGAGCACGTTTGTGATTTAAAAAAAAAAACAAAAAACTCACCAGTTAACGTAATTGACAGCAGAGAAGTTACAGGCAGAACAGTGGCTCTTTCGTTTTTCTTCTACACATGGCTTTTTGCCATCAGCATCAGTGAAGAGTAAGTAATTTTAATGAACATTTTGATTTGGAGCAGACTGATACACTGGTTTTCTGTCCCAGCCTGGCTTTCTGTCATGCCCTGTGATGTGCTGGTCTCTCCCAGGGTTCATAGTCCACATGTAGTCCTGAAACTTGGAAGCAACCCTGAGCTTTGTTCACTTTGGATTGGTGGTGGCTCATGCCATACCTACCAAGCTAGTATGTAGATATGGCTGCTGCAGTCTTTGTTTTAATGCAAACAGAATCTTGAGAAGATTTGAACTCCTTCCAATGCTTAATGCTTTGTATGTGTGTGAGAGAGAAAAGCAGTTCCTTGGGCATGCTGTGTAGAAAGTAAAACATTCCTGAGGGAGAGATATTAAATTTGGGGCTTTAATAATCTTGTTAATTTTTTCCCAAAGAATCAGAGTTGGAAGAGAGACCCCAGGGGCCAAGTAATCAAATAGTACAGAATAAACAGCCATGGCATCTTTGACACATGCTCACCCGTCCTCTGTTTGAACACTACCGTGATTGGTAGACAGTTTGGTCTGTGGTGAACTTTTTTTTCCCTCCTCAGCTTGCGGAAGGAGCTAATGCTGCTTATTTGCAGTTGTTGAACCTGTTTGCCTATGGGACATACCCAGATTACATAGGTGAGTTGGTGAAGATCCTTCAAAAGACTTGTCTTAATTATGTTGCTCAGTTTGGAAGACCATCAAGGTTTGAGATATAAAGCATGGGGTAGTGCGGAGACTTCTTGACCTGGCTGCCTCCCATTTTGCTGTGCCTGGTAGGTGACCTCACAAAGGGAATTTTCCTTCTCACCTTTTATATTCTAGTGGGTAAAATGGGGACTGTGTGTGCTCATCCACAAATGTAGCCCTTGTTTATTTTCCAGACGAGATTCTTGAGGACTGGTGTTTGTAGGGCTCTTGGAGTGCCATGAAGTGTCAGAATACCCACCTGTAGAATATTTCAACATTTTAAATATTATCAAAATAATACCAGCATATTGAAGAAAATTTGGAAAATAGATTTTTAAAAAGTCACTCATAGGCTGGACGCGGTGGCTCATGCCTGTAGTCCCAGCGCTTTTGGGAGGCCGAGGCAGGCAGATCACTTGAGGTGAGGAGTTTGACACCAGCCTGGCCAACATGGTGAAACCCTGTCTCTACTAAAAATACAAAAATTAGCTGGGTGTGGTGGTGGGCACCTGTAATCCCAGCCACTCTGGAGGCTGAGGCAGCAGAATTACTTGAACCTGAGAGACAGAGATTGTGGTAAGCTGAGTCGCACCGCTGTACTCCAGCTTGGGCAACAGAGCAAGACTCTGTCAAACAAACAAATAAATAAATGTCACTCATAGTTGTATTTCCATCAGACTTTGGATGCTGGACTTTTTTGTGCCCCTTAAGTTTGTGTTTTGTATTACATAGGTATAACTGTGTATATAGTTTTATGTCTTGCTTGTTTCCCACTTATAGACATTTATCCATATTTTAAGTCTTTGTAATATTTTTAATATTTCACAACCTAATATTTCATAGTCTACTTAGCCCATTTTCTGTTGTAGGGCATTTGAGTCATTTTAAATTAGAATCTTAAATATTAGGATGAGGTATTTGTGTGTCCAAACAGTAACTTACCTTCTACCCAAACCATTTTTTTCTGGCTTTCCTACCCTTTTTTAATGGTATGACAGTAGCCTGATACTCAGGGTCTTCTCTACGATATCCCTGACTTCTTCTTTCTCCCTGGTCACTTCTACTTTGTGCGGCTCTCAGACTGGACAGTTTGCCACTTCCTGGTACACCACATTTTTTTCTGACCTTCCCTTTGTTCCAGGGAGTGTGTTCTGTTTTTCTGTCCTCGCTTACTAAAGAGGCAGCATTGCAGACTCTGTTACCAGACTGCGTGTAGCCAGCCTGGCTCCACTTCTAGTTGTGTGTTCGTTGACAAATTAAGTAACCTTATGCAGCTCAATTTCCTCGTCTGTAAAATGGGAGTAACAATATAAGTCCGTTATTCCTTACCTATGTTCCTCGAAGCTACATGTTTCAGAATTTAGAATTTTTGGGACTTTAAAAAGGTAATATGCGCATGCCTTTTTATGTAACATTTTCAGAGGAATGTGGAAACAAGTGGGATAAAAAGCCTGTCTCCGTTCAGGTCCAAAATTCTCACCAGGTGAATTTCAGCACCATGCTTAAGGAAAAAAAAATCAGTTTGGATTTAGTTTGTTGGAATCCAGAATTATGGTTAAGTAATTGAGGACACTTGGAATTTTGTGGGGTGGTTGTTAAGATGAACTGGATGTGTGTATGTATGTGTGGACCTATGTGATCCATAAGATGTAAAGCTTGCTATTTATGTTAGCTGCTGCAGCTGCTGCCCTTGCTGTTACTATCATTTATGGTTACTATTGAAATTTTGTCTCTTCCTCGAGGCTCAACTCAAACTCCATCTTGTCCATGAATTCTATCTCCCGTACCTCCCAAATGATACTGTTCTCTTTCTCTCTCCCCCTCCCCTTTCATCTCTTTCTCTTACCCCTACCTCCTCCCTCTCCTTTCTTCTGGTAGCTTGTACCTTTCTTCTGGTAGTTCTGCTTTGCATTTGTAGCTATTGAAACATCTGGTTGTAAGACCGAGGACAAGTCCAGGGCCATGAAGTTGCACACCTCTAGGTGGTTGGTGGCCCTGGAGCTGTGCCATGCAGCAACACTGGCAAAGCCCATCTTATTCATCCTTGCTTCTTCTCAGGACAGAGTATGCACACAACAGATGCTCGATGAAGATATGTTTAACTTAGCTGAATGTCACAAGGGGCACAAATAGTACTCCATTAAGATAATTGCCACATCATTTTGCTTGTTTGCTTTTTAGGAGACTAAACTCTGTGTTTGTAGAAACTGAGTCTTTTCTTCTTTGGAAGTACATAGTCTTCCAAAGAAGACAGAAATATTTGCCAAATGAATAAGTGCAAAGTCATGATAGTGATTCAGTAGTAGATTTGGTTTGGGGAGTTGTTGAGCTTATTCCATAAAAGAAATCCTAATTTTATTTTGTGTCTTGATTTTTGTGGTGGGTGGGACTGAGCAGCCAACAAGGAGAGCCTGCCAGAACTGAGCACAGCTCAGCAGAACAAGCTGAAACATCTTACCATCGTGAGCTTGGCATCAAGAATGAAGGTACGGTCCTGAGCCCTCGCTTGTCTTCCTCCTTATCCCAAGTCAGCTGTCTCATTGGCATCAATGAGGGAAGTCCCAGCTGCACATAGGAGAGTCACATCATAAATGCCTAAGATTTGCTCAACAGAGGAAAAGATAAAATAGTGTAGACAAGTACTCTCCATTCCATACAGGAAAAGTATGCCCAGCAGTGATTGACTCAGCAGGTCTCAGTCCTGGCATGCTGTGGTGCTGCATGTGGCATGAGCATTTTGCCATATTAAGGGGAGACTGCTGGTAAAGATATACATTTTTCAAATAGCAAGGCATCTCAAGGCAAGTTAATAACTTTATCTCTTGCTCAGTGCACAGTGAACTGCCCATCCTGGAGGAAAAACTTGCTATATTGGACTAGCTAGAATTTTTTTTTTTTTTTTGAGATGGAGTCTCACTCTGTCACCCAGGCTGGAATGCAGTGGCGTGATCTCAGCTCACTGCAACCTCTGCCTCCCAGGTATGAGCAATTCCCCCTACTCAGCCCCAAGTAGCTGGGATTACAGGCATGGGCCACCCTGCCCAGCTAAATTTTTTTTTTTTTTTTTTTTGAGACAGTGTGTTGCTCTGTCACCCGTGCTGGAGGGCAGTGGTGCAACCTGGGCTTACTGCAGCCTACACCTCCCAGGGTCAAGCAATTCTCCTGCCTCAGCCTCCCGAGTAGCTGGAATTACAGGCACCTGCCACCATGCCCAGCTGATTTTTATATTTTTTAGTAGAGTCAGGGTTTCATCACGTTGGCCAGGCTGGTCTTGAACTCCTGACTGCAGGTGATCCACCCACTTCAGCCTCCCAAAGTGCTGAGATTACAAGCATGAGCCACCATGCCCAGTTAGATTTTTAATATACTGCTTTTCTCTGGGATTTTCAAGGGTTTATTACACTAATTGGAATTTTGCCTCGTATGCTAACTTTAGACCCTAACCTTGTATAAGATACCAACCACTCCCCTATACCTTTAAGTCCTCTCCCACAGTTGATTTAGAAGAAGCTTTGCAGCCAGCTGCTCATAGCCATTAATAATGAAGGTCCAGATTTAGTTAATTTATAGTTGATTTTGGCTCTCTGCCTAATCCCAGTCTAAGTGTCTTAAGTTTCTGTGGGACTATGCCTTTTAAAAAATTTGGTTTTAGCATTTCCCCTCCATGATTGAGCTTCAGAGATAAATTAATTTATTTCTTTCTTTCTTTCTTTCTTTCTTTCCTTTCTTTTCTTTCTTTTCTTTCTTTCTTTCTTTCTTTTCTTTCTTTCTTTTCTTTTTTTTTTGGAAGACAGAGTTTTGCTCTTATTACCCAGGCTGGAGTGCAGTGGCGTGATCTTGGCTCACTGCAACCTCTGCCTCCTGGGTTCAGGCGATTCTTCTGCCTCAGCCTCCTGAGTAGCTGGGATTACAGGCACCTGCCACCATGCCCGGCTAATTTTTGTATTTTTAGTAGAGATGGGGTTTTGCCATATTGGCCAGGCTGGTCTCAAACTCCTGACCTCAGGTGATCTGCCTACCTTGGCCTCCCAAAGTGTGGGGATTATAGGCATAAGCCACCTACCTGGCCTTTTTAACTTAAAAAAAAATTTTAAATTGAGACACGGGTCTCACCATGTTGCCTAGGCTGGTCTCAAACTCCTGACTTCAAGTGATCCTCCCATCTCAGCCTCCCAAAGTGTTGGGATTACAGGTGTGAGCCACTGCACTTGGTCTGTCTTGTTCTTGGATTGCAATTTCGGTTGCTGAAATCAGTTTATCTGATCTAATGACACATTTCTGATTCTCAGCCTAGCATTTCAGGTGGGAGGGCTATTTTGTTGGGAAATGAGGACCTGACCTTTTTTCTTGTCCTGATTGTGGACTTCTCAAGTGTAGTAAAGAAGTAACAGTGACCCTTTTCCTCATTTCTGCAACCTGTCATTGTAAGTCCACCCACCGCCCATGGATATCTATGCCTTTAGCCATAGAAAACCCTTCTAGGTATATTTGCTCTCTTCTCTGTATGTATCTTCCTCGTGTTTGTTTCTACAGATTTGATCATTGTGTTAATGTTCAAACTAGTAGTGATGTGGCAAAGGATTTGCAGAAAACTGGAGTCTTGGAGTCATGTAGAATGTTGGTACAGCCCAATAAAGAACTATTGTTGGGGAATTCATATTGGTTGTAAGTGTCTGAGAAAACAGATACAAACTTCAGAGTGATGTCTGAGCTGGCAGTACCTGTTGGCCACCTATAGGTAGATGTGCTGGCCTGCAAGTTTTTTTTTTTTTTTTTTTTGCACTCTGCTGGGCAAGTAGCCAGTTCTTTCCAGTGACTGGGATCTGCTGGAGATTTATGGTGATCTGACAAAGTCTGAAAGATTCCAGAAGGTGGCAGAGTGGCATATACTCAGTAGTTCCCTTTCTCTTCACTGGTACAAGTTTTTAGGATCTCTGCAAGTATGCTGCAGCATGTGAAATCTGAAGGCTGGGGGAAGCCAAGGAGGCAGAGAACCAGGAGTTTGCTTTCTTAGATGTCGTTGGGTCTTTTAGGTCTCATGGTTCATTTATCCACCTCTTGTTGCCCTAGCTATTAATAATTACCACTAGTCTGCATTTCCCGAGCCTAGAGGCAGCTGTTGGCTATGTGAATAATACCTGCATTTTTGCGAATGCTTGCCAGATGGTTTTTATCATGATCACATGGCCTTATCTACAGTGTATCCCCTACTCCGTGTTGCTGAAAGACCTGGAAATGCGGAATCTTCGGGAACTAGAAGACCTCATCATTGAGGCTGTCTACACTGACATCATCCAGGGCAAGCTGGACCAGCGAAACCAGCTGCTGGAAGTGGATTTCTGCATTGGCCGTGACATCCGAAAGAAAGATATCAATAATATTGTCAAGACCCTGCATGAATGGTGAGGCTGAAAGGAGGAGGGAGATATCTAGTATGTCTTTTGTGCCTCTCCTTGCAAAAATGTGATTTCCTGGTGTCAGCTGAGGGTTTGGGGTGGGCCTGTGGCTACCTGGGAGCTGGGGCTTAGTGAGCCAGAGAGTGGGGCTACATTTGTGATCACAGCTGTGCAACAACAGGAGTCATTTCAGGCCTCCTGGTGCCTTGGTTGTGAAATAGTTCTTGCCTTAAATGCAACTGGGAGCTATTTAAAAGTGGGCTATAAAATGCCCAGGGTTAGCAGGTGGAGTCTGTGTGTCCTAGCTGTGTGAGGCTAGTCCTGCCCTTTCCAAACTCACACTCAGGTTTGACCAAACTCAGGAAGGCTAGTGTTTGTAAAATTCTTTGTTTTTATTATTATTTTTTCTATCCCTGTTGAAGTTAACATGTTTATAAGATTATTTGGATAGAAGAACTTATGTTCAAAATCAGTAACATATTGGGCTAATGTTTGTGAAACACCATGAGGGACATGGAAGACAAGGAGTAGGTCATTTTAACTTGGAATACAACTCATACAAAGAATATTTGATAACTATATTCTGGTATATAAAAAGCATTGGGACATTGGCGTTTTCTCTGTTTTAATGGAATTTGATATTTACAAGAGCTGTCACACGTTCTATGAGGATTTACTGTGGAATGATTTAAATTATTTGGGGCTTATAAAGTCAGATGGACTGATTGGAGAAGTTTTAGCTCAGTTTTGAAGGAGTACCAGGATTAGAGTATACCTGGAGGTGAGGAGAGTGTGTTCCCAGGCATGCACATGGCATGTTGGGAGCTGTGAAGCAGAGCCAGCGAGCTTCATGCACAGGTTTGGGAGAGAGAGAATCTCTGCTTATCCCCGAGGAAGCATATCCAGAGAGGAGCAGTGCCACTTTGACTCCTTGGGGCCTGATGCCCGCTGAGTTTCCCTCACTTCAGCTACTCTTACACCCCAGGACATGTGTTGCTCACTCCTCACCCCAATTTCTGTCTCAAGTGTAGCCCCAAACACCTCTGTACAACATCTGACACAAGCAGAAGTTTTCAATAGGTTACAAAACTTAGGATAAATAAGAAATAAACTTAGAAATACCCCAACACGAAAATGGTCTGGCACACGAAATCTAGTTTCTGAACCTGCCAAAAAATTGGCTGTCCTATTCTGTTTTTGACATGGCTGACACAGCTTTTTATGTCCATAGTCTGGTTTCCTGTTTTTAAGCCCCCAAAATGTTTGACATGGAGGTGCCAGGCTAACTGGTTACCACAGGATGTTTACTAGTAGAGACTCTTACAACTCATGTTTAGGCGCTGGAGGTAGATTGAAACAAAATTGATAGGCTGAGGGGTACCACATATATGGCAAAATGCTCACACTGTTGGATCTTAAGTGGAGGGAATGGGGATATTCATTGTAGTCTTTCAACTTTTTCGTTTTTAAAAAAATTAATAGTGGAGAAGATAAAATAGGAGGGTTATGGCAATTAGGAAGCAACTTAAACTTCTGAGAAAAGGAGGAAACTTCAAAACAGGATGCTTTTAGAAAATCTTTTTTTTCTGTTGAGAAAACTGTTGAGAAAAGGACTACTCAGTGCCATCTATAAAATCTATTCTACCTTTTTTTTTTTTTTTTTTGAGATGGCGTTTCACTCTGTCACCCAGACCGGAGTGTGGTAGTGGTATGGTCTTGGCTCACTGCAACCTCTGCCTCCTGGGTTCAAGCGATTTTCCCGCCTCAGCCTCCCAAGTAGCTGGGATTACAGGCACCTGCCACCACACCGGGCTGATTTTTGTATTTTTAGTAGAGATGGGGCTTCACTGTGTTGGCCAGGCTGGTCTTGAACTCCTGACCTGGTGATCCACTCCCCCGCCTCCGCTGGCCTCCCAAAGTGCTGGGATTACAGGTGGAAACCACTACCCCCGGCCTGTCCTACCTTCTTTAATCGTATGTGCTACACAACCATCTTCCATGAGATACACAGTTGAGAATTAAAGCTGTATTCTAAGAAACTAGCCCCAGACTACCATATTTGTCTCCTAATGTCCTGCATTATGTATTTATAAGTACTTGTCTTTGGGCGCGTGTGAATGGGCAAGAGATGTGGCAGAGGGAGTATTAAAGGAGGTCCCTGTAAGATACTGGGGAGAGCTGTTGGGGAGGAAGATTTCGGAGCCTGGAAGAGACTTCCCAGGCCATTCTGCAGCTCAGGGCTGGTGTTCTCCGTTGTAGGTGTGATGGCTGTGAAGCAGTTCTGCTGGGCATCGAGCAGCAAGTTCTGAGAGCCAACCAGTACAAAGAGAACCATAACCGAACTCAGCAGCAGGTAGAAGCAGAGGTAAGGAAGGAAAGGAACGTTTGTTTCTCTCTCCAGGGCATACCTGTTTATTCCTTTGCAGTGTTTATGTTTTTGTTTTGCGAATCTTGGTGTAGATGAAACGAGCAGTCACCAACAAATGGGCCTGGGTTAGGTGCTGGGGTACAGGGATGAGTGTGACACGGCTCCTACTCTTGGTGTTCTCTGTTTTTTCCGATTCCTGGTCAGCATAGGGTGATCGATCAGGCTTTGAGAACAGAGAATGTTGTAGTTTCAGTACACATGTACTTTGCAGCTGTAGAGCAAAAGAAAATGAGTTTGGGGATGGATCTTAAAAATGGATAGAAGGGCCGGGCGCGGTGGCTCAAGCCTGTAATCCCAGCACTTTGGGAGGCCGAGGCGGGCGGATCACGAGGTCAGGAGATCGAGACCATCCTGGCTAACATGGTGAAACCCCGTCTCTACTAAAAATACAAAAAACTAGCCGGGCGTGGTGGCGGGCGCCTGTAGTCCCAGCTACTCGGAGGCTGAGGCAGGAGAATGGCCTGAACCTGGGAGGCGGAGCTTGCAGTGAGCCGAGATCGCGCCACTGCACTCCAGCCTGGGTGACACAGCGCGAGACTCCGTCTCCAAAAAAAAAAAAAAAAAAAAAAAATGGATAGAAGGATGGTGATAAGTTACCAGGTAGAGTGGAGGGAGGGGTACAGCTGGGCAGGGGCATGTGGGGCTTCAAGGCCCTGGGAATGTTCTGCTTCTTAAGTTGCGTGGTGGGCACCTAGTTTCATTTTATTCTTTTTGTCTGAACTGTACATATATATTATAAATGTGTAAAATGCGTGACATATTTCATATGGAAAGAAGAAAGGGATAAAATTTGGCAGATGAGCTGCAAGTGAAGTTAAAAGGATGTAAGCGTGGTTTTGTGACACCTGGCTGTTGAGGAAACTTTTAGCTTCCTGGACAGATGTGGGCCCCAGCCTTTGCGTTATGGGCATTTGTGTACGTGTAACCTGACACATGAAGTGACCTCACTTCAGAATTTATTTGAAGCCCTGAAGATCAGAAGCACTGATTTTCTGTAGCATTGGAAGTTCTTTTCTAGGGCGGATGGGGTTTGAAGTATTAATGATGCTTAATGAATTTTGAAAATCAGGTGTCTAAGAGTATGGCAGAGTGGGACCCAGAATTGCAGCTAAGAAGCATAAGAGATGAGTAGATGTGCCTTTCAAAGGGGGATTTGTGAAATTTGGAGTGATTCCCTGTACTGTTATATGCACTTCTTGAAAATAAAACTTGTATCCTATTTGTAAGGCGAGCTTCTGGTCCCATGCCTAACCCATAGTAGGTACTCAGATGTTCAACTGACTATTTCTGGCACACCATGAAAGTGTGTCAGTGGACTGCTGCACTCTGCTTTTCATGAACTTGAGCTAATTTTTTTTGAATACACACACACACCACCCTATATACGTATACTCTGTGGATGTTCAATTCATAGACCATGTTTAATCCTACTAGCCAAGGAAGTATGAGGCTGAGTATAGTAACTCACACCTGTAATCCCAACACTTTGAGAGACCGAGGAGGAAGGATTGCTTGAGTCCAGGAGTTCGAGACCAGCCTGGGCAAGGAAGTATGAACTACATTTAACAGCCCAAAGCAAAGACAATTAGGAAAATCAGCCTGCTGTTTTTCTAATAAGCTGTGCAACCACCCTCTTGATGATGGTGGCCCTTTCTCTTGGGATTGAGGTCTGAACAAAGTAGGAAGGGCTGACCACTCTCTCCTTTCTGTTTATTCTTCCCTATAAATCAAACTCTGTACAAAGTGAGGTTGGGAGGCTAACCACACTACCGAATCTTTGGTATCAAGGTCATTAACGAAGGTGAATGATACTAGTTTTAGAATGTGAACTGTTCACGTTTATTTTCATGATAAATAGCATCCAACAAAAGAAAGGTGGGTGTGCACAGAGCTATTGTAGACACGTGGCTAAAGTTTGAGACACTGACTAAAGTTTGAGGCACACCGTGTAGTTACACAACAGCGTAGACTCTTTAAATTTTGGTTATTTAAACACAGAGGATGGGTGTGTGCACTAGCAGAGCCTGGTGCTGCCAGCAGGTGGCGGTAAGGATTTAAGTTTGAGAAAAAGAAATCTGAGGAAAAGGCCAAGGCCACCTCCACCACCAATTAAAACAATCTGTTGACGTAATAATCTTTTAGAAAATCTGAACCAGACCAGTATGGTCTGTTCCCTGAGCATGGCCACAGCTTAGGGCCTTGTCATTTTTCCCATTTAGCAAATGCATGATCTCGCTGCTAAGTGGTGGAGGCTGCTTGCCACCTACTTGAGGCACACGGAAGGTACTCACCAAATAGCTACTGACTTGAAAGAAAAAGAAGTCTACAAAGCACCAGGGTGATTCTGTCGTATTCTGTTTGTATTTATGCTTCTGTTACCCTTGGCCTAACTTTTAAAAGCCGATTTTGTCAACTGATTGGTGATCTTTTCTTTATTTGTCCTTAAATTAGATTGCTTGTTTTCAGAGGGAAAAACGTGAAGTCCCCCTCCTGAATCTTATAACAACAGCTTTCTTCTGGTGAGTTGTAGCTTTAAGAGCCCTCCTTACTGAAGTCAGCCCTATCGCAGACTGTGGAAGAATATTCTTTCCGTTTAGGCTTTTGTGGAAACCCATGTTAGTTCTAGTTCCAGCATACCTGGGGGACCATTATGAGCTGTTTCATTATTTCTGAGAAAGCACTGTGGTGGGGAGGTAATACTTAGAACATTACAAAGCACTTCCACATTTAAATTTGATTTTGTAAAGTATTTTCTTTTTGAGAGACTGTCTCAGTCTATCACCCAGGCTGGAGTGCTTGGAGTGCAGTGGTGCACACACAGCTCGCCGCACCCTCAACCTCCTGGGCTCAAGCAGTCTTTCCACCTCAGCCTCCCAAGTTGCTAGGACTACAGGTGTATGCTACCACACCTGGCTGATATTTTTCTTTTCTTTTCTTTTCTTTTTTTTTTTATGGAGAACTGGGTTTTGCTGTGTTGTTCAGGCTGGTCTTGAACGCCTCACCTCAAACTATCCTCCGACCTCTGGCTCCCTCTTTGTTGGGATTACAGGCGTGAGCCACCATGCCAAACTCACTTTTCTTTTTTTTTTTTTTTGAGATGGAGTTTCACTCTGTTGCCTAGGGTGGAGTGCAGTGGCGTGATCTTGGCTCACTACTGCAACCTCCATCTCCTGGGTTCAAGCAATTCTCGTGCCTCAGCCTCCTGAGTAGCTGGGATTACAGGCACCTGCCACCACGCCCAGCTAATTTTTGTATTTTTAGTAGAGACAGGGTTTCGCCATGTTGGCCAGGTTGTTCTTAACTTCCTGACCTCAAGTGATCCGCCTGCCTCGGCTTCCCAAAGTGCTGGGATTACAGGCCTGAACCACTGCACCCGGCCTCATTTTTCTTTATATTTGGATGTGCCTATGTCTGATGTTATATGGAATGTTAATTTATAACTATTGCTACGTTTACAAAGTAGGCTATATTCCAGTCATGGAGTTTGTAAAGTGTAACTGGACAAAGTAAGCTCTGTTTTCCATTATGTAGAAAATCCCCTAGGAGTTAGTGACAATCTTGAGGTTTATACAGTGCACCAAAAGTATGCTTCCTGGTGCCTCTTGGAGAGGGGTGCTCTCTCCATCACCCAGTTCTCTTTTTCTTTGTAGCACTTTTCCAACTGTGCACTGCATTTCCTCTCATCTGCCTTTCTTTGCGCCTCAACTGAAGGAAGGTTTCCTGTCACAGGAAGCTCTTTCTCCTTTTGCCTAAATATTTAAGGTCTCTGATGGAACTAGGCTGCATTTTTGCTAGCAGTGCAATCCTACTTGAAAATTTCTGAGGTTCATGTTTTGAGGAGCCTGTAAGCCAGGCCACTGGAGGAAGAAAGTCGTTAAGGACTCTACCGAATTTAGGTAAAAGAAGACAAGTCTGTGGGGATGATATTTGTTGTCAGTTGAAGGGTGGCTCTGTGGAAGAGGAATTGGAATTTTTAAGAAAGTCCACAAGGCCAAAATGCGTTTAATTGGTTGACCTACCGGAGTGGCCAATTTGGAGTCCTAGAAGGAGCTGTCTGCGCTTACAACTGCCCAGCTTCTGGAAGAAACTAGTTGACTTTTTTTTTTTTGTTTTTGTTTTTTTGTTTTTTTTTTGTGTTTGAGACGGCGTCTCGCTCTGTCACCCAGGCTGGAGTGCAGTGGCGCAATCTCGGCTCACTGCAAGCTCCGCCTCCCAGGTTCACCTGCCTCAGCCTCCTGTGTAGCTGGGACTACAGGCGCCCGCCGCTGCACCCGGCTAATTTTTTGTATTTTTAGTAGAGACGGGGTTTCACCGTGTTAGCCAGGATGGTCTCGATCTCCTGACCTCGTGATCCGCCCATCTCCCAAAGTGCTGGGATTACAGGCGTGAGCCACCGTGCCCGGCCCGAAGCTAGTTGACTTTTAAGATCCCCTTTCGCTAGGAGAGTCTGTCAGTGCTTCAGAAGTCTCATTTGTGAGTTGTGTGTTATAAATGCAGCGGTAAAGCTAACTTGAGCAAAGTGTCTCTGTAATGGATCCCAGTGTGAGGGCCATGGCCCTGCCCCGGCCCAGGCCGGGCCTTTGTGGAGGATAAAGGGCTCATTTCCTAGGCTTAGAGACTTGCCCAAGAAGCCCTCCTTTCCTCTGCAGGATGTTTACATTTTGCCTCAAAGTGGTAACAACTATAGAGGACTTAGATTTGTCAGCAGTCTTATTGGAGGAATGAGGTGTATGCATCTGAAACACGAAGGAGATGCAGTGGTGTGGGAGGCCATCGAAGAGTGAGAGGCACTGCCAGGCAAGTACAGGTTGAAGGGTGGCAGATCAGTGTGGGCTGCAGCAGTCAGGGCAGGTTGTGTGGACCTGGTGCTCAACTCTCCAGGCAGGATCAGAGGGGCGACCTGGGGAGGAGCAGAACCTCCCCCAACAGGGTGCATGAAAAACAGAAGGGCATGGGGGAATGACTGCTTCCAAGTGTGGTGTGGGGGACGAGTGTGGCTGAGATGGCTTGAGTGCGGGGCATGTGTTGAGGAGTGGGAAGGAAGGTACCTAATCTTGGTATTTCAGAATTGGAGAAAAAACCGAGTTTTTCCCTGAGCCAAGTCTTATTTCTTTTTATTGCATATCAGGGTTACTGACACCTAAAAAAGCTGAATGAGAGAGCAGTTTGTACAGGACAAAATTGCTTGAGGAAGTAAATAGGCATCTGAATGACAGGGGAAAGCGTCCATGCTTCTGTCTACTTATTTGCTCAAAAGCTTTTGACAGGATCTTGAATCTCAAAGGCTTTTAAACAGAATCGAGTCACCATGAGAGAGGGAGGCTGCGTTATGGTAAGGAGTGGCAGTACAGAAAAGAAGAAGGCTTACCCTTCTGAGACTGCAGAAGGGTGATACGCAGGCTCCCTCGGGACCAGAGTGAGAATGGTGAGTTCGTGGCTTTGTGAAGGAGAAGCATTGGAAGTGTTGAGCTTTGAAAAGAAAAAGAGTAAAACAGCAAAGCCTTTGGGGGTCAGTTGAACTGGTCAGTTGCTGAGAGGCTGGCAGCAGAGCATTGCCTTTGGTGAATGTGCCACAGGCAGAGTTTGCTCCTTGGCTGGCAGGTCAGGGACTCATCACTCAGCCCAGCCATAGATACTCTGAGTCCAAACCTAGCCCAGATCACCTTGGGCCACTCTAAAGAGAGAAATAAATGCCGGTGTTACTTTCTGATAGACCGGTAATGACTTTATGCTACAAAAACACAGGTGAAGCAGATTGAAAATATAACCATTATTTGGGGATTAATGTCTTTTCCTTACTCATGCAGGGGTTATGAGACTGTCAGTAAATCTAAGACATGTTAAATAATGTAGAAAACTATTTGTAGTATAAGCTGATTGTTTAGTAAAAATTATTATACAAATAACTTGAGGAAATAAGGCTAAATAGTGTTTATCAGCCAAGATGAAATTAGGAATTTTTTTTGGTTTTGTTTTTAAATTTCTAATAAAGCTATTTTGCCAAATGGGAAAGGTAATTATTTGCTTGGAAAGATACCGTTTTGGAAATACAGTCCTTGAAACAAAAACTTGTTAGTTTTCTAATGTCTTTCTTGATTAAAATTTTGTCAGCTTTTGGGGAAACCTTAAAACACATTCCCTCGGTAATGTTAAATTGCAGGATCTTCTTTGGAAGGCACAGGTAACTGACATGCAAATAAATAAAGTCAAGTCACGCCCTTTTTAACCTCGTATAATCTTCTGGATATTTTGAAAATATATCAAATTGAAGAAGCCTTAGAATGTTATTTTATAAAGCAGTGTTCCCTGAGAAATCAGATTTCTTAATTTTTCCTCCAATGTCATCAAAATATGCCTTAGCTGGGATGACAGTATGTGTCTGTAGTCCCAGCTACTTAGGAGGCTGAGGCAGGCAAATTGGTTGAGCCCAGAAGTTTGAGGCCGGCCTAGGCAACATAGCAAGATCCCATTTCTATTAAAAAAAAAAATGCCTTAAAGTAAAACAAATAATATCTCTTTTATCAGAGAAAGAGATAAGCCATTGACTTGCTCCAGATCATTCACTCACCACCTTGCCAGGTGACTCACTGAATAAGATACACCAAAGCAGCAGTGAGCTGCTGGGAGGGCGAGATGCCTCAGATTCTGGGTTCCCAGATGGTGTTTTCTTGTCTGGCAGGACACTGGATAAACCCAGAGATGACTCCCCTCTCTGTTTATTTTATAGATATATTTATTTCTAGGCACTGGGTCTTGCTGTGTCACCCAGGCTGGAGTACAGTGGTGTAATCATAGCTCACTGCAGCCTCAAACTCCTGGATGTAAGTGATCCTCCTGCCTCAGCCTGCTGAATAGTTAGGACTATAAGCGTGTGCCACCACACCAGGCTAATTGTTTTTGTCTTTAATTTCTTTTTGTTGTTGTTGAGATAAGGTCTCACTTGAATGTCACCTAGGCTGGAGTGCAGTGGTGCAGACATGGCTCACTGTGGCCTCTACCTCCTGGGCTTAAGCGATCCTCCTGCCTCAGCCACTTGAGTAGCTGGGACTACAGGTGCATGCCACCATACCTGGCTAATTATATATGTGTGTGTGTGTGTGTGTGTATATATATATTTTTTTAAGGGTCCCACTATGTTGCCCAGGCTGGTCTTGAACACCTGCTCTTGAGCAATCCTCTTTGCTCAGCCTCCCAAAGTGCTAGGAGTATAGGTGTGAGCCACCATGCCCAGCCTGCCCTCTGTAATGACTGTTCCAGCCCACAGTCCTCTGTCACTCTCTCTTCAGAAAGGCTACAGTGTTGATTGAGGTTACAGAAGTTTGGGGCATGGCTCTTCCCCCCGTCTCAAAATAGTGACAACAGAAAATAATTTATGATCTAGTTAAGGTGGATTCTGTAGATGATGGCTCTCCTCCAGGAACCCAATTTTTGTCTCACTCTCATAGCATTGTTTTGTCTTTCCATTTGGGCTGTCTCTTACTCTCAAGCTCATGAGATATTCTGACTGTTCAGAAGTTTTGACCCTGACAGCTCCTTTTCACTGTGTGGAAAACTGGCTGGGTGTGGTGGCTCATGCCTGTAATCCCAGCACTTTGGGAGGCTGAGGTAGGAGGGTCAGTTGACCCTGGGAGTTTGAGAACAGCCTGGACAACATGGTGAAACCTTGTCTCTACAAATAATTTTTTAAAAATTAGCCAGGCATGGTGGCAAGCACCTGTGGTCCAAGCTGCTCAGGAGGCTGAGGTGGGAGGATCACTTAAGCAGGGCAGTTGAGGCTACAGTGAGCTGTGATGGCGCCACCATACTCCATCCAGAACAACGGTGTAAGACTCTGTCTCCAAAAAAAAAAAAAAAAGAGACTAAAAAAGCTATTACTTATTTGACTGCACAGTTCTTCCCTACCACCACCATCCTCTTCCTGCTGTTTCTTCCTCTCAACGAACTGAGGAGCAAAGGTTTGGATCAGTCACCTTTCAGCAGGCAATATAGCAGTACTGATTCGAATGTAAAATGTAAATCCACTTTGATCTGGAAAGCTCACTTCTAGGAGTATCTTCCATGGATGTTCACAGAAGTATGCAAACGTAAACATAGAGGGCTGTTCAGAGTAGCACTGAAACCCAAACGAGGAACCAATTCAAAAAACCGGAGAACCCTCCCAGTAGAATAGGATTCACATGTCACAGAGGATATCTGTTATGACGTGGAAAAATGTTCAAGAGCTGCTTAAGTATTTCCAGTCTGTACTTCGTTAAGTGAAAGAAACGTATACTGCACACAGTAGTGTCATAGCATTTTGCTAGTACTTTTATTACATTTTCTTCATTTCTCGCTTAGTTGGCTGAAGTTCATCCTCTACTGGTTTATTCAAGAAGGGTTCATGGAGCTGTATTCCCTAAGTTTTTATGAAACTATTTGTGGTTTTATACATGAATAACAGCGGAGTGCAGAATTCTTGGGTCTCTCTTTCTTTTTCTGAGGACATTTTAATCATGACTTTGTTTCACTGTTGGTATTGTGCCTCTTTGCTAAATGGTCCCCTTCCATTTGTTTCAACCAGGAGAGCATTAGTCCTACTTTTTTGCTTGATTCATTTCCACAGATCTGCTGTGAGTAGCCCAGGCTTGTTTCTCCTCATCTGGATTTCTGAAGAGAATTTCAGGTTTTCTTGTAGAGGATTTTAGCTTCCTGTCTGAAGTGAAGACATAGTGAGAACAAGTTTTGGTGAGCACATACAGGCTGAACGCTCCAATTCTCTGTCTCCCCACCAGGTTACCAACATCAAGAAGACACTCAAAGCCACCGCATCCTCCTCGGCTCAGGAGATGGAGCAGCAGCTGGCTGAACGGGAGTGTCCGCCTCACGCTGAGCAGAGGCAGCCCACCAAGAAGATGTCCAAAGTGAAAGGTCTGGTCTCCAGCCGCCACTAGGGCCGGCTGGGGCAGCTGGCACTCACCAGGCCTGGGTCAGGTGGGGAGGGGACACCAAGGGCCCATTTCCTCCCCTCTCTACCTACAGTGAGTTCCAGACCTGCCCGTCCCCTCACCAGCGCCTCCCCACCCTGTGGTACTGTTCCAGAAAAACTGTTAACTCCCCCTCACCCACTCCCTCCTTCCCCAGTTGTTCCCTTCAGACTCAGGGGCTCCACCGATGCCATCCCAACAGGGTCAGACACTGCCCAGCTTCCCTCCAGGAGGTTCTTGTCTCTGTGTAAGGGCTTGTGTCCCTCCCAGTTTTTCTTTTGCTCCATGTCATTTTGTCAGGCTGGTTATAAGCCGGAGGCAGCTTTAACCAGCCCCCAGGGATGATTGTGAAGGAGGCCCCTCCCCTTGTGAGGAGGGGGCGCTCCTCTCCAGCCCCTCGTACCACAGTCCTCACGATGGTGCAGCGATCTCTAGTCAGGCGTCAAGATGCGCTGCTTTCCCTCTCTTGCCTCATCCCTTGTTGGCAGCTCCAGTTCAGGCCGTGGAGGGACGTGATGCTGGGCTATGTTTACTAAACCCACGGGTTTTCAGCCTCTTAAGCCCAGCTCCGATCTCCAATTAGTTGGGAGCGCTGGGTTGACTAACCTCTGGTATCTGAGCACAGACAGAGGGTGCTGTGGGTCTGCTGGGTGGCAGAAATGGTTCCTTCCAGCGTGGCGTTCTCTTCTGGTCGCTCCTCCTGCTGCCTCTGACTACTCAGCCTTGTTTTCGGTGTGTAGGCCCCAGCTGCCCACTGGAACTGCCGGCTAATACTTGCTCTCCCGAGATCTTTAACTCCTCCTGGCTGCACCTGGGTAGGGATGGTGGCACCGATGCCCCTCTGTCTGCTGAAGGACCTGTTGCTGCTTCTGTCTTTTCACCCCTCCTTGGCTGATGACCCAGAGCCCTCTGATGATGGCATTCTCCTGGCAAGAGAAAAGGACTTAACTAGACTTCTGAACTTGAACAGTTTCAGGTTATATTTTAATTTTTTTTTTTGTACAGGTTCTGATTCTAATACATTTCAACATGGTTTTGTCCCTCCTCGTGTCAATATTTGTTATAGACTAATCGCCGGGGATTTTTCACATGGTTGGAGGGTGGCGCGTGCGTGTGTGTGTGTGTGTGTGTGTGTGTGTGTGTGTAAGGGGAGGTGGAGATCCTGGACTGATATTAAAGTTCATTGAGGAAAAAGCACATTTTACAACAAACAAATAAAGTGTAGATTTAATGTATGTGACTGGGGTTTGGGGTGCATAAGATCTTGAAGGGCTGGGATTAGGGTGGTTCAGGAAAATGTGATACTGTTTCCCCATGTTTAGCCATGGTCAAACAATGGATTTCTCCTTTTTCTAAAATGTCCAGCAACTGCCTACTGTTGATCAAATGTTGAAGTATTCTTGTTTCCTTTTTAAGCCAATCCATGTGCCCATATAACATTATGCCCAAGTGGAGAGTTCACTTTAATTTCCAAAATATGTTTCATGAAACCCCCTGTCAGATACTCTGTGGAAAAGGGGTTCTGTTATGAAATAAATGTGGCACTTCCTGCATCCCATGTCTTCATTGGAAATTCATTACTCAGGTGTCCAAGCATTCCTTGGTGAGGAAGCCTGTACCCATACCGATTTCACCACCAAATCCTTTTGGGTGATATCTAGGTGGAACAAATCTTAGGAAAATTTTGGGGAAAGTATATTTCCTAAAAAGCCTAAGAGCACTGGGCGCAGTGACTCATGCCCATAATCCCAGCACTTTGGGAGGCTGAGGTGGGAGGATCGTTTGAGCCCGAGAATTTGTGGCCAGCCCACACAACATAGTGAGATCCCATCTCTGCTACAGATAAAAACCCTAAGAGAAAGATAAAAACCCTAAGAGAAGCGAAACACCTTTCAACCTTACAGGTTTTCCCAGCTATTCTTTCTAGACTTCAAACAGGCACAGTCACTCTCAGCAAGTTTTCTTTCATCCTTGTTTTTCCCACTGGCAAGTAGACTAGGAGACATGGTTTGACTTGTATGAAGTCTGTGGCCATTCCTTATATGATTGCCCCAAGGCCCTAAGGGTCCTCTCCATGATTCAGCTTCCTAAAAAATAATGATGGCAACAATAGTAACTTGTCTCTAAAGTGCTTTACAAAGTGTGTTTGCATACAATAAGTCATTCAGTCCCTTCCACCCAAACAGTCTTCTAAGGTGGGTAAGGGCAACCATCCTCGCTTTGCATATGAGAAGACAGTCCCAAAGATTTGAAGTGTCCTGGTGGTAAGTGGCAAAATGAGAACTCTTAGATCTCGTGACTTGCACATCCTGTCATCTGCTCTGTTACATTCTCATCTACAGTCTGCTATCCACACTTGACCCTTGCTACCCCTCTACCTGCTGCTGTTCCTCTGAGGGTTCATCTTGCCCTTATTTTGAGGGAGGGAGGGGCAAGACCAGTGTTAGTGTTGATTTTGTTCTCAAGGACCCTGGCAGGGAAGCAGCAGTGTTCCCATTGTAGAGGCCAGAAAAGCTGCACAGTGACACAGCCAGGATCAGTCATGGAGCCGTGACAGGCCAGAGCCGGGGCTCCCAGCCACTAAGGAGGGGTGGCAGAGGGTTGTTTGGCCAGGTCTGGGTGGTCTGAAGGCTTGGTGACCAGGGACAACATAATGATATGCAGGACCAATGCCATCACTGCCCTGAGAATGTTCTTCCCCCGAAAGTCTGCCTCCAATAGCACAGGCACCTGCTTCTTGGATGGTGGTGACATCTGAGTACTTGGACTTCATCAGCTGCCCCTAGGAGGTGAGGTAGCAGTAGGTGAGGACAATACCCCTTTCAGCTTCAGCAGGTGAAAAGTGGGGTTCTCGATGAAGTTGAGCTGGTGTGTGTGTCAGGTCTCCTTCTACAGGGGGTACACGTCATACAGGATCCCATCAAAGCGACCACCTAGCAGGGTGAGTGCCACCTCCTTCCACAGGACTTTCAAGGGGATGACCTTGTGTGTCTGCTGCTGGGCCCAGTCTTGGAGCCACTGGAAGATGCTGTCATTGTGCTCCATGATCCAGTGTTCCTGGTTGGAGACCTCCTGCACCTTCCATGTTCTTGTGGCCATGCCGAAGCCAACATCTAGGACTCGGCCCCCTTTGGAGGTGGTGAAGGCAGTGATGGAGGTTGTAGTGGGGGTGCTCTTGCTGCAGATAGAGCCCCAGCTTGGAACCTGATGTGCCAGGGCCCAGTCCCTGCAGCCATCTCGCTTTTCACACACCTCATTTCTACTTGCCAAACCTACCCAGCCACTTAATAAGGAAGCAGAGAGTATAGGATAGAGACCTCCAGATATTGTGGGAATAGTGGCCCAGCCAGATGTTCATTGCTCCGCTGGGACTCTGGTGGGAGGCTTGGCCTTCAAGCTCTGCAGTTTTCTGTCTGGCATCCTGGCAGCTGGGCTCAGGTCTAAAATGTGCAGAAGTGTTTTATACATAACTAGAACATTCCAAAGAGATGTCCTCATCAACAGTGAGACATCTTAGGGAAGGAGACACCACAGTATTAAAGAGAATTACCTCGATGGCAGTGCCTGTGGGCTTGCTTGAGCCACATTCTTTACCTCTGAGCTTTCTGCCTCCTCAAACCCTTTTTGCTCTTTCTGTTCAGATGAGAGGCGTTATGGTTCCTATTTGGGTAACATTAGGGAGGTGGTCAAAGCCCCCAGGACAGCCCGTTCCTGTGGTCCTAATCCAAGATGGTCATCATCGATAGTAAGATTCTCTTCTCCCCACTTCAGTCACAGGAAATGGGGTGGCGACCAAACAAGCTCAAGTGATAAACTGCTGGTGATATGTGTACATGTTTGTTGTTTTCTCCACTTCTGAGGTGCTGGGTTGCCTGAAACCAAAGTGTTTTGGTTTGTGTACTAAAGTTGTTTTTCGGGCAGACTGAGACTTCACTTTTTAAAAAATGTGGCAATTGGTTGACTTTTGGTGGTCCCGAAGGACCTATCACGCTACCCGTGGTATCTGAGTTTCAAGTCTAGCATGGCTTGAGTAGTCTGTGATTGTACCTGTTTCTTCCTGGATTCTGCACATAGCCAGGAGCATCTCACTGCTTCATTCCATGTTTCTTGCAGTTATGCTTGGGATATGCAGATGGAAATGCATATTTTATTGTAAATTTCATTTTATATCTAGCTTATATTACCCTTAGAGCATTCAGTGGGTCTTTTAAACTTATGTCTGTTAAGTAGATTGTCTGTGACTTGTCGGGCAGTAAAGGTAGATGCTAAGCAAGTATTTATTATCAAAAGGAAGTGTTGAGTCAGTATTTAAGGATGAGAACTGCTCTTCGTGGTTAAGGATGAAACCAACAAGGAAAGAAGTGATGGGAATGCAGAGACAGGCGGCAGCCCAGCTCTTCTTGGGGTTGTTTATGCCATTCTTGCATTGGTCTGCGACTTTTCCTCAGCAGACACTGCTGTGGGCTGCTCTAATGACTTCTCTTTCCTCCTCGAACAACTTCTGGAGAAGTTTCACAGCTGCGGAGTGGTGCCGCTACACATTCATCATCTAACCTGACCTGGGTCCTCAGCTGTAGGGCCATCTGTCTCGAGTCAGCTGTCACTGTTAAAAGTTTCATCATTTTCTCTGGTTTGACTTGCTGAAAAAAAAAACAAAACGTAACAAAAACATTTAAAAAGTTTCACTATTTTCTTAAAATAGTTTGCCGTATCATACCCTCTCATGTTCACTGGATGACTATCCTTTCTTCCTGGTGAAAGCAGAAACCCTCAGTTTGTCATCTTCCACCTACAGACTCATCTGCATCTGTCCTTACCTCCTTGGGGAGAAAAAGACGTCTCTCCTTCCATGTGAGTATCAGTGATTCCCCTGTGCCATTTCGTTTTCTGTTTTTCAGTCTACCCTTTTCTCCCCAAAGTTTTCACTTACGTGTCTTTAGCCTCTCCTCTAATGGATGTAGGTGATGAATAATTTCACACTTAAAGGGACCCTCCCTGAACCTCATGTCCCTTTCCAGCCACTGCCTTTTTCATCTTTAATGACCATGCTTCTTGAGAATTGTCTACCCTTTCTGTCCCTCTCTTCTCCTTCACTGACATGTGACGTCTACTGCTACCCAGCCGCTGATCATTTTCTTGTCAAGGGGACCATTAATCTCTGACTTGCTATCCTTAGTTTTTATCTGGCTTGATCTTTGTCTTACACTTGGCACTGTTGGGCCCACTTCTTTAAGTGTTCTCTTAGTTTTCATGGCTCCAGTCTCTCCGGATTTTCCTGTCTTTCTTGGCCTATTTTAAAATTTCTTCAGGGGCATCTCTTCCTTTGGAGTCAGAGGTGTTTCTACGGTTCCGTTGTGACCTTCTCATTTTACTTTTATACATCTCCAGAAGTTATATGATTCACTGCCATGGTTTCACTTTCATTTATAATGCCCAAATCTCTACCTCTGGCTTATTCTGCCAACATGTATAGTCAGCAGCCACCTGGACATTTCTGCTTGCCATCTCCCAGGTCCACTCCTGTAGTCAGTAATCGGCGCCCACCATTCACCAAGTATATTAGTTTGCTAAGTCTACCATAACAAGATGCCACAGACTAGGCCAAAGCAACAGAAATTTCTTTTCTCACAGTTCTAGAGGCTTGAAGTCTAAGATCACAGTGTCAGGAGGTTTGATTTCTCCTGAGGCCTCTCTCCTTGGCTCGCAGATGGCTGTCTTGCTGTGTCCTCACATGGCCTTTTCTCTCTCTCTCTCTCTTTTTTTTTTTTTTGTGAGACGGGGTCTTGCTCTGTCACCCAGGCTGGAGTGCAGTGGCACAATGACAGCTCACTGCCCCCTCAACCTCCTGGGCTCAAGCGATTCCTTCCAGCTCAGCCTCTCAAGTAGCTGGGACTACAGGTGCATGCCATCATGCCTGGCTAATTTTTTGTATTTTTGGTAGAGATAGGGTTTCACCATGTTGCCCAGGCTGGTTTGGAACTCCTGAGCTCAAGCAATCTGCCTGCCTTGGCCTCCCAAAGTGCTGGGATTATAGGCATGAGCCACTACACCAGGCCAGGCCTCTTCACTCTGCACACATCTGTCTGGTGTCTCTTCGGCTTATAAGGACATTGGTCCTATTGGATTAGGGCCCCACCCTTAGGACCTCATTTAACCTGAATTGCCTCTTTAAAGGCCCTGTCACTAAATACAGTCACATTGGGGGTTAGGACTTGAACAGTGAGTTTTGGGAGAGAGACAGTTCAGTTCATAACAGCCATTTGCCTGAGCAAGAACTGGGGTTTCATCCTTAACTCCTCTGTCGTGTATCTGATTCACCACATCTTGACCGTTCTACAGGCATACCTTGGAGATACTGTGGATTTGGTTCCAGACCACTGCAATAAAGCAAATAGTGTTGTAAAGTAAGTCACATGAAGTTTTTGATTTCCCAGTGCATCTAAAAGCTGTGTTTATACTGTAGCCTATTAAGTACCCAATAGCATTATATATATAAAAAAAGTACGTACGTTAACTGAAAATGCTTTACTGCTAAAAAATGCTAATGAACGAGCCTTCAGCATGTCATAATCTTTTTGCTGGTGGAGGATCTTGCCTCAATGTTGATATCTGCTGACCAGTCAGGGTGGTGGTTGCTGAAGACAAGGATGACTGAAGCAATTTCTCAAAATAAGATAGTGATGAAGTTTGCCACATTAATTGACTCTTCCTTTCACAAAAGATTTCTCTGTAGCATGTAATGCTGTTTGATGCATTTTACCCACAGTAGAACTTATTTCAAAATTGGAGTCTTCTCAAACCCTGCTGCTGCTTTATCAACTAAGTTTGTATAATATTCTAAATCCTTTGCTGTCATTTCAACAGTGTTCACAGCATCTTCACCAGGAGTAGATCCCATCTTAAGAAACTGCTTTTTTTTTTTGAGATGGAGTTTTGCTCTTGTCACCCAGGCTGAGGTGCAGTGGCACTATCTTGGTTCACTGCAACCTCTGCCTCCTGGGTTTCAGCAATTCTCCTGCCTCAGCCTCCCAAGTAGCCTGGATTACAGGCACCCACTACCATGCCTGACTAATTTTTGTATTTTTAGTAGAAAGGGGGTTTCACCCTGTTGGCCAGGCTGGTCTCAAACTCTTGACCTCAAGTGATCCGCACATCTCGGTCTCCCAAAGTACTAGGAGTACAGGCACGAGCCACTGCGACAGGCCAGAAACCACTTTCTTTGCTCATCCATAAGAAGCACTCCTCATCCACTAAAATTTTGTCATGAGATTACAGTAATTCAATCACATCTTCAGGCTCCACTTCTAGTTCTCTTGCTGTTTCCACCATATCTGCGTTTACTACTTCCACTAAAGTCTTGAACCGTTCGAAGTTATCCATGAGAGTTGAAATCAGTTTCCTTCAAACTCCTGTTAATGTGTATTTTTGTTGTTGTTGTTGTTGTTGAGACAGAGTCTTGCTCTGTCGCCCAGGCTGGAGTGCAGTGGCCAGATCTCAGCTCACTGCAAGCTCCGCCTCCCGGGTTTATGCCATTCTCCTGCCTCAGCCTCCCAAGTAGCTGGGACTACAGGCGCCCACCACGTCGCCCGGCTAGTTTTTTGTATTTTTTTTTTTTTTTTAGTAGAGACGGGGTTTCACTGTGTTAGCCAGGATGGTCTCGATCTCCTGACCTCGTGATCCGCCCGTCTCGGCCTCCCAAAGTGCTGGGATTACAGGCTTGAGCCACCATGCCCGGCCCAATGTTTATATTTTTATCTCCTTCTGTGAATCAAGAATGTTTCTAATGACATCTAGAATGGTGAATCCTTTCCAGAAGGCTGTTCAGTTTACTTTGCGCAGATTAATCAGAGGAATTACTATGGCAACGGTAGCCTTTGAAATATATTTCTTAATAATAAGACTTGAAAGTCCAAATTACTCCTTAACCCATGGGCTGCAGAATGGGTGTTGTATTAGCAGGCATAAAGACATTAATCTGGCCAGGCATGGTTTGGCTCACACCTGTAATCCTAGCACTTTGGGAGGCTGAGGTGGGTGGATTGCTTGAGCTCAGGAGTTGTAGACCAACCTGGGCAAGATGGTGAAACCCTGTCTCTACTAAAACAAAAAATTAACCAGGCATGGTGGTGCACATCTGTAGTCCGAACTGCTTGGGAGGCTGAGGCACGAGAATCACTTGAACCCAGGAAGTGGAGGTTGCAGTGAGCTGAGATCACGCCACTGCACTCCAGCCTGGGGGGACAGAGTGAGACTGTCTGAATAAATAAATAAATAAAACATTAATCTCTTTGTACATCTCCATCAGAGCTCTTGGATGACCAGATGCATTGTCAGTGACCAGTAATATTTTGAAAGGAATCTTTTTCTGAGCAGTAGTTCTCAACAGCAGTCTTAAAATACTCAGTAAAGCATGCTATAAACAGATGTGCTGTCATTCAGGCTTTGTTGTTTCGTTCACAGAGCACAGGCAGGGGAGATTTAGTGTAATTCTTAGGAGCCCTAGGATGTTCAGAATGATGAATGAGCATTGGCCTCAACTTAAAGTCACCAGCTGCATTAACCCCTAACAAGAGAATCAGCCTGTCCTTTGAAGCTTTGAAGCCAAGTGTTGACTTCTCTCTAGCGATGAAAGTCCTAAGTGGCATTGTCTTCTAGTAGAAGGCTGTTTCATCTACATTGAAAGTCTGTTGTTTATGTTGCAGAGATCACTTCTTTCCTTAAACCTCGTGAACTAAACCTCTGCTAGTCTCGGACTTTTCTTCTGTAGCTTCCTCACCTCTCTCAGCCTTCAGTAGAATAAAAGAGAGTTAAGGTCTTGCCCTAGATTAGGCTTTGGCTTAAGGGAGTGTTGCGGGTAGTTTAATCTTCTATCCAGACCCACTGAAACGTTCTCCATATCAGCAATAAGACTGTTTTGCTCTCTTACTCATGTGTTCACTGGAGTAGTCTTCTAATTAACTTCAGGAACTTTTATATTCACAACTTGGCTAACTGGTGCAAGAGGCCTAGCTTTCGCCTATCTCGGCTTTCAACATGGCTTCCTCACTAAGCAGATAATCATTCTAGTTTCTGATTTGAAGTGAGAGTTGTGCGACTCTTCCTTTTGCTTGAACATGTAGAAGCATTGCAGGCCTAGTTTCAATATTGTATCCCAGGGAATAGAGAGGCTCAAGGAGAGGGAGAGAGATGGAACAGCTGTTTGGTGGAACAGTCAGAACAAACATACATTTATTGATTAAATTTGCAGTCGTATGTGGGGTGGTTCAGGCATCCCAAAGCAATTACTGTAGTAACATCAAAGATCATGGTCACCATAACAGATATAATGAAAAAGTTTAAAATATTGCAAGAATTACCAGAATGTGACACAGACATGAAGTGAGCACATGCTGTTGGGAAAATGGTGCTGACAGACTCGCTTGACTAAGGGTTGCCACAAACCTTCAATTTGTAGAGTGCAGTATCTGCAAAAGGCAATAAAGTGATGCACAATAAAACAAGCTGTGTATGTATTTTATTATTGTTTGAACCCATCCTTTTTCCATCTCCTCTGCCACCTCAAGCATTTGACAATTTATTCATTCAGTACACTTTTTATTTTTATTTATCTTTTGAGACAGGATCTCGCTCTGTTGCCCAGGCTGGAGTGCAGTGGTGGGATCATAGCTCGCTGCAGCCCCTCGACCTTCCAGGCTCAAGCAGTCCTCCTACCTCAGCCTCCCAAGAAGCTAAGAATACAGGCACACATCACCAAACCCAGCTAATTTTTAATTTAAAAAAATTTTTTTGAGACAGAATTTCGCTCTTGTTGCCTAGGCTAGAGTGCAGTGGTGCAATCTCGGCTCACAGCAACCTCTGCCTCCCGGATTCCAGCAATTATCCTGCCTCAGCCTCCTGAGTAGCTGGGATTACAGGCATGCACTACCACTCCCGGCTAATTTTGTATTTTTATTAGAGACGGGGTTTCTCCATGTTGGTCAGGGTGGTCTTGAACTCCCAACCCCAGGTGATCTGCCCGCCTCTGCCTCCCAAAGTGCTGGGATTACAGGCATGAGCCACCATGCCCGGCGCTAATTTTTTACTTTTTGCAGGGATGGGGTCAAACTCCTGGATTCAAGTGATCCACCTCTGCCTCCCAAAGTGTTGGGATTACAGGCGTGAGCCACTGTGCCTGGCCCAGTACACTCTTTGCATGCACATTATATGCTAGGGATGCAGCCAAAGAAGTTTAAAAAATATACATCTTAAGAAAGTTTAAGAAAAGTAGGTTGGGTGGGGTGGCTCACGCCTGTAATCCCAGAACTTTGTGAGGCTGAGGCAGGCGGATCAGTGGAGGCTAGGAGTTTGAGACCAGACTTGGGATCCCTGAGCTGACTTGTGAGAAGTCCAGTTGGGCTGGGGAGGAGAGATGCCCAAGAAATCTTCACAGTACAGGTGCCAAGTGGGAGTGAGCGGGCCTGCAGGTGACTCCAGCCCCAGCCATAGAGGATGATGTCAAACACAACAGAGAAGACCCCTGCCCAGCCACCCCTCCGCCAGATTGCAGATTGTTTAGGAAAATAAATGCTGCTGCTGATTTATGCTACACGTTTTGGAGTAGTTTATCACACTCCATGAGATAACTAGAATTGATATCAATAAGAATGGTGCTACCTCTTTAATTCCATCATGTGGATGTGTCAATTTGTACAGCCATTCTCCTAACCCTGAGAAAAGTATCTCAATTCACATAAACGTTACCACATGTGTAACCCAGTTGTCAGCCTGCTGTTTTGAGGGTTATTACCTTCCTCTGGCATAGTTGGGAGGGCAGAGCCTTGTTTCACGTCTACTGCTGGTCAGCTCTGCACTGCAGCTCCTCAGCAGTGTCCTGGACCCTCCAGGCCCCAGCTCACTCCCCTCCTACTGGGCACTCCTTGGAACTCCTGGACCACTGTCGTCTTCAGTGCAGTACTCTTCACCCTGGGTCAGCCTCTTCCCTGACCTGGGTTAAAGTCTGATTACTCTCTAGAGTAGTAGCTAGCTTTTCTATCTTTTTTTTTTTTTTGAAACGGGCTCTTGCTCTTGCCCTGGCTGGAGTGTAGTGGCGCGATCTTGGCTCACTGCAACCTCCACTGCAACCTCCGCCTCCTGGATTCAAGCGAGTCTCCTGCTTCAGTCTCCTGAGTAGCTGGGATTACAGGTGCCTGTCACCACACCCAGCTGATTTTTGTATTTTTAGCAGAGACTACTCTGTTGGCCAGGCTGGTCTTGAACTCCTGATCTCAAGTGATCTGCCTGCCTCAGCCTCCCAAAGTGCTGGGATTACAGGTGTGAGCCACCATGCCCAGCCTAGAACAGTAGCTTTCAACCAGGGACGGTTTTGCCACGGGGACCTTTGGCAATATTTGGAGACTTTTTTATTGGTAATTTTTATTGAGATAATTGTAGATTCATATGCAGTAAGAAATAACACAGAGGGATCCCTTGTATACTTTGTTCAGTTTCTCTCAATGGTAACATTTTGCAAAACTAGCATATGACAACAAGGATACTGGTTTATTTGTGTATGTGTGCATATGTGTTCAGTTCTGTGCAATCTTACCACCTGCACAGGTTTGTGCTTCCGCCACAGTCAAGATACTGAACATTCCCATCACCACAAGGCTCCCTCTTGTTGCTCTTTAATAGCTACAGCCACTTCTCTCCTGCCCTCACCCCCTCCATAGTCCTAGCAACCACGAAACAGTTGTCCATTTCTGTGACTTTTTCATTCCACCATTATGATATAAATAGAATTATACGGCCGGGCGCGGTGGCTCAAGCCTGTAATCCCAGCACTTTGGGAGGCCGAGGTGGGCGGATCACGAGGTCAGGAGATTGAGACCATCCTGGCCAACACGGTGAAACCCTGTCTCTACTAAAAATACAAAAAAATTAGCCGGGCGTGGTGGCGGGTGCCTGTAGTCCCAGCTACTCGGGAGGCTGAGGCAGGAGAATGGCGTGAACCCGGGAGGCGGAGCTTGCAGTGAGCGGAGATGGTGCCACTGCATTCCAGCCTGGGGGACAGAGCAAGACTCCATCTCAAAAAAATATATAAATAAATAAAATTAAATAAATAAATAGAATTATACAACATGTCACCTTTGGGAAATCTTTTTTCACTCAGCATAATTCCCTGGAGATTCATCCAGGTTGTATCAGTAGTTCACTCCTTTTCGTTGCCGAGTAGTAGTCCACAGTATGGATGTACCACAGTGTGTTTAACCATTCACCTGTTAAAGGACATCTGGATGGTTTCCAGTTTAAGGCTATTAATAAAGCTGCAATAAACATGTGTGTAGGTTTTGGTGTGAACACAGTCTTCATTTCTCTGAGATAATTGCCCAGGCGTGCAATTGTTGGGTCGTATGGTAGTTGTATGTTTAGTTTTGTAAGAACTGCCAACTTTTCCAGAGTGACTGTCATCTTACATTTCCATCAGCTGTGTAGGAATGATCCCATTTCTCCACATCTTGCCGGCATTGGGTGTTATCACCGTTTTGTATTTTAGCCATTTGATAGGTGTGTAGTCTTCAGCCATACCACCTTGAACATACCACACCTCGTCTGATAGGTGTGTACCTATCACAAAACCTCATTAAAGTTTTAATGTGCATTTCCCTAGTAGCTAATGATGTTGAATATCTTATGTCCCTATTTGTCATCTCTTTGGTGAAATAATCGTCTTTGGTGAAATAACTCTTTATGTCTTTTGTTCATTTTCTAATTGGATTGTTTATTTACTGTTGAGTTTTGAGAGTTCTTTATATATTCCAGGTACTAGTCCTTTATCAGATCTGGAGACATACTTGTTTATCACCATGGGGTGGGTGGGAAGAGGTCTGCTACTGGCACCTAGTGGGTAGAGGCCAGGAATGCTGCTAAACATCCTACAGTGTACAGGCCAGCCACCACATCAGAGAATAATCTTCTCCAAAATAGAAATAGTGCCCAGGGTGAGAAACCTTGCTCTAGAAACCCTACAGTGTACAGGCTCTGGAAACCCTGCTCTAGAAACCCTACAGTGTACAGGCCAGCTGCCACATCAGAGAATAATCTGCTCCAAAATAGAAATAGTGTCCAGGGTGAGAAACCCTGCTGTAGATTGACATCCTGAGGGGACCCAGGCTGGAGGGCTCTCCGCACACTACATCTTCTCAGAGGTCCTTCTACCTGGGTGAGGTGCAGAGCCCCTTTATTACTCTCAGCTGTTGTAATATTGTGACACAGTAAGAAATATATATTTAGTCTTCATCCCCAGTTCCTGGCATACAGTTCCTAAAACCTTTGGGCTTTCCTGAATAATAGCAGTGAAAGGAGCATCTTTTGTATTCATTATAAGCCCCTTGCTGACATACCTGAGTTGATGCTAATAAAGTGGCTCTTCAATCACCTCTGGATGGTGATTGGCCACCAGAGCAATCAACTATGTGATTAGGAACTTTCAGCTTCCCTGCCTCCAGGGAGGGGAGAGGGGCCGGGAATTGAGTTAATCATTGGCCAGAGGTTTAATCAATCATGTCTGTGTAATGGAATGAACCTCCATAAAACCCCCAACTGATGGGATTCAGAAAGCTTCTGAATTGGTGAGTACATTCACATGCTGGGAAGGTGGGCACCCCAGCTCCATGGAGACAAAAGCTGCTGTTTAGGGACCCCTCCACTCTTCTCCCTGTGTACCTCTTCATCTGGCTGTTCATTTATATCCTTTATAATATCCTACAGGTGTGGTGGTGCACACCTGTAGTCCCAGCTACTTGCTGGGTGGGAGGCTCGGGTGGGAGGATCGCTGGAGCCCAGGACTTCAAGGCTGCAGTGAACTATGATCATGCCACTTCACACCAGCTTGGGCAACAGAGCAAGACCCTGTCACTAAAAGAAAAAAAAAATCCTTTCTAGTAAACTGGTAATAGTAAAGTGTTTCTCTGAGCTCACAGATGAGCTGTTATGGCAAATTTTCAAACCTAATGAGGGGGATATGGAAGCCCCCAATTTGTAGCTAGGTCAGATGTGGAAGTGTGGATAACGTGGGGATGCACTACTTACAATTGACATCTGAAGTTGGGTCAATTTTGTAGGGCTGAGCCCTTACCCTGTAGGAGCTGTGTTAACTCCAGGTAGTTAGTGTCAGCATTGAATTAAGTTGTAAGACACCCAGTTGGGATTTCCACCAAGAACTGGAAAATTGCTATGGCATAGAAAATCCACACATTTGGGTCAGAAGTATTGTGAATGGAGAAAGTTTTTTCTTTTAACTGTATACACACTCCCACACTAGCAACTAACATTGAATGCCTTTTCTGTTTAGGGCATCGTGCTTCACACTTGACATGGATCACTTCCTTCAGTTCTCACAGTAACCCTTGGAAACATGTATCATTCTCTGTCTTTTACGACGAGGAAACTGAAGGTCAGAGATGACATGACTTTTCCAAGGTGACACAGCTAGAAAGTGGTCTCTGCTCTCACCTGATCTGCAGCACTGCCTCCCTAAGATTGTTACTGAAACACCGGGGGTTCGGGTGAGGTCTGCTGCTTGCAGCACAGAAAGCCAGGGACTGAGAGGATGAGTATTGCCAAGGAAGAAGGCTTTGTTTATTTGGGTGCTGCAGCAGAGGAGATGGGAGATCAGTCTCAAACTCATCTCCCTGACTGACTAAACTTAGGGGTTTACATAGCAGAGAAGAAATGTAACAATGTATTGGAAAATAGGACTTAGGGAGGAGTAAGGAAACAAAATCGGGGGTCTGGCATCTCATTGTCTGGATGCCATGATCTGGTGAGTTTCACTTCTTTGATGCTTTTTGAGAGGTCTACTGGTCCTTTCCTAAGGAAGGAACTCAGAGAAAACAAATGTAAGTTTCAGGCTTTAAGACCAGAAGGGCCCATTTCTATGTTTATCCAAAAGAACTCTTTAATGGCAGCAGTCCCCAACATTTTTGCCACCATGGACTGTTGGAAAACAATTTTTCCACAGATGGGGTGGGAGGTGATGATTTGGGATGAATCTATTCCACCAGATCATCAGGCATTAGATTCTCATAAGGAGCACACAACCTCACATGCACAGTTTGACAATAGAGTTCGTACTCCTATGAGAGTCGAATGCACCACTGATCTGACAGCAGGTGGAGCTCAGGCAGTAATGCTCACTTACCCTCCCTCCGCTCACCTTTTGTGCGGCCCAGTTTCTTTCTTTCTTTCTTTTTTTCTGAGACAGAGTCTCGCTCTGTCACCCAGGCTGGAGTGCAGTGGCATGATCTCAGCTCACTGCAACCTCTGCCTCCCGGGTTCAAGTGATCCTCCTGCCTCAGCCTCCTGAGTAGCTGGGATTACAGGTGCCTGCTACTACACCCGACTAATTTTTGTATTTTTAGTAGGGATGGGGTTTCACCATGTTGGCCAGGCTAGTCTCAAACTCCTGACCTCAAGTGATCCGCCCACCTTGGCCTCCCAAAGTGTTGGGATTACAGGTATGAGCCATCGTGCCTGGCTTCAGTGGCTTTTTAATACTGATTTCCCTTCCTTTTCCTTCCTTCTCCTCTCCTTCCCCTCTCTTTCCCCTCTCCTTCCCCTCTCCTCTCCTCTCCTTTCGAGACAGTCTGGACTGCAGTGGCACAATCTTAGTTCACTGCAACCTCTTCCTCCCCGGTTCAAGCAATTCTCCTGCCTCAGCCTCCCAAGTAGCTGGGATTACAGGCGCCTGCCACCACACCCAGCTAATTTTTGGTATTTTTAATAGCGACGGGGTTTCACCATGTTGGCCAGGCTAGTCTCCAGCTCCTGACATCAGGTGATCCACCTGCCTTGGTCTTCCAAAGTGCTGGGATTACATGCTTGAACCACTGTGCCCGGCCTAATACTGATTTCTAAGTACTATCCTGAGATGACCAGCAGGTGGCAGCAGTACATTAGAGTGCTGAAGGAATGACGCTGGAACCTTAGGCTTCATGGTATGTTCTGGGCAAAGGCAGAGTCTGGGCCCTGGGGCATTGGCATCAGTAGACTCAGGAGGAATTTAGAACACAGACAAAGTGGTTAATTTTCTCTCCAAATTGGAGTTAGTTGTCTGAAAGTCTATGGTGTGGACTAGGAATAAGAAGATGACTTGGGGCCAGGCGCAGTGGCTCACGCCTGTAATCCCAACACTTTGGGAGGCCAAGGTGGACAGATCACCTGAGGTCAGGAGTTCGAGACCAGCCCGGCCAACATAGTGAAACCCCATCTCTATTAAAAATATAAAAATCAGCTGAGTGTGGTGGTGTGTGCCTGTAATCTCAGCCACTCAGGATGCTGAGGCAGGATAATCGCTTGAACCCGGGAGGCAGAGGTTGCAGTGAGCCGAGATTATGCCACTGCACTCCAGCCTGGGCAATGGAGCAAGACTCCATCTCAAAAAAAAAAAAAAAGACTTGGGAAAGTCAACTCTGGTGGTCCCAGTGCATGGAGGAATTCCGACTGAGGGGAGACCTCCGAGAGTGCTTAGATAGAGGGCACCACACGAGTCCCAGGCTGTTGCCAGAGCATGATGAGAGTGTGTGTGTGTATGTGTGTGTGTGCGTGCGTGCAAACGTCCATCCGCCAGAGCATGGTGAGTGTGTGTGTGTGCAAACGCCCACCCCCCAGAACACAGAGTGTGTGTGTGCATGCACAAATGTCCACCCCGCCCTCCAGAAAAGCAGCTGAATCATCTTTCCTGTATGCCACGCGCTCTCTTAGAGCTGTCTAGTTTTCCATCTTACTGGGGACCTGAGGCAGCTGAATAAAAAGGGCATGGGTGGTGATGCGGGAATGTGGACTATGGTGGGCAAAGGGCCTGAGAATGCAGCCCCGGGCCTCCTTTCACCCTAGGAAGCCAGAGGAACCTTGGGGAGTTCTGAAGCCCCTGGGGTCAGATGCAGAATTGTGCATGCACTTATATAGCTTATTTTAAAAACTACTAATTTTGAAATAATTATAGATTCACAAGAAGTTGTAAAAATAGTAGCAAGGCTCTGTGTGCCTTTTGACCAGTTCCCCCCAGTGGTAACATCTACATTACTTAGGTACAATAGGTAAACCAGGAAATTGACATTGGTATGAAGTTTTACACACACTATGTGCGTGTGTGTGCATATAGTTCTATGCAGTTTTATCACATGTATAGATTTGTGTAACTCCCACAACAATCAAGATACAGAACTGTTCCATCACCCCAAAGATCCCTCATGCTACCCTTTTATATTAATATTTACACCCACCCTTGCCTCCTCACCCTGTCCCTGCCCCTAGCAATCACTAATCTCTTCTCTGTCCTTATTATCTTGTCATTTCAAGAATGTTATATATATATATATATATATATTTTTTTTTTTTTTGAGATAGGGTCTCACTCTGTTGCCCAGGCTGAAGTGCAGTGGCGTGATCTCAGCTCACTGCAACCTCCACCTCCCAGGCTAGAGTGATCCTCCCACATCAGCCTCCCAAGTAGCTAGGACCATAGGTGTGCACCACCACGCCCAGCTAATTTTTAAAATTTTTTGTAGAGATGGGGTTTCACCATGTTGGCCAGGCTGGATCTCAAATTCCTGAGCTCAAGTGATCTGCCTGTCTCAGCCTCCCAAAATGCTGGGATTACAAGTATGAGCCACTGCACCCAGACCTGTATGGTTTTGTTTGTTTGTTTGCTTTTGTTTTTGAAATGGAGTTTTGCTCTTGTTGCCCTGACTAGAGTGCAATGGCACGATCTCGGCTCACCGCAACCTCCTCTGCCTCCCAGGTTCCATTCTCCTGCCTCGGCCTCCCAAGTAGCTGGGATTACAAGTGTGTGCCACCGCGCCCAGCTAATTTTTGTATTTTTATTAGAGATGGGGTTTCACCACGTTGGCCAGGTAGGTCTTGAACTCCTGACCTCCAGTGATCTGCCTGCCTCGGCCTCCCAAAGTGCTGGGATTACAGGCGTGAGCCACCACGCCCGGCCCTATATGTATTTTTACAAGGGATTCACAGCCCACATCATATTCTCAAAGGCATCCACAGTAAAGTGCTGAGATTGCAGGAGCGTGGCATGAATTCTACAAGAAGCTGAACAGCAGCAGATCCTATTCTCTTGCCAAGCAGTGCCAGGTGTTCTCTGGGTGTAAGGAAATCATAATCAGCCTCTGTTGAATGATTACTATGTGTCAGGCACCAATGGCTCACGGATGTTAAGTAACCTGCCCAAGGCCACATGGCAGCAAGTGGCAGAGCAGGACAGAATCTGGTTCTCTCTGCGCCCCTCTGCTTTCACGGGAGTGATGAAATAGGAGATGCGTCTGCATGGAAGGGCTTGGCTGGTCGCAGAAACCCAGGCAGGTCCAGAAACCAGTCCTTGAGCCAACAGGAGGTTTGGGAGCTGTAGATGTGACTAGGCGAGCACCAGCCCTTTGGGTGCTTCTGGCAAGGGAGCTTGCTGGCCAGGATGGCTGAGCCATGGCTTGCCAGAGGGTGGCCTGCTGGTCTCCTGGTGGCACCAACTTCCTGTAAGTGCTAAGTGGCTTCCCAAGTCATGACCGTACTTGGTGGTCCAGTAAGTATGTGTGTGTGGGGAAAGCAGATGGAATTATCATGGGAAGGTAGTAGAGTTGGCCGTCAATGGTAGATGTTTGGCACTGGACATTTTTTGGCTACTAATCAGTGGTGGATGTCTAACTAAATTTGGTCGAAGTTCTGCACATGAGTTGGGGCACTTTTTGGAGAAAGCCAGGCCGATCTCCCTTAGTCACTGTCACCACTTCCTGCCTCCACCTCGTGCCTTTTGGTTGTCCTCTCCTCTCCTGTATAACCAGGTGGCATGAGCCTTAGGGTACTTCACTTCCTCTCCCCAAAAGAAAGGCCTGGGGCTGGAGTTGGGGACCGGCGCTGTGGTGTGCACTGGGATGGTTTTTCTTTCTGTCTGCCTGCTATCTAGGCTCCTCTCTTGTTGAGGTGGGAAAGATGGGTCTTCTCCCAGGTTTCCCGTTGGAGTCTGTGTGGCCATTCATGGCCGTAGGCTCTGAGGCCCACATCTCCTTTTTCTATCATTACCCCATTTTCCTCTGCAGGGATTACCTCTCTTCCATCTATATATTCTTGCAGGGGGTAATTCCAGCTGCAAAAGCCTGAAAACTTAGGAGCCAGACCCATCTCGGCCCACCCCATGGAGCAGGGAGGCCACAGAGCTCAGTCATCTCGACAGCTCTTGTGGGGCTTAGACCTAATGCAGAGCCACCACCTTGGTGGCCATGTGTCCCTGGACTTAGGCTGTGGCCCAGGCTTCCCCACCCTAGCCCAGGATACACTCATTTCTTGCTCAATTTCAAGCCATCAATTCTGGGAGTCCCCAGGATCCTCCCAATCTTCCTCTTGCTTAAGTTGGCCAGCATTGGGTCTTTTACCAGTGACCAAAGCACCCCAACTTTAGACACAGTGGAATGCAGACTCGGCCTCATTTGGGTCCCCTCCCTGTGGCCTGCCACATTCAGCAATGAGAGCCCTCCTGGGGGCCCTGCCCAGCTCCCCACGATGTGGAGTAAAGGCTCTGATGGGAAGAGAAATCTTCATTTTATCCCACTGTATCTCCTCTGTACAAACTTCCTTTTTATAATTTTTTTTTTTTGAGACAGGGTCTTGCTCTGTTGCCCAGGCTGGAGTGCAGTGGTATGATAATGGTTCACTGTAACCTCAAACTCCTGGGCTCAAGTGATCTGCTCTGTTGCCTAGGCTGGAATGCAGTGGTGTGATCATGGCTCATTGTAAGCCCAAACTCCTGGGCTCAAGTGATCCTCCTGCCTCAGCCTCCTGAGTAGCTAGGACTGTGTGCACCACCAGGCCTGGCTATGTTTATAAGACAGGGAAGAGACAGGGTCTCACTGTGTTGCCTAGGCTGGTCTCAAACTCCTTGCCTAAGTGACCCTCTCACTTCACCCTCCCAAAGTGCGGGGATTACAGGTGTGAGCCACCATGCCTGGCCGACACAGACTTCCTTAGGGGACTTTTTAGGAAGGTCATGGCTAGGAGAAAAATTTGCTTACCCTGGGTTGGCTGGACAGATGCTGTCTTGGAAAGTAGGGTAGTAGAATGGTCAAGAGCAGTTCAAATCTGGGCTCTATCATTTATGTGCCACATGACCTTGGGCAAATTACTTCACCTCTCTGAACCTCAGCTCACATATCTGTTAAATGGGCATAATAATAGTACTGCAGGATATAAGGATTCATTGTAAAGATTAAGATGATGAATGAAAGTACTTTAGCATATGTCTTAGTTTGCTAGGGCTGCCATAACAAAGCACGCAGGCCCCTGAGGGGCGCCACTTCACTCTATGTCACTGCGTTACAATGTCGACGAGGGGGAGAAACCTCCATTCCTCCCCCTGTCTGCATGAGTTTTCTCTGGGTTTCCACTTTCCTCCCACACCCCAAAAGCTGTGAATGGGCGTGTCTATATGGCCCCGGTCTGAGTGAGTGTGGGTGTGTGTGAATGGCCCTGAAATGGGCTGGCATCCTGTCCAGGGCTGGTTCCTGCCCTGTGTCCTCAGCTGCTGGGAGAGGCTGCAGCCACCTGAGACCTTGAACAAGAATCAGCAGGTTGGAAGGTGAAAGGATGAATGAATGCAACTGATTGTGAAATAAAAATTAATAAAATCGTCCGGGCACAGTGGCTGACACCTGTAATCCCAGCACTTTGGGAGGCTGAGGTGGGTGGATCACTTGAGGCCAGGAATTTGAGGCCAGCCTGGCCAACATGGTGAAACCTTGTCTCTATAATAAAAACAATAATTACCTGGGTATAGTGGTGTGTGTCTGTAATTCCAGCTACTTGGGAGGCTGAGGCAGGAGAATCGCTTGAACCCAGGAGGTGGAAATTGCGGTGCACCTAGATCATGTCACTGCACTCCAGTCTGGGCAACAGAGCGAGACTCCGTCTCAAGAAAACAATTAATAAAATCTGCAATAATCATAGAGATGCACTGCCATAGCAGATGCGGTAGGAAAGGGCCCAGTGAGCTCACGGTGTACAGGATTGTTTGTTTCTGAACTACATGGTGATAGGAGGTGCTCCTTCCAATGTTTGCTTTGCAGACATTTATTCCTTGATTTAACCCCCATGACTGGGACCACCATCACTCACTGACTAACCAGAAATGGGAACATTGTCTTACTTGTTTTCATTAATTTTTCTTAAAGATATGTATGGCTCACATTTATTTTATTTTATTTTTTGAGACAGAGTTTCGCTCCTGTCGCCCAGGCTGGAGTGCAGTGGTACAGTCTCGGCTCACTGCAACCTCTGCTTCCTGGATTCAAGCAATTCTCCTGCCTCAGCCTCCTGAGTATCTCAGATTACAGGTGCACACCACCACGCCCAGCTAATTTTTTTTTTTTTTTTTTTTTGAGACGGAGTCTCGCTCTGTCGCCCAGGCTGGAGTGCAGTGGCGCGATCTCGGCTCACTGCAAGCTCCGCCTCCCCATTCCACCTCAGCCTCCCAGTACTCCCAGGACATTTTCCACCTTCCAGCTAATTTGTTTTATGTATTTTTAGTAGAGACAGGGGTTTTCATGTTATGGGATGGTCTCGATCCTCCTGACCCTCGTGATCTGCCATGGCCTCCCAAAGTGCTGGGATTACTGGTGTGTGAGCCATGCCCAGCCAATTTTTTTTGTCTTTTTCTTTCTTCTTTCTTCCTTCCTTTCTTTCTTTCTTTCTTTCTTTCTTTTTCTTTCTTTCTTTCTTTCTTTCTTTCTTTCTTTCTTTCTTTCTCTCTCTCTCTCTCTCTTTCCTTCCTTCCTTCCTTCCTTCCTTCCTTCCTTCCTTCCCTTCCTTCCTTCCTTCCTTCCTCCTTCCTTCCACTCCACTCCCTCCCTCCCTCCTCCCTCCTCCCTCCCTCCGTGGCCTTCCTTCGCTGCCTTCCTTCCTTCCTTCCCTTCCTTCCTTCTTTTTTGAGACAGAGTCTTGCTCTGTTGCCCAGGCTGGAGTGCCGTGGTGTGATCTTGGCTCACTGCAACCTCCACCTCCCAGGTTCAAGCGATTTTCCTGCCTCAGCCTCCTGAGTAGCTGGGACTACAGGTGCATGCCACCACTCCTGGCTAAATTTTTTTTTTTTTTTTTTCCTGAGACAGTCTCGCTCTGTCGCCCTGGCTGGAGTGCAGTGTCAAGATCTCAGCTCACTGCAAACTCCGCCTCCCGGGTTCACGCCATTCTTCTGCCTCAGCCTCCCGAGTAGCTGGGACTACAGGCGCCTGCCACCACGCTCAGCTAATATTTTGTATTTTTAGTAAAGATGGGGTTTCACTTTGTTAGCCAGGATGGTCTCGATCTCCTGACCTCATTACACGCCTGCCTCGGTCTCCCAAAGTGCTGGGATTAAAGGCATGAGCCACCGTGCCCGGCCCTCCTGGCTAATTTTTGTAGTTTTAGTAGAGACAATGTTTCACCATGTTGACCAGGCTGATCTTGAACTCCTGACCTCAGGTGGTCTGTCCTCCTCGGCCTCCCAAAGTGCTAGGATTACAGGTGTGAGCCATCACACTGGGCATAATGTTGTATTTTTAGTAAAGACGGGGTTTCACCGTGTTGGTCAAGCTGGTCTCGAACTCCTGACCTCAGGTGATCCACATGCCTTTGGCCTCCCAAAGTGCTGGAATTACAGGTGTGAGCCAAGGCACCCAGCCTATCTCTGTTTTTAATATTAGAAGTGCCTGGGGTCTTTATTTTGAAGTTAGGTGATGCTTTTGTGACCAGAAATATGCTGTAGGAACTTAATTCTTGTTTGTATCAGTTAGCCTGTGGTAAAATTGGTTTCGTTATAAGTTGTTTCACTTGAAGTCACAGTTTATAAGACCCACTGACGATAAATGAGGACTTACTGTACCACCAAATGGATGGCTTAAAATAACCTTACCGTCTCACAGTTCTGGAGATTAGAAGTCAAAAATCAGGGTGTTGTGAGGGTCAGTTCCTTGTGAGAGCTGGAGGGAAGGATCTGTTGGAGGCCTCTTGCTGGCCTGTGGATGGCTGTCTTTATGCTCACATGGTTTTCCCCCTGTATCTTCATTTCGTCTTTCCTCTGTGTCCAGATTGTCCCCTTTTATAAGGACCCCATCAGACTGGATTAGGGCCCACCCTAATGACCCCACTTTTACTTGATCACCTGTGTAAGGACTCTATCTCCAAATAAGGTTACATTCTGAGGTAGGGGGGTTAGGAGGGGGACACAATTTGACCATATCAGCATAGTACATAGCACATAGTAAGTACTAAATAAATGCTAGCTGCTATTATTCTAATAATGGTACTGCAATCCATGGTTACTTACAGTGAACACCCCTGGAAGTCAGGTGACCCTGGTATCCTGGCTGAAGATCAGGCAGCCCTGTGGGTTCCGTATCTGATTACACTGGTCTAAGGGGGTGGGCAGCAGACGAGTGGATTTGCACATGAAGGCCTTGAATTGAGTGTGCTGAAACTGGGACTTGAACTAGAACTCGTGATCAGACCTGATGGAGTGGGGGCCAGGCACCAGAGCTGAAGCCATGTGTGGCCTGGAATCATCTTCATTAGCTTGTTGTCCAGGAAAAATATGGCTCTGCAGATCTGCTGGGGGAGATCTGAGTTTCAGGGTTCCTATCTCCCAAGGGTGCCAGAGTCAGGGTCTGTGGTCTCCCCATAGTTCTGGGACCTATCCTAGAGATCTCCTTGCATCTCAGGACATCATTGTCTTATTCAAAACACTTTTTTTTTTTTTTTTTTTGGAGACAGATTTTCACTCTTGTTGCCCAGGCTGGAGTGCAGTGATGCGATCTCAGCTCACCGCAACCTCCACCAGGTTCAAGTGATTCTCCTGCCTCAGCCTCCCAAGTAGCTGGGATTACAGGCATGTGCCACCACGCCCAGCTAATTTTGTATTTTTAGTAGAGACTGGGTTTCTCCATGTTGGTCAGGCTGGTCTCGAACTCCCGACCTCAGTTATCTGCCCTCCTCGGCCTCCCAAAGTGCTGGGATTATAGGCATGAGCCACCGCGCCTGGCCTTTTTTTTTGTGTGTGTGATGGAGTCTCACTCTGTTACCCAGGCTAGAGTGCAGTGGCGTGATCTTGGCTCACTGCAACCTCCACCAGGTTCAAGCGATTCCCCTGCCTCAGCCTCTTGAGTAGCTGGGATTATAGGCATCTGCCACCGTGCCCAGCTAGTTTTTGTATTTTTAGTAGAGACTGGGTTTCACCATGTTGGCCAGGCTGGTCTCGAACTCCTGACCTTAAGTGATCCACCAGCCTCGGCCTCCCAAAGTGCCGGGATTACAGGTGTGAGCCACTGCGTCGGGCCTCAAAGCACTTTTGGTTGCCATTGACAAGACCCTCTACAACTAATGTGAGAAAAAAAAGTAGGGGAGGAGTTGTGGCAGAGTGGCAGGGGAGAGGAGGATTTGGAGGATACAGACGCGTCCCATGAAACTCCTACGCATAGTGTGCAGCAGTCCTCCTAGGGCTGGGACCAGTAACTGGGGTGGTGGACCTCAGAACTGAAGTATCTCGGTCTCTTGCATTCTCTCGGAGGCCATTTACTCTTCCCTCTCAGTTTCCTGTCCATCTGCGTCTTCTCTTTCTCTCTCTGTAGGTCCCTTCCCAGCTTCTCCAGGCACAGGCTGCCAAGCCTGAAGCTAACTTCACTGGGACACTAGCCTTGGGCTTGTCAGAGGCGTTTAACTGCACCACTGACTAGTGTCCTTGAGTCCCAATTCCACATTTTTGGGAGAGAGAATCTAACTGGCAGACAGTCCTGGTTGCCTGCTTAAAAGTCACCTGCCCCTTCGTTCTTGTCAAGAAAAACTCCAGTTTTGTTACAGGTGCCAACCAATGTGCCCCACCCCAGGTGATTGACTGTGATAGTCTAAGACAATCTTATTTTCTATTGTTTTTGCCAGATACTTGATTCCACAGCCTCCATGCAACTGTGTGATTCGGTCCTGGTAAAGGAGGCATCAGTGTGTTCCTACTGGCGGCCTCCTCGAAAAGGTCTCGGTTTCTTAATATCAGATGTGATTTCTGGAGCTACAGCAGCTATGACATTACAACGTGACAACCATAGGGACAAGAAGCCAACATGTTGAGGATGGTAGAGTGAAAGAATGGAAAGTGCTAGCATCCTTATTGATACTGCTAAGCTATGTGAGCAGTCCTGGGCATCGTCTTTTGGACTTCTTGTTTGAGCAAAAAGTGTACTCATGTTGTTTAAATCATCATTAGTTGGATTTTCTGTTACTTGTAGCCATAACATTCCTAACATAACCCAGTTGCAAGGAGCAGAGACCAAATGCAAACTGGATCAATTTTAAATAAAAAAGGAGGGGAAGGAAGACTGGTTCATGTCATAAAATTCGGAGGCATGACTAGACTGGCCCCAGGGGCTTAGGAGGTCATCGGAGAATGTGCTCCATTTCTCTGCAGTTTCCATGGCTCTGACTGCCTCTGAGTTTTGACTCTATCCTCAGGGTCTCCCTTCCCTCAAGATCCCAACACTTACTATGGCAATTCGGGACCTTTCACCTTCACTCCACATACCACAGAACAAGAGAGGGAGCAGGGGAGGGGCTCTCGTTCTTCCTTAGAGGAGTCCTGAGTTTCACTGTGATTGGACCAGCCTGGGTCAAGTGCCCATCTCTCAACCAATCACAGACAAAGTGAGATACTCTGATTGACACATGTCTGGACTCCCAACCTCTCCACGAACTTCAGGCGGCAGGGGTAATTTGTTGGCATACTCTTATCTCAGGCTGGAGGTGGGGTTGTCCCACTCTGACCACGTGAGAGAGGGGAGGCTTCCGAAAAGAAATTTGAGGTACTATTAGCAGAATGGAGGGGAAATAGATGTTGGACGGCAAACCATAGGTATCCTTTCCAGCATATGTCCCTTGCTGAACAAATCAGCTGCGACAAGAAGGGCAGGATAGTGTAGTACAGGCAAGTCTACTGGGATGGGGGTGCAGTTCTCACATGAGGGTAATGATGGCTGGATAGATATCTCAGGATGTCTCCACCACTACTGTTAACGGTTTGTGGCTCCAAGACACTGTGCTGCTGTGATTGCCAGGTGCCTCAGACCATTCAGCTGGTCATGCTTCTCTAGCCGTCTTTACTGGCCTGGTGCATGTCTGTAGGGGGCCCAGGGGTCGGCCAAGGAAATGCTGTGGTTGAAGCAGCCTCCTGGGTTGCAGCTGCATACACTGGGTAGGGCTTAGAATGTACTTATACAGGAGCCCTGTACCTACCCATGCCCACTGGCTTGTATCCTCAAGCTGTCCAGCACAGACATCAGTTTATTCCCACACTCTTCCCTACTCCCACCATGAAGTTCTTCCATTCCAGGTGGGCACAGAGGTTTCTGTAGAGAGAACTGGGCCAAGGTGACTTCTAGTGTCCTATGATACTCAGGTGTAGGAAAAGGTCAATGTTACTCAAAGTATGCCATGTGTATTACTGTGGTATGTGACATAGTTTCTTTTAATAGACATGTATAAGTGTACATTAATTTATATATACATTTTTAAGCATTTCTTATTTTAAAAATATTTTTATTATAAAATAAAGACAGAAAACATACAGAAGATGTAAAGCTGAAAGTAGTAGTATAAATATTACAAGGCAAACACCCCAAGCCCAAGAGCCAGAGAGTTCTTTGTCCCCATCACAGCCTCCTCCCTCCCTGCAAAAGCAACTACTGCCTGGCTGACACGGTAACCACTTCCTTACTTGTGTTTCATCACCTAAGTGGGCATCCCTAGATACTCTGGTTCAGTCTTGCCACGTTGAAAATATAGAAAACATATCTTTTTTTTTTTTTGGAAGGAGTCTCGCTCTGTCGCCCAGGTTGGAATACAGTGGTGCAATCTCGGCTCACTGCAACCTCCGCCTCCCAGGTTCAAGCAATTCTTCTGCCTTAGCCTCCCCGGCAGCTGGGACTACAGGCACCCGCCATCCCACCTGGCTGATTTTTGCATTTTTAGTAGAGATAGGGTTTCACTATGTTGGCCAGGCTGATCTCGAACTCTTGACCTCAGGTGATCCGTCCGCCTCAGCCTCCCATTGAAAATATATCTTTTACCTCTCTGTTAATCCACGGGTTCTCCCTTCATTGTTTTCTTTTCCTTTCAGTTTATCTGTTGAAGAACCTGGGCCATTTGACTGTGGTGTTTCTGCTGTATTTTGCTGACTGCCCACTCACGCCCACTTATGCTCCTTTCTCTGTATTTCCTGCTCGTGTCAGCTGGATCTAGAAGCTTGATCAGACTCCGCTTCCACCTCTTTGGCCAAGCTCTGGGTGGTGACGTGTTCCTTCACTGAGGAGGCATAATTTCCAGCTGCTTTTCCTTTTGTGGTGTTCTCACTATCAATGCTCAATACCTAGGTCCATTAATTTACTGGGAGTTGCAAAATAGTGACATATTTTTTTTCATTGTGCCATGATTCAGATTTTATTGCTTCTTAATTTTGTCATTCTACACAATTTGTAAGTAAATAGACTGAGAAAATAGACTACGGGTGCTAGACAGATGATGGCAACATTAGTGAGATGGCTCCAGTGTTTTACATAAGGTAATGGAAAGAGCTGCAGCCGCCACCACTACCAAATGATGATATTTTAGTTCCATTTTTTTTTTCATTTATTTGCTGGAATTCTTTATAAACAGATGCTTCTTTTCATCAATGAGATTGCACAGTGGTACTGCTCACATAGGAGAGGCAGGATAAATGCCTCCTTCTGTCCCTACATTTACCAGCTTGCAAAATAATATACTGGCTCTTTATAATCCTCTGGAGGCAACCAATTCATTTTTCTAAATATCATTATGAACTCATGTATTTAAGTATATTTGATTTCAGTTTGTTTCAGAGCTCAAATTGTCCTGTCTTTGGTCAATGGAAGCCTCTTTGGGTTGGCTTTTTTTTTTTTTTTTTTGAGACAGGGTCTCACTCTATTGCCCAGGCTGGAGTCCAGTGGTGAGATCTCAGCTCACTGCAACCTCCACCTCTTGGGTTCAAGCAATTCCTCTGCCTCAGCCTCCCAAGTAGCTGGGACCACAGGCACATACCACCATGCCTGGCTAATTTTTATATTTTTTGGTAGGGATGGGGTTTCACCATGTTAGCCAGGCTGGTCTCAAACTCCTGACCTCAAGTGATCCACCTGCCTCAGCCTCCTGACATGCTGAGCCATGATTACAGGCATGAGCCACCAAGCCCGGCTCCTCTTTGGGTTGTCTCTTTTGACACAAGCCCAGTAGAGAATGATGGTTCCTGTGCCATCATGTAATCAAGATGTTCCAAGCTCCTTTTGTATGTTTTCTCATGCAGCCCTGTCAGTGGAAAGGACATTTCATGACCACATGTGAACTCCAGGGATGCTCACTGTTACTGGGTTGGTCATTGTTTCGAGGCCTTTTCAGTGGCCAGAAATAACAAACATAGAATGATAGACAGAATAACCATGAATTCATCATACTGTTCTGTTCTGTTCTTTTCTCTCTCTCTTTTTTTTTTTTTTTTTTTTTTTTAGACAGAGTCTTGATATGTCACCCAGGCTGAAGTGCAGTGGGGTGATCTCAGCTCACTGCAACCTCTGCCTCCCGGATTCAAGTGATTCTCCTCCCAAGTAGCTGGAATTATAGGCGTGCACCACCATGCCTGGCTAATTTTTGTATTTTTTTAGTAGAGACAGGATTTCACCATGTTGGTCAGGCTGGTCTCGAACTCCTGACCTCAGGTGATCCACCTGTTTCGGCTTCCCAAAGTGCTGGGATTATAGGCATAAGCCACTGTACCTGGCAGTAATTCTTTATATTAAACATTCATCTTTCAAATTACTTTGTGGTTTCTCTCTCCTGAATAGATCCTGAGTAATGCAATGTGGTATCAAAATTTTTTAAAATTTCTCCTTTTAATTTCAAGAGAGTTTCCTAAAATGATAGCTTTTAATATTTTTTTTTCCTGTTCTCTTGCTTTGATTTTCATTTTCAGGGACTCCTGTTATCTACGTGTTGGATTTTCTTTGACCATTTCCAGTATTTGCCATTTTTTTCTTGAATTCCTTACAGATGTTCATTTCTTTTTTATTTAAAAAATTTCCCCCTTTTCACATTTTGTTTCTCATGAAGCATCATTTGAATCACTTATGTGTCTTCTAATTTAATCTTTATATCTGAAATCATTTTTCATTTTATTTCAAAATCTGTCCCAGCTGCCATCATCTCATTTCTTGGTTTTTCCAGTTCTGATACTTTTAAGGTCTTTTTTCTTTATTTGAAATCGTTAGTATAGTTTTACTCATTGTATGGATGTTATTCTGCTCTATATTTTCTTTCATTCTCACAGACACTTTGGATGTGATTTGATGTTGGTACTTTGTATTCCCCATTTTTTATACAAAATTCATTTTCTTGAACTTTCAGAATGAAGTGGGTTGAGAAAGCTTTCTCAACCTCACAGTGCTTCTCTATATACATAGTGTTAAAAACACATGGCACACTCTTAGAACTAAAAAACATGCTCAGCAAGGTGAAAGGATGCAAAGTTGCAGGATCAGTATACAAAATCAGTTATATTTCTACACACCTGTGATCTAAAATCTGAAAATGAAATTATGCAAGTGATTTCATTTATAGCAAGAAAAAAATAAAATGCCGAGACCAGCCTGGCCAACATGGTGAAACCCTGTCTCTACTAAAAATACAAAAATTAGCCAGGTGTGGTGGCGGGCACCTGTAATCCCAGCTACTTGGGAGGCTGAGGCAGGAGAATCACTCGAACCTGGGAGGCAGAGGCAAAGGTTGCAGTGAGCTGAGATCACGCCACTCACTGCACTCCATCCTGGGCGACAGAGCGAGACTCCGTCTCAAAAAAAAAAAAAAAAAAGCCTAGGAATAAATTTAAAAACAGAAGTGTAAAATGTATGCTCTTAAAACTACAAAATATTGTGGACATTTAAAAGATATAAATAAATGGAAAGACACCTTATGTTCATAGATCAGAAGACCTAACTATTGTTAAAATGGAAAGACTCCCCAAACTGATCTACAGATTCAGTGCAGTCCCCGTCAGAATTCTGGCTGGGTTCTTTGCAGAAATAGACAAGCTGCCCCTAAAATGCATGTGGAAACTCAAGGTCCCCAGAGTTACCAACAGCAATCAAATAATCCAGCAGCCAAAACAATCCTGAAGAAGAAGACAGTTGGAGGAGTCACACTTCCTGATTTCAAAACTTACTCAAAAGCAACAGTAAGCAAAATTGTGGTAGTGGCATAAGGTTGGACATAAAGATCAGTGGAATCGAACGGAAGAACCCAGAAGTCAGCCCTCACATTTACAGTTCATTGATTTTTGATAAGGTTCCAAAACAGTGAGGGAAAGAATCGTTTTTTCAACAGATGGCACTGGGACAACTGGATATCTACATGTAAAATATAATAACAAAGTTGTATACCTTCCTCATACCATCTACAAAAATTAGCTCAAAGAGCTAATTGTAAGAGCTATCATAGACCGAAATGTAAGAGCTAAAACAAATTCTTTTTTTTTTTTTTTTTTGAGACAGCATCTTGCTCTGTCACCCAGGCCGGAGTGCAATGGTGCCATCTTGGCTCACGGCAACCTCTGCCTCCCGGGCTCAAGCAATTCTCCTGCCTCAGCCTCCTGAGTAACTGGAATTACAGGTGCCCGCCACCATGCCTGGCCAATTTTTGTATTTTTAGTAGAGAGGGAGTTTCACCATGTTGGCCAGGCCGGTCTCAAACTCCTGACGTAAGTGATCCACCCACTTCGGCCTCCCAAAGTGCTGGGATCACAGGCATGAACTACCACACCTGGCCTAAAACAAATTCTTAGGGGAAAAAAAAAAACCTTAGAGGTAAATCTTTGCCACCTTGGATTTGGGAGTGGCTTCTTAGGTATGATACCAAAAGCACAAACAACCAAAGAAAAAATAGGTAAATTGGACTTTATCAAATTAAAAGCATTCATGATACCAACAAGAAAGGAAAAAACAACCCACTGGTGGGAGAAAATATTTGAAAATTGTATATGTGATAAGGGACCAGAATCTAGAATATGTAATGAACTCTTTAAATTCAGTAATAAAAAGACAACCCAATTAAAGAATGGGCAAAGGAGTTGTGAAGTCAGAAGCCAAATTCTGTTTTTGATAAAGTTATTCTACATGTTAGATAGCAAAGTAGAAAGCACTGTGTTTTCTACCTGCCTCAGCCTCCCAAAGTGCTGGGATTACAGGCATGAGACACCGTGCCCAGCCTACATTTTTGGCTTTTAAAAAGATTTACAAAGACTGGGCACTGTGGCTCATGCCTGTAACCCCAGCACTTTGGGAGGCTGATGCAGGCAGATCACTTGAGGCCAGGAATTTGAGAACAGCTTGGTCAACATGGTGATACCCCATCTCTACTAAAAATACAAAAAAATTAGCTGGACATGGTAGGGCACACCTGTAATCCCAGCTACTCAGGAGGCTGAGGAACGAGATTCGCTTGAACCCGGGAGGTAGAGGTTGAAGTGAGCCAAGATCGCACCACTGCACTCCAGCCTGGGCAACAGCAATACTCCATCTCAAAATAAAATAAAATAAATAAAATAAAATAAAATAGATTTACATGCATCTCAAAGAGACAGAGAAAGCATTCCAATCGTGTTTCTTTACTTTTTTTTTTTTTTTGACACAGAGTCTTGTTCTGTCACCCAGGCTGGAATGCAGTGGCGCAGTCTTGGCTCACTGCAAACTCCACCTCCCGGGTTCAAGCGATTTCCCTGCCTCAGCCTCCTGAGTAGCTGGGATTATAGGCATGCGCCACCACTCCTGGCTAATTTTTGTATTTTTAGTAGAGACGGGTTTCACCATGTTGGTCAGGCTAGTCTTGAACTCCTGACCTCGTGATCCACCGGCTTCGGCCTTCTAAAGTGCTGGGATTACAGGCATAAGTCACCGTACCTGGCTTTTTTTTTTTTTTTCTTTTCTGAAGACAAGGTCTCACACTCTGTTGCCCAGGCTGGAGTGCAGTGGTGTGATCTTGCCTCACTGCAGCCTCAACCTCTGAGGCTCGATCTGTCCTCCAACTTCAGCCTCCTGAGTAGCTGGGATTACAGGTATGCACCACCAAACCAGGCTAATTTTTGTAGCGACAGTGTTTCATCTTGATGCCCAGGCTGGTCTCGGACACCTAGTATCAAGGGATCTACCTGGTTCAGCCTCCCAAAATGCTGAAATTACATGTTTTCTAGAGGAAAAAAATTTCATGTTTTCTAGAGGAAAGTTCTCTTTCACTTTTGGTATCAGGGAAATTTTTATTTTTTTTTTTTTTTTTTTTAGACAGTTTCACTCTTGTTGCCCAGGCTGGAATGCAATGGTGCGATCTTGGCTCACTGCAACCTCTGCCTCTCGGGTTCAAGAGATTCTCCTGCCTCAGACTCCAGAGTAGCTGGGATTACAGGCACCCGTCACCATACCCGGCTAATTTTTTGTATTTTCAGTAGAAACAGGGTTTCATCATGTTGGCCAGGCTTGTCTCAAATTCCTGACCTCAGGTGATTTGCCTGTCTCAGCCTCCCAAAGTGTGGGGATTACAGGCTTGAGCCACTGAGCTTGGCCGATTTTACATTTTAAAAAAAAATTGTATTTACTGTTATACAAGCAGCTACCAGAGTATCTGGCACACAGTAGGTGTTCAATGAATGGAAGAATGGAAGAATGAACGAATGTTGAATCCTTCCTTTTGGAGAGCCGGACTTCCCCTGAGCTGCCTGGGTTTAAGGAACAAACTACCAGCTCCTGGTGCTGCCTGCTATGACTGCAGTTTTTTGTTTGTTTGTTTTTTTGTTTTTTTTTTTTGAGACAGAGTCTCGGTCTTGTTGCCCAAGCTGGAGTACAATGGTGCTATCTTGGCCCACTGCAACCTCTACCTTCTGGGTTCAAGCGATTCTCCTGCCTCAGTCTCCTGAATAGCTGGGACTACAGGCGTCCACCACCACGCCCGGCTAATTTTTGTATTTTTGGTACAGACAGGGTTTCACCATGTTGGTCAGGCTGGCCTTGAACTCCTGACCTCAGGTGATCCACCTGTCTTAGACTCCCAAAGTGCTGGGATTATAGGAGTGAGCCACCGCGCCAGGCCGACTGCAGTTTTCTGCGGAGGCACTCGGCCTCCCCACCTGCTGCTCCTGGCTTTTCCTCCAGGACTCTGCCAGAGGGCAGGTAAGACCAGGAGGCAACAGGACCTCCAGGAGATGGGAAGGAGCCCTCCCCTATTAGGGTGGAGGTGGAGCCCGGATTGGATGAGCAGAGAGCCTGGAGGTCCTGGTGGGATCCTGGGTGCTCAGGTCTGGGCCCTGAAAAGAGACCTTATTGCCCCCTTTTTGGGGATCTCAAACTCTGAGAGCACTCCTGCTGATCACCCAGAGCCTCGCGATACCTGAGGATTTTAGAATAGTAGACTGTCAGTGTTTGGGCAGCCAGCCAGATGCAGGAACAAAGCCTGTTCTCAGGATTCCAGCAGAGACCTGCTCGAGGCCTGGGAATGTTGGGGTTTTCCACCCAGATATTGACAGTGCTTTCTCACTCTGTACCAGCGTGAAGGCAAAAGCTTTCCCTAGAGCATTTTCTTCTGCTGAGAGGGGCAATGAGCATGAGGGTGTTTTGGTAACTGAGTGACAATGCTGAATTTGTAACTTAAGCCCCTGCATTCACAGGTGCACAGGTGCACGATTGGAATATGCACACACTCATATGCACTGACACACACTTTTTTTTTTTCCCGACAGGGTTTTGCTCTGTTCCGAGGCTAGAGGCTAGAGTGCAGTGGCGCAATCACAGCTCACTGCCACCTTGACATTCCAGACTCAAGTGCTTCCCACCTCAGCTTCTCGAATAGCTGGGACCGTAGCGTGTGCCGTCACACTCTGCTAATTTGTTTGTACTTTTGGTGTAGAGATGGGGGTCTCACTATGTTGACCAGGCTGGTCTTCAACTCCTGGGCTCCAGTGATCCTCCCACCTCAGGTTCCCGAAGTGCTGGGATTCCAGATGTGAGCCCCGATGCCCTGCCCTGTCTTTAAATTAGATTATTAAATTAAGAGCATTTCAAAGCAGAAAACAATGTGGCTTTTTAGACTGAGACTTAGTTTCTGAACTCGTCCCTTGTTTGCTGAGGACAGTCACTTGTACCAAGACATCAGGATCCACACGAGGTCCTGCCCTGCCCCACCCTCTTGACCCTATTCAGGCCACCACCAACCCCTTAACCGACATACACACCTGTTCCTCTTTGGTGCAGAAGAGAGACGGTAGAATCAAGAGATGGGAGGTGACTCAAAGGTCTCTCATCCACTTTCGTCACTTTAAAAATCAATGTGCATAAGGATTTTGTTGTAATTCTCCTCCCAGGCTTCCCACTTTAGAAAATATACTCTGGACTGGCCAAGCGTGGTGGCTCACGTCTGTAATCTCAGCACTTTGGGAGGTCGAGGCAGGTGGATCACCCGAGGTCAGGAGTTCGAGACCAGCCTGGCCAACACGGAAAAACCTCGTCTCTACTAAAAATACAAAAATTAGGCAGGTGTGGTGGTGGGCACCTATAATCCCAGCTACTTGGGAGGCTGAGGCAGGAGAATCGCTTGAACCCGGGAGGCAGAGATTACAATGAGCTGAGACTGTGCCACTGAACTCCAGCCTGGGTGACAGAGCTAGACTCTGTTTCGAAAAAAAGAAAATATACTCCAGGCTTCTCCCACGATTATTTCCTTTCATGATAGGAGCTCCTTTCCCGGTCAGTCTACCTCCTGAGAATGTTAACTGCATACAATTATGATAGTCACTGCCTTTTTTTTTTTTTTTTTCTGAGGTTGATCTCCAGGTTTAGCGATTGGAGATAGGATTTCAAAGAGAAGAGATTCAAATGCAGTAATGCTGCCAGCCAGAAGACATAGCTCCCTCCCTGAGTTGGAATCAGTGAGATATGTGACAGGAAAGACTGTGTTGGCAGAAGGGCTTGATATATGTTTCAAGAGCGAAATGAAAACTATCCTTCATAGTTCTCAGCTATAGATCACTAAACCATAGGATTTCCTTCCCTCCCTCCCTCCCTCCCTCCCTCCCTCCCTCCCTTCCTTCCTTCCTTCCTTCCTTCCTTCCTTCCTTCCTTCCTTCCTTCCTTTCGATGGAGTCTCGCTCTGTCGCCCAGGCTGGAGTGCAGTGGCACAATATCAGCTCACTGCAAGCTCCGCCTCCCAGGTTCACACCATTCTCCTGTCTCAGCCTCCCGAGTAGCTGGGACTACAGGCACCCATCACCACACCCGGCTAATTTTTTGTACTTTTAGTAGAGACGGGGTTTCACTGTGTTGGCCAGGATGGTCTTGATCTCCTGACCTCATGATCTGCCTGCCTCTGCCTCCCAAAGTGCTGGGATTACAGGCTTGAGGCACCATGCCCAGCCAACTATAGGATTTTCTTTTTTTTTTTTTTTTTAAGACGGAGTCTCGCTCTGTCAGCCAGACTGGAGTGCAGTGGCACAATCTCGGCTCACTGCAAGCTCTGCCTCCTGGGTTCACGCCATTCTTCTGCCTCAGCCTCCCGAGTAGCTGGGACTATAGGCGCCTGCCACCATGACTGGCTAATTTTTTGTATTTTTAGTAGAGACAGGGTTTCACCGTGTTAGCCAGGATGGTCTCGATCTCCTGACCTCGTGATCCACCTGCCTCGGCCTCCCAAAGTGCTGGGATTACAGGTGTGAGCCACCGTGCCTGGCCAACCATAGGATTTTCTTAAGGAGCAAACACTCAGTGGGCATTGAGGGTATAGGCCAATGGGCTCTCTCAGACATTGCTGGGATCAACTGGTAAAATTCCTTTCCCCGAAATGGGGAAGCCATTTGGCATGAACGCTGATGTTTTAACTTTTTGACCCATTAATTTCTAGGAATTCTATCCTAAGAAAATAATTCTAAACATGGTAAAAGCTCAATGCCCAGTTATTTTCAATATAACCTTTCTTTTTTTTTTGAGTTAGAGTCTTGCTCTGTCACCCAGGCTGGAGTGCAATGGTGCGATCTCAGCTCACTGAAACCTCTGCATCCCGGGTTCAAGTGACTCTCCTGCCTCCGTCTCCCGAGTAGCTGGGACTACAGGTGTGTGCCATCATGCCCAGCTAATTTTTATATTTTTAATAGAGACAGGGTTTCACCATGTCGACCAGACTGGTCTCGAACTCCTGACCTCAAATGATCCACCTGCCTTGGCCTCCCAAAGTGCTGGGATTACAGACAGGAGCCACCATGCCCAACTTATAACACTGTTATAGAGGGGGATAAAAGCAGAAACAATCGAATCGTATCTGTGCATGGGGTTTGGTAACTATTTAATTACCTGTGCTCTATTTTGTTTTTTCCCATTGCAAGGAAGAATGACTCACGTAGGACTCGTTGCTAGGATGCCAAGCCTGAGACAGGAAAGCTGCCCAGACCAGGTCACCCTGGGGTCTCTCTCCTTCCTCCAGGGCCTTCCTGCAGGTCTCACCCCACAACTACTCCCCTTTCTTTGTGTATCTGCTCTAACCTTCATTTGTTCCTGACAGCCTTCGTGTGGCCAAGACCCAAGGTCCATTGCCTCTTTCTTCCTAGCTAACAAAACCCTCTCTCCCTGTCTCTGCCCCGGCCTCCCTTTCTGGAATCTGCAGCCCAAATGTGCTGGGTGCTGATTCTCCTGTTTTCTCCCCTCTCTCTGTAGCTCTGGGACAGAACTGAACATTCCTTCAAATGCCATCTGAAGACAAAATCAAAACTGCTTTCAAATTCTTTTAAAACCGTTACATAAAATATAAATTGCTTGTCAACTTTATAAATAGCGAGAAGCAATGAATCGGCTGTCCATTTGCTAAATTCATCAAATTGGTCATTCAGAGAAACTGGTAAAAAGAATTCTAAAAACACTAAATGTTGGCAAAACAGAAAATGGCTTTTAAAAGAATTCAAGAGAAATCAGTATAAACTGAAAGATTCTTACATCAAAAATATTACGAATTTGGAATATCATTATATAAAGAGTGTGATCAGAAAAAAGTTAAGTTGACCCTCTAGTTCTCAACAATTTAAACATTTCTTAAAATGTCAATAAGATAGTAAAGAATAATATTAAATATGTTAAAAGCATATTCCCTAAAATGGTGACTGGAAAATCGGTGTACTGACTAGGCTTGGTGAGTTGGTCATTTAGTGACCAATTGATAAAAGATGGATTCTCATGGAATTTATTGTGAAACCCACCACTGACTTGCCCTAAGAAAGCCATGGGTAGCTTCTCTCTCTCTGGGGGTGTGTGTGTCTCAGACTCTGTCTCTGTCTCCCTGTATCTCTCTGTCCCTCTCTGTCTGTCTCTGTGTCTCTATCTCCCTCTGTCTCTCTGTCCCTCTCTGTCTGTCTCTGTCTATATCTCTATCTTCCTCTGTCTCTCTGTCTCTCTTGGTGTCTTGCTCTGTCTCTTTGTCTCTCCTCAGCCCCTCCCGTGCGGCAGCTCCTCTCTGCACACCGGCTCCTGTCTTCCGTTGCCCCATTCTTCAACTGGCCAGGGTGTCCTGCCTACCCATTCCCCCTCAGAGCCTAACTGCCCCTACCCTGCCACTCAGTGCCCTGTTTACTCAAGGACTCCACTCAGGCCTGTGTCCGAATTTCAGAGTCTCCCTTTGTCGCCCAGGCTGGAGTGCAGTGGTGCAATCTCAGCTCACAGCAACCTCAACCTCCTCGGTTCAAGTGATTCTCCTGCCTCGGCCTCTCGAGTATCTAGGACTACAGGCTTGTGCCACCACACCTGGCTAATTTTTGTATTTTTAGTGGAGATGGGGTTTTGCTATGTTGGCCAGGCTGGTCTTGAGCTCCTGACCTCAGGTGATCTGCCTGCCTCAGCCTCTCAAAGTGCTGGGATTACAGGCATGAACCACTGTGCCCGGCCTGAATTTCAAATTATTAGAGAGAGGAATTGCCTGACTTGGCTCAGGGCAGGGGTTTCACGAATCAGGTGGGACTGCATGGAGCCACGTGGAGCCACACCTTATGGGACATTCTGAAGGAGGCAGTAATGTGTCTAGGGTGCAGCTGCTCCCACCAGGTCCTCCCACTTTGTCCCATGGATCCAGTTCTAAAGGTGCCCTCACCTGCATGATCCACTGCTCCCATCCCATCACGAAGGGGCTTCTGCCGTCTCCTGAGAGTGGTTCGCCTGCCTACCCACTCTGCTAAACTAGCAACCCTCTGTTCCTGTACTCTGCTTTAGTTTTCCTCACAGCATCCTTGATGTGAAATTTCATATTTACTCATCTTTTATCGGCCTCCCCAACCAGAACCTAAGATCCCCCTGGGCAGGGACTTTGTCCTCTTCACTGCCCCAGCCCTAGCTCCTACAATCGTGCCTGAGTATTTGGTGAACGAGTGAAATCGACTCACATCCTCCTCAATGGGAGGCCCCCAAAGTCTTGTCCAGGAGTTGCTCCAGGACCACTTCCAAAATGGGACCACCGGGCTGGGGTCAGTCCTCCGCCCCCCGTCTGTCTCCCCGACACCCCAGGCCTCCTCTGCCGGCTCCGGCCACCTCCCCAGGGGGAAAGGAGGGGAAGATTGTCTCATTGTCTCTTTATTCTCCAGATGAGCTTCAGAATTATTTGGGCTTGTTTCCCAAAAAGTTCCACTGAAATTTTGGTGGACACCACATTAAATGTGCACCTCCATTTAAAAAGAAAAGACATTGTTACAACATTGAGGCTTCTCACCATGAGCACACTTCTCTTGTCTTCCTTTGAAACCCTCAGTAAAATTCTGTAGTTTTCAGAGTTTCTGCGTATTTATTGTTCAGCTTAGTTCTAGGGTGTTTGATTTTTACAGTTGCTATTGTGTGTGTGTGTGGAGGGGGGTCTTTCCCCTCCTTTTTTATTTTCTAATTGTTGGTATAGAGGAAAGGAAGTGATTTGTGAATGTTTCTTTTGTATCCATTCATTTTATCTAATTTCACTCTTAATAATTCTAAGAATTTTTCATTGGTTATCAGGGCTATAAAACTGCATTATCGACAAATGGTAATTTTCTCTCTTTCCCTTTTCTTCCTCGAGTTGTATGTCTTTTTCAGCTGTTCCTTATTGCATTCAGCAAAGCAGATCTTCTCTTAAATAAACCTTTCATTAGGGAAGACATTCAGGACTCCGCAGAATATTTAAAGAACAAAACCATGAAAGTGACACACCTCGACTTCTGGGCTGCTGCCAATGCAGTACTTAGAGGAGATTTATGGCTCCCAGTGCTCATATTAAAGCGGGAGAAACGAGAAACAATAAATCAAGCTGATACCTAATGAACTTTGTTCCCTTTAAGCTATGAACCAAGAGAATGGAGAAAAAGGAAGTAATAAATCTAAACAAAATGTAGGAAGAAGAGATAATTGATAAACTTAATCAGTAGCACATGGGAGGAAATGGCCCTTCTGCAGAGCGGGCCAGGGTGGGACCGCATGGAGAAATGGGAACAGGTCCTTCCAGGCAGCCTGGCTCTTCCTTCTCATCATGTACCGGAAGGTGGGTGGGTTTGAGGCAGGAGGCTCTGTTGAACCCATGGCCCACCCACTGGCCACGGACTTCTGAGGGGAGTTTTTGCTGGAACCAGTACTCTGGAAATACTTGGGTGGGGTAGAGAATGCCCAAAATCAGGAATGCATCTGAGCAGTTGCGGCCTCCAGGGAGAAAGAGGTGCTAAGCTGGGGTGAGCAGTGAGTGTGCCGCATAGGGACCTCACATCGTACTTTGTAAATCCATCTGGTCTCATGCTACTTAGAGGGTCCTTGCTTCCCTCTGTCTTGTCTTCAAATTTCTTTTCAGAATTCCACCCTGATGGAGAAAAAGGCAAGTTGTTGGTTTTGTTTGCCCTCAGGCCAGAACATTTGGGGATGAGGGAGGGTGGAAGAGGGCACAGGTGGTTAGTGTGGGAAGACTGGTTATGCTGGGCCCCCAACTACTTTATGGGGTGGTTGCTTGGAGGATTTAAAGCTATGTTTATTTTTCATTCATTTGAGATGGTCTAGAAATAGCACAATGCTGTTTTTTTTTTTTAAGGGAAAACTCCCTTACAGTTGGTCTTTAAAAAATTCATAAGCCATTAGCCAAATTCTAAAAAGAAGCAAATGCAAATTAATACACTCTGAAAAAGGAATGAACTAATACAAAATATGTCTTACAAGCAAAATGAGGGAATCAGCTTCTCAGCAGTCTGCTTGTATGTTTTTGTCACCAAATGGAAATTGTTATCTTCCCAGGGGCTCGACATCAATTCCTCTCAACTCAATGTCATGTGCAGCAATTGTTTTTAATAGAGAAGACAAAGCTCCCAGCTGTGTTTCTGAACAAACAGAAGGACAGAAGGACATCTTGGCATCGATCTGGTTTCTGCTCATAATCGCTGGATGGCCTCTTTGTTTTACAAGGGAAAGGGAATCAGCTCCCATTTTCCAGGTGGGAGTCGGTGTCAAAACGGCTTAGCAGGCACTGGCTCCCTGGTGAGCTGAGTTCTGGCACAAGCAAACTAGAGTCTCCTGGAAGGGAAGAATGAAGACCCTATTCGTCTCTTCCAGGTCAAGATCTGAAGTCAGGAGATTTGTGGGAGGGCTCTGGCCAAGGTCTCCTGGCTGAAAGGGCTGCACCACTCCTGGCACAATGTGAGCTGAGGCTGGCAGTTCCAGGGCTCACCCACCCAGCTGGTATGGAGGTTTGGGGAGACTCCCAAGTCTGCGAAAGTGACCTAAGGAAACTGAGGTCTGGGAACCCAAATGAGGGCTACCATTGAGGTATGAACAGCAGGGGCATCACCGCAATAGTCCACAGGTGTCCTGCAGACTTTGGGACGAGTTTTCAGCAGTGACACTGGGGGGCAGCAGTAGAGGCAAAGATGGTAGCGGAATCTACCTGCCTGGTGTGGGGAGAACTCAAGTTGGATGGAAGCACTGACCTTCTTGGTAACAGGAGCTTACAGACATGTGATTGGACATTCAGAGATGTGATTCCTTTGTATGCTAAGCAGGTGAAGCAGTTTACTGTTCTTCTCCATGCACTTAGCAGTATGTTAATTTTCAGCACTTGGCAAAATCAAGTTAGTCTGGGTAGCTTTAAGAAAAGAAACAGGGCCGGGCGCGGTGGCTGACACCTGTAATCCCAGCACTTTGGGAGGCCAAGGTGGGTGGATCATCTGAGGTCAGGGGTTTGAGACCAGCCTGGCCAATACGGTGAAACCCTGTCTCTACTTAAAATACAAAAATTAGCTGGGTGTGGTGGTGGGTGCCTATAATTCCAGCTATTTGGGAGGTTGAGGCAGGAGAATCACTTGAATTCGGGAGGTGGAAGTTGTAGTGAGCCGAGATTATACCACTGCACTCCAGCCTGGGTGACAGAATTACCTATTTTTTTTTTTTTTGGAGACAGGTTCTCTGTCGCCCAGGGCTGGAGTGCAGTGGCGCCATCTTGGCTTACTGCAACTTCTACCTCCCAGGCTCAAGCAATTCTCCCACCTCAGCCTTCTGAGTAGCTAGAACCACAGGCACATGCCACCATACCAGCTAATTTTTGTATTTTATGTACAGATGGGGTTTTTGCCATGTTGTCCAGGCTGGTCTTGAACTCCTAGGCTCAAGTGATTCACCTGCCTCTGCCTCCCAAAGGGCTGGGATTACAGGCATGAGTCACCATGTCTGGCCAGAATTAATATTTTTTTGTAGTGGTTAAATGTATCTTCTAAAGGGCTTTACTTAAGGCAATGTTAGCTTCTGTAACAAATAAACCTCAAAGTATATCCTGCTTATACATGATAGGGAGTTCAAAGTGCATCCTGTGGCCAGCTGTGGCCACATACTGTGGCTCTCAGCACTGATTCTTGGACCCAGGATCCTGCCATCTTATGGCTCTGTTATCTTCAGCATGTTGCTTCCAGGGTCACCATGTTTGTTCACATCAAGCTGTCTGAGGGTGAAGAACATGGAGGAATGAACATATACACACACACACACACACACACAAACTTTTCATGTGCTGGGAAGTAGCACGGGTTGCTTCTGCTCATGTTCCATTGGCTGGAACTCAGTAATATGGCCACACTTAACTGCAGAGGAGGCTGGGAAATGAAGTCCTGCAATGCCTGGGAAGAAGAGGAAATTGGTTGGTGAACAGATAACAGTTTGTGCCTGTAGGGAAGGAAAATAAATCTTTTTCTTCTACTCTTCCAGGTTCTCTGGCTGGGGCTCTGTAAATTAGACTAATGGAAGACAGATTAATAGGCAGAAAAAAAAAAGTTTATTAGCATGTGTATCATGCATGCACATGGGAGCATTTGGAGATGAGTAACTCAAAGGGGTAGAAGTTGGAGTCTAGATACTATATCCAACTTAGCAGGAGAAAGAGAGGGAGGGAAGGGGCACTTAGGGAAAAGCAAATGACATTTTGGAAATATAAGTGAGCCCTTAGGAGAATAAATGTGAGATGGAATAGTTTGTACCAGTGTCTGCCTGGGTGTGGTGCTGAGTCTTGTCTCTGAGAAGGGAAGATTAGAGGTACTCCTGGGGAGGGGATTTATGGCAATTGAGTTCTTTTGGGAACTTCTGCTTTTAGGCAGACAAGGGATTTCAGGAACTCAAATGACTTTGTCACAAAATAATTCTTATGCCAAAGTGGCACATTTGAGGGTGGCATTTACTGATTCCCTCATGCCCCAGATATCACACTGATTATCACAAGAGACCCAGAGTGCCCTTCGCAAACGTTGAATTGGAAATGTCAAGTTCAACGTGGAAATGTCACAGTCCTTGAACATGCTTGTTGAATGAATAAGTGAAAAGCACACTTCTGTTGAAGGGGAGGGAATGTATGATTCTGATCCTTGGACCAGACTCTCTTCCTTGACAGCCTTTTTTTTTTCAAAGCGAATTTCGCTCTGTTGTCTAGGCTGGAGTGCAGTGGTGTGATCTCAGCTCACTGAAACCTCCACCTCTTGGGTTCAAGCGATTCTCCTGCCTCAGCCTCCTGAGTAGCTGGGATTATAGGCACCTGATGCCACATCTGGATAATTTTGTATTTTTAGTAGACATGGGGTTTCACCATGTTGGTCAGGCTGGTCTTGAACTCCTGATCTCAGGTGATCCACCTGCCTCGGCCTCCCAAAGTGCTGGGATTACAGGCGTGAGCCACTGTGCCTGGCCTGTCTTTCTTGGTAGCCTTTCTAAGTCGTTCTGAGAGTTTGTGCCAAGGAGCACAGTGACACATTCTGTAACCCTTACCTTGGAACCATTGTTCTGGGGATCCTTCACAACCCCACAAGTGTCATCTACCAGGTGACATCGCATTCATGCTGCTTTGGTGTCCAAGGCATTGAAGGCCATGCTGAGAGGGTGATGTCGGTGTTTGTTACAGCTGGAGTGACTCCTTCACGGTCATCTTATTTTCTCCTGACAAATACATGTGCCCTCTCAACCCCTGGACCAACAAGGGTGCTTTTTGTTCATCTCAATAAGAAGTACTTTCTTTGTTTCCTCATTTGCCGCATGCTCTGCCTCGTGGCTGCTCCAGCGTCCGTACTGATCAGCATCCAGTGTCTGGGCACTGTGCTGGCACTCATTAGGCTTTAGATCCCCCGTCCTAGTAGCCACCTGCAGGGCAGGGCTCTGCAGTAGACTCTTTTGGCTCCGATGGGGATCTATTTGAGTGGTCCAGAAACCCCCAGGTTCTCTGGCTTCTGGGGCATTTTGTAAATGGCTATTTTGTGCTATTTTACTAACGGTGTCAGATAATGAAAAGACAAATGCAAATCAAACTACCATGAGATATCACCTCCCATTCATTAGTATGGCTACCATTAAACAAAAACTTCAGAAAATAACAAGTGTCCGTGAGGATGTGGAGAAATTGGAACACTTGTGCGTTGTTGGTAGGGATGTAAAATGGTACATTCTGCTGAATAGTCTAGGGAGAAAGGTAAAAAATAAAAAATATGGTGGCTCACGCCTGTAATCCCAGCACTTTGGCAGGCTGAGGCGGGTGGATCACCTGAGGTCAGGAGTTTGAGACCAGCCTGGCCAACATGGCGAAACCCTGTCTCTACTAAAAATACAAAAAAAAAAAAAAAAAAAAAAAAAATTAGCTGGGCATGGTGGCAGGTGCCTGTAATCCCATCTATTTGGGAGGCTGAGGCAGGAGAATCACCTGAACCCGGGAGGCCGATGTTGCAGTGAGCCGAGATGGTGCCATTGTACTCCAGCCTGGGCGACAGATTGAGACTTCATCTCAAAAAGAAAAGAAAAGAAAAGAAAATGCTGCATCTACTGTGGAAGATAGTATAGAGGGTCTTCAAAAAATTAAAGAGAATTGTCATCACTTCTGGGTATATACTCGAATTGAAAACAGGGTCTTGAAGAGATATTTGCACACCTGTGTTCAGAGCAGCATTATGCACAACAGCTAACACGTGGAAGCAACTCAGCTGTCCATTGATGGGTGAATAAAGCAAATTGTGATTATATATAAAAGGAAACACTGGTCAGTCTACAAAAGGAAGGAAATTCTGGCACTTGTTACAACATGGATGAACTTTGAGGACATATGCTAAATGAAATAAGACAGTCACCAAAGGACAACTAATTTAGCCAGGCATGGTGGCGGGTGCCTGTAGTCCTAGTTACTGGGAGGCTGAAGTGGGAGGATTGCTTGAGTCCAGGAGTTCAAGGCTGCAGCGAGCTGTGATGGTGGCATTGCACTCCAGCCTGGGCAACAGAGTGTGGGCCTGTCTCTGAAACAACAACAAAACAAGACAAATCCTCTGTGATTGCATTTATCTGAAGAACTTACAGTAGTCAAAATCATAAAGAGAGAGAGTAGAATGGTGTTGCCACAGGTTGGGGGATGGGGAGAATGGGGACTTACTATTTAGTAGACATAGAGTTTCAGTTTTACAATATTAAAGGGTTATGGAGGTGGATGGTGGTGCTGGTTACACAACATTATGAATCTAATGCCACTGAACTGTACAATTTAAAATGACTAAGGGCCGGTGTACAATTTAAATGGTTAAGGGCTCACACCTGTAATCCCAGCACTTGGGAAGGCTGAGGTGAGTGGATCACTTGAGGACAGGAATTAGAGACCAGCCTAGCCAACACGGTGAAACCCCGTCTCTACTAAAAATACAAAAATTAGCCTGGCATGCTGGCAGGCATCTGTAGTCCCAGCTACTTGGGAGGCTGAGGCAGGAGAATCACTTGAACCTGGGAGGCGGAGGTTGCAGTGAGCCGAGATCTCACCACTGCACTCCAACCTGGGGACAGAGCAAGACTCCGTCTAAAATAAAAAAGAATAAATAAAATGGTTAAGGTGGTAAATGTTATGTATATTTTACCACAGAAGAAGTAAAAGAAAACAGGTAACTGTAGCCACTTGTGCCTGGGATGGGGAGGGGAACGAAGGAGGCCACCCATTTCATATCACTGGGGAAGTACACCTTTTTATTATTATTATTATTTTTTGAGACGGAGTCTCGCTCTGTCACCAGGCTGGAGTGCAGTGGCACGATCTCAGCTCACTACAACCTCTGCCTCCCGGGTTCAAGCAATTCTCCTGCCTCAGCCTCCTGAGTAGGTGGTACTACAGGTGCATGCCACCACGCCCGGCTAATTTTTGTATTTTTAGTAGAGATGGGGTTTCACCATGTTGGCCAGGATGGTCTCGATCTCTTAACTTTGTGATCCACCCGTCCGGCCTCCCAAAGTGCTGGGATTACAGGTGTGAGCCACTGCGCCTGACTGGAAATACATCTTTATATAGCTCTCCTCCCCTCATGGGGGCTTGTGGGGAAGTGAGAAAGGAAAGCAGGGGAGCCTGGAAGCCTCTGGAAGCTCTTTGGTACTTCCAAAAGGTGGAAATGGGGAAACCTCTGTTCAGCAGAGCATGTTTTTGAATTTTGGGGGTTGCCCAGGGAGGCCTGGAAGCCAGTGCGGGGAGGGCCACATTGTTCAGCACACCAGGATGCTGAGTTTGAAGGGGGCATAGGGAGGACCTCAAAATTGACAGCAGGGAGCAGGCGCAGTGGCTCACACCTGTAACTCCAGCACTCTGGGAGGCCAAGGTGGGCAGATCACCTGAGATCAGGAGTTCAAGACCAGCCTGGCCAACATGGCAAAACCCTGTCTCTACTTAAAATACAAAAATTAGCAGGGCATGGTGGCACATGCCTGTAATCCCAGCTACTTGGGAGGCTGAGGCAGGAGAATCACTTGAACCCAGGAGGCAGAGGTTGCAGTGAGCCAAGATTGCACCACTGCTCTCCAGCCTGGGCAACAGAACGAGACTCTGTCTAAAAGAAAAAAAAAAAAAAGGAAGCAGGGCGTGTTGGGGTATGGAACATATTCAGGAAGCTGCAGGAGGAAGTTTCTAGTGATGGAGACCTAGGAAATTGTTAAGACTCTAAGAATCTTTGCAGTAAAACAGCTCCATTACTACCTACCGAGACCCAGGTACTCACTAGGGCCTGGACCCTGGTCTACCCCTGTAAGGTACATGGATGTGCTTTGGTCAAGGAATAGGCGGAGGCGGATATCCAGGTCCGCATGACCCCATGAGTTTGGCGCGCAGGTGCACACCTCTACTTGTTATATAACCCGTTTGCGTAAGTTCATACTTGGCTCTGAGCCACTATTGTCTGTAGAAGGTATAATTACCCTGCTAATGCTGTACAGGGGCTCTTGAGGCTCGGCTTGGCTCAACATGGCTGGACATGGCTCTTGTGCAGGTGTGCTGACTCCCAGAGAAAGAGCTAGAGAGCCAAAGCTGTCTGTCTTGCAGATGGACAGGAGGGAGCCAAGACATAGCTTGGCTCTCTCATGCCCAGAGAGAGAAAGAGTTAAGCTGCTGACCCTGAAGGCAGTGGAGAGCTGGCCGCACAGGTGTGCATGGGAACTACAGGACTAAGCAGCTGAGACAGGGCAGACAGTGTAAAAGAGCTAGTTTGAGTAAGCCGTGTAAGAGAGCTGCTGCTGAATAAAACCATATTCACCTGCCTACGGCCCTCCAAGTCTTCTTTCTGCCTATCCACCCACTCCCCTCGGCCTTCAGCATAGGCTGGACCCTGATCCCAGGACCTGATAACCGCTCTACTGTCTGTGTCTCTCGCCTTCTTTTCCTCAGTTCAGATTTCTGAGAAAGAACCTGATTGGCCAATCAGTTCCCACTCCCCTTTCATGTCAGGCACGCAGAGGTCAGATTCCCGCTGTGACCAATCAGCGGTGGCCGGGGAGTAGGGAACATGGCCGCCCTCACTAGCAACAACCTGACGCTGCTTCTTCCACCAAGGGCTGAGTGGGTGAGTGCTCCCCTCAGAGTGAGATTCCTTGCTGCTCCTGGAAAGGACCGAGTAGTACCGTCTACCTATTTTGCCCAAAGTCATACGGCTGTTAAGGGTCAGAGGCAAGTTTCAAGTCTTGGTCTGTTGACACCAAAGGCCCTTACCCATCTGTCCTTTATTCTACATTGGTCTTTCAGAGCAAGATGTAGGAGACACAGGAGGGTGGAAAGAAAGTCTTTGGCCAAGACTGAAATATGGCCAGATGGTGGAAATAAAAAAGTATTATTTTTGATCACTTCTATAGAAGATACATTTACAAACCTTCTATGAAGAAGTTATTAAGCCCCTAAACAAACAAAAATCCCTCACGCTACAGGATAATACAGGAAAGAAAGCCAATAAATCATTACCCAAATTTTGGAAAAGTGGCATGAATTGCACTTTATAAAGTCAAGGGAATGGAGTGAGGTCATCTTAAAAGGCAGAAGGCCCCTCAAATTAGAGCCAGCTGTGCTCCGGCTCCACACCTGGCTCCACACGCGGCCTCGTCCGCATGAGAGATGAGCCGGGAATGGGATAAAAACCATCCCAGAACCCACAGGAAATGCAAGTCCCTCGCCAGGTAGAGGCTGAAGTAGGAATGCAATGATATTAGCAGCTCTTCAAACTCCATAGTTCAGTACTTCAGAGAAATCCTCAAGGGCTTTTAAAGCTTTCTGCTCCTTTGGTTTATTTTGTTTTTAAAAACTGCCTTCTCCCAACCTCTTTCTCTTCCTCTAGTCTCATGGTTACTTCCTGTTCCAGGCACCTGCACAATAGTCCCAATTTCCCCTAATTAAGACCCCTAAGTATTTGCCCTAAGTTCTGTTGGAGAGCTCTGTACCCCAACCTCCTCCACGAAAAGGGGCGGTTCATAGAGGAAATTCCAACCAAGACTACTTGGGTCTGAATCCTGTTCTCATTTTTACTAGCTGTGTGATCCAGAGTCTATGCCTTGGTTTCATTTGCAAAGTGGGGATAAGAATAGTAACCACCTGGCTGGGTGCAGTGGCTCACACCTGTAATCCCAGCACTTTGGGAGGCTGAGGCGGGCGGATCACGAGGTCAGGAGATCGAGACCAGCCTGGCCAACATGGTGAAACCCTGACTCCACTAAAAATACAAAAATTAGCTGGGTGTGGTGGCGCGTGCCTGTAATTCCAGCTACTCGGAAAGCTGAGGCAGGAGAATCGCTTGAACCAGGGAGTCGGAGGTTGGAGTGAGCCGAGATCAGGCCACTGCACTCCAGCCTGGCGACAGAGCAAGACTCTGTCTCAGAAAAATAAAAAACAAAAAAAGAACAGTAACCACCTAACAGACTTGTTGTGAGGGTTAAAGGAGATGATTTATGTTAATTACTGTAGTGGCTGGCACATGGTAACTGCTTAATACATATTAGCTACTTTTACAGGGAGGTAGAGGATAGAAAGGAGTTGCATTTTTATTGGATAACAACCCTAGACATTTTGTCCATTCCAGAGAAAGGCATGAAAAGGAATTTCCTGGAGCTGCCTGGTCTGGGGGCATGCAGGCATCCCTACTGGCATCTGTCTGTGGGTCTTTGCTTCTCCCAAGCATCATGGCTGAAAGGAATTCTATGAACTGTTGCCTTTCAATCTATTTCCAATTTTATGTGCACGTGCTTTGCTGCAAGACGATAAAGTGTCTCCTACTGGAGTAGGCAGAATGTATTTCTCTGCTCCATGGATGTGGGGCTTGGCTGTACGACGTGCTTTGGCCACTGGAGTGTGGGCAGAGTGACAGTATGTGAGTTCCAAAGAGCGTCAATGCTGCCACCCACCCCTCTTGCACTTTCTGCTTTTCACCTTGGGAAGACCATACCCCAGGTAGCCACTGGCCTCAGAAAAAGAGACACATGAAGAGAACTAAATGCAACCCAGGGCCTAAGGAGAGCTGCTCTGGCCAGCAGGCACATTGGTGAGGGTGGTATAGATAATTGCTGCTCTAAGCCACGGGGATTGTGGAGTTTGTTATCCAGTAGGATAACAGCAGAAACCTGGCGGATACAATGTTTTTAGGCTCAAGGTGATCACAGCATGAACAGCAGAGTACATGGTTCCAGACATCCGATAAGCTGCCGTCCGAATAAACTTCTAACATCACGCCTTCCCCCGCTGCCTGTATACTTAATTCCACTCTCCTTTGCTCTGCAGTGAAGGCTCTTCTCACTTGAATTGCAACCAAATTTTCCTCACCTGTCCCCTCCTCCCTTAGCAAATTTTCCATCCCAGGAGCAGTGGCTCACATCTGTAATCCCAACACTTTGGAAAGCTGAGGCGGGAGGACTCGAGCCCAGGAGTTCGAGACCAATGTGGGCAACAAAATGAGACCTTCTCTCTACAAATAATAATACAAAAATTAGCCAGGCCTGGTGGCACATGCCTGTAGTCCCAGCTACTCGGGAGGATGAGGTGGGAGGATCACTTGAGCCTGGGATGTCGAGGCTGCAGTGAGCCATGATGACACTACTACACTGCAGCCTGGATGACAGCGTGAGATCCTGGCTCAAAAAAACAAAAACAAAAATAAAAAACCCAAAACAAAAACAAATACAAAAATCTTCCATTGCAGCCATACTGAAACCATGTGTACATTTCTGCTCCTGACCGCTTTTCTCCACCTAACTCCTAAACTTCATGAAGACAACCAGCCGTCCCATTCATCTCCCGCTTCTCTTAACACAGGCTGTCAGAGAGGAACGGGGCCCACCCCTGCTTCACTCACACCTCTCCGTCACTCTGGTGCCTTCGCCCTACTCCACTCCATCCCTCTGGGTTAGAAGTAGGATGTGGTACCTACCTGCTTCTTATCCAGATCTCTCTGACATGCAGTCCTGGTGCCCTTTGTCACCCCATGTCAGCTCTGGGCACCCTCCCTGGTCCACCTTCATGTTAACAGGACCCAGGTGACTCCTGGCACAAAGGGGGATGTTGGAAGCTGAGGGAACATTTCCTTGCAGGGGCAACAAAGACAGAGAAGAGTCCAGGCAGCCTTGAGGTGTTCATGGAGACTGACCTGCAGGCCAGGCCACGTTTGTTAATGAACTTGAGAAGCTGCTGAAGGAGGCCTGGGAAAGCCCTGACTTGACACCTGTGGCCGCTTCGCGCTCCTGAAGGCCATTCTCCCCTGGCAGGTGGATGTCGAGAAACGAATACATTCAAAGGACAGGGGGAAAGATATGGTTTGAATCTGTGTCCTGCCAGATCTCCCGTTGAATTGTAATCCCCAGTGTTAGAGGTGGGGCCTGGTGGGAGGTGGTTGGATCATGGGGGTGGATTTCCCTCTTGGTGCTGTTCTCGTGATAGTGAGTGCATTCTTGTGAGATCTCATTTAAAAGTGGGTGGCACCTCCCCGCTGTCTCTCTCGCTCCTGCTCCGGCCATGTGAAGTGCTCACTTCCCCTTTGCCTTCTGCTATGATTGTAGGTTTCCTGAGGCCTCCCGGAAGCCGAGCAGATGCCAACCTCATGCTTCCTATACAGCCTGCAGAACCATGAGCCAATTAAACCTCTTTTTCTTTACAGATTATCCGGTCTCAGGTAGTTCTTTATAGCAGTGTGAGAACAGACTCATACAGGGAGTGAGGACCTCTCTGATCAAAGAAAAGCAGCCACCTGGTTTTTGTCCAGTGGTTCACTGAAAATATTTTACTGAATAAAACTTTTCCTAACTGGCAAGAATGGTCTAGAAGCAGATTGCTCAAATAATGGAAGAAGTCCTCTTGAGGCCAAGCGAGTCACTGACGCCTTGACTTAGAACAGCAAAGCCACTACCGGAAAACCTGAACACGCAAGATCGCAGTTCACAATTCAGAGCAGAGGGCCTGCAACCCTTCGAGGCCCGAAGCCAGAGAATGCCGGAGGAGAGTTTTATTGCAGGAACCTAAATTTAACCAGCTGGAACTCTTTTTAAACAATCATCCTACTCATATATTTAAAATAAATTGTGCATCTTTTAGCAGACAGTCAGCATTTCGTAATTAAGATGGAAGATGGGACAGAGTGTTCTTGGCTGCACTGATCCCAGAATCCCAGGCTCCTTTTCAGGAGCGCTTAGCATGTGGTAAAGACATTTGCGAAGGTAAATGTTTCAGGCCCGTCAGATTGGAGCCCGCATACCTACACAGCAAGCAGCCACCGGTCCACTGAGCGGCACAAAGGGAGAACTTTCCAAGGTGATGTCATTTTCTCCTGACGTTCTACCAGTATCCTGTAGGGAGTTGGAAAGAAAAAGGACATTTTAGAAGGCTTAGTGGATTTACCAAAATCTCCTGGTAACAAATAATAAAATATTTCATAGAGCTACAATAGTTGAAACAGTGTGAAGTGATTAAAAAAGGAGCAGTTCCAATAGATTTTTTTAAAAATAGACTAAGATACATAGGAAGTCAACATATAATAAAAGGGAAAAGGAAGCTCATTCCTTGAAAAAAACCAATACTATTATATGAAACCTGACAAGTTTTACCATGAAAAAGTATAGACAATTGGGAATGAGAAATAACCCCTGGTACCAGAACCTGACAAGTCAGCACAAAAAATTAGACAGATCAATCTCTTTTCTTTTTTTTTGAGACAGAGTCTCGCTCCTGTCGCCCAGGCTGGAGAGCAGTGGCACGATCTTGGCTCACTGCAACCTCCACCTCTTGGGTTCAAGCAAGTCTCCTGCCTCAGCCTCCCAAGTATTTGGGATTACAGGCACCCACCACCATGCACAGCTAATTTTTTATATTTCGTAGAGACAGGGTTTCACCATGTTGGTCAGGCTGGTCTCGAACTCCTGACCTCAGGTGATCCACCTACCTCGGCCTCCCAAAGTGCTGGGACTACAGTCATGAGCCACCGTGTCCGGTCTCTTTTCTTTTCTTTCTTTTTCTTCTTCTTCTTTTTCTTTTTTGGAGACAGGGTCTTGCTCTGTCACCCAGGCTGGAGTGCAGTGATATTATCACCTCTCACTGCAGCCTCAACCTTATGGGATAAATTGATCCTCCCACCTCAGCCTCCTGAATAGCTGGGATTGCAGGTACACAACCATGCTCAGCTAAATTTTTAATTTTGTGTTGAGACAGGATCTCATTTTGTTGCCCAGACAGGTCTCAAACTCCTGTGCTCACGCGTTCTGCCCACCTTGGCCTCCCAAAGTGTTGGGATTACTGGCCTCCCAGCCAGATCAATCTTTCTGTTGAATATTGATACAAAAATCCTAAATAAAATATTAGCAAATTCTATTCATCAATATTTAAGCCATAGTTTTATCACAGGAGTGTAAGAGTAGTTAAAAATTTGGAAAATTTGGTCCTGTAATTTACTGCATTAATAGGAAAAAGGTTATAAAAAATATAATTATTTTCAATGCTTCTCAAATTTTGATGTATATAAGCATTATGTGAGGATCCTTTGATGCATGTAAGAATAAAAAAATGCATATTCATGGCAGGGTTCAGTGACTCACACCTGTAATCCCAGCATTTGGGAGGTCGAGGCCGGTGGATCACTTGGGGTCAAGAGTTTGAGACCAGCCTTGCCAACATGGTGAAACCCCGTCTCTTAAAAATACAAAATTAGCCAGGCGCGGTGGCTCACGCCTGTAATCCCAGCACTTGGGGAGGCCAAGGCAGGTGGATCAACTGAGGTCGGAAGTTTGGGACCAGCCTGACCAACATGGAGAAACCCCATCTCTACTAAAAATACAAAATTACCTGGGCATGGTGGTGCATGCCTGTAATTCCAGCTACTTGGGAGGCTGAGGCAGGAGAATCGCTTGAACCTGGGAGGCAGAGGTTGTGGTGAGCTGAGAACTCGCCATTGCACTCCAGCGTGGGCAACAAGAGCAAAACTCCCTCTAAAAATAGATAAATAAATAAATAAATAAATAAATAAATAAATAAATAAATAAAGTAAAATTAGCCAGGTGTCGTGGCACATGCTTGTAGTCCCAGCTACTTGGCAGGCTGAGGCAGGAGAATCACCTGAAGCCAGGAGGTGAGGGTTGCAGCCAGCCGAGATTGCGCCAATGCACTCCAATCCTGGCAACAAAGCAAGACTCCATCTCAAAAAAAAAAAAAAAAAAAAGCATATTCAAAATCTGTACGTCTGAGACAGGGTTGAGAGTGTGCATTTCTTTCTCTCTGTTTTTTTGTTTTTTTTTGAGACAGAGTTTCGTCCTTGTTGCCCAGGCTGGAGAGCAGTGGTGCAATCTTGGCTCACTGCAACCTCTGCCTCCTGGCTTCAAGGATAATTCAAGTGATTCTCCTGCCTCAGCCTCCCGAGTAGCTGGGATTACAGGCGACTGCTACCACACTTGGGTAATTTTTTGTGTTATTTAGTAGAGAGAGGGTTTCACCACGTTGGCCAGGCTGGTCTTGAACTCCTGACTTCAAGTGATCCACCCACCTTGGCCTCCCAAAGTGCTGGGATTACAGGCGTGAGCCACTGCGCCCGGCCGAGTGTGTGCATTTCTAAAAGGCTCCTGGTTGATGCCAATGCTGCTGATTTAAGGATCTCAGTTTTAGTAGCAAGAAATGCAGAATCTCACACCCCAGCCACCCCAGACCCTACTGAACCACATTCTTCATTTAGTAAGATCCCCACGTGACTCATATGCACATCAAAGTTCCAGAAGCAATGACCTAGCTCAACAATTCTTAACACTGGGTAGCTGTTATAATTACCAGAAGGGCTTAAAAAAAAGTACTGGTGCCTAGGCTCCCCTCAGACCAATTAAATCAGTATCTGGGTGAAGGGGCATCCAGACAACAGTATTTTTGAAAGATTCCAGGTGATTCTAGTGTGAAGCCAGTATTGAGAGCCACTGATCTAGGTAAGCGCTGAAAAGACACTGGACACAATTCAGCATTCATTTATGACCAAAATACTCAGAACCCCCCAAAAAGGAGGGTGATTTCTTAGCATGGTTAAAAGTATGTATTAGAAACCAACAGCCAATGTTGTACTTCATCAAGGAAAAATAGATAACTTTATTAAATCAAGAACAAAACAGGCATGCCCACTATCACTTTCAACTATCCAATAGCTCTAGATGTTACAGGCAATAAAATTAGATAAGAAAAAGGAAATTGAGATGTAAATGTTAGAAAATAAAAGATAAGTTATGAGGCCAGGCGCTGTGGCTCAAGCCTGTAATCCCAGCACTTTGGGAGGCCGGGGTGGGCAGGTCACTTGAGCCCAGGAGTTCGAGACTAGCATGGACAACATGGTGAAACCCCGTCTCTATAAAAAAATACAAAAAAAATTAACCACGTGTGGTGGCATGCGCCTGTAGTCCCAGCTACTCCAGGAGGCTGAGGTGGGAGAATGGCTTGAACCCGGGAGGTGGAGGTTGCAGTAAGCTGAGAGCATGCCACTGCACTCTAGCCTGGGCAACAGGAGTGAAACTCTATCTCTCAAAAAGAAAAAAAGATAGGCCAGGTGTGGTGGCTTACACCTGTAATCCTAGCACTTTGGGAGGCCAAGGAGGGCTGATCACGAGTCAGGAGATCAAGACCATCCTGGCTAACATGCTGAATCCACGTCTCTACTAAAAATACAAAAAAACTAGCTGGGCGCGGTGGCGGGCGCCTGTAGTCCCAGCTGCTCAGGCCTGAGGCGGGAGAATGGTGTGAACCCGGGAGGCGGAGCTTGTAGTGAGCCGAGATCGCGCCACTGCACTCCAGCCTGGCGACAGAGCGAGACTCCGTCTAAAAAAAAAAGATATGATTTCCAGATAAGATTATTATCTTCTTAAAATGTAAATAAAATCACTTAATAGAGTATTGAAGCAATACAAAACTTATATAATGTGGCCAGTGCAAGATAAACAATTGAGCCTTTTCATATGTCAAAATAAGTTAGGAAATACTATTTTTAATAGAATTATTTGACAATAGAAGCCATATATATGTTCTAATATCTTCATGAGAAATGTTTATGCCATGCTTAAAGAAAATGGCAAAACTTTTTACCAAAGTCTTGACTAAATGAAAAGATACAATATCCTTTCTGTGGATGGAAAATCTCGCTAATATGAAAGTGTCAGTTTTAATTAGTAAATAGTAATTACATTTAACACAAATTAGTAAATACATTTAACACAATTGCTATCAAGAACTTGATATGGGCTGGGCATGGTGGTCACACCTGTAATCCCAGCACTTTGGGAGGCCAAGGCAGGTGGATAGCCTGAGGTCAGAAGTTTAAGACCAGCCTGGCCAACAGAGTGAAACCCTGTCTCTACTAAAAATACAAAAAAATAGGTGGGCATGGTGGCAGGTGCCTGTAATCCCAGCTACTAGGGAGGCTGAGGCAGGAGAATTTCTTGAACCCAGGAGGCGGAGGTTGCAGTGAGCAGAGATCACACCAGTGCAATCCAGCCTGGGCAACAACAGTGTAACTCTGTCTCAAAACAAAAACAAAAAACAAACAAAAAAACTCGATGTAATCTTAGACTGGCCAAGTATGGTGGCTCATACCTGTATTCCCAGCATTTTGGGAGGCCAAGGTGAGAGGACTGTTTGAAACCAGCCTGGGCAACACAGTGAGGCCCTGTTTCTACAAAAAAGAAAACCAGAAAATTAGGCATGGCTAAACAATAAAATAATGTTCTAGTTGAATTTATACGTTTATACATATACATATAAAGATCTAAAACTTCAATATGGTAAATAACATTATCTGGGCAAAATAATAGCAAAATACATGACAGACAAGGAGTAAATGTGCCAAATATATAAAAAACTACTTTAAATCAATTAGAGGAAAATGGTCAAAGAACAAGTCATTCACTGAGGAAGAAATTCAGATGGCCAGTAAACACAAGCAATGGAGCTCAAAGGAACACACATGATCACAAATATCTGGTTAAGTATTATCTGATTGACTTTTTAAAAAATTAAAATATCCATTTTTGGTATGTAGAATCAGACACCCACACATATTTTTTAAGGAAGGCTTAGTGCTGAGTGGTGTTTTACAAAGGGCTGCAAAATGCTATCATGCATGACCCCATTTAATCTTCATAGCAATTCTATGAAATAGGAAGGTGAGATGTTACCCATTTTACAAATGAGGAGTTTTGGATTCAGTGATGTTACCTTCCCAATGTAATGGAGATAGTAAAGGGTTAACTTGTAATTTGCTGAATGTTTATTACATTATCACTTTCTTTGGGCCATCATGATTAACTCTTTTTTCAATGAATTTCCATTACTTCAAAAGTTTCAGAATTATCGATGCTAACATATTATGCTCTCATTTCAGGGGAAGATACATTTAATGTCTTAGGAATCTCCAATTTTGTTTCTTAATGAAACAATCTATTCAAGGTAAAGCACAATTGATAGCTTAAATATCTAAAAGGAATGTGAAAATGACGGCATTATATTACTTCTTTAGTATTACAAGGAAGCGGTGAGTTATAGTACCATAGACATTTTAATGTATTTTAAAAATTTGTGAAGTTGATTAATTAATTGGTTAATTTTCTCCTTCAACAAGTATGTTTTGAGGGTCTGCTGAGGGACATGCACTTTTCTTGACCCTGAAGATGCAGAGATGAGCAAAACAGGCAAAATTGCCGTCTGCATGGACATATTATTTTTGACATATGATAAAATAATATTTTATCATATAAATAAATAAATAATGTTTGTGCTAGTCGAAGTATAAAATATATGACTGTACCGCCAATATTTTATATAATTCAAACAAGATAAAAAGCAGATAATTCAATAAGCACACATTGCAATTAAAAGTACACAAAGATGCTCACTAGCTTTGCCTGAAAATTAAATCTGGGATTGTAGGTGTGTTAAGGTATCCTGCTAGAGGTTAAGTTTATATTTTGTTCCTCCTCTTCTTTGTGGTGTTTTTTTTGTGTGTATGGAGACCAGTCTCACTCTGTGGCCTAGGCTGGTCTCGAACTCCTGGGCTCCTGCCTTGAGTGGCTGTTGGGATCCTCCAGCTCACTTTGATCCTCCTCTCAAAGTGCCGGGATTACAGGCATGAGTCACCATACTCAGCCCCTCCCCTTTCAAGAAGGTGCCAGCAGCCTGGGCAACATGGCAAAACCCCATTTCTACAAAAAATAAAATTAGCTGCGTGTGGTGGTGCTGCCTGTCGTCCCAGCTACGTGGGGCGGAGGTGGATTACTTGAGCCTGGGAGGTTGAGGTTGAGGCTGCATTGAGCCGTGATTGTGCCACTGCACTCCAGCCTGGGCAACAGAGTGAGACCCTGTCTCAAAAAAAAAAAAAAAAAAAAAAAAAAAGAAGGGCAAGTGGGCGTTGAAAGGAATGTGACAATGGCCTGGGCCAAGGGGAGGTAATTAGATCCCCTTTGTTGCAAAAGGTTTAAAAGAAAAAAATCTGACCAACCCTGGAAAGGAACAGCGAACCTTAGCTTTGGTTCTGGGAAGTTGGGCTTAGAACAGCTTCTGGGTGTCCAGGGCCAGCTCACCTGGGGCGTGGTCGTGTGAATGCACCACACAGAGGCTGGCCCTAGTGACCCTGCCTGCTCAAGGAGCAGCCGGACAGAGCACGGACTCCCCTCCTGCTGTCCACGCCCATTCTGACCGCCAGGCGGCGCCTTGGTGCCTGGTGCCAGAGGCCGCAGGACCAGCAGTGGCCAAGGCTGGCGCTTACATTCCCAGGGACCACACAGAGGGTCCAGTCGTGGTTGTTGGGGACCCAAGCACCTGTCTGTTGGATGGGAGCACGGAAGACGGTGAGAGGACACTGCTTATCTGGTGATTGAAAAGATTATATTTTTTGAGCTGGCCACTAATTATTGGCTCAAGGCAAAAAGCTGTGTGACACAGCTAGAATATTATCGACCTTTTCCCACCTGTATACGAGCATATGTGAGCTTGGGGTGTGTGTGCTGGTGGGAGGTGTGCTGGTGGGAGGTGGGGGTGTCTCTCAGCCCCTTGGATTTGATAAAAGCTCAGCCTGGGGCCCCATTCCACCCCCTGAGGAGTTTCAAGCCCTGCCCAAGATCTCAGCAGCACCCAATGCAGCGGCTTTCCCCACGTCACCGTGCAGTGTGGCCCCTGGGGGCAGTGTGGCTCGGAGGGCAGGAGTCAAAGTATGAGGCTCAGGCTCTCCTTAATCCCCCGTCCCCCAGAGGGCCCACCCTGACAGGAAAGGGGACTCACATCTCAGCAAATTCACTACCACGTCCCTGAGATGCACCTTGTGCCAGGATCCCACCTCCTTCTTGGTCTCTGCTGCCTTTGGATGATCCTCCTATGCTCCCATCTTACCAGTGCCCCCTCCCCTGGCTGCCCTATTCCCCCGCTCTTTGTTCTCTCTCCCTCTCCGGAGCAGAGCCAGTCTCCTCATCTCGCGGAAAACTCAGCTTGCCTCCCCGATGGCTGGGTGCCTGTGCCCTTACACGTTTGCAAACCTCACCTTTTCCAGGTGTTTCTACTTCAAGACAGCGGCCCTCCTAGAGGATCCCAGCTGCCAACTGTTGAGCTAATAACACATTCACTGCCGTTCACCAAACGCCAGATCTTTGAAGTAAGTTCATTAGGGATGAGCTATTTGGTATCAGTCTTTTACTTCATAACCATCGGTCATATGCACAAATGTTTTCTCTTAGCCTCTGGATATGCAGTTGGAGGTTTGTTAGTGATGGATATTTCAGAGGTTAAAAGGTGAAGACCATTTCCAGAAGTTACAAAATGACCCTTAAAATTCTATAGTGAATTGGGCCAGGCACGGTGGCTCACACCTGTAATCCCAGCACTTTGGGAGGCCGAAGTGGGAGGATCAGTTGAATTCAGGGGTTTGAGACTAGCCTGGCCAACATGGCAAAATCCCGTCTCTACTAAAAATACAAAAATTAGCTGGGCGTAATGGCGCATGCTGTAATCCCAGCTACTCAGGAGCGGGGGAGAATTGCTTGAACCTGGGAGGCGGAGGTTGCAGTGAGCCAAGATTGCACCACTGCACTCCAGCCTGGGCGACAGGGTGAGACTCTGTCTCCAAAAAAAAAAAAAAAAAAAATTCTATAGTAAATTGTATACTTTAAAAGGTAAATTAGCAGGGTACAGTGGCTCACACCTGTAATCCCAGCTATTTGGGAGGCTAAAGCAAGAAGGTGGCTTGAGCCTATGAGTTCAAGGCTGTAGTGAGCCATGATCATGCCACTGCACTCCAGCCTGGGCAACACAGCAAGATCCCTTCTAAAAAAATGGTAAAGTGCGTGGTATGTGAATTATATCTCAGTTAAGCTATTTTAAAAAATAAAAATGTCCCTGGCAGCTCGGCACTGTCCTCCCTGGACCAGCCAGGCTGTCGTGGCATATGAATTTCCCACTGTTGCTCTAACAAGTTACCAAAACGTCGTGGCTTCGAACCACACAGATTTATGTGACAGTTCTTGTGGATGAGAGGTCCAACATGGGTTTCATGGGCAAAATGAAAGTGTTGTTAAGGCTGCGCTCCCTTCTGGAGGCTCCAGGAGAAAATCTGCTTCCTTGCCTTTTCCGGCTCCTAGTGACCACCCATATTTCCCTTGACTTGGGTTCCCTTCCTCCGTCTTCAGAACCAGCAGCGTTGCATCTCCCTGTCTTTTTTCTGCAGCCCCTTCTTCCTCTGATGGACTCATCTACCTCCCTCTTCCACTTTAAAGGACACTTGTGATGACATCAGGCCCCACCAGACCACCCGGCGTCGTTTCCCCACCTCAGGGTCTGTATCCCTAATCTCACCCATGCAGGCCTTTTGCCATGTCATGTGACACATTCACACACTCTAGGACTAGGGCATGGGCTTCTTTGGGGAGTCAATGTTCTGCCTCTCACACGTTGTGAGACTGCTGAGCCAATCCGCCAAATGATGGAAGAATCTGGACTTGTTGATAACCAGCCTCCACTCCATCCCCAACAGCCAACTGCACTTGGGACCCACACCTTGCTGAGGGCCTGGGATTGATTACACTTAGCATGGATGTTACTCCTTGGCTTCCAGGCCCCAGAGTTCTTTTTTTTCTTTTCTCTCTCTCTCTCTCTTTTTTTTTTTTTTGAGATGGAATCTTTCTCTGTCGGCCGGGCAGGAGTGCGGTAGTGCCATCTTGGCTCACTGCAACCTCTGTCTCCCGGGTTTAAGCGCTTCTCCTGCCTCAGCCTCCTGAGCAGCTGGGATTACAGGTGCCTGCCACCGCACCCAGCTAATTTTTAAAAATTTTTAGTAGAGACGGGGTTTCACCATGTTGGCCAGGCTAGTCTCAAACTCCTGACTTCAAGTGATCCACTTGCCTCAGCCTCCCAAAGTTCTGGGATTACAGGTGTGAGCCACCACCCCTGGCCCCCAGAGTTCTTCCAAGGAGATCTTATAGTTACCCAGGATCCAGGGGACAGGCAAGGCCTGGCTTCGTGGTAGCCCAACCTGGTCTGAAGGGGAGAATGTGGGTTTCCACTACTGAACAGGGGCACGTGGGCGTTTGGGCAAGGTCAGCACCTGCCTCTTCACATGCTCTCCAGCAAGGTGTCTGTGGACATGAGCCATGTGCATGGGGAGGCCTTGGCTGGGAGCTGGGCCTCATGGGCAGGGCTGGTTGGCAGAGATGACCAGTGCTTCACCTGCACGTCCAGGAGGAGGCTATGTCTTAGCCCGCTTTGTGCTGCTGTAACAAAATACCTGAGCCTGGGTAATTTATAAAGAACAGAAATGTATTTTCTCAGAGTTCTGGAGGCTGAGAAGTTCGAGAGCAAGGTGCCAGCAAGTCCATTGTCTGGTGCGGGTCTGTTCTCTGCTTCCAACAGGGTGCCTTGAATGCGGCATCCTCTGGAGGGAGGAGCGCTGTGTCCTCACATGGCAGAAGCTGGAAGGGCAAAATGGAACCAAACTCCCTTCTTGATGAGGGAGTCAATGGCACCATCAAACCCTTTTAGAATGGCGTTAATCTGTTCATGAGTGCAGAGCCCTCGTGACCTAAACACCTCCCATATTCCAACACTGTTCTTTTGGGGATTGAGTTTCCAACACACATTTGGGGGACATATTCAGACCATAGCAGGCTGGAACCTCCAAGCATCCAGGAGGGAAGGCTCCTCGCTGGGAGTGAGAACAGGGTGTCAGCCTGGGGCTGGGTACAGCCTGGCAGGGCCCAAGGATGCCCAGCAGGTGCACGCACTTTGATGACCCAGCTGCCTGCCGGCCCAGAGCTCTTCCCTGCCCCAGTCAGGGCCCAGCCGTCCCTAGCAGGAGGCTGTCTCCAGGGCGTCGGCCAGAGCAGAGTTCTCTCACCTCCCCAGCCTCAGCGGAGGAGGAGAAAGTGGCTGTGGCCTGCTGTGGAAGGGGTGGTGATAGGGGACTTTGGCAGTTCCAGGAACTTTGGCCACTTTGAGGCCTTCCAGGAGCTCTGTCTTCTGGTGGCTGGTCTACCCCAGCAGCACCTGCAGTGCTGGGGTCACTGTGCGCTGGTCAGGTGGCCTGACTGTCTTAGGCGCTGCCCCTTCTCCAGTGTCCCCACACAATACCTGGCTGCAGGAAGCACAGTGCCGCTGTGTGTAGAGCCCAGGCAGTTTCTGTTTACCCTGGCGGGGGTGGAACCAGGCACGGACACTACTCCAGCCCTGGGAGCCAGGTTCTGGGGCAATCATGTTCCGGTCCCCATCCAGCTCTGTGACACTCACTTGGTCTGCCCAGCCTCGTTTAGGATGAAGCCCATCAAGGGCCTTCGTGGTGGGGGTGTTCATCACAGGACCCGTGTACTACAGTCGACTGGCCAAGGGGTGGGTCCTTGACCCCAGCTAGGCCAACTGGGTCCACCTCTGTTATGTTTGTTTGTTTGTTTGTTTGCATCTGGAGTGCCTTTTCCCCTTCACTCCCTTTCTGATCTACATCCTGGGAGGTGAGAAGCATCATGGTTTTAGCTGATCTGAGAGACTGTGGCTGACCCTTGCTCCCTAAGCCAGAGAGTTGGTACAGACGAAGTCCCTGTGGCCTTGGTGATGCTGATTCCAAGCGCCTGCCACCCCCAAAGGCACTTTTCTCCCGGCGCTTGAGCGCTTGGCTTCTTCCAGCAGAGCCATGGGAGTTGAGTGTCTCATTTGCACGCCCCACCCTGCCCCCTCAGCAGACAGACAGGGCCGGGCTGGACCCAAGCCAGACTCTCCTCTCCCAGGAGCTCTTTGAGGAGCAGCAGGGTGCAGCCAAGAGCGAGCACCTGGGGCTAGCAAGAGGAGAGGGGTCTGGAGTCCCCGGGGCAGAGGGAGAGTCCAGCTTCCAGGGAGAAGTGGGCCCTCCAGGGTGTAGGGCTGTGTTTGGGGAGCCAGCCCCACAGGGAGTCTGGGCCCAACCCGGTGTGGTCTTTGGAACAGCAGGGACTTGGACAGAAAGCTGTTAAAAAGGCAAAGAGGGGCCCATGATCCTAAGGCCCAGTCCATCTTTGCAAACAGTGGTCTGTGCCTGCCTCTTGGAAAGGCTCGTGGTAACAGTTCTCCAACAAGAATGATGTCCTTTGGGTGTTTTGCTTTGCTTTTTTTTTTTTTTTTTTGAGACAGAGTCTTGCTCTGTCGCCCAGGCTGGAGTGCAGTGGTGTGATCTCGGCTCACTGCAAGCTCCGCCTGCCTGGTTCACACCATTCTCCTGCCTCAGCCTCCCGAGTAGCTGGGACTCTACAGGCACCCGCCACCTCGCCCGGCTAATTTTTTTGTATTTTCAGTAGAGACGGGGTTTCACTGTGTTAGCCAGGATGGTCTCAATCTCCTGACCTTGTGATCTGCCTGCCTTGGCCTCCCAAAGTGCTGGGATTACAGGTGTGAGCCACTGCGCCCAGCTTTGCTTTGCTTTTAAACAAATTATAACAACATTGCAAACATTTGGAAGATTGAAAACCAACAAAAAAATCCCCAGAAACCTCTTCAAGTGTAGAAAAATGCTTTTTAGTTAATTTACTAGCCAGTGTGGTGGCTCATGCCTGTAGTCCCAGCACTTTGGGAGGCCGAGGAGGGCAGATCACTTGAGGCCAGGAGTTTGAGAGCAGCCTGGCCAACATGGTGAAACCCAGTCTGTCCTAAAAATATAAAAATTAGCCAAGCCTCATGGTGCGTGCTTGTAGTCCCAGCTACTTGGGAGGCTGAGGCACAAGAATTGCTTGAACGTGGGAGGCAGAGGTTGCAGTGAGCCGAAGTTGTGCCACTGCACTCCAGCCTGGGTGACAGAGTGAGACTCCATTTAAAAAAAAAAAGGGAAAAAATGTTCTAGCATGCAGTCTAGTACTGTGATAGAAGCAGGTTTGGCCTAGATAACCTAAACCAGTGATTCTTAAGTGCAGTCCCAGGAAAAGCAGCAGCAGCACCTGGAAACTTGTTAGAAATGCCAGTTCTCTGGGCCGGGCACGGTGGCTCACGCCTGTAATCCCAGCACTTTGGGAAGCCGAGGTGGGTGGATCATGAGGTCAGGAGATTGAGACCATCCTGGCTAACACGGTGAAACCCTGTCTCTACTAAAAATACAAAAAATTAGCCGGGCGTGGTGGCGGGCGCCTGTAGTCCCAGCTACACGAGAGGCTGAGGCAGGAGAATGGCGTGAACCCCGGAGGCGGAGCTTGCAGTGAGTGGAGACTGCGCCACTGCACTCCAGCCTGGGCGACAGAGTGAGACTCTGTCTCAAAAAAAAAAAAAAAAAAAAAAAAAAGGAAATGCCAGTTCTCAGGCCCTACCTCCGACCTGCCAAATTGGAACTGAGGGTGAGGTCCAGCAAGTTGTGTTTTAACAGATCTGAATGTGTTCTAGTTTGGGAGCTACTGACTTAACTCTTTGTAATGTCATGCAGTCCTGCTACTTCACCACCAGAGGGCACCAGAAGGCTGTGGTTTTCCCCTTAAAATTGCCAGCTTTTAGATTCTCAGGGTGTGCCACAGATACTACTAAGACCTTCCTAGACTTTAAAAATAAAGAATGACGGACGATATGTTGAGAATTATTGGCTAACGTTAAATACCACCATGTTTGGACCAAATTGTACTGTCACTGTAGTTAGTCCTTGCCCAACTGCAGAGCCAGTGTCTTTTGGTGGTGGTGGAACGCATTTGGTAGTGCTTCTTTTGTTCGGAACATAAAAAAATGTAAAAGCACTGGGGTCAGAAACAAAGACAGTCTCCTATTAAAAGTCTGTATTCTATATGGCCAGGCATGGTGGCTCACGCCTGTAATCCCAGCACTTTGGGAGGCTGAGGTGGGTGGATCCCCTGAGGTCAGGAGTTCGAGACCAGCCTGGCCAACGTGGTGAAATCTCTACTAAAAGTACAAAAAATTAGCCGGACATGGTGGCAGTCGCCTGTAATTCCAGCTCCTCGGGAGGCTGAGGCAGGAGAATCACTTGAACCTGGGAGGCGGATGTTGCAGTGAGCCGAGATTGCACCGTTGCACTCTGGCCTGGGCAACAAGAGTGAAACTTCATCTCAATAAAAAAAGTTTGGGCCGGGCGCGGTGGCTCAAGCCTGTAATCCCAGCACTTTGGGAGGCCGAGACGGGCGGATCACGAGGTCAGGAGATCGAGACCATCCTGGCTAACATGGTGAAACCCCGTCTCTACTAAAAATACAAAAAACTAGCCGGGCGTGGTGGCGGGCGCCTGTAGTCCCAGCTACTCGGAGGCTGAGGCAGGAGAATGGCGTGAACCTGGGAGGCGGAGCTTGCAGTGAGCCGAGATCGCCACTGCACTCCAGCCTGGGTGACATAGCGCGAGACTCCGTCTCAAAAAAAAAAATTAGCAGGGTGTGGTGGCACATGCCTGCAGTCCCAGCTACTCGGGAGGCTGAGGTGGGAGGATGGGTTGAGGCTTCAATGAGCTGAGATGGCGCCACTGCACTCCAGTCTGGGCGACAGAGTGAGATCCTGTCTTAAAAAAAAAAAGTTATATAAAAGGCAAAATACAGTTCCACTGTGGACACGCCTGTAATCCCAACACTATGGGAGGCCGAGGTGGGTGGATCATGAGGTCAAGAGATCGAGACCATCCTGGCCAACGTGGTGAGACTCCGTCTCTACTAAAAATACAAAAATTAGCTAGCTGGGCGTGGTAGCACACCTATAGTCCTAGCTACTCAGGAGGCTGAGGCAGGAGAATTGTTTGAACCCGAGAGGCGAAGGTTGCAGTGAGCTAAGATCGCGCCACTGTATTCCAGCCTGGCAACGGAGCAAGACTCCAACTCAAAAAAAAGAAAAAAAAAAAAGAGACTTATTATAGATACAGTTATTTGCGTCTCCTCCCATACCTGCTTCAAACAGTGTTTGGGTGCTGCATTAGCACCCAATGGTCTTAGAAAGTGCCTTCAGAACAGTGGGCTCCAGGCAGGGAAGGCTCCCTTGGAGGTGGCCTTTGGGCCTTCCCAGGGGTCTAGGAATGACCTGGGTGATCTAGCTTCCTGCCACCTCCTGGAGCATTTGACTTTCTTCTTTATGGCCCCCAGCGCCCTTTTCTAAGAACATCACTGACCTCAGCAGTTCCTCTGGTTTGTGAAGCCCCCAGGCATGTGTGCCAAGGACCTCCCTAAGATGCCTGGGCTGCTCTTCCCGCTCACAGAGCTTTGTGTTATAATAAGCCATCAAAAGTACAGATTAGACTTTTTTTTAGAACTGCCTAAAAGACACTTCCATTAAACACCATGGTTTTTAAAAAAATTTTTGTTATAACTGTGCTGTTATCCAAAACTCAGCCATAGACATGACGATTTATTCATTTGACAAACACTGAAATTTTTTGGGGGGGTGGGGAGCAAAGTCTGGGCTCTGTCACCTAGACTGGACTGCAGTGGTGCAATCATGGCTCACTGCAACCTTGACCTGCCGGGTTCAAGCGATCCTTTCCCCCTGCCTCAGTCTCCCAAGTAGCTGGGACTACAGGCCTGCACCACCATGGCCAGCTAATTTTTTAATTTTTTGTTGAGAGAAGTTCCCCCTATGTTGCCCAGGTTGGTTTTGAAATCCTGGGCTGAAGCAATTGGCCTACCTCGGCCTCCCAAAGTGCTAGAATTATAGGCATGAGCCTCCATGCACAGCCAACAAACACTTACTGAGCATTTAAAGTGTTCTAGGGGTCGGGTGCTGTGGTTCACACCTGTAATCCCAGCACTTTGGGAGGCTGAGGCAGGTGGATCACCTGAGGTCAGGAGTTCAAGACCACCCTGGCCAACATGGCGAAACCCTGTCTCTACTAAAAATACAAAAATTAGCCGGATGTGGTGGTGGGCACCTGTAATCCCAGCTACTTGGGAGGCTGAGGCATGAGAATCACTTGAGCCCAGAAGGCGGAGCTTGCCGTGAACTGAGACTGTGCCACTCCACTACAGCCTGGGCAACAGAGCGAGACTCCATCTCAAAAGAATAAACAAACAAACAAATAAGCACAGAAAATGATATCAGAAGGAAAAGAAAGCAGAGTGGGGCCTACCAGGGCACGGGCAGCGGGGAGAAGGATTTCCAGAGAAGATGCTGGAAAAGTCCTGACTGGGGGATTGGCATTGGAGCGGAGATCTGAATGAAAAAGTAAGTGAATGCATCCTGAGAATGTCTAGGGAAACGGCTGTACAGGCAGAGAGAATATCAAGTGCAAAGGCCCCACAGTAGGAATCATCCCTTAGGCTTGCAGAGAAGGGAGTAGGACTGGAAGCAGGGAGATTCTCCTCTCCACGCCCGGGCTTGCAGTTGCCCAGGCATGAGATGGAGGTGGCTGGAGCAGAGTGGGAGCAGAGGAGGGGCAAGATGTGGCTGGATCCAGGATGAGCTTGGAGAGTGGGTGGCCAGCATCCATGTCTGCATTATGTGAGTTACAACCTCTCTAGGTATTGATGGCTTCAACTATTCTCCTTAAAATTCTCTTTTGGTGATATATATTACTGAGAAGATGATCACCTAGGAAAGACTGTAGCTTCCTATTCACCCTGTATGCAGTATACTTTGCCACAGAAGCCCATGCATGTTATGCAAATACTATTTTTTTTTTAGGCAGAATCTCGCTCTGTCACCCAGGTTGGAGTGCAGTGGTGTGATCTCAGCTCACTCCAACCTCCACCTCCCAGGTTCAGCCTCCCAAGTAGCTGAGGTTACAGGTATGCACCACCATGCCTGGCTAATTTTTGTATTTTTAGTAGAGACGGGGTTTCACCATGTTGGCCAGACTGGTCTTGAACCCCTGACGTCAAGTGATCCTCCCTTCTCGGCCTCCCAAAGCCATGTGCATCCTATTGTTGGTCTTGTCACTTATTAAGTATTCACTGTGCCAACAGCAAAGACTTTTTCACAGAATCCAGCATCTGGTTCCCCATCCCCACTCGCAGCCCTCTGAATTAGGTATTATCCCCATTTGACAGACAAGAAACTGCGGCTCAGACGGGCCAAGATGTTTGTCTAACCAGATGTATTCTAAGATGTTTGTCTTCAGGCCTAAGGATCAGGGAGACTTTCTCGTTACAGGAAGGGACCACAGAGGGGAAATGCTGGCCGAAGACAGATGCATGTGGCGCCCTAGGGGAAATGGGCTTTGCAGGATCATAAAGGAAATCTTAAAACTTTGATAATGACAATGACAGAAATTGAGCAGCCATTTCTGTGGCTTTTTTTTTTTTTTTTTCTGAGACAGAATCTCCCTCTGTCGCCTAGGCTAGAGTGAGTGGTGCAATCTCAGCTCACTGAAAGCTCTGCCTCCTGGGTTCAAATAATTCTCCTGCCTCAGCCTCCGTAGTAGTTGGGATTACAGACATGCACTACAATGCATGGCTAATTTTTGTACTTTCAGTAGAGATGGGGTTTCGCCATGTTGGCCAGGCTGGTATCGAACTCCTGACCTCAGGTGATCTGTCTGCCTCAGCCTCCCAAAGTGTGGAGTTACAGGGGTGAGCCACCGTGCCCAGCCCTGAGCAGCCATTTCTGTGGCTTTTGGACATGAAGATGTGCGGGGAGGAAGGCTGGTGTGGGAAGGAGCGCTTCCTGGCCAGGGACGGGGGTCTGTCCTTCTTCATGTGCCAGCCCCTCCCTTAGAAGAGACCTCTCCTGGGCAGCGTCTTGGAAGGTAGGGTGGCCAGCATCCATCAAGGGACAGAAGCCAATGTTCCCAGGCCAGCCACGTTGGTTTTACTTGCTGATAACAGAATGTGGTCCTCTGCCCCTTCTGCAAACAACCCTCCAGCAAACTTCTGAGGAGCACCTGGGACATTCCAGGAGCTGGGCTAGATGTCGGGAACACCAAACCAAGAAAGGCCCCATTCCTGCTCTTGAGGGAGTTGCAACCACCTTTCGGATATAGCAGAGCGTCTTGGCTGTGCCCAAATGGGACCACTTTTATGGACCAGGGAGCTCGTGGCTCTTCGTAGCGTTGACAAGCACAAGGACCTGCATTGCTTGGCTGGTGGAGGTGGAGAGTTTGCGGGTGTGTTGGGTGGGGAATGAGAACAATGTAAAGATAGAAATAAGCATTTGAGGAGGAAGGAGGGGGTGGCCTGGGGTCATCTGCCATCCTCCGCCTCTGCCCCTCCCCACCCACATGTATTGACTTCATGCTCAAAGGCCACAGCAGCTGGTGGCCGTAGCCGATGCGACAGCTCTTGTGATACGAAGACCACAGATTCAGCCCAGCAGCACCACTTAGACAGCATGAGACTCAGAATCCTCCCCCATGGCAGCCCCAAGCTGGGCACCCTGGGAGCTCAGGAGGACCCAGTGCAGGGCAGCGTCCCTGGGGGCAATTGCCAGCATGTGGGGTCCAGGGTCCTCTCTGAGGGCTGTGAGCCGTGGACTATCAACCTGAAGGAAAAGGGAAGAAAGTGAATGGGCTTGTCCTGTTCACAGGTGAGGTGCCTCTGGTGTTCCCCTGAAGCCATGGAGGTGACTGTGAGGAGGCGGCACAGTCCTCCAGGCTGTTGTGATTTGGGTATCACTGTTCATGGGACTGAGATTTTGCTTGCAGTTTGGGAAACAGGCACTTGGGTGGCAGAGGTGCATGACTGGTCTCATAGTGACCACAGCTCTCTACCTGTCAGGCTTAGAGTGAGGACACGGGTCGTCTCATGCCATCCTTGTGGCAGCTCCCACGAGGCAGTACTATGATTGCTTCCAGTTTACAGAAGCTGAGGGTTCACTTGGCCAAGATCCCCCAGAAACAGGAGTGGTGCCAGGAATGACCTGGCCACCTGACACCTTGGTGTGGGTCCCCCTCCCCTGTATGCAGCTTAGGAAACACTGCTCCTGGAAAACGTCTAGTGTCCCACACAGGGCGGGGCTCTGACTGCAGCAGTCTTTATTCTAAGAGTCTTTCTTCCATTTTGAAGTAACTTTTGTTTTTAATCACAGCTTTATTTCGACATAGTTCACACACCATACATTTCACCCATTTAAAGTGTACAATTCAATAATTCAATGTTTTTTTGTTTGTTTGTTTTTGTTTTTGTTTTTTTTTTTTAGACAGAGTCTCGGTCTGTTATGCAGGCTGGAATGCAATGGTACGATCTTGGCTCACTGCAATCTCCACTTCCCGGGCACAAATGATTCTCCTGCCTCAGCCTCCCGAGTAGCTGAGATTACAGGAACCCGCCACCACACTTGGCTAATTTTTTTGTATTTTTAAGTAGAGACGGGGTTTCACCATGTTGCCCAGGCTGGTCTCGAATTCCTGGCCTCAAGTGATCCACCCGCCTCAGCCTTCCAAAGTGCTGGGATTATAGGCGTGAGCCACCGCGCCCAGCCTGTGTTTTGTATCTTTAGAGAGTTGTGCAACCATCACCACGATCAATCTGAGGCTGTTTTCCTAACCTCAGAAGAAATCCTGTCCCTATCAGCAGTCACTCCCTATTTCACCTACCCCACTCCAGCGCTGACAGCCACTGACGTGCTTTCTGGGTTTTCAGACCTGCCTGTTCATGACCTTTCATATGAAAGGATTCATAATTGTATGTAGCCTTTTGTGTCTGGATTCCGTGATCCCCTCCCTCCCTCCCCTCCTTCCCTTCCTTCCTTCCCTTCTCTTCATTCCTCTTTATTCCTTCATTCCATTCCATTTCCATCCATTTCTACCAACCCCTCCGCCTCCAGGTTCAACTGATTCTCCTGCCCCAGCCTCCTGAGTGGCAGTTGCTATCATGCCTGGCTAATTTTGTATTTTAATTAGGGACAGGTTTCACCATATTGGCCAGGCTGGTCTCGAACTCCTGACCTCAGCTGATCCACCCACCTCGGCCTCCCAAAGTGCAGGGATTACAGAGCCCTGCCCTGTGTGTGAGACTAGACTAGGTATGAGCCACCGCGCCCAGCTTCTTTTCTTTTCTTTTCTTCTTTTCTTTTGATTTTTTCTTGGACAGGGTCTTGCTCTGCCACCCAGGTTGGAGTGCAGGGATGTGATCACGGCTCCCTGGAGCCTCAACCTCCTGGGCTCAAGTGACCCTCCTGCCTCAGTATCCTGAGTAACTGGGACTACAGGCATGCACCACCATGCTTGGCTAATTTTTTAAAAAACTTTTTGTAGAGATGGGGTCTTGCTGTATTGTCTAGGCTGGTCTCAAACCCCTGGGCTCAAGCAATCCTCCCACCTTTGCCTCCCAGTGTTGGGATTACAGGCATGAACAACTGTGCCCAGCCCACATGATGTTTTTAAGATTCATTTATGTTATGGCACGAATCAGTACTTCATTTCTTTTTATTGTCAAATAATATTCTACTGCGTGGAGATGCCACATTTTATTTATTTACCTGGTGATGGACATTTGGGTTGTTTTTCCTTTTTGATTATGTATGAATAATGCTGCTATGAACATTGTGTGTGTTAATTACCTCTTCATTGCAAACAATGTGGGTTCATGGGTGCGGGGCATGTCTCTGTATTCCGAGGGTGTCTGCAAGACCATCCCCAGGCCTGGGAAAACGGTACGAGCATAGATGGAGATCATGCAGATATGGCTATGTGCATGTGTAATCTTATAATACAGACATGGGCTGGGCACGGTGGCTCACACCTGTAATCCCAGCACTCTGGGAGGCCGAGGCGGGCAGATCACCTGAAGTCAGGAGTTTGAGACCAGCCTGACCAACATGGTGAAACCCCATCTCTACTAAAAATATGAAAATTAGCTGGATGTGGTGGCAGGTGCCTGTAATCCCAGCTACTTGGGTAGCTGAGACAGGAGAATCACTTGAACCTGGGAGGCGGAAGTTGCAGTGAGCTGAGATTGCACCACTGCACTCCAGCCTGGGTAACCAGAGTGAAACTGTATCTCAAAATAATAATAATAATACTGATGTGATTATGTTTAATGTAGACATAAATCTATACCCATGTTTTTCCTGCTGGGCCGCTTGTATCCAGGTGCTGAGCACCACTGTTGCTGTGGCTTGTGTGAAGGAGGCCAACCCCCGTGTGCTGAGGGCAGCCCTCCCACGGTGAATGGCTTGTCCAGAGGCGTCCAGTCCATCTGAGCCTAGAAGCCACTGCCACAGCTTGCTCACCTTGACTCTCTTTGCTTGTGCCCAGAATTCACACCAGCACTGGGCCCCTCAGTGTCCAGGAAGGAGGCCTGTGCTATGTCCACAGACCCACTGATGGGAAGACCAAGTGACGGGAGGGAGCGGAGCCCCGCAGGCCTTCCCAGGGCTCAAAGCTTAGCTGAGATTCTCTATCTCACCCCAGCATCCAAACGCCAGAATCCCACCCCAGACAGCCCCACCATGCCCGGCTCATTTTGATGCCTGTGCTTTTTGATCGGCCCCCTCCACCTTGTTTGCCTTTGTCCCAGGGGAGTCCTTGAGTCCTTTGCAGAGCTGTCCCACCCCATGGTGTCCCTCCACGTGTGACAAGACTCTTGTCCACCCTCCTTGACTATATAAGCAGGACTCTTGGGAACCTTGTTTCTGTCCTGTTCATATCTGGAGACTCAAGGCTGTGCACAGGCCTGGGGATGACGGGCCTGCCCCTTCTCCAACTCCCCGCTGGCTCCGCGGGTGGAGGAGCAGTTGCTACAGTGTGTGTTTCTCTGGGGATGCTTCAGAGAACTGCTTCTGACTTCACGCTGGAGAAATGAAATAGTCATCAAACTCCACAGAGAATTGGTCTGTGCTGCCTAGAATGATCCAAACCACCCCTACATACACACACACACAAACACACTCAACATGCACATCCCATATGCTGGGCTGAAGTCTAAACCCCAGAGACTTTGGGAGAGGGCCAGGTTGCCATGAGGACAGGCAGTGGGCAGGGGAGCCAGCCCCAGATGAAGATGAGTGTGGAATGGGGCCACATGCGAGAAAAGGAGGTTTGGTGGCTTTAACTAGGTAAGGAGAAAGCCCTCAGATTATGTTAATGGCCCAGAAAGGACAGAGGAGGCCACGAAGGAGCAAATAGCCCAAATTCCTTGTCTTTCTTCTGAAGGAGCCTGAAGTTATTGTGTGTGATTTTCATTTGGATAGCAATATAAATGTGTGTTTAATAACTTTCGTGAAAAAGCTTAAGGAACCTCCAACAGAATTGAACACTGGACGTCTATTTTCTAAATCATTGCAGAAGATAAAAAAGCAAGCACAACAGTCTACAGAAAACAAGTAAAATGGAACAAAAAATTTAAAAGCACCTTAAAAACAGAAAGTCAAAATTAAGATGAAGACATTGGTCCAAGCATAAGCAATAGTGTGAACAACTTAGGCCTCCTTAATAAAAGGCACAATTTTTCAAATTACATATATTTTAACCTAATATAAATGCACCTAAGTTTAAAAAAAACACCCACACACAAGAAGGGAAAGGATCAAAGCTTGGGAAAAGATATCAAACACCAATAAAAATAAAATAGGGCTGATAATGTCACATCAGACAAAAATGGAACTTACTGGGAAGTACTTGGCATAAAATGAAGAACTCTCTAAGTGCAGGCTACATGGGTGCAGGCATGATCCCTGTTTGCTGAAATCTAGGCCTCTTCCATTTCCAGGCATGAGCAAGAAACAAACCTTTGGTATTTTAAGTCACTAAGCTTTGGGGGTGGCTTGATAGAACAGCATAACCCCTCATCTCCTAATACACATATTAATACTGAACCTTTTGTACTGAATAACAACTATTTAACTATGAATGTGAGGATAAATGGGAAAAAATCACAGTGCATTTTCCAACATCATTATCAGTCTTCAGTGAATGAAAAACAGGGCCAGAAGATAGGGCCATGGTAATATAAAAGGTAAAATGGATTAAATATTTACAGAATTTTGAACTGTGTTAGTAGGTCTTCATATTTTGAAACTATCTGTGTGCTAGTTACAAAATTCATTAAAACATAGGAATCAATAATAACACAGAAAGTATACAAGCACTGAACCAACAATCGTGTACAAGCACTGAACCAACCTCAATAATACTAAAGTTAATAATATGAATTAAACAAAAATTAAACTCCACTTGTTAGGAAGAAAAATTAGATCAATAGACTATTTAGAAGCTAAAAACAGTAAAACTGCCACATATCAAAACTTTGGAATATCGATACAATCATACTCTGGAATGTGTTTAGTTAAGCATTTAGAAAAGGTTCAGAAAATTAAAACCAATATAAATAAAATTATGAAGTAATAAATAAACATGTAAAAATAAACAGATTAGACAATAACAAAATAAAACAATTAAAAACTTATATTCTGATATCTTAAACAATTAAAAAGTTAATGAAATGGTTGAACTTCCCATCCTCACAAATTGGAATGTAATTTATTGAAGGGTTTCTGGCTCCAAAGCTGTTTATTTGTTTATGTATTTATTTTTGAGATGGAGCCTCATTCTGTTGCCCAGGCTGGAGTGCAGTGGCACAATCGTGGCTCACTGTAGCCTCAGGTTCCCAGGTTCAAGCAATATTCCTGCCTCAGCCTCCTGAGTAGCTGAGCCACCCAGCTAATTTTTGTATTTTTAGTAGAGATGGGTTTTCACCTTGTTGGCCAGGTTGGTCTTGAACTCCCGACTTCAAGTGATCCACCTGCCTTGGCCTCCTGGAGTGCTGGCATTATAGGTGTGAGCCACTGCGCCCAGCCTCAAAGCTGTTTTTGGAGGGGGCTCCATGCAGGGAGGCATCAATGTGGACCCAAACTCAAAACACTCCAAAGTGAGACCGACAGATAATGCCAAGTCAGGAAGAGGAGGGACTGAGACTAGAAGGAGCCGGAGAGGAACAGCTAACCCTGCCTTGGGTTTTGGTTCATGGGCCAAATGCCTCAATGAGGAATGAGTAAAAGCATTCACTTCTCCATTCTCGGGGTCTCCACTCAGAGCCCCAGGACTGGTGGGCTGCCAGCCGTTCCTCTCGTGCTCCCTAAGATGGGCAGGCTCTTTTCCTGCCGTCGGATACTCTGCCATTTTCCCAACATCTTTCTCCAACTAACCACAGATTGCAAATCACAAAAATGGCCAGATGAGATGGGGTGCTCACAACATGCCTTCAGGATACACAGAGAACAGATGTCTGAAATGTATCTGCAAAAGGATCTAGAAGAAAGTCTCAGTAAACTGTGCTACATTCGATGTTAGATGCGGGAAGACGTGGTCTCTGTGAATCAGGAGCTAAAATGAAAAGGCAACAGAGTGAGATCAAAAGGGAACCAGCTAAGACAAAAGGCGAAAAGAATCAGATACAGAAAACTTACAAAGAGATAGAAAATGTAGTGGAAGATTGACTCAGGGGTGTGAAAAACAAACTGAAATTCTCGAACAGGACAGAGTAGACTGTGGGGATGGTGGGGATGAGGCGGGCTGCTCTATGGCTGGTCTGTCCCGGAGAGGAACTGACTGGAGCTTGCCAGGAAACATTTCTGCTACTGTCCCTTCACTGGACAACAAATGGCATCTGTCCAGGGCCTGGGCCCGGATCGGATAGAGAACATCAGACACTCTGCCATCAGGGAGGGGACACTGTCAACTGGCACTCTCTGGGACGGGGAGGGAGGACCCACCAGGCAAGCCCATTACAGCTATATATGTGAGGTCACTCCCAGGATCAGACCTAATAGTTACGCTGTGCCCACACTTCTGATGTCTTCTGCAACCAAGATAAGAAATTGCCTCTAGAGAGGTGGTATCCGCCCCTGCCCTGCTGTCTGGCCTCATCCCTGTGAGAGGGAGTGCTGGCTGACACCTCAACCAAGGCCCTCCTTTGCTGGTGGTTCACAGCCCTGCCCTGGCCCCTCCTGCTTGCTGCTTGGTTTCTAGCCAATTGGACACACCAGCAGGAGGCTGGAGGGGAGGGGAGAAAGAAGCTGAAGTCTTTCTCATTCCACATCCCTGCAGGAGCTCCTGCCCCGTGGCACAGCTCCTGCCGGACGACCCCGCACCCAGCTCAGCGCTGAGGATGGCTCCCTCCCTTCGGCCCCAGGGAAGAAACTGGCTTCCCATTAGGCACCTCCCTCTCAGCTGCCCCCTACTCTGGAAGTTGTCACTTCCTTAAAGCTCTTCATGTGAACCATTGGAGTCAAATCTCGGTTGTTTTTTGTTTTTGTTTTTGAGACAAGGTTTCACTGTCACTCAGGCTGGAGTGCAGTGGTGCAATCTGGGCTCAGGTGATCTTCCCACCTCAGCCTCCCAAGTAGCTGAGACTACAGATGGGCACCACCATGTCCAACTAATTTTTGTATTTTTTGTAGAGACAGGCTTTTGCCCTGCTGCCCAGGCTGGTCTTGAACTCCTGGCCTCAAGTGATCCGCCCACCTCGGCCTCCCAAAGTGCTGGGATTACAGGCATGAGCCACTGTGCTGGGCCTCAAATCCCATTTCTGATGAGCTCCCCAACTGATAATTCCTCCCCACTTACCCTCCACAACTGAGGGTTGGGGCCGCTCAGCATTCCCCACTCCCCCTCCTCCTGACTGGGCTAAGGGCTCTTCCTAAGGCACTAAGAGGGTCTGGATATTGAGGCCTCTCTGATCACCCCCAGGGCGTCCCACTCGTGCAGAACCCTATCACCCACCACCCTTGCGGGGTGGTGACTGTCAGGGGAGACCCTCTTGCTTGTTTGGTGGGGAAGACAGGCTTCCAGACCACTTGCTGTAGGCCTAGTGGTACTGCCTCACCTGGCCAGGGCCCACACCGCCTCCATGGCAGGTGCACCACCTCTGCGTCACGGGTGCTGCCTCTCCACGTGATGTCCTCAGATGGGCTTCATAGACTGGGCCTTTCCTCCAGGCGTGTGTGGGGGCCCAAGGTGGACTTCCTGGGCCTAGGGCTGTTGGGCCAGGGTTTCCACATGTCAACAGTTGCGGCACCGGGGGCCAAGCAGGCCGGGCGACTCCTCCCCGTGGGCTCCCTGACTCCCCCAATGGCTGCGCTGCTGGAAAGGGAACAAGGTCCTCCAGCCCCCGAAACTCTTTTTGCCTGTGTTGCGCTCTGGCCTGCCCAGTCTCATGGCATTTCCTAGGGACTCGCCTACAATTGATCTTTGCTAAAGGCCAAGAGGCAATCAAGGTGAGCCTTCCCGTACTGCAGAGGTGCCCGTTTTGAGAGGACCGGGACTCCAGGGAGCCCCACCTGGGCGCTATTTCTCCAAACTGGCCCTGGCTGTTGTCACCTCAGGTGGGAGAGAAGTGACAGGTGCTCCAGGCAGCTTGGAGATTAGAGGCTCCCCAAGAGGAAGGAGGCCAGGACAGAGGCCCAAGCCTGGCAGCTCTCAGGTAACAGCGCCTGGGCCGTCCCTGCAGGTGTCAAAACACTTCCTGTTAGTTACTGAATATTCGTCAGTCCTTCCGGGCTTTCCCACAGAAATCTCTGGCTGGGACAACATATTCCAGTTGCTGCTGAGGAAGCAGTTGCAGGTCTTCAGGTCTGGATGTAAAGAGGAGGACTGGCTGTATGGCTGTATCCTGAAGCAACAGGCGGAGGGGCTGGCCTTGACAGCGGAGGGCTGTACTTTTTGTTTGCAGGCAAATACGCAGGACAAGAGCACTTAGGAGGACAGCGTGTGTAGCTTGGGCCCTAGAGGCCGTATTGACCCAGATTACTGGCAGCCCAGGCACTGTCCACAGGGAAAACCCTTTAGCTTCTAGTGGGGGATCCCTAGATCCCAGAATTCGCCATCCCTTCTGCCTCTGGGCCTTGGGAAGACGTGCCTGCCTCACCACCAGCAAAGCTGGCGGTGTCACCTCCTGACACCCCCTGCTCCCTCCCTGCTGTGTAAGGGGTCTGCAGACAGCACAGAGAGCTGGGGCACTCACTGGCGAGGCTCGGGTGCTGGAGCCCAGAGCGTCAGTGATGCGGGCCCCTGATCTTCCAGCCACGGAGGTGGGAGTGGGACAGAGGAAGGTAGCCATGCCCTGGGTGGTTTCCACCGGTGTCCCCAAGGAAGGAGGACTGGAAATGTCCTCTGGGGCTCCTGTGGAAGTTGAGAGAACTTGTGAGGGAAGTTGTAGAAGCTGGAACATGTCTTGTCTTTCGTGTGTGTGTGTGTGTGTGTGTGTGTGTGTGTGTGTGTATGTGACAGTCTTACTCTGTTGCCTAGGTTGGAGTGTAGAGGGGTGATCACAGTTCACTGCAGCCTTGGCCTCTGGGGCACAAGCAATCCTCGTACCTCAGCCTCCCCCTGAGTAGCTTGGACTACAAGTGGGCACCATCATGCCCAGCTAATTTTTTATTTTTTGTAAAGATGGGGGTCTTGATAAGTTGCCTTGGCTGGTCTCGAACTCCTGGGCTCAAGTGATCTGCCCACCTCGGCTTCCCAAACTGTTGGGATTACAGGTGTGGCCACCGTGCCCAGCCAGGAACATGTCTAAAAGGGGATTTCTCACCTGGGCAATGTCACTGTGTTGGCTACTCACACACTCGAGAGGTTGCTGCTGGAGGCCTACCTGGAACAAAGGTCCCAGGGCTCAAACACCCACAGAAAGACCAGGTGCCACTGGCTACCTCCCCAGTGGGTTTTCCTCTGGTGTCTGCGGACCCATGTGCACAGGGCATCCCTGCTCCCAATTCCCCTGAGTAGGGTGCCCCCAGTCCACTGATGTTACTGGCCCAAGAGGGTATGTCCCTACCTTCCCCTAACAGGGGCAGATGACAGGGAAAGCTGCACAGGGCTGTCATCCAACCAAGCGTGTGGTGAGAGTACCTCGGAATTATTTCACAGTTTCCTGCTGGTTTTAGGAGAAGAGATTCTAATCTAAATTATGTTCATAAATTCTAAATTATATTCATAATTCCACACTTATAGCTCCATGGGGCATAAGAAATGTAATTGTTAGTGGCTTCAGGTGAAAAAAAAACCCACAACCCTCCCACAAAGCACAGCACACCACAGATGTGAAATTTGATAACGCTCTTTCCTTCTCTACGAGGTCTTGGCTCCCAGCTGACCATGGCATTCATTATGAGGCAGAAACTACCCGTCCTTCTAGCAGGCAGAAACTACCATCCATTCCAGACTTTGTGAGCAAGTCTAGAAAACAGAGTTGCTGAGATTCGTAAGGTGATCTGGCCAATTCTGCAAGATATGCAGAAACCTTCTAAATCTCCCCTAAACAGAGAGGGAGTTAGCAGCTATTTCTTCCACTAATAGCAGAAGATGGAGTCGAATTTATAGGACCCTAAGTCAGCTGAATTCAAAATTAATTTTTTTTTGAGACAGAGTCTTGCTCTGTTGCCCAGGATTGGGGTACAGTCTGTGATCTTGGCTCACTGCCACCTCCGCCTCCTAGGTTCAAACGATCCTCCTGCCTCAGCCTCCCGAGTAGCTGGAGTTATAGGCACCTGCCGCCACACCCAGCAATTTTTGTATTTTTAGTAGAGATGGGGTTTCACCATATTGGCCAAGCTGGTCTTGAACTCCTGACCTCAGATGATCCACCCACCTCAGCCTCCCAAAGTGCTGGGATTATAGGTGTGAGCCCCTACACCCGGCCGTTATTAATTTAATTCATAACATCTGACTTCCTAGCAGTCAGGTGTTTGAGCAGAGCTTCCTGACCTGGCTGAACTGGTCAGAATCACTTGGACAAAACTTACACAGCTAGTCCTGTCAGATTCGGTAGATCAGAGGGTGGAGGGAGTAGGAATCTGTATTTTTAGCAAGGCCTCCAGGGGATTCTGACACAGAGAAATCCAGAATTGAGTATCTGGCTGTCACATCCATCTGGAGGCAAACGCCTTTGCTTCACATTCTCCCTCTGCCTCAGCCTAAGTCCTAAAAAATAAAGGCAACAAGTAAATAAAGACAGTTTTCAAGATATTCATGGAATGACTTTTTTTTTTTTTTTTTACATTTTTTCAACTAGTTAGGACAAAAACATTACAACGATTGACTTCTTTCATTTAGTTACATAAATAAAATTTTTATAAATATCTCTTTATAAACAATATAAATAGCTTTACAACATAAATACATTTATGCATGACATGAATTTACAAACAGCAATGTTTTACAGCTGGTTCTGTCAGTCTCTTAAAAACTGTCCCTTGTCATCAAGTCGGTGTAGGTGTGTGTGTTTCATGTATATAATATATATATAATATATAACTTTTTATTTTTCATTAAAAAAAACAAATAATAAAATCACAACCCCCTCCCCAAATAATAATAAAACAGCTGGTGTTGTGTATTCCCAGTACCAGGAAAGAAAGAAAGAAAGAAAGAAAGAAATGTAAAAGCCACATTGCATTGGAGGTGTTTCCAGATGCCGGAGCTGATGACCAAAGGTGACCTCAGCACAACGGAGCCAGTTCCCAATCCTGAAACACAGAGTGAACACAGACACTCAGTTCTGGCCCCTTAGCTGAGAAATCCTAGCAGGCAGGGTGGTTCTAGAACCTTTCCTCCCCTTCCCCTAGCAGCTTGAGGGATGTCCCCTGACCTCCGCACCCCCCAACCCACCAGGCCTTCCTGCAGAGGGGAGGGGCCTCCCCCTACACACTCCCCAGGCCCCTTCTGCTTTGCTGCCCCAGCACAGGTGGAACCAGAGTGTCTGCAGCCCTCCTTTTTCCCCCAGTCTAACCACAGGCCTTGCCCTTGGCACTCAGGGAGGCGCAGTGAGAGAAAGAGAATGGAAAATCCCCCATCCTTTTTGCTACAACACAAACCCTCAGTCAGTGCTCGCCCTGGGTTCGTGTGTCTGAGTGACTGTGGATGGAAGGAGAAGGGAGACATCTCAGGATCAGGAATCCTGGGCTCAAATCTCTACTCTGACATTGACTCCCTGGATGACCCTGGATAGCTGGGAGTGTTCACCCATAAAATCGGATAATAGCCACCTCCCAGGGCTGGCTTTTGGATTCAACAGGGAGCCTTGGATTGGGCATCGGCAGTGTCTGGGTCTCAGCCACCACCCAGTAAACAGCACCTCCTTCCTTAGCTGCTTGTGCAGAGGAAAGGGTGTGGGTCCAGGTCCCCTTCAGAAGCAGAGGAAATGGTGTCTCACACCAGCCTTGGGGAAATGCATAGTCATGGGCTCTGGGTTGAGCGTTGTCAGGGAAAACTCCCTGCTAATGGGTGTGTGGGTGCCCCGGGGCCCAAGGAAGGTGGCCTTCTGGGGCATTCAGTGCTCTCCCAAAGGACAGCATGCACAGAGGGGACCTGGGCCAGAATGGCTTGATGAACCCTCCCCCACTCCCTTCTCTGGCTCTGCCATGAGTTTACACAGATGACAGCTGTCTGTGATGTTGCTGGGCCCCAGGGGCAAAGTATTCATTCAGGTTTCACCCACAGCTGGTCTCTGTCATTAGCATTTTACAATCAACACCTAGAACCATCAGCGACCATCATTATGGTGGCTTAGAGCCCGAGTCACCCCCTGCGTGGAGAAACGGCCACAACCTCAAAGAGTTTTCATTAATGTGACAAATACAAGCTGTCTTTCCCTTTAACCCCAGTGCTATATCCTGGGCATCAGCACCAGGAGCCTGCAGGAAGAATGTTCTGCTCTCTCACTGGGAGTGGGGGGCAGTGAGGGTCGGGTTTTTATTTTTCATTTAAAAAACCCAAATAATAAATCCACAGCCCCCTTCCCAAATAATAATAAAACAGCTGGTGTTGGGCATAAGCCGGTGTTGAGGATGTTGATGATAAGTGTTCATCTATGCTAAGAGAGCTAGTAGGAGATTAATGAACCCCCCTGATCAAAGGGGTTGAGAATTCTTAGCAATGTGGATTCCTCCTACACAGCATCTTTCACTACCCGTCTGGTCATCACTTGGTGACCACAGACAGCCAGGCCCAAGAACAAGGCCCCTATGGGAATGCGCATTCCAGGTACGAACCCATGGGAGAGTCGCTAACATTTGTTCTGGTTCTAAAGTTTGAACTTGATGCTTAAATCAGACTGAAAATTTGAGGCCTCAGACTCCGTCTCTTTGTTGTTTAGACAGGAGAGAAGAGAGGAAAGGCATTCCAAGGGTAGCTACTGAAGGCTGGTCCCCAAGTGTCAGAATCATTTTTCTCCCTGTGCAGGGGAGAGTCAAGATCACAGACAACTGCAGCCTTTGCAGAACTGGGGAGAAGCCCACAGCCGAGGGAGGTCTGGCTGCAAAGAGAGGAAGGGCACTGGTTAAAACCTAGGGCAGGTGGGAGTGGCCATGGGCTAGGGTGTGCTGGTTTCTCTGGTCATTGACAAATATTTCTGAGTCTGTACGGGGAGCAGTGGGTCCTAGAGTGCCTTAGGCGAGCACTTGGCCCTTAAGCTGTTCAATACGGGGAGGTGAATGGGTTCACAAACTGTGAAAAAGTGTTCTGTACTGTGAAAAAGAGACAGTGTGCTGGAGAGGAGCTCTTGTTTCCCTCCGGGGGAAGACCCAACACTGACAAGGGTTTCTGGGGTGGAGACAGCAGCTTTCCCATGGCCTGGGATGGGACAGTCAAAGTGTGGGACAGGCAGTGGCAGCTGCTGAGCTGGAGGCAAGAAAGGGAGAAAGCCGAGTGAGCCTGATCCTAATGCACATGACTGTCAATGTCAGAGGCTGGGATGCTGTTATTCAGTGGGCACAGGCAGGCGGCAGGAATAGAGAGGAGGGAAAGAGGAGAGGTGAGGCTCTCTGCAGCAGTAAATTACCACCATGCGGCACCCGGCAGGGGGTGACAGTAGGGCAGAGGTTTCCAGCCCTAGTGCGGGGTGAGATCCCACACCAGAAACGGAGCCCAGAGCACCGGTTGGGCGGGGGACAGGGTTGGTGAGGGACTCTGGGATATGTCGAGTTTGAGGGTGGGGCAAAAAATATTTACTTTAGTATCTTTCCTATTCCCTGAAATAGTGCCACAAGCACTGAGATTCACCCCTGAAGCCACCGGGCTGCAGCTCCCCGGACAGACCAGTTTGCCCACTGCCTGGGTTTAGAGAAGGGACAGGACCCTGGATAGACCAGTTTGCCCACTGCCTGGGTTTAGAGAAGGGACAGGAATCGGAGTGCCCCAGGCAGAAGGGCGCCCTGACGGTGCCAACAGAGGGCTACTCTCGCTACAGGGGGCATGGTGGCCGGCAGATGATCAATGTCCCTTGGACTTGTGGGTGTAACCTTCCTTCTCTGCTCCCACAAACCCATGATCTCCCCTCAAGTCCCCCACCAGCTGGCCAGCTGGGGCCAATGCTGCTAGTTCAGCTAAGGTGCAGGGGTGGGTGAGACGCCACCAAGCCTGTTTCTGCTTCTCTAGAAGAAGCCTGGTGGATTCAACCAGGCTGAGCCATTTCTGACCTTGCCAAAGTTCCCCGATCACTTTATCCTTCGCTTTCTTTGTCTGTAAAGGGGGATAATAAAGGGGGTGGCCGGCAAACGCCTGGCACAACTTGAGCAAAGCCGGGCCGGGCTGGGGCTGGGCGCGGGGTCGGCGGTACTCACCGCCGCCAGGGGGCGCCGCACTAACATCCCAGGCCGCTCATGGAGCCGATTCGGTCCAGCTTGAGGCCGAAGCAGCCCTTGGACAAGCCCTTCTTGTTGGCTCCTTTGTATTTGCGCGCGTTGGGGTGCTCGTGCAGAAGGCGGGCCCACGCTGCCCGCGACTTGGTGTCCACGCGCAGGTCCCGGAGCAGTCGCGATCGGTCGCCCTTGAGGTTGGCGCCCCCGCCCCCGGGAGCCTTGTCGCCCTTCTTCTGACCGCCGCCCGCAGCCTGCGGCTCGGCCAGCTCCTCTCCCGGCGGGGTTCGCGGGACCTGTCCGAAGAAAGAGCGGGCAGGTGAAGGGACGCGCGGCTGCAGCACGGGGGACTTTGATGCTCCAGCCCCACGCGCCCGCCGGCGCGGGGGGTCCCTCCTGAGCCCAGAGCCGCCCCCACCGATGCCGGCCAGCTTGGCCCCGCATCCACCTGCCACGCGGCCGCCTTCTCCGCTCCCTCCGGAAGCCCCCTGCCCTCCCCTCCTTTGCTGCTCGCCCGGCAGGCCACGCTGGGGCAGGGGGCTGCGCATGGGCCGGCGTTCTCCGGAGGCTGGGGGAGTTGACCCCCGAGTCCGCGCTTCGAGGGCTCCCCGGGTCTCGCCCACGCGCATCTCGGAGGAGAGAGCCGCCTGCGTTCCCTCTCTCCTGGGTCCTGCGCGCCGCATTCTCCAAGCCCCCAGCCTCCCACGACTCTCTCAGGCTCGGCGTCCCCACGACAGCACCCACCTTCGGCGGCGCTCCGGGCTTGGCTTCGGAGGGCCGGAGTGAGAGCAGTGTGAGCAGCAGGGCGCAGGCCAGCAGCTGGGAGAGATGCATGGTGCCGCTGGAGTCTAGGGGCGCAGACGGGCGGCAGCGAGGGCGCGCGGGTCGGCGGGCAGACCAGCAGGCTGGTGCGGAGCAAGCTGGCTGGGCTGCAGGGCGAGCAAGCTCCCAGTGCTGCGCGGCGCCGGCTGGGTGCGCTCTGAGCCCGTGACTCCCCTCGCGCCTTTATAATCCAACCTGCCGCTGATGTCATCCTCCCGCCCACCGGGCTGCCCGGGCCAATGACACCACGCACGCGGCCGCGCCGAGGGCCGGGAGGGGGCCGCGGGGGCTCCCCTCCCTTATCCCACCCCGGAGGGATCCCGCGGTTCTGCCGGCTCGCTCCAGGCTGCACTTGGAGCTGCAGAGCGGCGCGCACAGGGGAACTCCATTTGCAGCGAGCGCGCGCCCTGGCCTGATGAGCATCCGTGCGCCTGGTGCCCTGTGCACCCACTGGGTCCTCAGCACACTCACTCTACCTAGAAGGGATCTATAGCTCTCTTTGCAGGTGCAAAGACAGGCTCAGAGGAATGAAATTACTTGCCCAAAGTCATACAGGCAGAAAGTTGGCGCTGCCCGAAATCCACGCAGCCCTGCTGGTCGCCAAACTCTTCCCTGGGCACCTGACAGCCGCGGGATGGGCATTGCAGCTCCGCCTCTCACCTGCTCGCCAGGGCGGGAGCGCAGACCACAGAGATGTCGTTAGGTTGGGGAGGTAGAGGATGGGGTTGGAGGACTGGGGTGGGAGGCACAGGGAGAGCGGGGTTCGCCTGGGCCGCGGCGGGGAGCGCAAGTCTTCCGCACTGGAGAGTGCAAGCGTGTCGCCAACCTGAGTGTTTGAGCGCGAGGCGGGAACGAGGGACTGCGAGCGCGGAACCAAGATATTCATGTTCATGCGTGTGCTCGGCGGCATCGTGTGCTCGCCAGTTATGGCTCTAGGTTCACGTTCAGCCGGTTTCGGCTACACAGAACGTCCCCGGGTCTGACTCCGCTGGTGAACTCGGTCTGTGGGAACAATGCGCACCTGACCTTGCCTGCACCCCCGCGAGGATCCGCTGCTGGGAGAAGCCCGCTCCAGTATCCTGTGCACTTTCACAGGCTGGGGAGGGAGCTTCCTAACCAGCGGCCCGGTCCAGCCTCTGCCAGCCGTGACAGGTGGTCAACTTCCCACTGTTGACTGTAGAAAGGTCCTCGTGGCTCTCGGGACACGGCCACATATCCCTACCACTCACAAACTTGCTCTCCTTGCTCTGAGCTTCTTGGTCCCTTGGGCACTAAAGAGTGTGGTGGGCACTTGGGCACTGCGGTGTGGGCCGCAGAGGCGGAGAGCCCAGATCCCCCAAATTGAGTGAGGTGCACGAATCTATGACTGGCTGCTGCCGAGCAGGACGCAGGCTGGAGAGAGAACAAATGTTGCCGCAGGAGTGCAGTGGCTGTCCCCAGGCGTGAAGAGGATTCCGCGGAGATAGTAGCCCAGACCAGCTTTTCCAGGGAGAGGAAGCTGTGCCTGAGGCAGGAAGGCAGCTGGAGTGAAGAGGGGTTTTGAGCACCAGGTTCCTCCAAACCTCCCTCTTCCCTCCGTGGTAGTGAGCCTGGTCCCAGAGCTGCTAAGGCAGCGGCATCGTGGTCTGCTCTGTAGGCCCTTTGCTCAGGCTACCCCTTCCCACTCTCATACCCTGAGGCACAACATTGGAGCAACCACTCCACAGGTCCTTTTGCTTAGGAAACAGCTAACACCTGAGGTCTGAGTTTGGGGCAGCAAAGTTTCCTGATCTCCAGGAAGATCCAGACATCAACAGGGCACCTTTTGTGGGTTCTGGTGAGTTGACTCACCACCTCCACGCAGCCCCCCAATTCCTCTCTGGGCTAACACCCACAGAGTGGCACCACTCTTTCATTTGAGGAGAAAGGAAGAGAGGAACGAGAAGGCGGAATAGGGAGGGGTATCCAGGTGGGCTGTGAAAGTTCCCTCTGCTTTTTGCCTGCTGTGCAAAGAAGGTTGTTACTATTTGGAACTTCTCTGACACTTACTTTTTTAATACCTGTTTAAAGAGCCAGGCAGAGCCACACAGACTGACTCCAGAGTCAAGCACTGGGCTGGTTTCCAGGGGCCAGCAGTACATCCTCTAAGGCCTTATTAAGGGCAGGTTGGAAGCTTCTGCTGTTCATGGCTGCTTCCTTCTGCCTGAATGTCCTTAGCTGGTCCTTCCTGTCTTCTATGTTCCTGGATACATTCTCATCCAGATGATTGCCCAGTGACTATCTAGGTCTCCTCTCTGTTTGAGCTTTGAGGCTAAATTAGTAAAACTGACACCCCCAACCTACTGTGGCAGAGCCAATTCCCTGGACTCACCTTCCCCTCTTTGGAAGGGAAATCTGGTGAGCTGCCACTCCTGACCACTGGGCGGTGGTCATCTGCAGAGGGAGGCTTCGCCAGTGCAGGCTGTGGATCAGCTTCTACTTAGCTGGGGCCTGGGAGGTGGGGTGGGTAAGAGTCAGAGGCCCGGGCTGGAGGGACTGCCGGGAGGTGCGTCATCAGCACGTAACGGTCTTGGAGATGAAGATTTCCCCTCTCCCTTCGCTTTCCTTGCCTGGGGAACTGCAGAGGAGGCCTTCTCTTCCTCCTGAGCCTAGAGTTGGAACTCAGGCCCCTTCTTGCTGCTTTTCCCTCATGAAGTCTGCTGCTTCTGCCCCCAGGCCCCAGGGGCATGGCCTGGGAAAGTCGAGCTCACTGAGCAGCTGAATATGAGCTATTCAAATCATTTTATTGACTGCTCAATTTTAAATGTCCTCCTAATGGCAAAAGAGGGAGATAAGGTCCCAAGGCCCTGGTAATTCTGTAAGGAATCCTGTCATTTTCACTGATCTCGCTGATCTCCCGGTATCTCCTGAGCATCCCCGAAGCCTACAGGGTTCCATCCCAGCCAGGAAGAACCCCCCAGGAGAGAGACATGAGCTTTGTAGGCTGAAAAGGACAATGACAGGGAAGGGGACAGCTCAGGCTGAGGCCACCCAAGGAGGGCTCCTCCTCCAGCCTGGACTAGCAGGGTGGGCTTCCTGGAGAAGGAAAAGTCTGTGCTGAGCCCGGAAACACAGGAAGAGAAGGGAAGAGAAGAGGAAAACCTCGATAGAAAACCAGGCTAACAGTGGAATGTACTAGAGTCAGGCCTAGAGGGGTTCTGTTTCAGAAAAACAAAATGAGACACCTCACTAAAGGCAACGCAAAGGGCAGGGGAGGCCGGTGAGACTGCAGAACCCCACGTGCCCAGACCTAGGGAGGGTGGAGTGCTTCAGGCAGGGGTGCCCAGAGGCAGGCTGGGGAGAGGCAATTCTGAGGTCGTTGGTGTTCTGGAGGCAGGGGGTGTGATGGAGAGAGGGGAACCTGCTGAGCTCTTGGGGGTGGGAAGGGCAAGTGAGCTTATTGGGGGTGCCTGAAGATGAGGCAAGGGAAAGGGGGTCAGCTAGGTGTGGGGGGAGTGGGAGGGCGCAGGAAGTGGGAGACAGAGCCAGCCTGAAACATGCAGAACCTTCAGTGTCAGAGGGTTGCATGGGTGAGTCCAGGGTGTCGGATCTGCCACAGTAGGCTGGGGGTATGCAAGGCCTTCAGCATCGGAAAGATGCATGGATGGGACCGTTTTCTCCCTTCTGGTCCTCTGAAGGGCGGGACCTCATTCTGTGGGTCCCTCTTCACTCTTTCTCTCCTCCCAGAAAGACAAGGTGCGACTCTCACTCCTACTGGAAAGGGGCCCTTCCTTGGGACAGGTGATGTCTGGCCCGGAATCAGGACGTGATGGAAAATGAGAGTGGGCCCTGGTCAGGATGCCTGGTGGGAGAAAGGTGTGTGGAAGGGCTGCTGGGAGGCTGGGGAAGGAGCAGCTAAGACAGGACTGTCCAGCCTAGGTCCCCAGGAGGGAGGAACAGGAGCCCCGCAAAGCAGCGCCCCCTCCTGGCCCCAGGGTTGCAGGGGAGGGCGCTCAGGCACACTGGAGAGGAGGATTGCAGAGCCGCGCATCTGTTTCTCTGCAATTATTTATCCCAGGGCCTCCTTCCAGCTGCATAATTTCTCAGAGAAGACACTAAACAGGCAGTGAGCGGGTCTTGAGGCCAGGCAGGGAAATTGCTGTGGGACCCTAGCCAAGTCCTGTCTCTGCGTGGGGCCCTTAGTTTCATCACCTGTAATTAGAAAAACACCGTCTTTGCCTTCTAGACAGGGCAGAGTGAATCTGGGGCCTGATAAGTGGCTTCCAACCTCTCCCTGGCCAAACACAGCAGGAAGCAGCTGAGGCGGAAGAGAGATCTGAATGTCACTGCATGTATACTTGTACTTCTGGGTGGGAGGACCCCTGCAGTCTCCGAAATTCCCCAGGACTGTTTAGTGGTGCAGCCCCTCAGAGGACACAGAGGCTGGGCCATGGCCAGGTCTCCTTGAGCTTGGTACCTTCCTCCAGGAGTCCTGCACCCATGGGGCTGGACTGGAGTACCAGAGGAGCCAGAGGCCAAGGAAGCGTCATTCATCCTTCACGGGCCAGAGATTCCAGGAAAGCTTAACCTCGTTGTACCATGAGTCTTTGACCCCAAGACACCCCCATCTGATGAGCCAGCTGCCCTCCTTCCCTTTCCCAGGGGCCCTGCCAGCACCTGCTCCAGATGGCCTCCAACCCCACTGTCCTACGCAGTCCATGACGTCAGAGTTCATTCCTCCTTTCCCCTGCTTGCCAAAAAGAAAAGACAGGTCCTCCACAAATAGGCTCAGTTCCCTGGGGGAATCAACAGCTCTCCATCTGGCTGTCAACGGGCAGGTGAGTGGGGCAGGGACTGAGGCCTCAGCCCTGAGAAAGTGAGCAGGGTAGTGAGCAAGAGGACCTCCCCAGCAGAAAAGAGCTCAGCACCCCAACCTCAGCTCAGAGCCTGCACCAGATGTTTGCAGAGCAAACGGATCTGCTGCCAAATTCTTGCCCTGGGGACAAGAGATTGTCTTGGCTAGACTCTGGTAAAATGTTGGTCATATGGAGCTTTTCCAAGCAGTGAGCCACTCTTTTCCTGCTCCGGGGGTCCCTGCAGTGAGCCCACCTTCTTGGTCTGTACCTGGAGGAGAATGTCTATTGTCTGGTCTTGAAGACCTTGTTTCGGATTTGAAAGTGGCCACAGTCTCCAAGGAGAAGGGGGCTTCTCCCTATGGATAGAAGGGACCCCTATGTATCTTACAGAAGCCCCCTAACTTGGCACCTTTCCAGAAGGGATCATAGAATGGACTTGCTAGGATCCAGGACCACCAGTCACCTCAAGGGAGCCATGCCTCTGGATTTTTCCAAGCCAGAAACTTCTCTGCAGACTTCTGCCCCGTGAGTGTGTCATCACCCACTGCCTTCTGGTGAGCGGTCAGTTTCTAAGATGTGAATGACCAGAAAACACTTGTAAGAAGTAGACCTGACCAAGCCAGATGCTGATGAGGGATGGAGGGAACAAACTTATTGCAATCTGGGCTCCACAGGGATTGGAAAACACTTTTAAGCCCAAAGCCATAAATTGTTCGAAAAACCACCATTATGCTGGTGTGAATTGCCTCTGGGCCCAGTGTGTAACCTTACACAACAGACGTTTCCTGAGGATTGCCCAAGAAGGTCCCTGATGTCCAGTGTACACTTGGCAAGGAGAAGAAAGGTCGTTCTCCTGAAATGATGGCCTGTTTTGCCTTGTGGGAGAAATAATTTACGAGATAAAGTCCCAGCTTAGAATTGTGGAGGGTTCAGAACTTCCCAGGAAGCAGCTGATTAAGGATGTTGATGTCCACAGAGGTGGTAAGGGGTAGAGGCGAGTGTCCATGTGACGTGGGCACGTGTCCATCCATGGTTGCTGCTGCCCAGCATCACAGCCCACTGGAGAAGCCGAACCATCATGTGCTTGCTTTCTTGGGCACCCTTGCAACCGGTGCCTGGGTATGTGACCTGGATTGCCCCAATTCCATTGCACCAGCCCTGAGTTTCGAATTGGGTGCCATCATCTCAGAGAAGCCAGGTCTTCAGGGAATGCTCTGAATCATACTACAAGAGGAGTTCCTGGGCAGGGTGATGGTGGCAGTAGCACCCACTGTTCTGTGACAGAGTTGTCATTGATAAAGGCTGGCACATAAAGGCTGGCCCCAATGGCTGCACTGAGGTCCTCCCTCCACCTGTTCTGCGCTTGATAGTGGAAACTGACCCTGGGTGAGTTATTCCCAAGCCTTCCTGACTGCCCAATGTAATGGTGCAATCTTCACTCATTGCAACCTCTGCTTCCCAGCTTCAGGTGATTCTCCTGCCTCAGCCTCCCGAGTAGCTGGGATTACAGGCTTGTGCCATCATGCACAGCTAATTTTTGTATTTTTTGTAAAGATGGGGTTTTGCCATGTTGGCTAGGCTGGTCTCGAACTCCTGACCTCAGGTGATCCACCCACCCACTTTGATCCCAAAGTGCTGGGATTACAGGAGTGTGCCACCACTGTGCTGGGCCTCCAGGGCTCTTTTAATGCGTTCCTTTTCACTTCCCTCAGCCAGAGTCGGCTTCTGTTGCTTACACATCAGCCGTAGGCATCTTCATGCCCTTGGTGCCCACTGCTTGGCCTCCCCCACACTCCGTTCTTGGAATAACCATTCTGCCAGAGCCCTACTGCCCTCACAGACAGCTCCTAATGTGAGAGTGAGGACATCTGGGGGTGTTCTTGCCTTCCTCCCTCAGGGATGGATAGAAGGGCAAAGGGGATAACGTGGAGAGGCAAAATTAGGAGTCCCTGATTGTTCCCCTATGGAAATAGCAAGATATCCTCAGGGCAGTGTTCAAGGACTGGGCCCAGGTCGACTGCTAGCACGGCTGTCTTTAAAAACCATATTCAAAATCATTTGATGGAGATGATTCTAATGATCACACTGCCTCTAAAGAATGAGTTGCTGACCACAGCTTGCAGCCTGAAGGGGGAGCGTTCACGTAGATAAAATGAATGAGACATAAGCTCATATGCATTACTAAATCAAGAAAATATTTCTAACTTCAGCACCTTCTTACCCATTAGATCTAAATGTGTTCCTCAAGCAGAACAGGCATCACTGAGCTCGCAGACACGGGGTGGCGAGTGAGGTGTTACAAGAAAATCCGGAAAGCTGGGGGGTGGCTGAGCCAGGGAGGGCAGGGGAAGGCCTGGAGTCTGCAGGGTGGGAGACAGGGCATCTGGCTTCAGAGGACAGAGCCCAGACGGTGGAGCCCTGTTCCTTCCTGTGACCCGAGGAAACTTTGCAGGGTCGGAGAAGTTGTGTCAGACTCTGGGCAGCCTGTCCCCAGACTCCAGATGCTAGACCCTGCCTGGACCCCAGGCATGCCACCTTCTCTCTGTCCCCTTGAGTTCCCTGGGCAGCAGAGCAGCGGGCAGAAGGAGGGCCTGGGTTGCTCCCCGAGAACCTCCCAAAAGGTGAGGTTGCTGGAGGAGTGTGTGACCCTCAGGAGTGCTTCTGGCAGAAGGGCCTGGCCAGTACCTGAAGGGAAGTGAGAGAGCCCAGGAATTTTTTCCAGGGTGCGCCCACTCTGCTGAGCCCTGAGGCTTACCCTCCGTGGGACTGTGCCCGTCGCTCCCACAGGCTGCTCCCCTGGCTCAGCACAGGCAGCCAGGATCCAGACGTGGAGTCCCTCAGCTTCTGAGCATGTTGTTGTCACAGCCCTAGTGATATCAAAGCTTCCTTCTCTCCCTCCACCAGCTTTTCCAGGGAACCCCTGTGTCCACCTCAGTAGCCCCAGCTCCCAGCCTACTGCCTGCTAAATTGATAGGTGCCCAGTAAATGCACAGTGACTGACTCCCAGCACTGCACCGGGCCTCAGGCACAGCAGGGACAGGCCGCCTCTGCCCTAAGACAGAAGGTGCTGGCAAAGTGACCAGCCACCCCATTTTGCAGACGGGGCTGTGGAGGAGGCCCCTGCTGGCTTCATGGTCTGCCCTCAGCCACACAGGCTCAGCAGGCTGCTGCAGCCACATGAGTGAGTGGGCTGAAATCCAGCGAGCCACGGGGACCGGGCTGGGCAGCGAGCAACCCTGCTTCCCTGAGAGCACATGTGCCGAGAGGAGCGGCTGTCTCTACCCCGCGCGCAGTGGGCTCCCGCAGGAATGTGGTGTGTGGCTTGGCAGACAAACGGACACAGCTCCTCCACCACCTGTGGCCTTTTTCAGGGTCGGGGGCGGTTTAGAGCCCTGGGGCCTCTGTCATATCTGTTAGTGGCCATTTCTCTGGGTCCTCACTGTCCCTTTTCCCATTCTTTCCCTTTAAGTTCTGGGAAGTCTGGAAAGGACGAGGCCAGATTGATTGGGAATGTTGTGGCTGGAAGGTTTAGGAAGGCAAGAGCCCTAGTTTCAGAACACCAGCACTCTCCGTGGCCAGTGTGCAGTGGTCTGAGGCCAGAGCGTAGGAAGTGGGAGGGGTAGGGTTTTGAGGCCTAGACAAGGACCACCACCCACAGGAACAGAGCAGGGCCAGGCGGACATTCTCTCTCCAGTTGCCTGTGAGATCAGGACTGCTGGGACTCACCTGGGACTCCATTGCTGCAGGACCTGGCACACAATGGAGGCCCTCTTTTGTGAGACTGAATGAATGAACCAGCTCCGACCTTCTGGGAGAAACCTCACCCCATACCAGCCACCCAGGGTCCCTGAGGGCAGGGCCTCTATTTCTCCCCGCTCTCCCGTGCTCAATGACTCCTCTGGTTGACACCCACCTGGGAGATGGCCTCTGGGCTCAGGGTTGCTGCAGATTCTGGGACTGACACAGGAGAGACAGAAACAAGATAGCGGTTCAGCCTGGGCAGGGCCTGGAGGCCGGGCAGGGTCCACCTGGTCACAGACTAAGGCCAGGCCATCACTAGGGGGCAGGGCTGGAGTGAGAGAACTGGCTCAGCCCCCCAGGACAGAGGCTAAGCTCACACAAAGCTCTCTGTTCTGCCTGCAACCGCAGAGTGGGAATCAGGGCAGCCCTGTGTCTCCTGGGGGCACAGAACAGGGGCTGGGGGTTGGGAAAGGAGGGGCCCCTGGCAGTTGTCTGACCCCAGGAGGACTTGCCCAGCAGCAATGAGCTCATGGGCACTGGAGCAGAGCTGGGCATTGACAGGAAGGAAACCGCATATGTTTGCTGGAGATCTGGAGATGTGGGCCTTTCACATGAGCTCATGTGATAAGATGCTCCCAGGCCTCACCAGGCCAGGGGGCCACGGGCAGCTGCTTCTGTAGGAGGAGCCCCATCTGCTGGCCCCTCTGCTGGCCTCTGCCCTGCACACACCTTCTCTTGCTTTCTTGGAAACTGCAGGCTGAGCCCAAGGAAGATGACCTGGCGATGCTGAACTTATTTGGGTGGAATGATGAATGGCCCCTTAAAAATCAATGCTTCTGGCCGGGCGCGGTGGCTCAAGCCTGTAATCCCAGCACTTTGGGAGGCCGAGACGGGCGGATCACGAGGTCAGGAGATCGAGACCATCCTGGCGAACACGGTGAAACCCCGTCTCTACTAAAAAATACAAAAAACTAGCCGGGCGAGGTGGCGGGCGCCTGTGGTCCCAGCTTCACAAGGGAGGCTGAGGCAGAATGGCATAAGCCGGAGAGGCTGAGAGGCTTGCAGTGAGCCGAGATCAGCGCCCACTGCATTCCAGCCAGGCGACGAGCAAGACTCTCCGTCTCAAAAAAAAAAAAAAAATCAATGCTTCTTAGAAATTTGGTATAGAATATTTATCCAGTGTTACAGTGCAACATAAACAGAAAAGTCAAACTAACAGCAAAATCACATACAGCTCACAGATCTGTTCCGTCCATTGTCCATTCCATGTTTCCACCCAATCCATTCCATTTAATTATCCATGTCCTAAACTCCTCATGTCCATCTCTACTCTCAGAGTTTTCCTCTTTCCCCTTCTCTCTTTCTTTCTTTCTTTCTTTCTTTCTTTCTTTCTTTCTTTCTTTCTTTCTTTCTTTCTTTCTTTCTTTCCTCTCTCTCTCCTCCCTCCCTCCTCTTTCCTTCTCTCCCCTTTCCTTTCCACCTTTCTTTCTCTCTCCTCCTTCCCTCCCTCCCTCCCTTCCTTCCTTCCTTCCTTTTCCTTCCTTCCTTCCCTCCCTCCCTCCACTCCTCCCTCCTTCCTTCCCTCCCTCCCTCCTCCCCTCCCTCCACCCTCCCTCCCTCCCTCCCTCCCTCCTCCCTCCCTCCCTTCCTTCCTTCCTTCCCTTCCTTCCTTCCTTCCTTCCTTCCTTCCTTCCTTCCTTCCTTCCTTTGTCTCTTTCTTTCTAATTGCTGGTTGAAAGGGTTTGATAGCATGAGCACTCTTTGTGGTTTGGTTGAATTTTGTCAGCCCTGTGCCAATGGACATGACCTGGTATATGGGCTTTCTTAAGTATTTTTATCAGAGTGTTAGATATATTGATATTATTATTTTCATGTTTACTATGAAATGGCCTTTCACTGTATTGCTTTTCTATGCTTATGTACAGATGTTTACACATTTTTGAGATGTTTTGAGTGCTCATAGCCTCCTGCACTTTTCTTTGACTACATGCTTGTGTGGTCGCCTGACTCAGGCCATTTCTCCCAGGGGCCATTTGTTCCTGGAGAGCAGGGATCTTGTTTGTTTTGCTCTCTGCTGCCCCAGCACCCAGCCTGGATGAGTCCACTATAGAGGCTGAAAGTGGGGACCACATAGTGGCTTTGATTCTTGCGAACTGGGTATTTTCACCTACATTGCATAGACAGGAGACTAAGTTCAGAAATGTTAAGTACTTGAGTAAGCACCATGGCTGGGACTGAAACTCGGAAGTCTGTCTGCCCTGAAACCCACACTTTGTCCTGACACAAATGTCTCCGTAGATAGGGGCAGCATATGCTTTTATATTCTTCTGTTGTGGTTTTAAAAAATGGTTGTGTGAGTGTGTATGTGTGTGTGTATTTAACTTTAACCTGTCTGGAATGTTCTGTGGTAAATGGTGAGTAAAGACCTGTTACTCACATGTCACTATCATCCATTTCCCGTATGATGTAGTGATAATTGTTTCTTTCATCATTTTCTTTTCACTCGATTCATGATAAATATTCAACCCAGATAAATATGTTCTGTTCTTCCGTAAAGTTTTGAGAGCTACTGCATATGTTCTATAGACTGGTAGGCATTTCCCCTGGTTTTGCCTTAAAATAAGAAAATTTCCCAAGCAGCTGATTTCTTATATAAATGTTATTTTTACTTTATAAACTTTTATAAAAGTAATTTTAACTTTAATTAGTTGCATTTCATTTTCATTAAACTTTCTTTCTTTTCTTTTTCTTTTTTTTTTGAGATGGGGTCTCGTTCTGTCGCCCATGCTGGAGTGCAGTGGCTCGATCTTGGCTGACTGCAACCTCCACCTCCCAGTGATCAGCTCGCCTCGGCATCCCAAAATGCTGGGATTACAGGTATGAGCCAACGCGCCCGGCCTCATTAAACTCTTATTATGGATTTTTAACTTTATTGTATTGTGATCAGATAATATAACTTCTACAGGTTGAATATCCCTTATCCCAAATGTTTTGGGCCAGAAATGTTTTAATTTTGGATTTTTTTGGATTTTGGAATATTTGCATTATACACTTACTAGCTGAGCAATCCTAATCCAAAACTCTGAAATTCAGCATGCTCCAATAAGCATTTCCTTTGAGCGTCATGTTGGTGCTCAGAAAGTTCTGGATTTTATGCATTTTGGATTTCCAAGTTTGGGATTAGGCATATTCAAACTGTAATATGTATAAGATTTGAACTTTCTTGAGATTTTCTTTTTCTTTTTTTTTAAGACAGAGTCTTACTCTGCCACCCAGGCTGAAATGCAGTGGTATGATCACGGCTTACCATAGCCTCGATCTCCTGGGCTCAAGTCCTCTCAGCTCAGCCTCCCAAGTAGTTGGGACTATACATGTGCACCTTTACACCCAGCTAATTTTTTAAAAAATTTACTTTTTGTTTTTGTTTTTGAGATGGAGTCTTGCTCTGTGGCCCAGGCTGCAGTGCAGTGGTGTGATCTCGACTCATTGCAATCTCCACCTCCCGGGTTCAAGTGATTCTCCTGCCTCAGCCTCCTGAGTAGCTGGGACTACAGGCGCGTGCCAATACACCAGGCTAATTTTTTGTATTTTTAGTAGAGACGGGGTTTTGCCATGTTAGCCAGGATGGTCTCGATCTCCTGACTTCATGATCTGCCCGACTTGGCCTCCCAAAGTGCTGGAATTACAGGCGTGAGCCACCACGCCTGGCCTTAATTTAATTTTTTGTAGAGACAAGGATCTCACTCTGTTGCCCAAGCTGGTTTTGAACTCCTGGGCTCAAGCAATCCTTCTGTCTCGGCTTCCTGAAGTGTTAGGATTACAGGCTAACCATGAGCCACCATGCCTGGCCAGATTTTCTTCTGTGCCTGAATATTTGTTGTTTTTATAAATATCTCGTGTGCATTAAAAATATGACTATTATGTGTAGGGCACAAAATTTAATATATGCAACTTTCTTAATTATTTTCTGTATACTTATTTTTCAGCAATTAATTTGTAAAGGCTAATAGAACTGGATAAAACCCCCATATATTTGGAAACTGACTATTTCAATACTTGTCTGGACGTTATTATTGCTTTCTCCTGTGCAGCACCAACTTCATTTGGGAACTCTCCCTCCACTCTAACCCTGTTTTACTGTGGCCTACCAATCTCAATAACCCATCTCTTTTATTATAGACGCAAGCACATGACCCAGATCCAGCCAGACCCAAGCCCCCAATAGGTCAATGACAGAAACGTAACTCCAGCTATAAGGAACTTTATTGGTTGCATAACCAGGAAGTCCAGGGCAGGGGGCTATTCGCTGGCTCAGAGGCCACCAGATTCAGTGACTCAAGTGATGTTGAGCCTCTCGCTTTGTCCTGGTAACTTCTCTGTCTCCATGTGATGGCCTTACTGTCTCCTACGACACAGGTTCTTCCTCTGTGTGGTAGGGGATGCAGGCAGGGAGAGTGATGCCCTCAGATGTCTTCCTCTGATGTCTAGACAGAATCGTATGGAAGGACCAATTGGTGTTGTTGGCATTGTTTGACTTGTTTGACTTGGCCAGTCACTGTGGCCAGGGAGATGGTTTTTCATAGATTGGCCAGATTTAGCTCAAGCACCCATCTCTGGCGCCCCAGAGGCGAAATATGGAGATTGCCTGCCCCAGCAGAACCCTGGAGAATGAAGAAGGGATGAGTCTCTAAAGGAAAATGGATTACTGTTAACGAAAGGATCAGAGAAAAGGGTGTTAGGAAGGGAAGAACAGGTGTCTACAATGGGCTGCACCCCCTGGCTATACGATTGGTTCAGGGATGGGCATGTGACCCAAGCCAGCCAATTAAAGAACTTCCAGGGATTTGTTTTCTCTCCGTGGAGCTGGCAAGCGTGAAATCTCTTTCCTGTAATGCTAGGTGGTTGGCCTGGAGCTGCCTATGGGCATATTCAGTCTCTGAGTTCAGTCACACTCCTGTTGTGTCAATTTTTTGAGCCAAGGACCACTCTGTTCCCTTTGTGCTTAAGCAGATTGGAATTGGGTTTCTGTTGCTTGCAACCAGAGACCTGCCCAATGCAGTACTATTATGCCTTCCTTCCACTGTTTATACTTAATAATATAAAGTGACCTTCTGTGTCCTGTGTAACCTGCCCTAGATCACAGTTTATTAAGGGGCTGAGTCAGATTAAACCCAGGTGGGCTGAACCTAGGGCAGCACTTTGGGATAGCTGATCATTTCACAGAAAGCAATTTGGTCTCCTCACCAGGGGATGGTGGGGGATGACTTCTGAGGTTCCAGTCTACCATGCAGGCCTCAAGCATTGTAACTAGATTTTTTAAAATATGAAAGGTTTTACTTTATTTTATTCTAATTAAAAAAATAAAAATCACTTTTTTTCCTATTATGTAACTTGGGCTGCATTACCAAGTTCATGTGAAGATTTCTCATGTTAAGATAAGGTTGAGCAGAAAATTCTTAAAAATCTGTTTTCTTGACCATTTCCTGAATTATTTTTAAAAAGGTATCACATAGTCATTAGAATACAGATAATACAGGGCTGGGCATGGTGGCTCCCACCTGTAATCCCAGCACTTTGGGAGGCCAAGGTGAGCAGACTGCTGGAGCCCAGGAGTTTGAGACCAGGTTGGCCAACATGACGAAACCCTGTCTCTACCAAAAAAAAAAAAAAAAAAAAATTACAAAAATTAGATTAGCTGGGCATGGTGGTGTGAAACTATAGTCTCAGCTACTCAGGAGGCTGAGGTGGGAGGCTCTCTTGAGATTGGGAGGCAGAGGTTGTGATGAGTTGAGATTGTGCCATTGCACTCCAGCCTGGGCAACAGTGAGACCCTGTCTCAAAAAAAAAAACAAAAAAAACCAAAAAAAAAACAACAACAGATAATGTAAATGATACAACTGAATGTGAAGGAGAATACCTCCAGGCCCCTCACCATGAAACAGTTGTTCATATTTTGGTCAATATCCTTCCAGAAATTTTTCTAGGTATATAAAATACATAAAGGTGCATTTATTTTAATAATACTATTCAATTGGATTCTAATATGGTTTTGTAGCCTTTTTTTCTACTTACCCTCACCTCTGGAGCATTTCTTTGTGGCCCATACAATTGTAAGCACTTTACCTGAATTATTCATGGAATCCTCCCATCCGCTCCATTCCACATGACTATATCTAGAGTTCTGTCATCATTTTCCATGGCATTCTGTTGAATGGAGGTCTCGTAATTTATTTAAATAGTCACTTCCCTATTGATGAACTTGTAGGTTGTTTCCACATTTTTACTAAAATATAACAAACTGACCACAGATGGATGTGAATACCTTAGATCTTGTGCTATACTGTGATTACTTTAATGGGATCAGACAAGCCAACCCCATCCTGGTCTCGCACGACCCGGTTTTTCCACTGTCAGATAATGTCCTGGGGCAGGAAGAATAGGGTGGATGGGGCCTTTGATGAGGATGGCAGAAAAGGATCTTCTCTCTGGAGCTGAGGGTTGGGTCAATTGGGCCTGGCTTTGCCATAACAGGGGCACTGGGGCAGTTCCAGAGGCAGCAGTGAGCTGTCCCTGGCCACCAGGAAGCAGGTGCTTCCCTGTGAGCCGGCTGAGCTGGGTCTGGGCATGCGCAGTGACGTTGCTGCTTGTGCTGTGCTTCCCTGTGGTCTCAGACACCCATGAGAGCCTGGCCTTTGCTCTGCTGGTGGATTGAGAGGAGGGGCCAGTGCCAAGCTCTGAATGGAGTAGCCAAGGGAGCTTTAATCAAGGTGACAAATGGTCGTATGCATCTAAACTCTCTTCACGAAATGATGACGAATACACAAGGACTTCCAGTGGACAGGTGATAGGGAGCCCTATCGCACACAGGGGTCCATACTTGCATCACGGTATGGGTTTGCTCAGCAACACTAAGGCAAAAGAAATGTCACCTTTAAAACTTTTTCCAAACCAGATTAAATACGGCTCAGCCTTCAGCTGTCCTAATGATAGAATAGTCAATTTCATCATTTTGGGGAGCTACTTCTCTATCTTAGGATTCTCCAAGAGTCTTGGTGGGGAGAAGCGTTGGAGTCAGCATTGTGGCAACTCAGAGGGTTTTACTGGGGGAGTTTCTCGACAGCACTATTCACATGATATGAAAACTAATAGGGGACTGTGGCAGAGAGCTGAGAGCATGATCGCGGAGCCTCCCGACCGGACCTTTATCCACTGAAAGTAATCCCTCATGGAACCACGACCATGCAGCACAGAGAATAAAGAGAGAGAATGTGGGGGCTGAAGAGAGGTGTGAACAACAACCAGCACTGGTGTTTCTCTTTACCCTGGTCTAGGGAATCCGCTTCTCACGGGGAGGAGCCTATTCCCGTCTTGTGATCGCGGCTCCATGGGCAAGCCCTGGGTGCTGGGCCAAGTATGAATTAGGAAGGCTGTGCTGTTCTGAGTTCCTGATGCTTTCCCAGGACACCTGGAAATGGCGGGAGGCTGCCTCTCTTCCCCTGTCACCTAAGGGACCACCGAGGGAGGGGCTGGTCTCCAGGGCGGCAGCAGAGGCAGCGGAGAGCAGCACCAGAGCCGTAGGGACTGTTTCTGAGCCTCCCGGGGAGATTTCACTGTGGTTGGACTGGCAGCGGCACTGCAGCCAGCAGAGCTATGGGCTGGGGCCACCTCAGACATTGGGGCTGCAGGGCTGGAGGTACCAAAGCCAGCCATGAGTGCATGGAGGCTCACAGCGAAAATTCACTTTATCTGGTTGTGTGCTTGAGTTTCACAAGAAACTTTCTTCATAAGAAAATTCGGGTTTCCCTCAAGATTTTTATTGCAAGTCAATGCCTTAGACAAGTTTATATCTCTGGAAAAGATAAAGTCACTTGAAAGATGGAAATATTTAGTCAACAAAGAACCAACTCTTCCAAATTTGTTGAATCTAGTTCAATAAATTGTTTCAGATCCCATATTAAAGGTCAGCATGAAAATAAACTTCAGTGTCATGATTTTGTAAGGATCAGTAAATACAATGGATTGAGGGTTAAAATAAATTAACTTAAATACACACACACACATTTCACCTGTTTTGAAACAAAGTAAATTTATTTTGTGATGGCTTTTTGAGATATAATTCACATACTACACGATTCACCCACTTAAAATGCAGAATTCAAAGGTGTTTAGTTTAGCCACAGTGTTAGGCTACCATCACCATAATCAATTTTAGAACATTTTCATCACCCTGAAAAGGAACCCTGTACCCCTTAACCATCAACCTCCAATCCCCCCCTACCAGGCCTTGGTAACACCAATCTACTTTCTGTGTCAATAGATTTGCTTTTTCTGGGCCTTTTAGATACATGGAATCATACAGTAGATGTGGCCTTATGTGTCTGGTTTCTTTCACTTAGCACAATGTTTTCAAGAGTTCTCCATGTTGTAGCATGGATCAGTCATTTGTTTCTTTTTATGGCCAGATAATATTCCACTGTATGAATAACACCACGTTTTGTTTATCTTTTCAGTAGTTGATGGACATTTGGGTTGTTTCTCCTTTTTGATTGTTATGAATAATGCTGCTATGAGCAGGTATGTACTTTTTTTTTTTTTTTTTTTTTTTGAGACAGAGTCTCGCTCTGTCCCCCAGGCTGGAGTGCGGTGGCGTGATCTTGTCTCACTGCAAGCTCTGCCTCCCAGGTTCATGCCATTCTCCTGCCTCAGCCTCCCGAGTAGCTGGGACTACAGGCACCCACCACCACACCCGGCTAATTTTTGTATTTTTAGTAGAGACGGGGTTTCACCATGTTGGCCAGGATGGTCTCAATCTCCTGACCTTGTGATCCACCTATCTCGGCCTCCCAAAGTGCTGGAATTACAGACGTGAGCCACTGCCCCTGGCTGGTATGTACACATTTTTGTATGGGTTGATATATGTTTTTATTTTATTTTATTTTATTATTTTTTGAGACATATCACTTTGATGCCAGGCTGGAGTGCAGTGTCATGATTTCAGTTCACTGCAACCTCTGCTTCCTGGGTTCAAGCAATTCTTGTGCCTCAGCCTTCCGAGTAGCTGGGATTACAGGTGTGTGCCATGACCCCTGGGTAATTCTTTTTGTATTTTTAGTAGAGATGGGGTTTTGCCATGTTGGCCAGGCTGGTCTTGAACTCCTGACCTCAAGTGATCCACCCGCCTTGGCCTCCCAAAGTGCTGGGATTACAGGCATGAGCCATGTAATAAAAAACCCACCTATATGTTTTTATTTTCTTGAGTATATATTTATGATTAAATTTGACAAATTATTCCTTCCCTTACTAGTGAAGAATAAAGTGTAGGGGAAAATCAGAAGGAACAATTTATCAAACCGGATGTGGAAAAAAAATACCCGTAGAGTGCTTACTGTATACTGGGTGCTATTCTAAGTGCTTGCTTAGCCACTAGCTATTAACTTCTTTAATCCTAATGGCTATTTTCATTCCCATTTTATAGATGGGGAAACCAAGGCACGCTGAAGTTGAATAACTTGCCCAACGTCACATAGCTGGGAATGGCAGAACCAGAGTTCAAACCCAGGCAGTCCAGTTCTAGACTTTGTACTCAATAAAATGTCTGTGTCATACACACCGGGGAGGTTAACAAAGGCGAACCAAATGTGTCTGCTGTGCTGATTGAAACCACCTGGCCTACCAAACCCTTACATAAAGATGTGACAAGCGAGCCTCCAAGGGTCACTGAAAACTGCTGAAATTCACACTATGGATACCCAGGGGCCCAAATGGAAGTTTTCTCCCAGGATGGAGAAGGTAGTAATGAGTTCAGAGCAAGAGCCAGACAGCTTCCGAATTGTTTCATGTGCTCTTTCGTCTCTCACTAGAGTTTCTCACTTGCTCACCTGGGCTGCCTAATAGCCTTTTCATGGGCAGATCTCATATTCAGAGCAAAGCGTGTTCAATTTACCGACCATCTGTTGACAAGAGGTGAGAGGAGAAAATACTTCCCTTGAGGTGTGTCTAGAAAGAGTTTTAAGAAATCTTTGTAGGCAAACACTTCCTAACAATTTAAATGTAGCTTGTCCATCTCGGTCTCCTCAAAACAGTCATCTCACCAGTTCTACCAAGCCAAGGGTGGTTTGTAGCCAGAATGGCTTTGCCATAGGTGAACACAGAGCTGTGTGTTTGGGGGAGGGGGCAAAGAACACGTGGGGAAGGAGAAGGATCCACCTAAAGATGGTGGGAAGCAGGTGCACCTGTGCATCAGAAATCCAAGGGCTCACCCTGGACTCGTACTACCACTTCATCATCAATTCTAGAACATTGTCATTACCACAAAATAGAAGGGAAATCTGCATTCCACCATAGCCTCATCTTATCCACAGGTTTGTCTAACCATTACCCTTTAGCAATATTAGGTTATGTTTAAACAAAATGGTTTGCAAAATACCGTTAATTAAATAGTCTGTCTCCGTTTTCTTTTTTTTCTGTTGAGACAGACTCTTGCTCTGCCACCCAGGCTGGAGTACAGTGGTGTGATCTCCACTTCCTGGACTCAAGCAATTCTCCTGCTTCAGCCTCCCAAGTAGCTGGCATTACAGGTGCCAGCCACCACGCCCAGCTAAGTTTTGTATTTTTAGTAGAGACGGGGTTTCATTATGTTGGCCAGGCTGGTCTTGAACTCCTGATCTCAAGTGATCTACCTGCCTCAGCCTCCCAAAGTGCTGGGATTACAGGCATGAGCCACTGTGCCTGGCCTGTTGGGGAGCCTTTTTTTGATGCACAGTCAAATCATTGACTAATTAATAATGATGATATGGCTTCCTATTTTCCAATTCTATAATTGTGTTTAATGAAATAGTCTTTTACAGAACATATACAAGTGGACCTATTTAAAAAACACTTATTTATTTATTTATTGAGACAGAGTCTCGCTCTGTTGCCCAGGCTGGAGTGCAGTGAGGCGATCTTGGCTCACTGCAATCTCTGCCTGCCAGGTTCAAGTGACTCTCCTGTCTCAGCCTCTGAAGTAGCTGGGATTACAGGTGCACACCACTACACCCGGCTAATTTTTATGTTTTTAGTAGAGACGAGGTTTCGCCATGTTGGCCAAGCTGGTCTCAAGCTCCTGACCTCAAGTGATCACCTGCCTCAGCCTCCCAAAGTACTGGGATTAAGGGCGTGAGCCACTGCGCCCAACCTATTTTTAATTTTAAATAAAAATAAAAACGTTTCGTACCTGACAACAATTACCCATTAGCAAATACATCTTTAAAATTCCATTACCAATAGCAATGTCAGAAATTAAACACCAAAGGGACAAAAAAGAACACTTAACTAAGTAGAGAACTGGAGCACATGCCTGCATGGGAAGATGTACTATTACCAAGAAGTAATTCTCCCCAAAGTACTGCATAAATTTTACATGATTCCAGACAAAATCTCAATGGGTTTGTGAATGCGGAAAATCTGATTCTAAATTTTCTCAGGAATAATAAATACATGTAAATAACCAAGAAGGTTTTTTAAAGTCTTAAGACATATTTATCCTCTTAGATTGAAAAAATGTTATAATACTAATTTAGGATGTGTTTCTGGTGAAGGAATAGATAAGGGGAAAGAAACAGGAGTTTCTGACAAAGGCCAGGTTGATAGAGTCAGTTCTCAGTGAACTGGACCTGATGACTAGATTTAAAATAATAATACCAGCGAGGGCTGGGCGCAGAGGCTCACACCTGTAATCCTAGCACTTTGGGAGGCCGAGGCAGGGGTGGGGGTTGCCTGAGGTCAGGAGTTTGAGACCAGCCTGGGCAACGCGGCGAAACTCCGTCTCTACTAAAAATACAAAAAGCAAAATTGGTCAGGCATAGTGGCGTGGACCTGCAATCCCAGCTACTGGAGAGGCTGAAGCAGGAGAATCTCTTGAACCTGGGAGGTGGAGGTTGAGAATCTCTTGAACCTGGGAGCCGAGATTGCACCACTGCACTTCAGCCTGGGCAACAGAGGGAGACTCGGTCTCAAATAAATAAATAAATAAATAATACCAGTGCATTGTTAAAAAGTCCCATGCATGAATCAGAGCTAACATACACATACTCACAAGGCATCTTGTGAACAGAACAACCAGGTCGCTGGTGGGTGCCTTGTGCTGCTGCACTGAGGACTCCCTGCTTACTGGCCAGAGTCACACGGGTCATAGGCCAGGCTGTGAAGATGAAGAAGCTTCCCCTCTAGGAAGCACCCTCACAGCCAGTCCCAGAGAAAAACCTCAGGCTCAGGGAAGCACTCTGGCGATGTCCTGGTGGTATACACAGGGTGATGGGCTTTGCAGCTGGGTTTCCACTAAGCTCCCAGTTCTTGGCATAGTTGTTCCCCAAGATCCCGCTGGTCCAGTTCCTGTGACCTGGAGAAAGCTCGACTCTCCTGTGCCTGCAGAGGTTGAAGGCGGTCCCCTCCTTGGCCGGGCTGCCTGCGCTTCAGATATTGAATATGTGGGTAGAACAGACTTGGGGTTGAGGTGGGGAAAGCCCTCAGCTTCTTCTTGAGGCTGGGAAGTTTGGGGACAGCTTTGTCATCTCATACGTGGTAGCTCCCTGGTAGCAGAAGAAACCGAAGTCAGGAATAGAGGGAGAGACTGGCCTCCAGACTGCCCCTAAGTCAGGTGCACCAGCATCCCTTCCTCAGCCTCTTCCAAGAACCCTTCCAGCCTCAGAAGTCTCCCCTCCCTCAAGTTTCCTCACTGTATTCAGGAACGCAATGAGAACATTTTGTTAAACAGTAAATGAGTGTTTGGATACAGGTATTTTCAGGCTGAAGATGCACTCTTGTCTGCAGAGAGAGGCATAGTTGGTGGGGAAGATGTCAGCCAGTTTTTTAAGAAGAGTTCAAGGAGAACACAAGCAGCACCTGAATAAGGCAAATGAGTTTGTTATTTATCTTATTTTCCCCCTGGCTGATCACTTGTCATCCATAAAGTTGAGACAAGAGTATAACTGTTTTTGTTGCATCTGACAAGATAAATCTGGTGAATATGAAGTCTGAGAAGTTGGTTTAAAACGTTCACGGCTAGGGCCGGGCACGGTGGCTCATGCCTGTAATCTCAGCACTTTGGGAGGCTGAGGAGGGTGGATCACCTGAGGTCAGGGGTTCGAGACAAGCCTGGCCAACAGGGTGAAACCTCATCCCTACTAAAACTAACAAAAATTAGCCAGGTTTGGTGGTGCACGTGTGTGATCCCAGCTACTTGGGAGGCTGAGGAAGGAGAATTGCTTGAACCTGGGAGGCAGAAGTTGCAGTGAGCTGAGATCTTGCCACTGTACTCCAACCTGGGCGACAGAGTGAGACTCTGTCTCAAAAACAAAACAAAACAAAACAAAACAAAACAAATTTCACGGCCAGTGTGAGGCAGTGGAAAGCTCCAGTCTTCTATCTCATAGGGGCCTGAGGGGCCTGGTCCTGCCACGGGAGGCAGTGACGTGGAGGATTCTAGGTCAGCAGCAAGAGAAGTAGCCTGATCCATAGTTGGGGACAAAAGAAGGGGCAACCAAGATGTAGACCTGAAAGCGACGCTTGAGCAGAGCTCTTGATGACAGGCCATGCCTGGTTTGTTCACAGAGGTACCATAGGACCTGGGTCCCTGCTAAGCACTTTATATACCTCTTCTCAATCATTATGAGGTAACGATCACTGTCCCCATTTTGCAGATCAGAAAATCCAGGCTTGACCCAAGGACAAGCCTGTCAGGTGCTAGAGGTGGGTTTTCAACCTTTTTGAACCACAGCACCTATTACCTTTATAGAGTGGAAACCAAGAAAATGCCAGTTGGACAGATGGACGGACAGTGGATGCCAGAATGGGTGCTGCTGAATGGGAATGGGGACAGGTCTTTTTGCTAGATATCCTTTGGTGCCTTTTGAGTTCTGCACTGAGTGCTTCTTTCTAAAATAAATACAGAAAATGACAAAGAGGACTATTATCCTACAAGCAGAATAAAAGACCGCTTTTGAAGGATCTAAAATCAGCTTAGCTCCTGCTTTCATTTTTCCAAAAATAAACATTCTAAGCCCAGCACGATGCTCTGACTGCTGCTGCCCCATTCTTGTACATTACAAAGAAATGAGGCAAAAATTGGGCAGGAAATTGTTTGCAGTAAGAATGATAGGACATAGTATTACATGTTACTTCATTTTATTTTTATAATTTATTTAAATTTTAAATTTAAATTGACAAATAAAAATTATATGTATTTATGGTGTACAACATGATGTTTGATATATGTACACATTGTGGAATGACAAAATCAAGTTAATTAACATACTCATTACCTCACTTACTTATTTTATTGTGAAGAGAACATGCTTAAAATCTACTCTTACAGCAATTTTCAAGTATACAATACATAGTAACTGTAGTTACCATGCTGTTCAATAGATCTCTAGAACTTATTCCTATCTGCAATTTTGTATTATTTAACTGACATCTCCTCAAGTCCCTCTCCAACCCCTACCTCAGGTAACCACCATTCTGCTCTCTACAACTATGAGTTCAATTTTTTTTAGATTACACATATAGGTAAGATCATGAAGTATTTGTCTTTTTGTGCCTGCTATTTAAAACTTTATTATGTATTTATTTATTTTTTGAGACAGGGTCTCACTCTGTCACCCAGGCTAGAGTACAGTGACACAAACATGGCTCACCACAGCCTCCACCTCCCAGGGTCAAGAGATCTTCCCGCTTCAGCCTCCTGAGTAGCTAGGACTACAGGCGTCCAACACCACACCTGGCTAATTTTTGAATTTTTTGTAGAGATGGGGTTTCACCATGTTGCCCAGGTTGGTCTCGAACTCCTGGGCTCAAGTGCTCCACCCGCCTTGGCCCCCCAAAGTATTGGGATTACAGGCATGAGCCACCGTGCCTGGCCCTTGCTTTATTTCACTCAGTATGACATCCTCTAGGCTCATTCATGTCGCAAATGACATGACTTCTTTCTTTTTTAAGGCTGAATAGTACTCTATTGGGTATATATACCATTTTATTTATTTATTTATTTTTTAGTTTTTTGAGATAGAGTTTCGCTCTTGTCACCCAGGCTGGAGTGCAGTGGCATGATTCGGCTCACTGCAACCTCTGCTTCCCAGGTTCAAGTAATCCTCCTGCCTCAGCTGAGATTACAGGCATGTACTACCATGCCCGGCTAGTTTTGTATTTTTAGTAGAGATGGGGTTTCACCATATTGGCCAGGCAGGTCTTGAACTCCTGACTTGAAGTGATCTGCCAGGCTTGGCCTCCCAAAGTGCTGGGATTACAGGTGTGAGCCACCACTCCAGGCCTCATTGTGGTTTTAATTTGCAACACTGCACTTTAATAAGAAACTTTACAAATTAGTTGAATTGAAGGCCTTAATAGAGAATTGGGTAAAAATCATGAAAAAACAATATACTCAGAAGAAAATACTTTTACAGCACCCAAGAGAAGTCAAACATCTGTAGTAATCATAGAAATGTAATTAAAATGTAAATGAGGCACTATTTTTAATCACTAGTTCTAAAAAAACACTATACCCAATTCTGACAAAAGTGTGGTGTTTTGAGGCAGAATTAAATTGATACAATATGTGTTTGAAATAGGTACTGATATATATCAATTGTCATTGATACCTTCATATCCTTTGATTGAGGAATCTCAAGCTTGTATAATATGTCTAAGGAAATTGTCCAAAAGAACCTGAACCAAATATACAAAAACCATTATTGCTCCATCATTTATAATGTTAAAAAATTGAATGTAACTACCGTAAGTAAACTTAATAGAATATAATAGTCTTTGAAAACAAAAATCATTTTTCTGAAGAAAATAATTTAATGCATGTGCAAAGATTTATCTGCATGAATATTCACTAAGCATTGTTTATGATAATAAAAGATTGGAAATAACCTATGTGTCCAACAATATAGTGTAATTTTTTCAAATAACTAATATAAATAATAAATAATGGAAATTCATAATGTGGGATACTATGTGTTTATTTAAGTTGGTGCTATAGAATTACATTTGTTGATATGTAGATGCGACTACTTCTACATTTTTGGAGTGAAAAAGTTATAAAGGAGTATTAAAGTATATTCCATTGGAAGACTCACACTTCTCAATTTCAAAACTTAATACAAAGCTATAGTAACCACAACAGTGTGGTACTGTCATAAGGATAGATACATAGATCACTGTAATAGAATGAAGAGACAGAAATAAACCCATACATTGATTTCAAAAAGGATCTCAAGACCATTCAATGGGAAAGGAAGAGTCTTTTCAATAATTGGTACTGGGACAACTGGATATCCATATGCAAAAGAGTGAAGTTGAACTCTTATCTCACACCATACAAAAAAATGAACTCAAAATGGATCAAAGATCTAAATGTATGAGCTAAAATGATAAAACGCTTAGAAAGAAACAATTGTAAATCTTCATGACCTTGAATTAGGCAACAGTTTCTTAGATATAATACTTAAAGCAAAAGCAACCAAAAAAATGAGTAATTTGGACTTCATCAAAAGTAAAATGTTTGTTTGTTTCATCAAAGGACAGCATCAAGATAGATAATGAAAATGGAATGTAATTACTGTACATAACCGACAGAATGGGAGAAAAAATTTACAAATCTGATAAGGGTCTAGTATCCAGAATATATAAGCAACTCTTACAACTCAACAATAAAAAAGACAAATAACTCAACTGAAATATGAGAATATGAGGGAGAGACTTGAAGAGACATTTCTCCAAAAAAGATACACAAATGGTCAATAAGTACATGAAACAACAGATGCTCCCTATCACTAGCCATTAGGGAGTCCAAATTAAAACTACAATGAAATACTACTTTACTAGATGATTTACATTTCACCAGAATATCTGTAATAAAAAAATGAAACATAACAATTGTTGCCATTGTGGAGAAATTGGAACCCTTATACATTGCTGATGGGAATGTCAAATGGTGTAGTTACCATATGATCCAGCTTATATGACCCAGCAATTCCACTCTTAGGTATGCAATGCATAAGAACTGAAAAAAATGCTCATGCAAAAACATGTATATGAATGTTCGTAGCAGCATTATTTATAATAACCAAAAAGTACAGAAAAATCCAAATGTCCATCAATTAATGAATGAATGAGCTAAATGTGGTATATCCATATAAAGGAATATTATTCAGCCATGAAAAGGAATAAAGCACTGATTCATGCTATAACATGATGAACTTTGAAAACATTATGCTAAGTGAAAAAAACAAGTCCAAGGGACCACATATTATATGATTCTATTTATATAAAATGTACAAGCTAAGGAAATTCACAGAAACAGAAAGTAGATTGGTGGTTGTCTAGGGCTAGGAGGACAGGAGGGAACTGAGGAGTGACTGGTGACTGCTAATAAGTGCAGGGTTTCTTTATGATGTGATTGAAAGTATTCTAAAATTGTGGTGATGATTGTATAACACTGTGACTATACTAAAAGGCACTGAATTGTGTACTTTAAAATGGTGAATTTTGGCCAGGCGCAGTGGTTTATGCCTGTAATCCCAGCACTTTGAGAGGCTGAGGTGGGCAGATCACTTGAGCTCAGGAGTTTGAGATCAGCCTGGGCAACATGATGAAACCTGTCTTTACCAAAAAAATACAAAAACTATTAGCCAGATGTAGTGGTACGCGTCTGTGATCCCAGCTACTCAGAAGGCTGAGGTGGGAGGATCGCTTGAGCCTGGGAGGCAGAGGTTGCAGGGAGCCGAGATCACACCACTTCACTCCAACCTGGATGACAGAGTGAGACCCTGCTTCTACTAAAATATAACATAAAATAAAATAAAATAAAATAAAATGGTGAATTTTATGTTGTGTGAATTATATCTCAATTTAAAAATTTCAAGAAAGAATATTCCAATCCAAACGTATGTATGTGTATGTATGCATATCTGTCTATCTGCTTACTTATTTATCTGTCCACCTATCTCTGGGTGGTAAAATTACACATACATTTTTAGTTGCTTCTTCATAATTAAATGTATCATCTAAGTTATTTCGAATGAGTATTTATAATTTATAAAATAAAAAAGTTTTAAAAAGTCTAAAATTAACATGGAAGATACTGATTCATTTTCTAAAAGAAGGGATATAAAATAGCAGTGCATCCTGCAACTATGTAACACAAATATGTGGTACTAGTACTGGAAAATAGAATAAAATGAAAATAAGTATGCAAAAGTGGTGACTTTATGTATGAATTTAAAAATTAAAAAAATTTTTACTGTAATCTTTATGTTTACAAGTAGATAGAAAATGACCACATTTGCCTCAAAAATGAAATGGATCTTTGTTTATTTATTTAATATTGAAAATGTTAATGATAACATTATCATGTCTAGGCACCTTTTTCTGAAAAGCCACTCATTCATTCTATAAATATTCACAGCATCAGTTTTCCGTTTCTTCCTTGAACTTTCCCTTTTACCAATTTTTCTGTTGTTCTACCTGAGTTTTCTTATTCTTCTTGTGTTACTTTTCATGGAAAATTGTTCACTTCCTTTAACATTTCAAACTCATTAAAGTTTAACTTTGAATAGAATTTCCCAATAATTATAATGATTATGTAGTTTTCAAATTTTGTTTCCCTTATATTCTTTTGGGTATGTAGTTGGTTATACCTCAGTATTAGTGGTTTGTAAATATTATATTAATTAATTTTTATCTTAGTTTTGCATATTTGGCATATTTTCTAATTTCTATGATTTCATATTTATTACTGCCTTTTACAATTTGTTATATATATTTTAAAAATTTAGATGTAGATCTAGTTATTTTTCTCTCTCTTTCTTATTCTTATAGGAAGAAAAGATACAAAAGTTCCTCTGATACAGCTTTGACCATGTACCTGTTATCTTTTTCGGTTTTAATGTCTCTATATTTCGCACTGCCTTTTCAACTCAGTCGTTCTATCATGGAGTATTTCTTCCATTCTTATCTGGCCATGTGCAAAATGGTGGTATACTGCCTTTCTCTATAATTTATTGAATTGCAGTCTGAATCAATGTGTGAAATCTTTTCTAATAATACCTTTGTCTTCAAAATTGCAATTAATTTTTGTAAAAGCTTCGGGTACACTTGAGAAAGCTGTTTGTTTCCCAGTTTTTCCTCTTTGGAGCACTTCGTCCAATCACATCCCTTTGTAGAAGAAAAAAATGGAGGCCTCTGAAGTGCAAGGACTTGCTGGTGATTCCTCAGTAGAGCTGGGGCAGAGCCTGTGGTTGGGGCCATTGAATGTAGTATTATTGAGAGTTTATGCTAACACGCTCCAACAGTACTCTCCCTTGCTAATGCTCCTTTCTGTTGAAAAGCTACAGAGCCGGGCTACCTTAAGCCAAATATCCTGTTTTGGGGGCTCTCCTTCTCTGCAGCCTCCCTGCTTCACAAAACATCATGCTGACCTGTTAACCTTGGTCTTCTGTTTGGCTTTGTCTGAAGAAGGAATTCTTTCCTAGCGGCCTGGCTCCTCATGCAAATAGACCTCCAGTGGGTCCTCCCGCTGGTGTTTTGGGCTTGCCTAGGTATGCCGGACTCCTGGGATGAACATAATAACTTAATCAGTCAAGCTGAGACTCACCACACTTACTTTGTGCAAGCATGACTTATCTATGCTAGGCTTTTAAATTATTATCTTTTTTCTTTAAGTGTTTGTGTGTTTTAAAATAAGATGCATGTGTAGATTTTGTCTTTTTAATCTAGTTTGTAATTCTATTTTTTAAATAGGAGAATTCAGTCCATTTACATGTAATCTTATAATTGTTGTAATTGTGTTTTCTGGTATTTTTCTCAGGTAATAAAATTATTTGTGTACTCTTTAACTTAACATAGGATTTCCATTTTAAAAATTCATTTAAAGTGTTTTAAAAATTCATTTAAGTGAGATCGAATTTAACTTTTTTTTCTTTTCTTTTTTTTTTTTTTTTTCAGACAGAGTCTCTCTCTGTCGCCCAGGCTGGAGTACAATGGTGAGGTCTTGGCTCACTGCAACCTCTACCTCCAGGGAGAATCAAATGATTCTCCTGCCTCAGCCTCCCGAGTAGCTGGGACTACAGGCACATGTCACCACACCCGACTAATTTTTGTATTTTTAGTAGAGAGGGGGTTTCACCATGTTGGCCAGGCTGGTCTTGAACTCCTGACGTTGTGATCCACCCGCCTCGACCTCCCAAAGTGCCGGGATTACAGGTGTGAGCCACTGTGCCCAGCCGAATGTAACATTTTTTGAACAACTCAATTTCCTCATGTTTTTCTGTCTTCACTTACCTACCCCCAAACAGCCTGTGCTTCTTTCTTTCTCTCTTTCTCTTTCTCTCTCTCTCTCTCTCTGAGATAGAGTTTTGCTCTGTCACCCAGGATGGAATGCAATGACGCCATCTCGGCTCACTGCAACATCTGCCTCCCAGGTTGAAGTGATTCTCCTCAGCCGCCTGAGTAGCTGGGACTACAGGTGCCCCTCACCATGCCTGCCTAATTTTTGTATTTTTAGTAAAGACGGGATTTCACCATGTTGGCCAGGCTGGTCTTGAACTCCTGACCTCAGGTGATCTGGCCACCTTGGCCTCCCAAAGTGCTGGAATTATAGGCGTGAGTCACTGCACCCGCCCATTTTTCATATCTGTTCTAACTCAAAACCATTTTCCTTTCTTATATAGAAATACAGAATTTTGGGAGTAATTTACTCATCCTCTCTCTTCTTAACCAGGTCCTCTTGGTTTCATTTGGTTTTGTTTGGGTATTCTGAAAACTTTTCTCTCCAGTTAAATATTTTATTATTTTTCCTTCTTTTGTACACCAGCAAATTCAGCTTTAAATCCTGTTAAATATTTTAAAATATGATTGTTACATTTTATTACAACTGTATATCCCTGCTTTCAGACTGGACTATGCATGTTTGTGGAGATATCAGGCTATGCTACATACAACTATTATTTCTCCCTGCCTACATGCCCTTCATTGAAATTGCTACCTCCCTCCAGATAAGTATACATACATATCCCCTAGTCCCTACAACCTGGGCAGTCATAATTCCCCTAAGTGAATCAGTTTCCTTGGCTCAACTGATTGGCTCCAGTGGACCCCTAATTCATATCAATAGGTCAATCCCTATGGATGGTCAATTCATAGTCCTGTTTTTTCTGAGACAGAGTCTCGCTTTGTCACCCAGGCTGGAGTGCAGTGGCGTGATCTTGGCTCACCACAACCTCTGCCTCCCAGGCTCAAGTGATCCACCCACTTCGGCCTCCCAAGTAGCTGGGACTACAGGTGTGCACCACCACGCCCAGTTAATTTTTGTATTTTTTTGGTAGTGACAGGGTTTTGCCATGTTGTCCAGGATGGTCTTGAACTCCTGGGCTTAAGCAATCCACCCACCTTGGCCTCCCAAAGTGCTGGCATTATAGGAGTGAGCCACTGTGCCTGGCCACACAGTCATTTTTCACTCCTAAGAGTGACCACTTCTTATTAAATGTCAATGTTAGCAAATATATATTCACAATGTGCTCAGGCACTGTTCTAAGTACTTTACATGCATTGACTCATTTAAATCTCATATCAACCTCATGAGGTGATATGACTATCATTATCTACATTCCACAGGCAAGGAAAACGGGCAGAGAGGTCGAGTAACTTGTCCAAGGTCACACACAGTGAGTAACTGGTTCAGTTAGATTTCAACCCAGCAGTTTGGCTCCCTCTGTCCTAACTGTTATGCCGAATTGCTGCTATATTGAATTTGCAACACAAGAAACCCCTTTTTGTTATACCAGCTACATATGAGGCTGGTCTCTGGCAGGCAGTAAGGTACAGAAGAAAGTAAAATCTTGTACCTCCCATTTCAGTGAATTCCCCAACAAAACAAAGGTACAAGCATTCTGGGTTTTGTGAATTGAATGCCATTTTTTTTTTCTCTTTTAAAGTGTAAAAGTTATTAGATGCCACTTGTAGCTGGTGAGATGTATCTGTGATTAAAAGAGAAAGTTTAAAACCAGAAAAAATATGCAAGATGGAAGACATGAGAAAGAAAAGATAAAATAGAATGATGACAGAGTATAAAAATTAAGACAGATTTAAAGCTAAAAACGTGCGAATAAAAACGTAGAAAGGACAACACTGTAAATCAGGGAATTTTCTAAAATCCACTTTAATTTATTATTTTTTTTAGACAGAGCCTTGCTCTGTCTCCCAGGCTGAAGTGCAATGGCACAATCTCAGCTCACTGCAATCTCTGCCTCCTGGGTTCAAGCATAAAATCCACTTTTAAAGTAGCGTATATGAAATTAAAAAGAAAATAAAGACGAAAGCACTAGAAAACAAACAAACAAAAAATTAAACCTAAAAGGTTAAGCAAAATATGTTGATAACATCCACATAAAATAAAATTAATAGGTGACATTTAATAAATTAATAAAAGATGACATTTTAAATAGGAGCTATAAGGTAAAAGAGAAATTAAGCTAAGATCTCAGAGGCCAAAGAAAAAGAAATATTCTCATAGGATTTAGATTTTAAAAGTTAAGGCTGGGCACGGTGGCTCATGCCTGTAGTCCCAGTACTTTGGGAGGCTGGGGCAGGCGGATCACAAGATCAAGAGATCCAGACCATCCTGGCCAACATGGTGAAACCCTGTCTCTACTAAAAATACAAAAATTAGCTGGGCATGGTGGTACACATCTGTAGTCCCAGCTACTTGGGAGGCTGATGCAGGATAATCGCTTGAACCTGGGAGGCAGAGGTTGCAGTGAGCCGAGATCACGCCACTGCACTCCAGCCTGGCGACAGGGCAAGACTCCGTCTCAAAAAAAAAAAAAAAAAGAAAAAAAAATTTTAAGAGAAAAAAAGAACACTATATAGAGAAAAAAGAAAATGAATTTTTTAAAAAAACATTACGTTTAAATTGAGAGAAGAGCAAAAATAGACTTTAATCAGACCAAAATTGTATGTTGGAATTAGTGGTCTGGGTGGGTGTAGTTGTAATTGAGGACGCCAAAAACAAGTGGATATGGGAATGATGAGACACTTTTTCTATTCGCCATGGCACTCTCAGCCATGGTGAAGGCCAGGCTCCTGGCATTTTAAGATATCTCTCAACAGAACCGGGGACTTGAAAAGGCCAGCATATCCTGCTTCACTTTGGTTCTTGGAATGTGTTTGATTCTTAGTTTTTCTTTAGCCTTTTTAATAGTCCTTTCATTATCTTTTGCTGCCTTTATGATAAAATTATCATGTGAAAGGCAACTAAAATATGTTGAATGAATGTATTCTATCTTATCTCCTTGGAGTTTTGGTGTTTGATTTGGTTATTACACTTTCACACACACCCCCCCCAACCTTTATCACCTTGACTCATCTCTGACGTTGCAACACTTGTTATTGACCCTGAGTTGCTTGGTTATTTGCTTCTTTCACCGTCCTTGGTGGCAGTGGAATTGGGTGGGGAGGAGACAATCCTCAGAACCTGCTCAGGGGCTGGATTGTTAGGGTGTGGGCATGATGATGAGTGAAAGTGGAGTCAGGGGTGACCCCATGGTGTCTGCTTTTGTGACTGGGTAGATGTAAGTCCAGAAGGCTAGGTTAGGGGTGGTGGTGGTTAGGAATTCAGGTCAGACTGGGACTGAGAGGTTCTGGGGCAACCATAACTGTGTATAAGCCCTAAACTTCCAGAAAGCCTTGGACTTCATAACAGACTGTTATGGACTGAATGTCTGTGTTCTTTCAAAGTTCGTATGTTGAAACCCTAATCCCAGTGTGATGGTATTTGGAGGTGGGGACTTTGGGAAGTACTTGGGTCATGAGAGTGGAGCTTTTACTAATGGGATTAGTGCTCTTCTAAGAAGAGGCCTGTGAGAGACTAGCTAGCTAGCTAGCCTGTCATGTCACAACAGGCCAAGAAGGCCATCTATGAACCAGGAAATGGTTCACCAGAGATGGAATCAGCTAGTGTCTTGATCTTGGACTTCACAGCCTTCAGAACCACGATAAACAAATTTCTGTTGTTCCTAAGCCACTCAATCCATGATATTGTGTTATAGCACTCCCAAAGGACCAATATAACCCCCTTGTCCCATATTTGGGTGTTTCTAAATTCTTCAGCCATACATTTTGAATTTATCGGTTTGCTGACACAGATAACCTGTCACATCTGTTATGGAGAGATCTGTTGTCTTTCAGAGAGTATTACTTCTATCTCTTTTCAGGGAACTTACTGTAATACTTGCTATAATAGGAACATACTGAAGTAATGGACTGAACATATGCTAGTGCGACAAGCCTCTTGCCCCAAGTCTACTACAGAGTTGTTGTGATCTTCCTTTAGCCCATGTGAGGAAGTCAGGGCTCACATCACTTAAGAGGGCACGGTGCGCTGGGCGCTGTGGCTCACACCTATAACTCCAGCACTTTGGGACGCCAAGGTGGGCGGATCACGAGGTCAAGAGATCAAGACCATCCTGGCCAACAATGTGAAATCCCGTCTCTACTAAAAATGCAAAAATTGGCTGGGTGTGGTGGCACGCGCCTGTAGTCCCAGCTGCTTGAGAGGCTGAGGCAGGAGAATCGCTTGAACCTGGGAGGCAAATGTTGCAGTGAGCCGAGATTGCACCACTGCACTCCAGCCTGGCGACAGAGTGAGACTTTGTACCCCCACCCCTAACAACAAAAAAAATGAGGGCACGGTGATATGTCCACCCTAGCCCTGTAGCCTATACACAGGCAGGCATCACACTTTGACAAACGACCAATCAAAATGAGATTTGTCCGTTGAACTTAAGTAAAATAATGGTCTCAGCCCTACTTCCTCTGCTCTTGTCCTTGCTCCTCTATTCCTACTTTTAATTATTTTTGGTTTCCTTGGCTTTACCTCCTATTTCTAGTCCTGAAATCTCAGATTTTCTTTTCATTTATTTTTTGAGACGGAGTCTTGCTCTGTCACCCAGGCTGGAGTGCAGTGGCCCAATCTAGGCTCACTGCAGTCTCCACCTCCCAGGTTCAAGCAATTCTCCTGCCTCAGCCTCCCGAGTAGCTGAGACTACAGGCATCCACCACCGTGCCTGGCTAATTTTTTGTATTTTTAGTAGAGACAGGGTTTCACCATGTTGGCCAGGCTGGTCTCGAACTCCTGATCTCAAGTGATCAGCCCACCTTGGCCTCCCAAAGTGCTGGGATTATAGGCGTGAGCCACTTTGTCCAGCCACAGATTTTATTTCAATCCTTTGTTCTTTTCCTCTTCTGGGTCTTACCCTTCCTTTCCCCACTGGCCCCTCTCCTATCCACTGAATTCCTGGACCCCTGACACTCTCTGCCTCCTGTCCTTGCTGGGCTTCCTCTACCCTCTACATTTCAAAGACAAGTTTTGCTGAAATCACAGTTTTCCTGAGGGCTCTAGAAAGATCTGTGTGAACATTAAAAAGCAAAGGTTCCTTGGGTTCATTTAGGCGTTAAGCAAACATTGATTGAGGCCTATGCGTGTGGCAGGTACTGCAGATGCAAAGTTTTCCACCTTCATGGAGCTCACAATTATTAAGGGGAACCCTGAATTTGCTTAGACTACGGCAACACATTGGCCGGGCATGGTGATTCACACCTGTAAATCCCAGCACTTTGGGACAACAAAGTGGGCGGGAGATTGAGACCATCCTGGCTAACTCAGTGAAACCCCCTCTCTACTAAAAATACAAAAATTAGCTGGGCGTGGTGGCGGGTGCCTGTAGTCCCAGCTACTCGGGGGGCTGAGGCAGGATAATTGCTTGAACCCAGGAGGTGGAGGTTGCAGTGAGCCGAGATCGCACCATTGCACTCCACCCTGGGCGACAGAGCAAGAGTCTGTCTCAAAAAAAAAAAAAAAAAAAAAAGGCAAGAAAAAGAAAAAAGAAATACAGGAACAATTTAATCTCTTTTCCTTGTTTCAATATGGAGCATATGGTGGTGGACTCCATACAGACTCAAGCATCTGTCCACATTCTATTTTCGAAGTTTGGTCTCTGCCCTGTCTGCCTTGCCCTCTCGTATCTCCTCCCCCAGCCAACCTTTTTTTTCTGTAGTGCAATTGTTCGCCAGACTGGTCTCGGAAGTTTGATTTTTCTTTTTTCTTTTTTTTTTTTTTGAGACGGAGATTTCACTCTTGTTGCCCTGGTTGGAGTGCAATGGCGCGATCTCGGCTCACCGCAACCTCCGTCTCCCAGGTTCAAACGATTCACCTGCCTCAGCTTCCCGAGTAGCTGGGATTGCAGGCTTGTGCCACCATGCCCGGCTAATTTTGCAATAGAGACGGGGTTTCTCCATGTCAGGCTGGTCTTGAACTCCCGACCTCAGGTGATCCGCCCGCCTCGGCCTCCCAAAGGGAAGTTTGATTTTTCTATGGTCACCAACGGACACTGGATCTCCATAGCTTGAGAATGGCGGCCATCCCCTCACTGGCATGCTTTCCTCTTGAGCTCTCCCGAACGTTCTGGCTGCTCTTTGGATTTCCCTTTCCTTTGCTCACATCTACAATATTGGTGTTTCCTAGGTCCCGTGCTTAGCGATTGTCTCCTCTCCACACTTCCCTGGGCGGGCCACACTGAACTGTCAGGGGCTTTCTCAACTGCGCTTCTTCTCTCACCTGAAACCCTCTTCCCTACCCTTTCTACTAGGTCGACGTCTCCATCATCAACTGCTCCCCACCCATGTCGGGGTGGGCCCCTTGGGCAGGCTCCCCTAGTCTCCTTTCCTCCGATCATCCCGGGGACGGCATCTGCTTGCTCTGCCATCAGCCTCGCATCCTGAGGGCAGGGACCACGCGGGGGTTGCCCATCTCTGTATCCCCAGTGCCAGCACTGCACCTCGCCCCAAGCAGTTGTCCAATAAATGAGCAGTAAGTAAACGAAAGAATGAGCAAAGCCTTGTCACAGGAAAGGGGCCGGCGGCGTCTGCCGTGCAAGACCTGGCCCAGTGGAGCAGAGCCTGGAGGTTCAGGAGCCGGGTCTGGAAGGCTCCTGCCTGTGAGACAGGGGAGCGGAGCCAGCCCGCGCCTGGCACAAGGCGTCTCAGAGGCCGCCCACTGGGAGCCAACCGTTGCAGCCAGTTGTCCCCACGAGCGAGGCCAGAGAAGGCGCAGCAGCCCCTGGCCTGGCCATTTCGCCCTTGCTGCAGCTGAACCGCCGACTACCAGCTCCTCCACCGAGCACACGCCCCGCGCACTTCGCTCTCGGCCTCGCCCGGCCACCGTCGCTCTCTAGAACTCCGCGCCCGTGACCCGGAAGAGCATTCTCCTTAGCAACTGCGGGACTGCGGCGGCGCCGGCCTCCGGGGAGAAACGGTGAGGCCCTCACTCGCCTGCCCCCTACACCGCCTACTGCTGCACGACCCCTTCGGGACCGACCCGCGGTCTGGCCTCTGGGGGGCTCCGCGGCGCTTCGCCAGGCACCTGCGGTGGCGGCCCGAGAGGAGCGTCTTCCGCCTCTGGCGTTGCTCCCCGGCCCACGCGTCTTCCCTGTCCGGCATCTCCCTCAGTGTCCCCAGCTCCCCACTCTCCGCTCCTGACCGACCCGGCCTCCCAGGCCGCGCTTATAGCGCCGGGGCCTTTGTAGCCTAGGATGGGGTGAGGGGAGCGAGACCAGAATTAGAGCCTGTTGCTGTAGAGAGCACGCTTCCCCAGGCTCGGGTCACCTGTGGATGCGTTCTCAAGGGTCTTGATCGAGATGTTTCAGGACTGGCAGGGATGGGGAGCCTTGGGAATCTTGAATGGCAGCCGCTTAATTATAACATGTTCTTGACGTTTGCGCTTTCCACAGTGATACACTTTATCTGCTTTATTGATCGTAGAGACTCTTTTAAAAAAATAATTTAAACTTTTATTTTAGATATGGGGGATACGCATGCAGGTTACTCACTTGGGTGTATTGCACCCAGGTATTGAGCATAGAACCCAGTAGGCAGTTTTTCAGCCCACATCCCCCATCTCTCCCCTCCTTCCAGTAGTCTACACTGTGTACCGTTCCCATGTTTATGTCCATGGGCGCTCAATGTTTCTACTCCCACTTGTAAGTGCGCTCAATGTTTAGCTCCCACTTATAAGTGAGAACATATGGTATTTAGCTTTCTGTTCTTGTGCTAATTCGTTTAGGATTATGGCCTCCAGCTCCATCTGTGTTGCTGCAAAGGACATGATTTTCTCCTTTTTTTTGTGGCTGCATAGTATTCCATAGGGTACATCCACATTTTTTTGTCCGGTCCACCATTGATGGTCACCTAGGTTGATTCCTTGTCTTTGCTGTTGTGAATAGCTCAGCCGTGAACATACAAGTGCATATGTCTTTTTGGTATAATGGTCTGTTTTCCTTTGGTTATATACTCAGCAATGGGATTGCTGGGTGAAATGGTGGCTCTTTAAGTTCTTTGAGAAATCTCCAAACTGCTTTCCACAGTGGCTGAACTAATTTACATTCCCACCAACAGTGTATAAGTGTTCCCTTCTCAACGGAGCCTAACAGGGCTTGTTTTCTGACTCTTTGATAATAGCCATTCTGACTGGTATGAGATGGTGTTTTCACTGTGGTTTTGATTGGCATTTCTCTGATAATTAGTCATGATCATGTTTTCCATATATTTGTTGGCTGCTTATATGTCGTGGTCTTTTTTTTTTTTTTTGTATTTCTTCTGAGAAGTGTTTGTTCATGTCCTTTGGCCATTTTTAAAAATGGGCTTGTTTTTTGCTTGTTGATTTAAGTTTCATAGGGATTCTGGATATTGGACCTTTGTCAGATGCATAGTTTGGGAATATTCTCTCCCATTTTGTATGTTGACTGTTTACTCTGTTGATAATTTCTTTTGCTGTGCGGATGCTCTAGTTTAATTAGTTCCAACTTGTCAATTTTTGTTTTTGCTGCAGTTGCTTATGGGGACTTAGCCAAAAATTTGCCAAGGTCAATGTCAGGAAGTGTATTTCCTGGGATTTCTTCTAGAATTTTTATAGTTTGAGGTCTTTTATTTTATTTTGAGACAGGGCCTCACTGGCACCCAGGCTGGAGTGCAGTGGAGTGACTGCAGCTCACTGCAGCCTCGACTTCCCAGGCTCAAGTGATCCTCCCACCTCAGCCTTCGGAGTAGCTGAGACTACAGGTGTGCACTACCACGTTCGCCTAATTTTTGTATTTTTTGTGGAGATGTGGTTTTACCATGTTGTCCAGGCTGGTCTCTGGCTCCTAGGCTCAAGAGATCTGCCTTGAGTCACCCAAAGTGCTGGAATTACAGGCATGAGCTACTGTGCCTGACTGAGGTCTTTGCATTTAAATCTTTAACCCATTATGTATATTGTGAAATACAAGGATCCAGTTTTATTCTTCTGCGTATTGCCAGTGAGTTATCCCAGCACCATTTGTTGGATAGGGAGTCCTTTCCCCATTGCTTGCTTTTTGCCAGCTTGTTGAAGATCAGATGGTTATAGGTGTGTGGCATTATTTCTGAGTTTTCTGTTCTGTTCCATGGTTCTATAGGTGTGAGACTCATTTAAATGTACATCTTGAACTGATCCTTTTCTGGGGAATTTGCTTCCCAGTTGTGAGTGAGGTATGGTTAGTATATTCTAGAGCTTAGACTTTGTGTCTTACGAGTTTTCTGCAGAAGGAAATCTTCCTAAGACTGACTAGGTTTGAGAAATATTTCAAGTGAAATTTGCTGCATTGAAGAAAGTAGGGGCAGGTGTTGTTAATAGCCTGGACTTAGACTTCAAAAGACACTATGGCGCTGGAAAACCTCCCCTGATTTGAGTTTGAATGAGTGATACTAAGAAAACTGTAAGCCTTATTTGATCGTGGTTGGATAACGACTTTATTTTTAATCTGATGATGATATGGAGCTAAAACTGAGGCATGTGAACCGTTTTTGGAAATGATGTTATTTGGGGAATAAAATGTGTGAGTATACCAAAATTCATTCAAAACTATAATTTCATTCCAATTTAATAAATATTTATTAAGCATCTACAGCATTATACACTTTAAAGGGTATAAAAGAAATAAAAGACTGCACACATGAAATTATTAGGAAAGCAATAAAATGAACATTTGTTTAAATGCAAAATATGTGGTACAGATTTTAAGTGCTGTAGTAGGTCAGGGTGGAGAAGTCATTTATGGATGAAATGGGACTTGATTTGTCTCTAAAGTACAGATATAATTGTATTGGAGGGGACAGGAAGTCCTAATTCCTTTCTTTATATTCTTAAGAGTTTGGGAAATAGTTCCATGTGGCATTTTGAAGTTCTTATTTAATGCTCTCAGGTCACTTGATTTGTGATCTATTTCTTTCAGATAGTCTTAGTACAAATCTATATGGCATTTTTCCTGTGTGAGATCTAAAATAGTGAAGCTACTAACTGAGGGCTTTGCCACTTAGAGATTCTTTGCTTCTGCATTTGGTGTTAGGTTTATATGAAACACAACAGTTTAAGTATAGTTACTGTTTCATTCATACTCAAGAGTCTTGTGAAGTGTTGCTCTTTTTTATTTGACTGGTATTTCCGAAGTGCTTCCTATGTAGCAGCAACAGTATCAGGAAATACCAAAAACAACTGTTACTTAGCAACCAGTAGGTATGCTTTATATACAGAGGGTGTGTGTGTTTAGCCTATCAGCCTTTGATGCTCAGCATTTTCCTTGAGACATTGAAGGCCAGAGCAATTTATGTAGACATCTGAATTGACTTTTTTTTTTTTTTCGAGTTTAATAAGGGGGCTCAGCTGCTTTGGGCATTCACCAAAGATACATTTGTGAAGATGATGCAACTCTTAAGTCCTCTTAAAAGATGTTTCGTTGCTTTCTTATAGACTTAGTGTTCATTTATTCACTTAATCAACAAATATAATATTTGAGTACTTACTTGGTACTAGGCACTATGCTTGGCATTGGAGATGGGGGAGAGTGAGTGCACATATGATCCCTATCCTCTGCAGATGATACTCAAATAATCACACAAATGCAAAACTGTGGCTGTGACAAGTGTTTTAGAGAAATCACCGAAATGACACTTTAACTGATATCTACAAGAAGCACAGGAAGAGAACAGTGCTCTAGTCAAAGCAGACCCTCTGATGCCATGTCCATGTTGCCCTGGCTGGAGTGCAGTGGTGAGATCATGGCTCACTGCGGCCTCGACCTTCTGGGCTCAAGCGATCCTCCTGCTTCAGCCTCCCAAAGTTCTGGGATTATAGATGTGAGCCACCATGCCCAGCCTGTCCTTTTATTTTATCCTTCAAAAAGTTTTTGTTTTACAGGAGGAGTTTCATGAAACAAAATACTATTGAGCATGAGTACAAGTAAAACTGGGCCTGGAATGAATGAATACATCCCTCTGAGGTCTGGCCATCTGTGCCATTTTTGGTGATGTCAGGGAGGTGGAGACTTGACCAGAAGTCTTCTTCTTTATTTTTTTTTTGAGACGGAGACTTACTCTGTTGCCCAGGCTGGAGTGCAGTGGCACAATCTCAGCTCACTGCAACCTCTGCCTCCTGGGCTCGAGCAATTCTCCAGCCTCAACCTCCCGAGTAGCTGGGACTACAAGCTCACACCACCATGCCTGGCTAATTTTTTGTATTTTTAGTAGAGATGGGGTTTCACCATGTTGGCCAGGCTGGTCTCAAACTCCTGACCTCAAGCAATCCACCCGCCTTGGCCTCCCCAAGTGCTGGGATTACCAATGTGAGCCACCGCACCTGGCTTTTTTGAGACAGATTCTCACTCTGTTGCCCAGGCTGGAGTGCAGTGGTGTGATCATAGCTCACTGTAACCTTGAACTCCTGGGCTTGAGTGATCTTCCCACCTGAGCCTCTTGAGTGGCTGGGTCTATAGGCATAAGCCACCATGCCCAGCTAGTTAAAAAACTTTTTTTTTTTTTTTTTTTTTTTTTTGTGGAGACAGGGTCTTGCTGTGTTGCTCAGACTTGTCTGAAACTCTTGGCCTCAAGTGATCCTCCTGCCTCAGCCTCTCAAATGTTGGAGTTACAGGCATGAACCACTGTGCCTGTCCTGGAATTCTTGTTGTCTTTATTAAACTGAGAGTGGTGGTAGAACAGCACAAGATGCTCCTTTTTGTCATGTAACATGAAGTAGAAGGATCTGATGGGTTTTTCATATAGAAGGTATTTTGTTTGAAACCATAGCAAGAACTTGATGCCTTAGAGTAGTTATTAAGTGACCAGTTATGTTGAGGCAAGACTTGATCAGGTTTAGTCAACTGTTAGTCCACCTACTTTTGATTCCTTTCTTGCCCCAATAACAGGCAGCCTTTGGGATGTACTGATAATGACAGATGAGACACTGGTCATACTGGTAGGATGTCACTTCATGTGGTGCAAAGTACCTTGAAATTATCTCTGATGAAATCAGGAGGGGAGAAGGGCTGATGAAGTGCCCTACCCTCAGTAAAGTATTGGTGGAGTGTCTGGTAGACACTGAGAGGTTGTGTGACCCAAACCAGGAGGAGGCAGGGTTGTATAGTGCTAATTGAAGAATCCTGCTTATACTTCCTTTTTGGTCCTCCTCTAATGAAATTGGATTGTTTCTATTTCTCATTAGGCTTTGATGAGGAAAAGTTTGTGGTGATTATCTAGGTGCTGACGGATTCAGAGAGAAGGCCCAAACATTTCTGTTTAACTTCATTTTTCTGGAGACCAGCTTTCCACATGGGAAGTAGTTGCCTCTTTCTCTGATGTCTGCCATGGTTATTTTTAATCACTTTTAAAAGGTTGAATGCAAAACTCTGGCAACAGTTATACCAAGAAGGAGCTATTATTATTATTGTTTAATCCTTTTACTTATGGCACAGGATTAAACAAGGTCAGAAATTTACTTGTTTCTTTTTAATTTTAGTTAATTTTTGTAAATGAAAAAAATGAATTGTTCTGAGACATTTTTGTTGAAATAATGCATTTATTTTCTTTATGTTTTATTGAATTTTTGCCAGTTCAAATCAGTATTTCATAATAGTTTACAAGTAAGAATGCCTTATAAGTTTTATGACTGAAATATGTCTGATTTTTAATAAATGAATTAGGGCTCAATTTGTGTTGTTTAGGATTATTAATTATTGGTTAAGACCATATTTTTAAAGGTGATTTATTGAGATATAGTTGACAGGTTATAAACTCTAAAGTGTACAATTGGTTAAGTTTTGACATATGTGTGTACTTGTAAGACTATCATCACAAACAAGACAGTGACCATATCTATTATACCCAAAGCTGTTTTCATACCCCTGGCTTCCTGATCCCTATCCCAGATAACTGATTTTTTTTTTTTTTTTTAGACAGACTCTCGCTCTGTCCCCCAGGCTGGAGTGCAGTGGCGTGATCTCGGCTCACTGCAAGCTCCGCCTCCCAGGTTCACCCTATTCTCCTGCCTCAGCCTCCCGAATAGCTGGGACTCCAGGTGCCCGCCACCACGCCCGGCTAACTTTTTGTATTTTTAGTAGAAACGGGGTTTCATCGTATTAGCCAGGATGGTCTCGATCTCCTGACCTCATGATCCACCCACCTCAGCCTCCCAAAGTGTTGGGATTACAGGCGTGAGTCACTGCACCTGGCCTAACTGATGTTTTTATCATTGTACATTAACTTTCATTTCCTAGAATTTCCTCTTATTTTATATAAACGGAACCATACAATATGTGGTTATCCTTCTTTCACTCAGCATAATTGAGAGTCATCCATGTTGTTAAGTGTATCAGTAGCTGATTCCTCTTTATTGCTGTGTAATAATGCATTGCATGGATGTACCTCAGTTTATTAATACATTTACCTACCAATGGACATGTTGGTTGTTTCCAGTTTTAGTTATTAACAAGTGAGTCTTCTATAAAAATTTGTTTACAAGGCTTTGTATGGACCTATATTTTTATTCCTTTTGCTTAAATACCTAGGAGTAGAATGGCTAGATCATATAATAGGCATATGCTTAACCTTTAAGGAAACCGTCAATGTTTAGTTATCCCTAAGTATTTAATAGTTTTTGATGCTATTTGATATGGTTTGGTTTTAGGTCCTCACCCAAATTTCATGTTAGATTGTAATCCCCATGTGTCGAGGGAGGGAAGTGATTGGATTATGGGGCTGTTCTGGTAATAGTGAATTCTCACAAGATCTGATGGTTGTATAAACGTTAGTTTTTCCTGTGTTCTCACATGCTCTCTCACTTGCCTGCCGCTGCCGTGTAAGACATGCCTTTTTCCTCTTTCATCATGGTTATAAGTTTCCTGAGTCTTTCCCAGCCATGTGGAACTGAGTCAACCCTCTTTCCTTTATAAATTACCCAGTCTTGGGTATTTCTTTGTATCAGTGTGAGAATGGACTAATACACTATTAAAATTATATTTTTAAAATTTATATTTCTGATTGCCACTAGTATATAGAAATATGATTGATCTTTTACATTAATCTTCTCTGTCAGTCTGGCTAAGCTCTCTTAGTTCTTATTAGTCCTAGACCTTTTTTTTTTTTGAGATGGAGTCTTGCTCTGTTGCCCAGGTAGGAGTGCAGTGGCACAATCTTGGCTCACTGCAACCTCTACCTCTCAGGTTCAGGAAACTCTTATGCCTCAGCCTCCTGAGTAGCTGGGATTACAGGTGTGCGCCACCATGCCTGGCTAATTTTTGTATTTTCAGTAGAGACGGGGTTTCACCATGTTGGCCAGGCCAGCCTCAAACTCCTGATCTCAAGTGATCTGTCCGCCTCGGCCTCCCAAAGCGCTGGGATTACAGGCGTAAATCACTGCGCCTGGCGTCCTAGAGCTTTTTAGTAGATTCCATTAGATTTTCTATGTAAAGATTATGTCATCTGTGAATACAGTTTTAATTCTTCCCTTCCAGGCTTTTACAGCACTGGCTACAATCCCCAAGTACAATGTTAAATGTTGATGGTGAGAGCAGATTACTTGTCTTGTTTCTTCTCTTAGGGAGAAAGCATTTAGTCTTTCATCATTTGTATATGCATTTTATCACTGAAGAAGTTTTCTTCTATTTCTAGTTTACTGAGTTTTTTTTTTTTTTTTTTAAGAATGAACATTGAATTTTGGTAAGTGCTTTTTCTGAATCTACTGAGATGATCATATGATTTTTTTTTTTTTTTTCTGAGACAGGATATTGCTCTATCTTCTAGGCTGGAATGCAGTGGCATGACTGTGGTTCACAGCAGCATTGACCTTTGGAGCTCAAGCAGTCCTCCCACCTTAGCCTCCCAAGTAGCTGGGACCACAGACATACTACACTGGCTGATTTTTTTTTGTTTGTTTTTTTCGTAGAGATGAGGTCTCCTTATGTGGTCCAGGCTGGCCTTGAACTCCTGAGCACAAGCAATCCTCCTACCTTCATGTCTTAAAGTGTTGGGATTACAGGTGCGAGCCACTGCACCCAGCCTTTTCATTTGTTAATATGGTGAATTATTACATTGATTTACATGTTAGCCATTTGTTGCCTAACAATGGGGATGCATTCTGAGAAATGCATTGTTAGGTAATTTTGTTGTGCAAACCTCATAGTGTACTTTCACAAACCTAGATGTTGTAGTCTACTACACACCTAGGCTATATGGTATAGCCTATTGCGCCTAGGCTACAAACCTGTACAGCATGTGACTGTATTTCATACCACAGACAATTGTAATATAATGCTAAGTATTTATGTATCTAGATGTATCTATACATCGAAAAGGTACAGTAAAAATGCAGTATAAAACATAAAAAATGGTACACTGTATAGGGCATTTACCATGAATGGAACTTGCAGGCTTGGAAGTTGCTCTGGGTGAGTCAGTGAGTGAATGGTGAATGAGTGTGAAGGCCTAGGACATTACTGTGCACTACTGTCGACTTTATAAACACAGTATACTTAAGCTATACTGAATTTATAGAAAACATTTTTCTTTCTTCAATAATAAATTAACCTTAGCTTACTGTGACTTTTTTTACTTTGTAAACTTTAATTTTTTGTAATATTTTGATTCTTATAATAATACTTAGCTTAAAACACAAGCACACTGTGCAGCTGTACAAAAATACTCTTATGTCCTTATTCTGTAACGTTTTTTCTATCTTTTTCTTACTTTTTAAATTTTTTTTGTTAAAAACTAAGACACAAACACACACATTAGCCTAGGCCTACATAGAGTCAGGATCATCAGTATCACTCTCTTCCACCTCGACATCTTGTCCCACTGGAAGGTCTTCAGGGGCAGTAACATGCGTGGAGCTGTCATCTCCAGTAACAATGCCTTCTTCTGGATACCTCCTGAGGGACATGCTTGAGGCTGTTTTGCAGTTAACATTTTCCAGTTAAATTATTTATTTCCAAATTTTACTTTAGGTTTGGAGGTACGTGTACAAGTTTGTTACATGGGTAAATTGTGTGTTGTCGGGGTTTGGTGTACAGATTATTTTGTCCTTTTTGTTGTTTTTTTGAGATGGAGTCTCACTCTGTTGCCAGGCTGGAGTGCAGTGGTGCGATCTGGGCTCACTGCAGCCTCTACCTCCTGGGTTCAAGTGATTCTCCTGCCTCAGCCTCCCGAGTAGCTGGGACTACAGGCACATGCCACCATGCTCGGCTCGTTTTTTGTATTTTTAGTAGAGACGGGATTTCACCATGTTGGCCAGGGTGGTCTCAAACTCCAGACCTCATTATCTGCCTGCCTCAGCCTCCCAAAGTGCTGGGATTACAGGTGTGAGCCACTGTGCCCAGCCCATCTTTTTAAAACAAGTAGGAGTGGCCAGACACTGTGGCTCACACCTGTAATCCCAGCACTTTGGGAGGCTGAGGTGGATGGATCACAAAGTCAAGAGATTGAGACCATCCCGGCCAACACGGTGAAACCCTGTCTCTACTAAAAATACAAAAATTAGCTGGGCATGGTGGTGCGCACCTGTAATCCCAGCTACTTGGGAGGCTGAGGCAGGAGAATTGCTTGAACCCGGGAAGTGGAGACTGCAGTGAGCCGAGATATGCCACTGAACTCCAACTTGGCTACAGAGTGAGACTCAGTCTCAAAAAAAAAAAAAAAAAAAAAAAAAAAAAACCAAAAAAAGTAAGTAGGGGTATACTCTAAAATAATGATGAAAGTATGGTGAATACATAAAGCAGTAACATAGTCACTTATTATCAAGTATTGTGTACTATATATAATTGTATGTGCTATACTTTTATATGACTGGCAGCACAGTAGACTTGTTTACATCAGCATCAACACAAACACATGAGTAGTGGGTTGTGCTACAATGTTGGGATGGCTGTACTGTCACTAGGTGATAGGAATTTTTCAGCTTCCCTATATTCTTATGGGACCACCATAGCATATATGTCTGTCATTGACTGAAATGTCATTATGGAATGCATGACTGTATTAAAAGTAACCTTTCTTTTTCCTTTTTGAGATGGAGTCTTGCTCTGTCACCCAGGCTGGAGTGCAGAGGCGCAATCTCAGCTCACTGCAACCTTTGCCTCCCGGGTTCAAGCGATTCTCCTGCCTCAGCCTCCCGAGTAGCTGGAACTACAGGTGTGTGCCATCATGCCTGGCTAATTTTTCTATTTTTAGTAGAGACAAGGTTTTTACCATGTTGCCCATGCTGGTCTCAAACTCCTGACCTCAGGAGTGATCTGCTTACCTTGGCCTCCCAAAGTGCTGGAATTACAGGTGTGCGCCACCATGCCTGCTCCTAAAAGTAACCTTTCATTCCTGAGATAAACCCCACTTGATTCTGCCATATTCTTATTCTATTTATATATTGTTGCAATTGATTTCCTAAAATCTTGTTTAAAAAATTTGCATTTCTGTTTATGAATGATACTGATTTGAACTGAGTTTCGTAATATCTTTGTTTTTGATATCAGGGTAACACTGGAAACCTTGAATGAGTTGGAGAATGTTCCTTTTCTTCAGTTTTCTGGAACAGTTTGCATAGAAGTGGTATAGTTTCCTTAAATGTTCAATGGAATTTACCAGTGAATCCATCTAGTCTCAAGTTTTCTTTGTCGAAAATTTTTTAACTGCAAATTCAATTTCTTTATGCCATACAAGGCTATTAAAGTTATCTGTTACTTGAATGAGCTTAACACACTTTTCAGAAGATCCGTGTATATATATTTACATGTTTATACACACACACGTATATATTTTTGTAAAAGCTTGAAGAATCAAACAAAATACATAGAAACAAATGATCTGGACATACAGACAAAGCTGTGATTCACCCGCAACTTAAACAAATCACAAATTTCATAGTTTAACATTGGGGGGGAGCAAAACAACAAACAAATAATACATTTTCCACCTCACTAATAAAATATGGGAAGACCTGACTATGAGGGTAGAGATCAAGACTAAATAAAGCTTTATTTACATTAAAATTTAATTTTTATAGAGACAGGGTCTCACTGTGTTGCCGAGGCTGGTTTCGAACTCCTAGAGTTCAAGGGATCCTCCTGCCTAGGCCTCCCAAAGTGTTGGGATTACAGGCGTGAGCCACCATGCCCAGCCTAAAGCTTTAAATCATTGGTAATTATTACAACCTGCAGCCCGGGCTATACGTGTTGCTGGGAGCTGATTACTCCTATATCTCACTGCAGCATAGAGTTTAGTTATGGCTTCTCCCCACAATATTGTGAGTTTAGTGTGGAGAACTGTAAAGAAAAATAAACCCCAAATAATAATTACAACAAATATAACAACAACCACAATAATAATTATAATAATAAACCCCTAAGGGATGTGTGAGCTGGTTTTAATTAAGTAGACCAAGAGATATTGGTTCTGATTTGCATTCATCTCTACAGTAAATAAAACCTTGTTTTTAAAAAGGTTCACATGTTCCTAATGTTAAAACACATATATATACCCTTTAACCTTTTTCCTTTCATATGCAAAGATGTTACTTTTCATTATCTCAAGAATATCTTCTTTGAAGTCTGTGAGGGTGAATTTCAGCCACCAGAAATTGGTGAAGTGGGGGACAAGGGGGTGTGCTTGTCTCTGTGGGTACAAGTCTAAGTAAAGGAGGAGCACATAGGGGCCAAAAAGGGACAGGGAAGGGAAGTTGGAGCAGAAGGATACCTCCTTAGGGGAAGGCAAGAGGCTCTAAGTGGTAGAGCAAAAACATGGGTCCCTGGCAGCAGGCTGGCCGGCATAGCCTTAAGGTCTCAGCTGTCAATTTTTTTTTCAGTCTTTTTTCCTTCTTTGTTTCATTTTGGATAATTTCTCTTGCTACATCTGGAAGTTCACTAATTTTCTTTTCTGTAGTGTCTAATCTGCTGTTTGTCCCATCCGGTATATTTTTCATCTCAGTCGACATGGTTTTTATCTCTAGAAGTTTAATTTGGATCTTTTTTTTTTTTATATCCCAGGTCTCTTAGCCAGTCTTTAGCTTCTTGGACATATGGAATACAATTCTTTAAAAAAAATTTTTTTTTACATAGCTATCTCCTCAAACATATAATACTCAAACATATGTATTTATTTACTTAGAAATGCTGGGGTTTGGAGATGTTAGAATCAATAATGCTTATTATTTCTTGATCCTAAATATTATCAAAACATAAAATAATTCAAATTATAAGTGATAAAAGGATGTATTATAATCTTCTGATCTCTTAGGCTAATAGAATAAACAAATCATCTCTTAAAATACAATCAAGTGATATAGTATTCAGAGAAGTAATTACTAATGTTATTTATTTAGAAAACATATATGCCTTTCAGACTATTGTATCCGTTTGGTTGCTTTCCTTTTATAAAGGAAAGTCTTCAATACACTACAATAATTACTGAAGAATGAGTAGTTTTATCATTTATCTCACCATAATTTAACAAATACTTGGGTATAGAGTTGAACTGGCTTATCTACTGTTTACACTTTTGAAAGGCATTCAATTAAGGTTAGTTTTAGTAAGGATTTTAGAATCTCAGATGGTACTTTTCAGCTTTAGGAAATTGGAATGTGTCCCTGGGCTATGCCCCTGCCAGAGTGCCAAACTGAAAGAATGTAGGAAACCTCTAACCAGGCCCTTCAGGGGACTCTGCAAAATAATGAGGTCACTAGCATGGAGAGCTCTGGACTGTGAGGCGGTTGGAACAGGATTCTATAACTTCTTTCCAATATTATTATTATATATTGTATCTCTTTGAGGCTGAGAATCCAGGGAAGGGAAAGCAGAAATGGGGTTGCTCAACTGAGAGGTTAAAAAAAAGATGAGGGGTGGGCCGGGCATGGTGGCTCACGCCTGTAATCCCAGCACTTTGGGAGGCTGAGGCGGGCAGATCACGAGGTCAGGAGATTGAGACCATCCTGGCTAATGGTGAAACTCCATCTCTACGAAAAAAATGCAAAAAAATGAGTAGGGTGTGGTGGCGAGCGCCTGTAGTCCCAGCTACTTTGGAGACTGAGGCAGGAGAATGGTGGGAACCCAGGAGGTGGAGCTTGCAGTGAGCCGAGATTGTGCCACTGCACTCCAGCCTGGGCAACAGAGCGAGATGCTGTCAAAAAAAAAAAAAAAAAAAAAAAAATATATATATATATATATATATATATATGAGGGATGAAGGACCAGAAGTTGGAAGAAGGAAGAGCAGTCTTGCAAACTTGAGGGAGTGAGGAGAGGAGAGGGATGTGATTAGAGAAAGAAAGCTCCCTTAGAGGCCCTGGAGGGAATGCAGTTCTGGAATACAATTCTAATAACTACTACTTTCCCGTTCTTTATTCTCACATATTTCTGTGTTCTCATTCCCTGTCCTCCTTCCTCTCTCTCTCTTACTCTCTTTTTCTCTCTTCTTCTTTCTCTTCTAGACACACACACACGCACACACACACACACCCCCCTGTTTAAGAAGTGAATGTTAATATGGAAAGCAGATGACAAGGGAGGTTAGATTGAATTGTGGAGTATTTATTTTAGTTTTTATTTCTATAGTTTTAGGGGTAGCCAGGATGGTCTTAATCTCCTGACCTCGTGATCTGCCCGCCATGTAAAGAGACTTTCTTTACATGGATGAATTGTATAGTGGCGAAGTGTTGGCTTTTAGTGTGCCCGTCACCCCAATAGTGTACATTACAACTCTTTTCTATTTAACTACTGTATGCTTCTGATCCAGGGAAGTTATCTTTTAAAATTTCCTTTAATTCCCTGGTACAGATCCTTCTTGCCTTCTGATGGCATTGTATTCCAATAAACCCATCATAAGTTGAAAATATCATACATTGGGCCAGGTGCGGTGGCTCACACCTGTAATCCTAACACTTTGGGAGGCTGAGGCAGGCAGATTGCTTGAGCTCAGGAGTTTGAGACCAACCTGGGTAATGTGAAACCTGTTTCTACCAAAAATACAAAAAATTAGCTGGGTATGGTGGTGCGTGCCTATGGTCCCAGCTACTTGGGGGGCTGAGGTGTGAGGATCGATAGAGCCTGGGAGGCGGGGGTTGTAGTGAGCTGAAATCGCACCCCTGTACTCCAGCCTGGGCGACAAAGCGAGACCCTCTCAAAAAAAAAAAAAAAAAAAAAATTACAAATTGAAAATGAATGTAATACACCTAACCTACTGAACGTCATAGCTTAGCTTAGCCTACCTTAAATGTGTTCAGAACACTTATGTTAGCCTAAAGTTTGGCAAAATCATTTAACACAGAACGTTTTTTTTTGAGATGGAGTCTTGCTCTGTCACCCAGGCTGGAGGGCAGTGGTGCTATCTCAGCTCACTGCAAGCTCCGCCTCCCGGGTTCACGCCATTCTCCTGCCTCAGCCTTCCCAGTATTTGGGACTACAGGCGCCCACCACCACACCTGGCTAAGTTTTTGTATTTTTAGTAGAGGCGGGGTTTCATCGTGTTAACCAGGATGATCTCGATCTCCTGACCTCATGATCCACCCGCCTTGGCCTCCCAAAGTGCTGGGATTACAGGTGTGAGCCACCGCACCCAGCCACGCAAAGCCTTTTATATAATAAAGTATTGAATACCTCATGTAACTTATTAAATACTGTACTGAAAGTGAAAAACAGAGGGGTCATATGGGTCCTTTAAGTACAATTTTACTGAGTGAGTATAGCTTTTGCACCATTGTAAAGTGGAAAAATTATAAGTTGAACCATCATAAGTTGGGGACCATCTGTCTGTACAATCTTATATATAATTAATTCAGAGGTTTATTGATTGATAACATTTTCATGCTGTAGCACCCTTAGTTCTACTTTATTAGCACTTGTGATTGTATTGTTTATTGTATAAGAAGTCTTAAATCCTGTGTTCATAAAATTCCTTCCAAAGAAGTCAGCATACTTCATGCTAATTAATTTATTGATTGTCTCAGCCTTTGGCTTTTACCATACCCAAAGAGTATCCCACTTCCTCAGGCATCCAGGATCCTGCTTCAGCTTAAGGGTCATTGTGTGATCTTGTACTGTGCTAATGAAAGGAACGCTCAGATGATAGTGTTGTGGGCAGAGCCCAGGCCTGATTCTCGGGGACTTCGAAACTTCTGGCCAGTAGGAAGGAATACATGTGACACTGTCCTTGAACTCAAAACTACCCACCACATGTAGAATTTGCTCTGACACTGCAAATACTCAATTGGACTCAGTGTAATATTTGTATCTCAAAGGAATTGAAAGCTGAGATTTCAAATGGGTTTCATGGAATTTTGATCACTTAGAAAATAATTAATGGAAAAATATCTAGCTGTTAAAATTGCATCATTCTTCTTGCAATGCTTTTAATTTTGTTACACATGTTTTTTGTTTTTATTCTTGAGTTCTGGTCTGAAGGGATTGTCAGTGTTTTGTGTTTGATCAGAAGATCCATTGCCCTTTCTTGTATCCCTGCCCTACCTTCATGAGTCTCCTTGTAATACAATTTCAGAAGAAAAGATGAAAATTGAGGTCTTTGTTAACTCCTAACAGGTGATAGAAGGACATGATAGAACCTGGCAGATTTTCAGTGGAAAAGATTGAGGCTAGAATTAAAAGACTATGTATGTGTTTGCATGCATTCTATGGTCTTATCTGTTGGTAATTGAAAAGTTACAAAGTAATGTATGCAAAATACATGTAAGGTATATAGAATAACAGGACAATGAATACCCAATGTACACAACCCTCAGATTAAGAAAAAAATTATCGTTGCCATTGAAGATCTCCGTGCCTTTCCCCTTTCTGAGGTAATCTGAATTTTGTGTTTTCTTTATACTTGAACCCCATAGTTTGTATCCCTAAACTGTGGTTTAATTTTACATGTTTTTGACACTAATCAAATGGAATCACAGTGCAGATATTTTTCTGTGATTTGCTTTTTTCCCATAACGTCCTGTGTGTTTGCTTTGGTTAGATTTTGCACGTAATCATGGGCTGCTTGCACACAGATGTATAAGTTTATTTTGTAGTAATTTTCCTTATTCATCTCAGAGAATATGATTTTTATATTTCGGTCTTGTGAAAGTAAAAGAGAATGATTTGCGACTGGATTAAAAAAAAAAAAAACCAGTCTTCTTTAAGGCATTCTGTCTCCATGCACTCCACCATCCTCACTCTGGAACCCATTGCAGAGGAGCTCTTCAAGGGGGTGTTAGATTTTTCCTCTTTTACCTCGCCTTGGGCAGGCTGAGACACCTTCTGCTCTTCAAATAGTTGTGGCCTAGTGCTTCTTTACCCTATATATAAGAATCACCAGGGGAGGGGAGCTTTAAGAATATTCACACCTGTGTGCAAACACTGACCAATTAAATTAGAATATCTCCTTTACCTACAATTAAGTTAGATTATTTCTTTTACCTGTTTTTAAATGAAAATTTCAATTTTGTTTTAATTGAGTTGCTTCTTTCATATTGATTGTAGGTCTTTACATATTCTGTATATTGATCCTTGGACTCTTACGTGTTATAAATATTTTCTCCTAGTCGATTGATTTGTCTTTATGATTCCTTTTGGCTTACAGAAGTTTTTGATTTTTAAAATTTGAGACTTCAGCATTATGACATCTGTATTTTGTGTCTTAACTAAGAAGACTTTCTTTACTCCTAAGTTTTAAGCAATTTTTCCTATATCTTACTGTATTTATAATTTTACTTCCAACATTTAGCACTTTAAGCCACCTACAGTTTATTTTATTTATTTATTTTTTTATTTTGAAACAGGGTCTCACTCTGTCACCCAGTCTGGAGTGTAGTAGCATGATCTCAGCTCACTGCAGCCTTGACCTCCTGGGCTCAGGTGATCCTCCCACCTCAGCCTCCTAAGTAGGTAGGTCTACAGGCATTCACCACCATGCCCGGCTAATTTTTGTATTTTTTTTGTAGAGATGGGGTTTCACCATCTTGCCCAGGCTGGTCTTGAATTCTTGGGCCCAAGCAGTCCACCTGCTTTGGCCTCCCAAGGCCACTGTGCCCAGCCTGCAGGTTATTTATTTATTTACTTAGGGATGGAGTCTGTTTGTTTGTTTGTTCATTTACGGACAGAGTCTTGCCCTATTGCCAGGCTGGAGTGCAGTGGCGCGATCTCGGCTCACTGCAACCTCTGCCTCCCGGGTTCAAGTGATTCTCCTGCCTCAGCCTCCTGAGTAGCTGGGATTACAGGCACCTGCTACCATACCTGGCTAATTTTTGTATTTTTAGAAGAGACAGAGTTTCACCATGTTGGCCAGGATGGTCTCAATCTCCTGATCTCGTGATCCACCCACCTTGGCCTCCCACAGTGCTGGGATTACAGTCGTGAGCCACCGTGCCTGGCCTATTTTTTAATGTGTGGTAAGAATCTAACTTTTCTTCAAACAGATAGCCAGCTGTCCTATTATCATTTGAGTGGTTCTCCCTCCTAGTGATCTGAAATACTTTTTTTTTTTGAGACCTAGTCTCGCTCTGTCATCCAGGCTGGTGTGCAGTGGCGCGATCTCGGCTCACTGCAAGCTCCACCTCTTGGGTTCATGCCATTCTCCTGCCTCAGCCTCCCGAGTAGCTGGGACTACAGGCGCCCGCCACCACGCCCAGCTCATTTTTCGTATTTTTAGTAGAGATGGGGTTTCACCGTGTTAGCCAGGATGGTCTGGATCTCCTGACCTCGTGGTGATGTGAAATACTTTTAAAATAATTTCCCTAATGTCTGTTTCTAGACTGTTTCCTTCTAATGATATCTTTGCCAATTTCTAGTTGAATATCATCATCTTTTAATTACTAATGTGTCATAGGATTTTTTCAATTTGATAGAGCAAGTCTTTTCTCGTTACTCTTTTGCAAACATTTCTCATCTATTTTGGGCATTCTATTAGATCTTAAAAATTACTTTTTATCAATGTGAAATTCATATCACAGAATGTTAGCCATTTTAAAGGGAACAGTTGTAGTGAGTATGACTAGTAGTACTTCCTGTGGTTTTGATTTACATTTTCCTAATGTCTGATGATGTTGAGCATCTTTCCATAAGCTTGTTGGCTGTAATTGTATCTTCTTTGGAGAAATGCCTATTCAGATCCTTTGCCCATTTTTTTTTCCATTTGATTTTTAAGATAAGCTTGTTAGGCCGGGTGCAGTGGCTCATGCCTGTAATCCCAGTGCTTTGGGAGGCCGAGGTGGGTGGATAATGAGGTCCGGAGTTTGAGACCAGCCTGGCCAATATGATGAAACCCCGTCTCTACTAAAAATACGAAAAATTAGCTGGGCATGGTGGCGTGCATCTGTAATCCCAGCTACTTGGGAGGCTGAGGCAGGAGAATCACTTGAACCCAGGAGGCAGAGGTTGCACTAAGCTGAGATTGCGCCATTGCACTCCAACCTGTGTGACAGAGCAGGACTCCGTCTCGAGAGGAAAAAAAAAAAGATAAACTGGTTAATTTCTATTAAAAGGTCATGATTGGAATTTGTGATCGCATTGACTTTTTCAACTCATTTTTAATTAACATCTCTATATTATTGAGTCTTTTTTGATCAAAAGCAGGGTTTATTTGTTTAGGTCTCTTTTATGTTTTCAAGTGATCCTCATACTTCAGCCTCCTGAATAGCTGGGACCACAGGCATGTGCCACTATGCCTGGCTAATTTTTACATTTTATTTTTTGAGCAAAGTCTCACTCTGTTGCTCAGGCTAGAGTGCAGTGGTGCGATCTCGGCTCACTGCAACCTCCGCCTCTCAAGTTCAAGTGATTCTTGTGTCTCAGCCTCCCCATTAGCTGGAATTACAGGCATTCACCACCATGCCTGGCTAATTTTTGTATTTTTAATAGAGATGGGGTTTCACCATGTTGGGCAGACTAGTCTTGAACTCTTGACCTCAAGTGATCCACCCACCTTGGCCTCCCAAAGAGCTGAGATTATAGGCATGAACCACCATGGCCAGCCTTCCTTCATGTTTTTAAAAATAATTTTAAAATTCAAATTAGATTTCACACCCTACTAGCTTGTGGTTTTGGTTGCTACTTAGAATTGATCTTTTTTTCTCCTTGCATTTTCAAATTTATTATTGTTGGCATATAGGCATGTTATCAATGATATAATTTGTGAGTATGTCCTTTTAGATGTTCTAGATAGTCATTTTATTTGTAAATAATAAACACATAGTCTCTTTTCCAATATTTATTCCTCTTCCTTTTCTGATTTTGTTGGCTAGGGCTGCTCCAGCTTAGTGTTGAGCTGTAGGTGGTATCTCCTCCTAACTGTAATGGGAATGCCAGTAATGTTATAGTGTTAAGTATGATATATATATATAGACATATATTTACATATTATATATCATATATAAATAAATTAACATATTATTTTAATTAAGTGCTTATTAAGTGTCCTTTTTTTTAGATGTTTGATACTAATTGGTGGCCAGGCATGGTGGCTCACGTCTGTAATCCCAGCATTTTGGGAGGCTGAGGTGCATGGATCGCTTGAGTCCAGGAGTTCAAGACCAGCTTGGGCAACATGGAGAAACTCCGTCTCTATTAAAAACACAAAAATTAGCTGGGCATCATGGTGCATGCCCGTAATCCCAGCTACTCGGGAGACTGAACCATGAGAATTGCTTGAACCTGGGAGGCTGAGGTTGTGGAGCTGAGATTGTACCACTTCACTCCAGTGTAGGTGATAGAAGTGAGGATCTGTCTCAAAAAAAAAAAAAAAAAAAAAAAGAAATACTAGTTGGTGGTACATTTTGTCATATTCTTTTTTGGACATTTGTTAAGTTCACCTCCCCCATTGCTATATAGTGAGTTATATTTAATAGACTCTCATAGGATATACTTGCTTGAATGTGTAATCTTCAATATATTGTGGAGATTCATGTTAATATTTTATTTAGGATTTTTGCATCTATGTTCATTATTGAGATTGGCCTATATTCTTTGCTTTCCTTACTTGGCTTTGCAGTCTAGAATACACTTACTTATAGCATGGTAGGGGGTTTTTCATCTTATTCTGTGCTTTGGAATAGTTTACCTAACATGGGAAGCAAGATATTACATTTGTCTTTACATTTGTTTATGATGTAGTATATATTCAGTACTTATGTATTTCATCTTTTTGCAGTTAAATCTATCAATCCTTTTTATGGTTTTGTATTTTATGATAACTTCTTTAATCTGTCAAGTTTAGTGTGAAGTAGATAAAGAATAATGTTTTAATTCATTTCTTTTCCCTGTATAGCTCCACTACTATATTACCATTTAGTGAGAAATCTTTTTTCTATTGATCTGAAATGCCTCCTTTATCATATATTAAATAATTTATACATTTGGATTTGTTTCTTAGTGTTTTATTCAAGCATCTTTTGTTTTTTTTTGGAAACAGTCTCACCCTGTTGCCCAGGCTGGAGGGTAGTGGTGGTATCGCGTCTGACTGCAACCTCTGCCTCCTGGGTTCAAGCGATTCTCCTGCCTCAGCCTCCCAAGTAGCTGGGATTACAGGTGCCCACCACCACACCTGGCTAATTTTTGTATTTTTGGTAGAGACGAGGTTTCTCCATGTTGGCCACGCTGGTCTCGAACTCTTGACCTCGGATGATCCACCCATCTTGGCCTCCCAAAGTGCTGGGATTACAGGTGTGAGCCACTGCACCCGGCCTCAAGCATCTTTTAAAGATAATTTTGGTAAACTCTTTTGAAAACTAGATTGAAAGACAAGTATATTTTTAAGCTGACTTTAATACATTTTAATTAATCAGACTTTGCTCTAGTTTCACTCTATGTATTTTACATTCCTCTGCCTTTTTTGGAACAGTTGTTTGAGATCAGTGGAGAGGAGTTTTCAGTGAATCTCCTAAGCTTCGTTTTTCTGGTGTATTGATTTACTGAGGCTGCCATAGGAAAGTATCACAAACTGAATGGCTTAAACAATAGAAATTTATTATCTCACAGCTATGAAGGATAGAAGTGTGAGATCAAGGTGTTGGCAGGGCTGGTTCCTCCTAAAGGCTTTGAAGGAGAATCTGTTGCATGTCTCTCTTACCCTGTGTTGGTGGCTGGTAATCTTTGGCTTGTTAAACAGGATCCCAATCCCCTGGTCTGTGGACTGGTACCATTCTGTGGTCTGTTAGGAACTGGGCCACAGCAGCAGGGGGTGAGTGGTGAACAAGCATTACTGTTTGAGCTCCGCCTCTGTCAGATCAGTGATGGCATTAGATTCTCATAGGAGTGCGAGCCCTGTTGTGAACTGCATGTGAGGGATGTAGGTTATGTGCTCTTTATTAGAATCTAATGCCTGATGATTGAGGGCCGGGCACGTTGGCTCACGCCTATAATCCTGGCACTTTGGGAGGCCAAGGTGGGCGGATCACGAGGTCAGGAGATCAAGACCATCCTGCCTAACATGGTGAAACACCGTCTCTGCTAAAAATACAAAAAATTAGCCAGGCGTGGTGGCACGCGCCTGTAGTCCCAGCTACTTGGGAGGCTGAGGCAGGAGAATCGCTTGAACCCAGGAGGTGGAGGTTGCAGTGAGTCGAGATCGCGCCACTGCACTGCAGCGTGGGTGAGGGAGTGAACCTCTATCTCAAAAAAAAAAAAAGCAAAAAAACCCCCAAAAAACCAAGTATACAGATAAATGACCAAGATCGTTTCAAGGAGTGGCAAGTACTGTGAAGGAAATAGAACAGCGTGCTGGGCTAGAAAGAGACTGTAGGAGATTAATTTAGATCTGGGTTTTTCCACCTCAGTACTGTTGACATTTTGGACTGGATAATTCTTTGTGGAAAAAGGAAGGCTGTCCTGTGTACGGTAGGATGTTTAGCAGCATCCCTGGCCTTTACACTTTAGAGGCCAATGGTACTTTCCCCAGTGGTGACAGCCAAAGATGTCTCCAGACATGGCCAGATGTCCTGGGGTGGGAATGGGAAGGCAAAATGCCCCAGTTAAGAGCTGCATTGGTTTTTAGATTGAGTGGTCAGGGAAGGCTTTGTTTTAGTGTCTTTGCAGAAGAGAAACGTTTCTTCTCAGTTCAGATAAGAATTTCATAGAACAATGTAATTCTGTGTTCTGTGAAACAGCCAGTTGGATCTTTTACCTGACAGGCTGAGATTACAAAATGAAGTAGATGTGTTTAGACATTAAAACAGTCCCTCTTGTTTCATAATTTTCTGAGGTCACTTGCCAAAGTGACCCATACCAGTGTCTTTGTCAGTGAGGTTGTGGGTATTTGGAAAGCTGTCTCCTGGAAGTGTGCATCTAAGGAATATTAAGAGGAAGCGGTCTGTTCAGTCCACTCCTGGAATCTTAGTGCAGTGCTTCTCAGTCTTTAATGAACATCAGAGCTGCTGCTGGGAGAGCCTGTTAAAACACAGATTCCAGGACCCCACTCTTAGAGACTCTGATTCAGTGGGTCTGTGGGGAGGCTTGGGAGTTTGCAGTTTGAACCATGCTCCAGAGTGCTGCTGATGCTGCTGTTCTCTGCGTTGAATAGCACTAACTGTAGAGCTCCATTTGGTTACGTTCAGGGAAGCCCTGACTTGGGCTGGTCATGAGCCATTGGGAGTATGGTTTTCGAGCTGCTTCTCTTCTCTGTTCTTTTCTTCTGTCCTTTTTACTTCATTTTAGTCAAACTCGGTAGCTTTCCCTACGTCATCTGTCATAGGAAAAGCCTTTCAAGTGTTGATTGGGTGGGCTGTGATACAACTGAGGTGTCCTAAATTGCAATCATGTAAGTAATTTGAGATGTTTTCACCTATTATACTAAGAAATTCCATGAAGTGACACTTTTAATTTGCTCAGCTTATTTTACACAGAGAAAAGAAATGAGCCATTGGCAGAATTTGTCATAACGGGAAGTCCTCTGGTATAGTTTTACCTGTTTATGGGGAGAGTCACATTCAATTGTTGGGCCAGTAATTATTATGCAAAATGTGAATAACCCTGCAGGGGTAGGTTCTGGAGAAGGAGAATGGATGTTCGTAGGCCATACTGAAATCTTTTGCTCCTCTTAACCCATTGAACTAAATTTGTTTAAGAAGAAGTATAATTATTTTTATCAGTAAATCTAAATAGACCCTGCATTATTATTGCTGAATGGGGTTTAACAATGTATGTATATGTGTATATGTATATATTTTGTTGTTTGATTACAAAAATAATTCGAACACTTTTCAGAAACAAAAAATCAAACTTTACTTAATTGTATGTCTTAAAGTGAGAGTCCCCACTAATCCTATTTCTAGAGAATTAAAGTTGTGAATGTGGCATGTCTGGAGGTTTCATTTGTCCCACTTTGAGAGGCAGTGATTAAAGAGATGGTTCATTGTTATATCATTGCACTTTTTATTCTAAGACATTTTGTTACAGCAGATCATTCCATTTTTAAGATGGTGCATTATCCTCATCTATAGGCCAGTGCCATGATATTTCACTTGGGAATATAATCCTGTGCTGTGTTTGGAGTAAAATGTTGTAAGAAGGTTGAACTTTTTGTTTGTTTGTTTGTTTTTTTTGAGATAGAGTTTCGCTTGTTTTCTTTTTTTGAGATGGAGTTTTACTCCTGTTGCCTAGGCTGGAGTGCAAGGGCATGATCTCAGCTCATTGCAACCTCTGCCTCCTGGGTTCAAGCGATTCTTGTGCCTCAGCCTCCTGAGTAGCTGTGATTACAGGCACGTGCCATCACGCCCAGCTAATTTTTGTATTTTTAGTAGAGGCGGGGTTTCACCACGTTGGCCAGGCTGGTCTCAAATTCCTGACCTCAGGTGATCCACCTGCCTCGACCTCCCAAAGCACTGGGATTACAAGCATGAGCCACTGTGCCCGGCCAAATTTTTTTTCTTTTTTCTTTTTTTAACATAGAAAATATAGATGAAATTCTTTCTTTAAAAATGTATATCCTTTCTTTCTCTAATATAATAGATTCTGTATTCTGTAAGCATTATGAAAATAATTTACTTTTTCTATCTTTGCTTCTTTACTGAGCATGTTTCTCATGTATGGAAGACTGGGGACATAGCAGACCTACTTCCGTGTAAGGAGTGCCAACTGTCCTGACTCTTCTGTAGGATGTGCTCTAAGCACATAGCACATCCACCTGGAGGAAATGGATTGGGCTGATAGTGGTTTAGAAGCAGCTCTAGTTTGAAACTAAAGTTAATGTGAGAGATTTGACTAGAAGTGGATGAATTGAATGTGATTCTGCTCTAGGGTGACTTTCACTGACTGAGAACTTGGAATTCATGGGAGAGAAAAGGCTTGTGAAGCTAGATGATCCCAAGGCCTGTAGAAGAACACACACTTAGAGTCTCTCAGACCTGATTAAAGGGATGCTAGCTCCTGGCAAGATAGAGATTCTGAGCTGGAAGAAACTTTAGATTGTCATCTCATACAACTGATTTAGACTTTGTCAAAGTATTTAAGGGTTTGAGGGATTGGAAAACATTTTTTAATCTGCTTGCTGGAACCTTTGGCTTCTAAAGTGAAGGATGAACTAGAGGCTGAGAAACAGCAAATTTAAGAAGAACAAACGTGCTGCTCTGTCAGGGAGAACTGGAGGATATGTTGTTATGTAAAAGCTGCTTAAAGATAGTCGTTGTATTCTGGGGAAATTAGAAAAAAAACACTGAAAAATAATCGTACATGGTTTATGTAAATAATTAAAAAGTAGGCCAGGCATGGTGGCTCACACCTGTAATCCTAGCACTTTGGGAGGCTGAGGTGGGTGGATCACCTGAGGTCAGGAGTTCGAGACCAGCCTGGCCAACATGGTAAAACCCTGTCTCTATTATAAAAAAAAAAAAAAAAATACAAAAATTAGCTGAATGTGGTGGTACATGCCTGTAATCCCAGCTACTTGGGAGGCTGAGGCAGGAGAATTGCTTGAACCCAGGAGGCAGAGGTTGCAGTGAGCCGAGATCACGCCACTCCCCTCCAGCCTTGGCAACAGAGTGATACTCATCTCCAAAAAAAAAAAAAAAAAAGAAGAATTAAAAAGTAATATAAGTGGAACAAAGTTCTTTATTGTAACCGAGTTTTTAAATTATTACTGGCATATAATAAAAAGACTATTTTTATGTATTGTTTTTGGGCATTATTGAACTTCTAATCCTTTTTGAGTATTGGATTTTCTAGATAGTGATTTCCTTTATAACTGATCATTTTGTCTCATTTCTAATATTTTTATCACCTTTTTTGTTATGTAGCAGACTATCTCTTTTAGAACATTATTAAATAACAAATAGCAGGCTTTTCCTATTCTTAAGTTAATAGGAATGCCTCTGGTGCTTTATCATTATTCATGTTATTTTATGTTGCTAATTTTTGTTTAAACATTTTTCCTTTTAGCTTTTATTTTTAAATTAAACTTTTAATTTTTATTTTATTTTTTGAGATGGAATCTCACTCTGTCACCCAGGCTGGAGCAAGTAGTGTGATTTGGGCTCACTGCAACTTGCACCTCCCAGGTTCAAGCAAATCTCCTGGCTCAGCCTCTTGAGTAACTGGGATTACATGTGCATGCCTCCGCACCCAGCTAATTTTTTGTATTTTCAGTAGAGACAACGTTTCACCATGTTGGCCAGGCTGGTCTTGAATTCCTGACCTCAAGTGATCTGGCTGCCTCAACCTCCTAAAGTGCTGGGATTACAGGCATGAGCCACTGTGCCCGGCACAAATATAAACTTTTTATTTTGAGCTACTTGTAGAATCACATGCAATTGTAAGAAATAATGTAGAGAAATCCCGTGTACCCTTCACCTAGTTTTTTCTTGTGTAACTAAGGTACAGTTATCACAATCAGGTAACCACACATACCTTGTTCACAGTCTACCATTTTCACTTGTACTCTGTATTCAGATTTTGCCAGTTTTACTTGTACTCATTTGTGTGTGTGTTCTGTCACATCTGTAGATTTGTGTGACCACCACCACAGTCAAGATAGAGTTCCATCACAAAGATCCCTTGTGCTGCATTTTCATAGCCACAGCTGTTGCCCTTCCTCTCTGCCTCCCTAACCCCATCCAAGCACTAAACTCTATAATTTTGTCATTTCCAGAATGCTATATAAGCAGAATCATATAGTATGTAACCTTTGAGATTGACTTTTCTTTATTCAGTGTAATTCTTTGAGATTCATTCAGATTGGTGCATGTATCAATAGTTTGTTTTTCTTCATTGCTGAGTAGTATTCCATGGCATGCATGCACCACAGCTTGCTTAACCATTCATCTGTTGAATGACAGTTGGTTGTTTTCAGGATTTGGCTATTATGAATCAAGCTGCCATCAACCATGTGCGGTGTTCATTTCTCTGGAATAAATGCTCATGAATGCATACACCCTTTACTTAGACTCATCTGTTGGTAACATTTTGTCCCATTTGCTTATTGTTTGCTTCCTTTCTCTCTCTCCACTTTTCCATACACACACAAATATAAACTAAAATTTTTCCTTAACTGCTTAAAATAAATTTGACTACATCATTACTCCCACATACTTCTGTATTTCCAAGAATTAAGATTATTTTCTTACATACTATGATGATTAATATTAGGTGACAGCTTGATTGGATTGAGGCCTAGGTAGCTGGTAAAGTATTGTTTCTGGGTGTGTCTGTGAGAGTGTTGCCAGAGGAGATTGACATTTCAGTCAGTAGACTGGGAGAGGAAGACCCACCCTCAGTGTGGGCGGACGCCATCCAATTGGCTGCCAGTGCGTCTAGAACAAGTGGGTTAAGCTGGCTTGCTGAGTCATCTGACTTTTATTTTTCTCCCATGCTGGATGCTTCAGTCCACTCCTGCTGCCCTTGGACATCGACTCTGGGTTCTTCCGCCTTTGGACTCTTGGACTTACACCAGTGGTTTGCCCGGGGCTCTTGGGCTTTCAGCCACGGACTGAAGGCAGCACTTTTGGCTTCCCTACTTTTGAGGCTTTTGGAAATGGACTGAGCCACTAATGGCTTCTTTCTTCCTCAGCTTGCACATGGCTTGTAGTGGGACTTTGCCTTGTGATTGTATGAGCCAATTTTCCTTAATAAACTTCCTTTCATATATGCATATAAACTATTAGTTCTGCCCCTCTGGAGAACCCTGACTAGCACACATACCCACAGGAAAGTTATCAACTTAATTTAACATAACTTTTGATATAGCTTTTATCAGACCTATCATGTATAACAATTTTGTCAATTCACCTAGCAACGTCCCGTTTAGCATCTTTTCCCCTTTCTAGTACAGGGACTGGTCTAGGTCCACATATTGTGTTTCATTTTTACGGTTCCTTTACCTCCTTTAATCTGGGAACAGCTCTTTACTTTGTCTTCTGTGACACTGGCATATTTGAAGAAGCAAAAATGAGAACTTTGCATGTATTATCTCCTTTAGTACTTAAGACAGCTCTGCAAAGAAGCTTTTCTTATTATTGCCTCTTTTAGATGATGAAACTGAGGGACAGAGAGATGAAATAATTTGCTCAAGTCACAAGTCTTAAATGGTAGAACCTGGATTCAAACCTGGGTGTTTTGACTTCAGAAGCCTGTTCAACCACTGAGCTCTACTGTCTTCTATTAATCTTTTAGCCTGTTTGTAGTAGCACTTGACCTTTCAGAAACTGAGAACCAGGGAAACTATTTTCTGTGTTAGCTGTCATCAACAGATATCTTATTTGTTTTACAGTAGATGATCCATTTTGTGATGACTTCAGATATTTCATCTGTTGCTTCGAGTTGGAATTAAAGTTAGGTCTGCATCTGATTAACATTTATGGTACTTTATGGAAGTATTAGTTTAGGCTGGGTGCGGTGGCTCACACCTGTAATCCCAGCACTGTGGGAGGCCGAGGCGGGCGGATCACGAGGTCAGGAGATCGAGACCATCTTGGCTAACACGGTGAAACCCCATCTCTACTAAAAATACAAAAAATTAGCCGGGCGTGGTGGCGGGCGCCTGTAGTCCCAGCTACTCGGGAGGCTGAGGCAGGAGAATGGCGTGAGCCCAGGAGGCGGAGGTTGCAGTGAGCCGAGACCGTGCCACTGCACTCCAGCCGAGGCAACAGAGCGAGACTCTATTTCAAAAAAAAAAAAAAGTTTAAATGAAGTTTTAAGCATCAAGCAGCTGATTGTCTTGCATATTAGAAATGAGAGTTTATAGGAAACCCTAAGTTGTCTGGGCTGTGTCTTTCAGGCCAGGTAAGGGTAGTTTCTTCCAGGACATTCTTCAGGGCTTGGTCTAGTCTTTGTTAATTGTCTCAAAGAAAGAGCTCCACTATCCATAGAGGAAGGCAGTTTTCTAATCTCTCATCTGTCTGGAAGTTTTTCTTTGTAATAAGATGTGGCAATTAAAATATGCGTTATTCTTTCTAAGTTTCTTTTGAGGTTACTACCATCTGAAGTAATACGAAATACATGTGTATGGGTTTGCCAAGATTGCAGTTTCTGTGGGAATCATAACATTGGATTTAATCAAATCTGGGTTAATGAAGTGTGCACAAAGGCTCTGCATGAATATAGGTTTTATATTTAATGTGCATCTGGAGGCAGCAAGATCTTAGTGATGTAGTTTCCCTATAAGTGACAAGTTGAATACTTGCAAGTTGAAGGTTTAAGGTAATCCCCAAGATTAGGAACTTTGCCACGGAACTGAGGTCCTGCACCCTGACCCTCGGTTCAGAAGGGGTGCATAAACACTGGGAATCTGGAGCTCTGTAGTGGAACTGGAGGCCCAGCTTATTTCCCTGGGGTCTGTAGACTTTGGACTTGTTTTGTCTCCATGAGAAGCAGGGATTCCAGTGCTGCTGTTTTGACTTCTCTTTTTGAAGCAGTAGGTAGAAGAAATACACCAGGTCTGTCATAGTCGTACTTTGGTATTTTGGAAATGATTTTGGTCGTTTTTCTTTTTCTTTCTTCCTTTTTTTTTTTTTTGTTTTTTTGAGACAGGGTTTTGCTCTGTTGCCCAGGCTGGAGAGCAGTGGAGCAGTCTCTGCTCACCACAACCTCTGCCTCCCGGGTTCAAGCGATTCTCCTGCCTTAGCCTCCCAAGTAGCTGGGATTAAAAGCATGTGCCACCATGCCCAGCTAGTTTTGTATTTTTAGTAGAGACAGGGTTTGTCCATTTTGGCCAGGCTGGTCTCGCACTCCCGGCCTCAGATGATCCACCTGCCTCGGCCTGCCAAAGTGCTGGGATTACAGACGTGAGCCACCATGCCTGGCCTATTTTTCTTAGATCGTTTTCTCTGCCGTCTACCTGAAGTTGTATAACTATTACGTTCATGGTGATGGTCCTTGAGAGTGGTAGTGGTTTTTACGTGGGAAATCTAGAATTTTGGAATATTCCAAACCCTAGAATCACCATCTTTCAAACTCACTCATATTGAAGGGCGTGAATGTGGAACATAATTTCTCCACAGAAAGTGGAGCTAGAGTCAGGGTTGTCTTTGCAGGGCCTCTCCCAGGTCCACCAGTGCCAGGTCCTCAGCTGACAGACCAAAATCAGAAGGTTGACTTAGAGGTCATCAAGCTTTCCCTATCTATCTGTGGTCTGTTTTAGTATCTTAGTCATTTTACTGTTTAGAATTTTGTGTCCTGCATTCCTCTGGGTTCCTTGAATAACACTAGACTTCTCTGTGACTTTGAGGGTACATTACAACTGGTTGTGACTTTGTATGTCTTCTTACAGGAGTGTTCTCCAAGACATGATGTGGATCTTGTGTGTAGGCAGGAAGATGGTTCTTAGCAAGGCCTTACTGTGCTTGGGGCTGAAAGTCTGTTGGTAGTAACTTCCAGATGTTTGCAGCCGCAGTCCTGAGAGTAGTAGGCATTGTTACAGCAATACTTTCCCAAGAATAAGGCCATGATATAACTGACATTTTTTAAAAAAATAAAGAACTAACACAGAAGCTAGATTGATATTAATCTCTTGTGTAAAATAAAAACAAGTTTTTATGAACACTGACATTTTATTTGAACTGATATGAACCTAGCGAAAATTACTTTCAATTCTTGTATGTTTTAGTCATTTTGTTCAGTTGATTATAGGTTCTGAAAGTCACATATTTTTCCAAATTGCCATGGTAAAATTGACCATGTGGATGAGCTTTGCAACTCTTTTTCCTTTGTCTTATTACTTTTGAGACTAGTATATGGAGATGTGATGGCTCAGATTACCATTGAAATTATGCACATAGATAGAGGATGAGTTATTTTTCAGCTTTATTTTTAAATGACTGCTTCTGTATCACAGCATGAAATTTGGATTGTGCTTGTGGTAACCTTGCTCCATAAAATTTATGCCTTCTGCAAGTAAAGGCCCTAAGTGATAGTAGTTGTTGCTGATTTGTTTGCTAAATAGAATGTTTTGCCAGTATGACCTATAAAGGGGAGTTTTTAAAACATATGTGTCAGTATAATTTTTTTTGTGTGTGTGTGTTTGTATGGAGGGGTAGATGAAAAATCTTTGGCTATTAATTGAAAATTAATTAATTTGATGATGAATATATGGTAGTTTCTTACATTTTTTCTACTTCATAGATGTTTTAAAATTTCCAAAATAAAGAGTAAAAGAGTCTCCCCAAAAGGTAATTAAGAAAAATGACAAAGGACTGGGCACAGTGGCTCACACCTGTAATCTCTGCACTGAGGGAGGCCGAGGCAGGATCGCTTGAGCCCAGGAGTTTGAGGCCAGCCTGGGCAACATAGTGAGACCTTGTCTCTACAAAACAGTAGAAAAAATTAGCGGGGTGTGGTGGTGTATGCCTATAGTCCCAGCTATGTGGGAGGCTGAAGTGGGAGGATTACTTGAGCCCGGGAGGTTGAGGCTACAGTGAGCTGTGATCGTGCCACTGCACTCCAGCCTGGGTGACAGAGTGACATAGTGAGATCTTGTCTCAAACAACAACAAAAAGACAAGATCTAGGTTTTATTTGATAGTAGGGACAAGGGTTAATGAAATAGATGTCATGATTTCTAAAACCTTCCGGGGTGGCTTTTTCAGTGGTGCTGAAGTACTGCTCTGAATTACTTCAGGAGAGAGAACAGAATTTTACCGTTATTGTCTAGGTTTACTGATCGTGGCAGAGGTATTCTAGTGTGCTGCCCATACATTATAAAAAGAAACCCCCCTTTTTTTTTCCCCCCAGAAGATCCTTTTATTTGATGTTTGGAGCCAAGCATGAATTCTGACACCAATGCCTTCATATGCTTCTTTAGGTTTTGATTTTTTTTTTAAGATGAGGTTTTAAGATGAGGCTTTTAATTAGTCTCCATTGTTTTCAATTTTACAAGTGTTTCTCTCTGTTCCCTCCTCCACTGGATGGATGGAGAGCGGTTTCTTATTGTTTCTAAAGTACTTGTGTTTGACTTGCACTTTTTGCCACTCTGTCTAGAATTTGTCTCCAAAGTCTGCACATTTTTCCCATAAAGAAAGGTTAGAATAAATTTCAGGGGGTTGAAAATGCCAGGTTGGTACGAAAGTCTTTAAAGCATAGGAAGTACTCTTATTCATTTCAGTGTAATAATTCTGTAGATGACTTTAATCGTAGTAATAAAATGTGGGAGAGAAACATGAGGTTGAATTTATAATGTTATACTGTACAGAGTACACATGAGAAATGAAGCTATTTGTTGAAACAGTTTCCACCTTATAACATTTTTGGGCCTTATTTGGTAGCAAAGCTTGTATTTGAGATCTCTTTCAATTTTGGTTTTGTATGTTTTGTCATGGCAAATCTTAGATTTGTTATTGTGTGATTTATGACCAAAACTCTGGTACTTCACTGGCATTAAGATGATTCTGTCTTTATTAGGCAAGTAGTTATACTATAGATCCACTCAAGCAATATCCTTCATGAACTTCCTGCCATTACCGATGTCCTGTGTATTACCAAGATGTGAATATACTAAACTCCAGCACTCCAATAAATCTTAAATAGATTCTGAGGTTTTAGAGTGCTATATGAATTTATAAGAGAATTTCAGAAGCGAGAGAAAGTTTAGTTGTCTTTAAGAGTTTTCTTTTCTTTCTTTTTTTTTTTTTGAGCTCTGCCTCCCAGGCTCAAGCGATCCTCCTACCTCAGCCTCCCAAGAAACTGGGACCATAGACGTGAGCCATTGTGCCCGGCTAATTTTTGTATTTTTTTGTAGAGATGGGGTTTTGCCATGTCGCCCAGGCTGGTCTTGAACTCCTGGCCTCAAGTGATCTACCTGTCTCAGTCTCCCAAAGTGCTAGGATTACAGGCGTCAGCCCACCGTGCCCAGCCTAAGAGTTTTCTTAAATTCCGTAATACGGGAAATGTTTAATATTTTGATGGCAACTATTGTCTTTAAATTATTTTTATTTTTTAGAGACAGGGTCTAGCCCGTCTCCTAGGCTGGAGTGCAATGGCACTATCATAGCTTACTGCAGTCTTGAACTCCTGGGTTCAAATGATCCTCCTCCTTCAGTTTTCTGAGTAGCTGGGAGTACAGCATGTGCCACCACCTGGCTGATATTTAGATTTTTGGTAGAGATGAATTCAGGCTATGTTGCCCAGGCTGGTCTTAAACTCCTGGGTTCAAAGGATCCTTCCACCTCAGCCTCCGAAAGTGCTGGGATTACAGGCATGAGCCACCACGCCTGACCTTAATTGTCTTTTAAATTTAGAGTTGAAAAACATTACAGAGGCTTTTCATTATTTTCCATCAGGGTATATCATATTATTTGCATCAGGGTATATTGCCAAACTGTGCCTGTAATTCCTAATGTGACATTAGGCCATAATAAATTATCCTGTCATCAAGAACATTTATTAGGTGTGTACTCTGTGGGCATAGTGTAGAAGTAGTCACAACACATGGTCCCTGCTCCTCAGTAATTTACAGGTTTTGAGGAGTACACAGGGCATCTCTTTTAATGACTGCATTCAGTAAACATTTCCTGGGTACCCACTGTGTGCCAGCGCTTCCAGGAACTGGGGATACAGTGATGAATGGGACATACAAGGCTCTGCACTCTTGGAATTTACATGCTGGAACCCTCAACATTTCATGTGCTAAATGACAAAATTGTTAAGGACCTTATGAGGGAAGGTATTACTTTGCTGTGGTATGGTTGGGAAGGCTGTATTGAGGGATGAGGACTGGAGCTGGACAGGCGTGAGAGTGTTCATTTCCCAGTGTGTATTCTGTGGAACCTACTATCAGAGATTTCATGGTCAAATAGATGGAAAACATGACCCACTTGGGATTGTGGAGAAGGCATCCCAAGAGCTGGAGAAATTAGGGGAGACAGTAGGGGAGAGGATATGGAATTTGAGCTGTTCTTTAATGGGTAAAAAGAGTGAGGTTGGAGTAGAGGGTGAGTAACTGTGTGAGAATGTGGAGGGAGCTTGAAGAGTATTGGCCGTGTTGGGGGACGCGACCCAAAATGCACCTGTCCCCAGCCTCCCCTCCTACCCTCACAGAAGTTACCCATTGTCCTTGGCCCCACTGCATCACCTCTTCCATCCTGTGTTTTAACATGCTCAAGTTTCTCCTTTCATAAAAACACCAACAAAAAGGCAAACTGTCTTTTGCTTCCACCTCTCCTGCTTCCTGGCTAAATTTCATGAGCAATCAACAGCTCACCAACTCCACATCCCCCCAGCCCATTCATGTCTCAGCTGATTTCTCTTTTGTGTTATCCCCGTTGCTTCCCCCTTGCAACTCTCACTGAGCCCCCTGTGATATCCATGCTGCTAAGTATAATGCCTTATTTCACTTCTCTTAGTGACATAGGACTTCATTGCCTCTGCCTTCTCGAAATCTTGATTTTCTTTCTCTTTTCCCCCGTGCCAAGCCTCCAGGAAGTACAGAAAAGACATTTTCTTGACATCACACTCTTCCAAGTTTTCTCTTATATCTCCCTCTGAGGAGGCCATTTTTCCTCAGTCTTTGCAATTTCTGTTCCCTTCTCCCTGGCTATTGAACTTTGAGGCTCCTCAGAGTCTCAATCCTAGGTCCCTTCCCTTTTTTCTCCATATTCTTCCTAGGCCGATCGCATCTGTGTTCAACTTCAGTTGCTTTGGTTATGATTTGTTCTCTGGTGACTCCCAAATTTGCTCTCAGCCTGGATGTTCTTCAGAGCTCCTGACTTTTCTGTCCAACTGCCTGGTGTTGCAGTCACCTCAAACTCAATATGTCCAGTTCTGGGCTGATGATCTCTACCCATCTATCCTCATTCAATAACCCTGTCCTGGTGCATGTAACTCCCATCCATCCAATTATGTAAGCTCAAAAATGTGAAGTTATCTTTTTTTTTTTTTTTTTTGAGACAGAGTCTTGGAGTGCAGTGGTATGATCTTGGCTTACTGCAACCCCTGCATCCGAGGTTCAAGCAAGTCTCCTGCCTCAGCCTCCCGAGTAGCTGGGATTGCAGATGTGTGCCACCACATCTGGCTGATTTTTGTATTTTTAGTAGAGACAGGGTTTCACCATGTTGGCCTGGCTGACCTCAAACTCCTGACCTCAGGTGATCCACTTGCCTCGGCCTCCCAAATTGCTGGGATTACAGGCATGAGCCACTGCGCCTGGCTGAGATGGCTTTTTTTCTTTATCAGTAATCCTTGACTGAGGTCAGCAGTCCCCCAGTTACCTCTGAGGGTCTGCATCACTTAAGTTTAATTACCTGGAGATTTCACACCGATCCTAAAATGATATATTGTAGGTAAATGGTGTCCAGCTGATGTCTTTCATTAAAATGAAATGATTATACACATTTAAGTCCCTCCCTCTCATCCACTTTAATACTTAAGGATAAAACAGGAGCTCATATTCTAACTGCATTTTTTTTTTTTTTTTTTGGTCTTCTTTGAAGAGCTCTAATGGTTAACATTGTTGAATAAGAATGTCATTGTTGAATAAGTTGTCATTCAGCTATGTCAATGACAGGTTCTACAAATGAAAAAAATAACAATTTATCTTTTTTTTTTTCTTTTGTGATCATGCTTTTCATGTTGTGACTAAGAACTTTTCACCTAATCCTAGGTCCTCCTGCTTTTCTCTTATGGTCTCCTCTAAGAGTTTTATAGTTTTTGTATTAGATCTGGCATCCATTTTGAGTTAATTTTTATATATGGTCTGAGGCAAAGGTCAAGATTTTTTGATAGTTCTTTTTTTTTTTTGGTCTATTGATGTCCAGTTGTTCCAGCACTGTTTGTTGAAAAGACTGTCTTTCCTCCCTTGAATTGCATTTGCACTTCTGTCTGAAATCAGTTGGGCATATTTGCAAGGGGCTGTTTCTGGGATCTCTCTGTTGTTCCATTGGTCTAGGTGGCTGTCCCTCTGAAAATATCACAGTCTTAATTGCTATAGCTATATAGCTTAAAATCAGGTAGTATGATTCCTCCAACTTTATTTTTTTTTGGTTGTTCATTATTTTAGTTATTCTAGTTCCTTTTCATTTCTATATAAAATTTAAGATAAGCTTGTCTATATCTACAAAAGATCTTGGGACTTTGCTAAGAATTATGTTGGATGTATAAATCAGTTTGGGGAGAATTGATGTCTTTACTATGTCGTAGTCTACTAGTGTCAACAGCTTACCACTTCAGGTAGAACATAGGAAACTTACTGCGATTTAGGTCCCTTTACCCTCCCTGCTTTATAGTTAGTTGTCTTAAATATCTCCTTTACATACATTGAAAACCACATCAGACAATATTATACTTTTGCTTTTAATTACCTAATGTAATTTTAAAAACTTAAGAGGAGAAAGTCTAGTACTAGTACACTTAACTATAAAGTTACTCTCCAGCATTAGTTACTTTTTACTTATAAAAGTTCTATTTAATTCTTTCAAAATTTACATTTTAGTAAGTTTCTTTCACTTGTGTTTATTTTTTCTTTTCTTTTTTTCTTTTATTCATTTTTTTTTGAGATAGGTTCTCACTCTGTCACCCAGGCTGGAGTGCAGTGGTGTGATCATGGCTCACTGTAACCTCAACCTTCTGGGCTCAGGTGATCCTCTCACCTCAGCCTTTCAAGTAACTGGGACTACAGGCACATGCCAACACATCTGGCTAACTTTTTGTAGAGAAGGGGTCTCACTATTTTGCCCAGGCTGGTCTCAAACTCCTGGGCTCAAGTGTTTTGCCCTCCTCGGTCTCCCAGGTGTGAGCCACTGGGCCCTTTTATTACTTTATGTACATAGTTTAAAAATATTCTGTATTTGTCTTTTTTTAAGACCAGAAGTTATTTTGTACTACATTTTGCTATTTTTTTTTGTTTTCTGACTGTCAATCATGATGGCTCTTTCCTTATGTGTTTTGTAAGCATTTAGCAGGCTTTGGACTATAGGCATATTCTGAAGCAAATAGTTCTGAGAGGAGTTTTTGGTTCAGCAGTGGGTACTACCAATCTAGGATCACTTTAAAGTTTGTTTCTATGCTTGGGGTTTGTTAGCTGGACCCTATTGTATGAATGCAATCTTGGGTTCTGAATGTTCAGAGGAGACTCTCCTGTGGAGCCTAGATCAAAACAGACACCTGTGATTTTTTTCCTTCACCAGCAGGTGTATTTTTTCTAGCCTATTTTCTCACTGAGATTGTTCCCCTTCAAGGGTCTGAGTTTTTTCCAAGGGGCTCACTTCAACCTCTCTACATTTTGTATCATCAAGGCTTGAGAATCTTCTGTCCCTCTGCAGCTTTAAACCACTCTTGATACTAACACCAGAAAGTGCTCCCAGGGTCTCTGTAGCCTCAGTTTTTACTTTTTCTGGTTTCTAGCTCCCACCTGATTTTTAGCTCCTGGTGATTTTCTTTTCTTTCTTGAGAACTCAACTGTGCATTTTAAAAGAAACTGATAATATTTTGTTTAGCAGTTATAGTAATTCAGTATCAGAAGGTTTTTCAGATATTGACTCCACTGTGTTCCTAGAAATAGAAGAGTCTGACACACAGCTTCCAAACCATTCAATAAAGTATAGATTATTGGGTCCCATGAGGGACTCACTCTGGTTTCTTCAAAATTGGTCATTTGGGACAAAAGTTTCTTCCTGTCTCTCAGGAGGGGCTGTGGTAGAGACACTTGTCCTTAAAAGGAAGAAGCACGGGCATCTTCAGTACTGCCCTCACATCTGCCAGACAGAGAGGTTCAAGAAGGAAGGGAATGCTCAACTGTGTCGAGTGCGACAGCAAGGTCAAGTAAGATCAAGACTGAAAATTGACTGAAAATTGGGATTTCACAATTAGAATGTCTTTGCCAGAGTAATCCCCATGGAATTGGGAGGATGGTCTTTGGTCCAGGCAATTCCTGTTTTTCTCAGGAAGAATGACTTCTTGTTTATCAGTATGTGGTTTTTTTTTTTTTTTTTGAAACGGAGTCTCGCTCTGTCACCCAGGCTGGAGTGCAGTGGCCGGATCTCAGCTCACTGCAAGCTCCGCCTCCCGGGTTCACGCCATTCTCCTGCCTCAGCCTCCCAGGTAGCTGGGACTACAGGCACCCGCCATCATGCCCGGCTAGTTTTTGTATTTTTTTTTCAGTAGAGATGGGGTTTCACCGTGTTAGCCAGGATGGTCTCGATCTCCTGACTTCGTGATCCGCCCGTCTCGGCCTCCCAAAGTGCTGGGATTACAGGCTTGAGCCATATGTGGTTTGTTTTATGCTCTCTTATTTTAATACTGTCTAGCTTCCAACCTTGCCTTAGATAGAGTAGCTATATCTGTCATAGAAACTGGATTCAGCTGTAGAGTGTAGGACCTATCTTGTATATACCTAGGTCCTTAAAGCTTTTGTTTATGTCTCAGGTGAGGTCATCAGAAGGAAGAACTGAAGAGGTAAGAGCCGAGCTGGGGTATTAAAGTAAGAGAAAGAATATAATGAAGTATTGTCAGTTTTAACATGAAGCCTCTATTTTGTGGAATTTCTAAAATTTATGAAAAATTTGAAACATACAAAAGTAGAGAATAGTGCATTGAGAGCCTAGTGCATAACCCAAATTTAGTATTTTTTGTACATTTGCCATGTTTATCTTTCTTTTGCTGAAATATTTTAAAGAAATCCTGACATCATTTATGTACATATCTTAACTATGCAATATGAACATTTTCACATGTAGTCAAAGTACTGTTACCACACCTAATATAAAATTGATTATTCTTTACTACTATACATAGACTATGGAGGCTTTCTATTTTAAAGTTCTTTGAACATGCTGAGATTGTTCCTCCTTTTCTGTCTTTATACTTGTCATACTGTCTGTCTAGAAGGCTCTAGTCTGTGACCTCCACATGGTGGCCTTCGTGACAGTATTATTTCTCAATAAAGGCTTTCCTGATGACTGAACTAAAGTAGTGTCCATTTTCCCCACCCTGTTGGCCACTGCCTCCCCACTCTGTGTCATTGCCTGTGTACTTGTTTATTGTCCATCTCGTCCCCTAGATTGTAAGCGCCATGAGAGTAGGGACCTGGTCTGTCATGGCTATTGTTCTATGGCCAGGGCCTGAAGCAAGCCTAGCATATTGTAAGGAAGCAAAGGTTTAGAAACAAGTCAGCTATTAGATTAATAAAGATTCCAAAATTTGCTTAGTATTTTATAACCATTATCTCTTCCTACAACTGATTTCTATTCCAGAGCTTTTCTTTTCTCAAGAGCTTTAACCAACAGCTGTGTTTGCAAAAAGTCCTGGGCTGTTGTCCCTTTCAGGACATTTAATCTTTTAAATCCTCAAAATATTTTGTAAAATATAAGTGAGTAAAGTCACTGCTGACCTGTTAACAGGCAGTGTTTTTACTGACATAACTCTCATTTGAGATCACTTTATTTGAGCTTGCAGCTAATAAATCTGTTTTGGCTCATACGAAACAGGATGGAATGATCCCGTAGTCCACATAGCCTTTAATTGATTATTTGAACTTCATTTATTTAGTGCGTCATTTGTATTCCATGTTGGGGTATGTTAAAATTGTTAGTCAGTTGTTGGGAATATTCTTTGGCATGAGAAAAAATGTAATTCAGTAAAACAGGTATGATTCTATGATTAGATTTGGGTTCTTTTGAAAAACATAATTTCAGACCTATAAAAGAGATGAGAGAATGGTACAAATAATTACTTTGTATTCTTTACAAGATTCCCCAGTGTTAATATTTTACCACATTTGCTTTAGTATCCCTCCCGACTTACCCTCTTTTTTTTTTTTTTGTGAGTGGAGACACTCAAAACAAAGCCATCCTCTTTTATAACATTGTGCAGTTATCAGAATCAGGGAATTAACACTGATATACCATTAACCAGTAGATTTTATTCAAATTTCCCAGTCATGCCCTTTTCCTTTCTTATATGAAAAGAAAATTCTGGATCATGAGTGGCATAGAGTTGCTATGTGTCTTTAGTCTCGTTTAATTTGGAACAGTTTTTCCTTTCATGATTTTAATGTTTTTGAAGATTATAGGCCAGTTATACAACAGGGCCAGTTTTTAGCAGGTCCCTCAATTTGGGTTTAACTGACTGTCTTAATTTGATTTCTGTTGCTATAACAGAGTGCCACAAACTGGATAATTTATAAGAAAAGGAAATTTATTTTTCTCACAGTTCTGGAGTCTGGAAAGTCCAATAGTAAGGTGTTGACATCTGTTGAGAGCCTTCTGGCTGCATCATCCTGTGGTGGAGGGCATAAGGGCAAGAGAGCAAGAGCAGTGAGGGCCAAACTCACTTTTATCAGAAACTCATTTCTGTGATAATAGCATTAATTCATTGATGATGGTTGAGCCCTCATGGCCAAATTCCTTCTTAATGATCCCACCTGTTAATACCATCACACTGACAATTAAATTTCAACGTAAATTTTGGAGGGGACATTCAAACCATAGAACCGATGTTTCAAAACTGACATGTTTTTCTTAGTGCTTCATATCAGGAGAATATGATGTTGATTTGGCGCATTACACGTGTTTACTTTGATCACCTGGTTAAGGTGGGTCTGCCAGATATTTCCACTGTCAAGATAGATTTTCCTCTTTGTGTTTACATAATATCTTCGAGGATACTTTGAAACCATTTAAAATTCTGTTGCTTCTTAAACTCTTAACCACTACTTTTAGATTTCATTGATGAATACATATTAATTAGTATGGTGATGATTGCCAATGGTAATTTTCTAATTCCGTTGTTTTTTCTAAATTTATCAGTTGCGATACTGCTGTAAGGAATGGCTTCTCCCTTTCACTTATTTATTTATTTTTGTCTTTTTATCAGTAGGAACTTATGGATTCTTATTTTATTTAGTCAGTTATAAAATTTTGATATTTAAATGATCATATATTTGGCCAGTAGCAGACTTTTCAGAAGGTTCCTGTGAACTTTTGACATGTCCTCATCATTTTTTGAGTATTTTCTTACTTTCTGGAACAGCAAGATATTCTAGGCCAGGGCTTGGCAAACCTTTTCTGTAAGTGGCCAGATAGTAAATATTTTCAATTTTGTAGACCATACAGTCCCTCTTGCAACTGTTAAACTCTGCCCTTGCAGCATGAAAGCAGCCGTAGATAATTTGTAAACTAATGAGCTTGGCTATGTTTCAGTAAAAGTTTATTTACATAAACAGGTGGATGAGCTATGCATAGTTTGCCAGCCCCTCTTCTGGGGTAGAAATGTACAAATACATTTGTCTCAGAATTGGCCATTTTTCCATTGGTTGCTTTTAGTGATGAATGGTGTTTAGAAACTGAGATCTAGACACTAAATATTCCCATTGCTACTGGAATGTGATTGATTCTAGGCCCTTTAAGTAGACAAAGCTAGGGAATAGAAGAATATATCTTTACATGCTATGTACATTTGTGTGTGTATATAGATGCATCTGTATTTCTCTATTTATTGTAAACCATTGAGTTATACTGATATCTCCAGTTCCATTTCAATTCTAGCCTTTCCACTTTTCCATATTTGTAATTTTTTTTCTCCAACATTGACAAACTTGGCTCCTTATCCACAAGTATTTACTTATTTGTTCCATCTAGGATATATGGAAAACAGTTTTAGAATTGCTGACTCAGACTTCTATAAAAAACAACCTATTAACCAGAGTTTAATCTTTATTTACACTTATTTTTTGTTTTTAGCCACAGGATTTGGTTAAATACTGTACCCCACAGTTACTTGGGTTAGTGTGCCATTCCTTTTATACCCATTTCCTGCTGCCCTCTAATATATTGTGATTTATTTATTTTTAATTGACAAGCAAAAAAATTACATATTTTTATGGTGTGCAACATGATGTTTTGCTATATGTATACATTGTGGAATCACTAGATCAAGCTACTTAACATATCCATTACCTCATTTACTTATCATTTTTTTGGTGATGAGAACACTTAAAATACACTCTCTTAGCAATTTTCAAGTATATTTGGCTCCTGGATATCCACAGGGGATTGGTTCCAGGACCCCTACAGCTACCAAAAAATGTGGATCCTCAGGTCCCTCATATAAAATGGTAAGACATTTGCATATAAACTATGCTTATCTTTCTATAGACTTTAAATCCTCTCTAGGTTACTTATAATACCTAATACAATATAAATGGTATGAAAATTGTTATACTGTATTTTAAAATTTAGATTCTTTTAAAAAAATTATTGTATTTTTATTTTTATTGTTGTTTCCCCAAATATTTTTGATCTGAAGTCACAGACACAGAACTCATGGATACAGAGGGATGACTGTATACAATATATTGTTATTAACTGTAGTTGCTGTGATGTACAATAGATCTCTTGAACTTATTCCTCCAGTCTTATTGAAATATTATGTCTTTTGGCACAGACATCTCTCCTCTCCCCTCAACCCCCAGCCTCTGGTAACCACCATTTTATTCTCTGTTCCTATCAGTTCAACTTTTTTACACAGCACATATAAATGAGATCATCTGGTATTTGTCTTTCTGAATGCCTGGCTTATTTCATTTAGCCTAATGTCCTCTAGGTTCATCCATGTTGTTGCAAATGAGAGGATTTCCTCTCCTCTCCTCTCCTTTCCTTTCTCTCTTTCTCTCTTTTCTTTCTTTCTTTCTTTCTTTCTTTCTTTCTTTCTTTCTTTCTTTCTTTCTTTCTTTCTTTCTGTCTTTCTTTCTGTCTTTCTTTCTGTCTTTCTTTCTGTCTTTCTTTCTGTCTTTCTTTCTGTCTTTCTTTCTCTTTCTTTTTTTTTTTTTTTTAGGAGACTGATTTCACCATGTTGTTGCCCAGGCTGGTCTCAAACTCCTGAACTCAGGCAATTCTCCCACCTTGGCCTCCCAAAGTGCTGGGACTACAGGCATGAGCCACTGCACCTGGCTTCCTTTTTTTTTTTATTAAACCAAATGGTATTCCATTGTGTATATATACCACATTTTGAAAATCCATTCACCCTTGCTGAGCATTTAGGTTGATTCTGTATCTTGGCTATTGAGACTAATACTGTAATGAACGTGGGAGTGCAAATGTCTTTTTGATGTACTGATTTCATTTCCTTTGAATACATACCCAGAAGTGGAATTCCTGGATCATAGGGTAGTTCTGTTTTTAAATTTTTGAGAAACCTCCAAACTGTTTTCCCTAATGACTATAGTAATTTACATTTCCACCAACAGTGTACAAGGGTTCTCTTTCTCCACATCCTTGCTAACACTTGTTATCTTTTGTGTTTTCCAAAGTAGCCATTCTAGCAGGTATTAGGTAGTGTCTCACTGTGGTTTTAATTTGCATTCCCCTAATGATTAGTGATATTGAGCATTTTTTTCATATACCTGTTGGCCATTTATAGGTCTTTTGAGAATTGTCTACCTAGGTCCTTTTCCCATTTTTAAATTAGGTTATTTGTTTTCTTACAATTGATCGTTCGAGTTCCTTGCATTTTGGATATTAACTCTTTATTAAATGTATGATTTGCAAATATATTCTCTTATTCATTAACTTGTCTCTTTGCTCTGTTGATTTTTTGCCTAACAGAGTCTTCTTAGCTTAGTCGAATGCCATTTGTCTTTTTTTTTTTTTTTTTTTGCTTTTATTGCCTGTGCTTTTGTATTCTTAAAGAAAAAAATCTTTGCCCTGATCAATGTCATGGAACTTTATTTACCTCCATGTTTTTTCCCAGTAGTTTTCAGTGTCAGGCCTTACATTTAAATCTTTAATTCTTTTTTTTTTTTTTTTTGAGATGGAGTTTTATTCTTGTCACCCAGACTGGAGTGCAGTGGCCCAATCTTGGGTCACTGCAACCTCCACCTCCCGGGTTCAAGCATTCTCCTGGCTCAGCCTCCTGAGTAGCTGGGATTACAGGCATGTGCTACCATGCCCAGCAAATTTTTGTATTTTTAGTAGACACAGGGTTTCACCATATTGGTCAGGCTGGTCCCGAACTCCTGACCTCAGGTGATCTACCCTCCTTGGCCTCCCAAAGTGCTGGGATTACAGGCTGAGCCACCGCTGCTGACTTCCTTTAATCTATTTTGACTTGGTTTTTGTGTATGTTGTGAGATGAGTGTCTAATTTCATTCTTCTGGACATAGAAATCCAGTTCTCTCAGTACCATTTATTGAAGAGATTGTCCTTTCCCCACTATGTATTCTTGGCATCTTTTTGAGGGCCAATTGATAGTAAATGTGTGTTTTCATTTCTGGGCTTTCTATTCTGTTCCATTGCTCTGTGTGTCTGCTTTGATGCCAGCCAGTACTGTGCTGTTTTGATTACTGTAGGCTGTATTTTGAGATCAGGTAGTGTGATAGCTTAGGCTTTATTCGTTTTGCTCAAGATTGCTTTGCCTATTTGGGGTCTTTTGTGATTCTATATGAATTTTAGGATTGCTTTTTCTATTTTTGTGAAAAATGTCCTGGAATTTTGGTAGAGATTATATTGAATCTGTAGAATGCTTTGGGTAGTAAGGACACTGTTACAATATTCTGCAATCCATGAACATGGGGTATCTTTCCATTTTTTGGTGTCTTCTTCAGTTTATTTCATTAACATTTGTTGTGTTTTTCATTTTAAGTGTAGTTAGCATAATTTCTTTCTATTTGAATTGCATTTTTAGGCCATTTCCCCCATTCTCTTTTATTTTATGTTGCTTTTTTTTGAGATATGAAGCATCAGAACATATAAAAAGGCATATTAAGTGAAGTGTTATTCCACATCTATTTCTTTTACCTAGTTATCACCTGCCTCCCTTTCACTGTTTCCGTCTACTCACTGTAGGTAGCCAATCTCATTAGTTTCTAATTTACTGTGTTGTGTGTCTTTTTGCACAAATGAGCATATGTGTGTGTGTAACTCTTATTTTTTCTTTCTTTGTCATATAAAAGGAAGCATACTATAGATTATCTTTTAGTTAATTCAGAAGCTCAGGAGTTGGTCAAAGTAGAACACTTCCGTGTGGTGAAATGAGTGGCCTCAGCTAAATCAAGTTATTCAAGGGGAGAGTAGGAACTTCATCAGGTTATGGTCAAGTTAAGCCTGGAACAGGAAGCAAGCCAGGCTCACCCAGGTATTCTGCCTTGGATTAAAGAGACACTAAATTATTTGGTAGCAGGGATCTTGATGATAACAATTTCTCTTTCTTGACTCTGCTCTAATCTAGACCTTTGTCCTCCAATCTAGAGGACCCTCTATGCTTACTGCACATTGGCTATCCTGGGGTCTCTTTTTTCTCTGTTGCCTTAGAAAATTCCTGTGTACTTTTTTTGTGCTGAGTCTTCTCCTCATCGTACTCCGTATCATCCTCTCTCTCAGTTTATTCTGTCATTTTGGTAGAGCACATCCTTTAGTAGCTTCATGAGAAAAAATACAGGACATTTTTTTAGGCCTGCTATTTTGAAAATGTCTTTATTCTACCCCCATACTTGATTGTTAGTTTGACCGCTTATAGAATTGCAGATTAGAAATAATTTTCCTTAAAAGTTTTTACAACTTTACTCATGTGTAATTTACATACATTAAATATTTCCGATGCTTAACATTTATTCCTAAAAATCCAGTTTTGCTCTAGTATCATATCCCTTTAGCCTGAAGAACGCAATATGGTGTTTCTTGTAGTACAATCCTGCTGGTGATGGGTTTTCTCTTTTATCTGAAAAATGTCTTTGTTTTGCCTTCATTTACAGAAGGATATTTTTGCTGGAAATAGGATTCAGGGCTGACAGTTTTTTTCTTTTAGCCCTTTAAAGATAAATTATTCCATTGTCTTTGGATGGCAGGAAAGATGACGATAAAAAATAAGGAATCTGCTGCCGTTCAAAATGTTGTTCTGTTTGAGGTATTTCTTTTTACGTTGACTACTTTAGATTTTCCCTATATTTGTCTTCAGCAGTTTGATTATGATGATATAGATATAATTTAAAAACAAATTTTCCTTTTTGGGGTTCATTCAGCTTATAGAATCTATATATTTATGTTTTTCAGCAAACATAAATATATAGCTTTTTTTTGAGATATGAAGCATCAATGTGGTTCCAAAAGTCAGAACATATAAAAAGGCATATTAAACATCAGCAAATCTGGGATGTTTTTAGCCAATGTTTCTTCATTTTTTGGGGACCCATTCTCTTCTTCTGGGAAATCAATTCCATTTATTTATTTATTTATTTATGGAGACAAGAGTCTTGCTCTGTTTCCTAGACTGGAGTGCGGTGGCATGATCTTGGCTCACTGCAGCCTCTGCCTCCCAGGTTCAAGCAATTCTCATGCCTCACCCTCCCAAGTAGCTGGGATTACAGGCTTGCACCACCACACCCAGCTAATTTTTGTATTTTTAGTAAAGACAGGGTTTCACCATGTCGTCCAAGCTAGTCTCGAATGGATGACTTCAGGTCATCCACCCGCCTTGGCCTCCCAAAGTGCTGGGATTACAGGCGTGACCCACCAGGCCAATTACCCTTATGTTTAACCTTTTGATATTGTCCTGTAAGTCCATAATACTTTATCTTTTTGTTCAATCTTCTTTCTGTTTTTCAGGTTGTATAATTTCTGTTGATAAAGTTTAAGCTCCTTGAGTGTTTATTCTTTTACCTCTATTTTGCTATTGAGGTTATCCACTGAATTTTTTATTTCAGATATTGTATTTATTAGTTTAAAAATTTTTTTTTTTTTTTCTTTTTGAGACTGGTTGTCACTCTGTTGCCTTTGCAGGAGTGTAGTGGTGTGATCTTGGCTCAGTGCAACCTCCACCTCCTGGGCTCTAGTGATCTGTCCACCTCAGCCTCCCGAGTAGCTGGCATGTCCTTCCACACCCAGCTAATTTTTATGTTTTTAGTAGAGACGGGGTTTCACCATGTTGGCCAGGCTGCTCTTGAATTCCTGGGCTCAAGTGATCTGCCTGTCTTAGTCTCCCAAAGTGGGAGGATTACAGGCATGAGCCACTGCACCTGGTCTAAAATTCTCATTTTTAAGTACGTTTTTATTTCTCTGTTGAGAGTTTCAATCTCTTCAGTCATTTCAAGTGTCTTTACCTCAATGAGCATAGTTATCAGAGCTGATGTAGAGTTCTTGTCTGATGATTCTAACATCTGAGTCATTTTGAGGTTGAGATTTGTAGTTTTCCCTTTAGAATGGACTATGTTTTCTGGGTTCTTAGTCAAATACTTTTGGATTGTTTCTTGAATACTATTTTGTGTAGACTCTGAATTCTGTTAAATTCCTTTGAAGAATCTTGATTTTTTATTTTTATTTTTATTTCACTAGCACTTAGCTTCAGACCCTGTTAGGCTCAGATTGTGTCTTGTCTTCTGTAGGAGTTGGCTTAAATCTCATTTGAAATTTTTAGGCCTTTATGATGTTGCATTGAGTCTGTCCTGCACGTCTACACGGCTAAGGGGTCAGCCTTAGACTTGAAGAGTCATAAGAATTAGGGGATTCCCTTCTTCAGCTTGCTCCTCTTTTAGATTGCTACTAACCTCCACCTGTGGTCACCCTCCACCTGTGGTCCTGTCTTCTAGCCAGGCGCAGCCTGTGGAATTTCTGTTGAAGATTTAGCTGCCTGCATTGCACCACCCCTGTGATGGTGGCCTGCCCTTGGGCCAAAACTTCTGTTTCCCTCCCCACAAATTTTATAAAAACACATGAAATTCGCCCTACTATCAGTTACTTGTCCAGATTCCTACTCCTTCCAACAGCCTGCCTCCATTTGTTTACACTTCAGAATCTATAGGTAGTTGTTTCTGATTTTTTTCCAGAGTTTGTAATTGTTAACATGTTTGTTTTTAAGTCATTTTTCTGGCTTTGATGGCAATCATAGTCTTTCCCAACTTACTGTTTTCATCAGGGATTCACCTGGTGTGATATTGTAAAACTTCTAGTAAGAGATGTGCCTGGATGGGTGGGTAAGATTATAGAGTTGCAGTGAGCAACCCTGAAGGGTTTTGAAAAGGCACTTTATGGCTGGGTGCACTGGGTCACGCCTGTAATCCCAGCACTTTGGGGGGCCAAGGTGGTGGCTCACCTGAGGTCAGGAGTTCGAGACCAGCCTGGCCAACATGGCAAAACCCTGTCTCTACTAAAAATACAAAAATTAGCCGGGCTTGGTGGCACACACCTTTAGTTCCAGCTACTTGGAGGCTGAGGTGGAAGAATCGCTTGAACCTGGGAGGCAGAGGTTGCAGTGAGCCAAGATCATGCCACTACACTCCAGCTTGGGCGACAGAGCGAGACTCTGCCTTGAGGAAAAAAAAAAAAAGAAAAAAGAAAAGGCATTTTATAAAATATCTTCTATGTTGTAGGTGAAACATGGAGTGAAGAAAAGAGATTTGTAGGTGAGAGACCTGCTAAGAAACTATTGCCATCTTTATGGTACATATACAGTTGTAACAACCTGAATTCAGACAGTGCTAATTAAGTTGGAAAGGAAGGAATCTACTTATGACTCATTTTGAAGGTAGAATAGACAGAATTTGGTAATAGAATACTGATGGAGAAAAAGAGATTAGATGTTTACTGTTGCTGTCCAGGGATGATAATGATGTCATTAATCTGGATGTAGTATGCAGGTGGAAAATTTAGTTTGAGGAGAATAATAAATTGAATTAGAAACATGTGGCATTCAAAGTGCTTGCCAGTATTATTCAGCAGGATGTGGGAAAGTTAAAGAAGAGCTTTGAAGAGCAGAGCTGGAGATGAAAATTTAAAACTCTTTAAAAGAGAAGTGAGATGGGGTATAAGAGTAGAATCTTATAAATGGTAGAAACTGAAGAGGTTAGTGAATAAAAGAGGAGTCTGTAAGGAAATCTGTGAATTGTAGAGAGAGAAGGAGAAGAACCACGAGACTGTTGTGTTCTGAAGGCCAAGGGTGAAGAATTTGTATTACAAAGATATAGCTGGTCAGTGGCATCCTGCACAAAAAACAAGCAAACTGAGAGAATGCCATTATTTAAGTAGTGAGGATTTTTCTTCCTAGGAATACAGAAAGCTTTACTTCATTATAGAGAAGAGGATAGAAGTCATATTGCAAAAGAGATTAAAGAGTATGTAATGGGGGAAATAGAGGTTGTGAGTCTAGACTACATTTTTAAACTTTGGTAGGGATGGGAATGAGAGAAATGGAATGATAGCTGGTAGCTTGAGGTGGGCAGAAGGGGAGCCAGGGCCAGGTTCTTACATTGGTTGTGTGCTATTGGGAATACCCCAGTGGCGAGAACAATGGGTGTGTTAAAAGTTCTAGAGTAGATTAAAATAGGATGAAGAACACACATTAAGAGGGTTAGGTTATAAATATGTAGGGACATTTTCCCCTCTAAAATAGAAAGCGAGGATAGGTGTAGGTATGGAGAAGTTTTGTCTGGGAGAAGAGTGAGTCCATATAGGAGAGAGTTGGGAATGAGAGAGTTAAGAGTGAGGTTGATACTTCGACTCTCAGTTATGGCATAGAAAATGATTGGAAACCTGACTGGGCACAGTGATTCACACCTGTAATCCTAGCACTTTGGGAGGCCGAGGTGGGTGGATCACTTGAGGCCAGGAGTTAAAGACCAGCCTAGTTACCATGGTAAAACCCTGTCTCTACTAAAAATACAAAGATTAGCCAAGCGAAGTGGCAGGCACACATAATCCCAGCTACTTCGGAGGCTGAGGTAGGAGAATCACTTGAACCCAGAAAGCGGAGGTTGCAGTGAGCCAAGATTACGCCATTGCACTCCAGCCTGGGAGACAGAGCAAGACTCCATTTCAAACAAACAAAAAAAGAAAATAATTGGAAGCCAATCTTCCATGAGACAACAACTAGAAACACCAACCAAATACAGCCCTTCCCCTCAAAGTATTGAGAAATACTTTGAAAGTATTTGAGAGGTAATAAGAGTATGTCTAGGAGAGAATAAAGGCTTAGAGATATAAGGTTAGTATTTGGGACTGTTTTTCTCCAGTGAATATTTGCTGAGTTTTTTTGAGGGATCAGCTGAAAAACTGAGCAGTACTTTTTTTTTTTTTTTTTTTTTTTTGAGATAGGGTTTCACTTCTGCCACCCCGACTGGAGCACAGTGACCCAATCTTGGCTCACTGCAACCTTCACCTCTCAGGCTCAAGTGATTGTCCTGTCTCAGCCTCCTGAGTAGCTAGGACTACAGGTGTGCACCACCGTGTCTGGCTAATTTTTGTATTTTTTGTAGAGACAGGATCTCGCTACATTGCCCAGGCTGGTCTCAAACTCCTGGCTTCAAGTGATCCACCCACCTTGGCCTCCCAAAGTGCTGGGATTACAGGTGTGAGCCACTGTGCCCAGCCTGAGTAGTAAATTTAATAGCCTTTTAAGGTTAGAGGGATAGGAATTGGAATTTAGGCCCTGCTAATGTGAGTTGTGAGTGATCTTGGTGAATCACTCTTATTTGGTGTTGGTACCCTGAAGGGCCACAGCCTAGAAGTAGGGGTGAATTGGATGTAGATAGGCCCTCACAGGGACTGTTGCTCCACTTTGAATACCTTTAAACCCTGAAAATAGATTGAGGTAATTTATTGTCTCAGGTGCTTGGCAGAAGCAAATGTTGTAAATTCTGTTTGGAAGGTAATATTACTTGTGAATGTTACTATAAACATTCTGCAAATATAATGTCCAGCTCATAATTTTAAAAAATCAAGCATGGCATGATCGAATAACATGAACAAAATTAAGTACAAGGAATAGAAGATAGTATTGATCCATAGGGGCTTCTCATATTGGAATTTTTAGGAGCAGATTTAAATATACCATGCTTACCTTGTTCAAATATAAAAGACAAGATTCAGCATTCTTAGCAGAGAACTAGAAACTTGAAAAGATGAAAATTTTAGACTTGAAAACTAACTGAAATTGGGAACTTGATGGGCTTAAGAGAATTTGACAGAGCTGAAGGGAGAATTAGTGAAGTGGAAAAATTCAGAGAAAAAAGGATGGAAACTACTGAAGACATTGAGGGAGACATAGAGACATTGAGGAGATCAAAAGTGTGTAATTGGAATCCTGGCAAAGAGTTGAGAGAGAATGGGCAGAAACAATATTTGAATAGAGAATGGCTGAAAACCTTCATGAAAAACTTTTTAAAACTTATTAAAGTTATTAAGCAACAGATTCAAGAAACCTTACTAACACTAAGCAGGATAAAAAAGAAATCCGTACCTTGGTCTAGGGTAGTAAATCTGTAGAAAGCCAAAGCTAAAGAGGAAAATTTCAAAATCTGCCAGGTTGGCGAGAAGAAATGTTATTCTTTCAAAGAATTGAAAATTAGATTAATGGCTGACTTCTCAATGAAACAATGGAGGCTGTAAGACAATGGAATGATACCTTCAGAGTATGAGAGTAAATAACAGTCTAGAATTTTACAACCTGAAAAAGGCTGGGTGTGGTGTCTCACATCTATCCCAGCACTTTAGAAGGCTGAGGTGGAAGGATTGCTTGAGCCTAGGAGTTCAAGATCAGCCTGGGCAACATAGTGAGACAACATCTCTTCAAAAAATAAAAAAATAAAAAATTAGTTGGATGTGGTGACATATGCCTGTAATCCTAGCTACTCAGGAGGCTAAGGCAGGAGGATTGCTTGAACCTAGGAGTTTGAGGTTACAGCGCTGTGATCGTGCCACTGCAGTTCGGTCTGGGTGACGGAGCTCTCTACAAAAGGAAACCCAACCTCTTCCCCAACAAACCTGAGAGAATATCCATTATGAATAAAGATGAAATACAAATGTTTCAAACTTGACAGTTTTTCAGTTGTGCTAGTCACTCTAAAATTGCTCCAAAGACATAGCTAGTGACTACCATGTTGGCCAACACAGATAAAGAACACTTTCACCATATTAGAAAGGACAGGTATTAAGAAAATACAAGAGGATATTTGGAACAACATTCTACTCCCACCATGAAATGTTAGATGAAATTGATAAATTCCTATAGAAATACAAATTAATAAAATTGATTCAAGAAGAAATTTTTAAGATATGAATTATCTTATCTGTTTACAAGTTTTAGTTTTTTTCTTCTGATGCCTTTCTTTGGCTATGGTATCAAGGGAATACTGTCATAACAGAATGAGTTCTCTGTTTTCTGGAAGAATTGTAAAGGATTTGATAATATTTTTTTCTTTCGATGTTTGGTAGAATACACCAGTGAAGACATTTGAGCCTGAAGTTTTCTTTATTGGAAGATTTTAATGTAATAATTCAATTTATTTACTTGTTATATGTCTATTCAGATTTTCTCCTTTTTTTTTTTTTTTTTGAGACAGGGTCTCACTCTGTCACTTGGGCTGGAGTTCAGTGGTGTAATCACAGCTCACCACAGCTTTGATCTCCCAGGCTTAGGTCATCCTCCCACCTCAGCCACCAGAGTAGCTGGGACTACAGGTGCATACCACCATACCCATCTAATTTTTTGTACTTTTTTTTTTTTTTAATAGGGTTGGAGTTTTGCCATATTGCTGCGGCTGTTCTCAAACTCCTGGGTTCAAGCAATCTGCCTGTCTTGGCCTCTGAAAGTGCTGGGATTACAGGTGTGAGCCACTGCACCTGGCCAAATTTTCCATTTCTTTTTGACTAAGTTTTAGTAATTTTTGTTTCTGGGAATTTGTCCGTTTTTTCTAAGTTTATTGTATTCCTTTATAATCCTTTTAATTTCTGTAAGGTTTATAGAGATGTCCTCTCTCTCATTCCTATTCTGTGGTCACCCTGTGGAGGTAGAAAGTAACCCTCCCAATTAACAGGTAGGATGTCTATGCTGGAAGCACTTCACAAGCCAACAAAATTTGAGAGAAAGTTTATTATTCACCCAAGAGACTTCTGGGGATGGTAGAGTTAGTACAAGTGGGTCTGGCCTGCCTTGGGTTAGACAGAGGGAGTGGGTTATGCCTTTATAATGCCTAGGGTGTTGGGGAGATCCCATGTGCAGGCTGAGGATCAGCAAAACTTGAATTTTCCATGGGGGCCAAAGGCAAGGCACATGTGGACTTTCTTATTAGCCTGCTCAGTTGTGGGTTCAAAAGGGGAAAAGTGAGGTGAGGCCTAACATAAGTCAGTGGTCAGACATCAAAAATTTAAAAAGTGGAGTGAGACTCCTTATTACAGTTCTTGACTTTGGAAGTAAAAGAAAATTTCCTTGTTCTTTCTTTTCTTCAGATTGTATAACCTTAATTGATCTACCTTCAAATTTATTGCTTATTTCTTCTGCCAGCTTAATTCTCCTCTTGAGCTTCTCTAGTGAATTTTTCATTTCAGTTGTTGTCTTTCCACTTGAAATTTCCATTTGGCTCTTTTTTATAATTTCTTAGTTAATATTCTCTGTTTGCTGAGTCATTGTCAACATAGTTTCCTTTATTTTAAAAGTATTTTCTTTTAGTTCTTTGAACATATTTATAATAGCTGCTTTGAAGTCTTTATTGGCTGACTTCAAAATCTAGGCTCACCTAGAGAGAGTTTTTGTTGAAACTGTCCCCCTTCCATGTATGGGTCACGCTTTTCTGTTTCTTTGCATATCTTATGAAAACTGGGTATTTTTGATAATATATTCTGTATTTTGATTCCCTTCTCCCCAGAGTTAGAGGTGGTTGCTCTTTTTGTTTATTTAGTGACTTGGCTGAACTAATTAATTCCATGGAGTCTGTTTCTCCATGGAGTGCGTGTGTGACTGCTGATGTCTCTGCTTAGCTCATCCTTTCTTGTTTTTATTTTTCAGTATGGCTGTCAAGTATTGGCCCCCTGGGTCAGCGTATCTTAGTGGCCAACCTATGATTGGTCAGAGGTCGTGTTTAAATTCCTTGAAACAATGAGCTTCCCTTTGTCATTGGTTTTTATGAGGCTTGGGGAATGCGTTCAAAGTTCAGAAAGTCTGCCTGGGTTTTACTTTCTCCATTTGCAAGGCCTCATCTTTTTCTAGGAATGAGCAGCTTGCTGTGGCCCTGTCATTTCTTTCTTCATGTTTGCAGTCTTGTGCATGTGCACAGTCTTCCAGACCAGCAGGAAAAAAGATTTTTATCAAGGCCCAGTTTGGCTGTCTCATTCCTTAGTTCTCCATGTTAAATTTCTGGTTAGTTTGCTGATCTGTTGCTTGCGCTAACTGGTATTGCAAACTCAAATTAGCTGTAATATTGGCTTTCCCTCCTTTTTTGCTGTTGAAATCACTTTTTGAGAATACCTATGGGCATGGAATTCTTCTCCAAATTAATTTAGCTCCCTCTGGCAGTGGAGCCTCCTGTCATCACAGCTTGTCCTACCCTGGTAGCTTCTGTACCAAGCAATTGGGAGCGAGTGTGGGATGATAGGAGCCCCAGGCTAAAACACCACACTCTTCACTGTTCTTACCAAGATTCAGTAGATTTTCTTGGACCAGCACTTCTCAAATTTGTTGTAATGTTTTTGATCAATATCAAGACTTTAAATAGTTTTAACAATGTTGTTAGTTTTATTGTTGCTTTAGGGGGTTAATATTTGTCAAACTCCTCATTCAGTAGTTCTGGATGTCCTTTCCCCTGCCCCCTCCCTTTCTCTCTGTCTTTCCTCTCTGAGTGTGTCTCCCTGTCTCTGTCTCTCATTTTTGAACATTTAAATTTCATTCAAACTGAAATTTATTTTGGAATATTTTATGAAGTAGGGATTTGTTGGTTATTTTTAAAAAATGGTGTTAAGTAGTGTCTTAATACTACTTGTTGATTAATCCATGTACTTCTTATTGATTTGTAATGTAAATGGTTTATTTTTCTAATCTCATTGAGATTTAATTTTGTCCTTTTTTTTTCTTAATCAATAGTCATCTTTTGCTTGTTTTTCCCATCTTTTGCTTTCCATTGGCTCATTTTTTTCTGCCTTTAAACCTGTCTTTGGACTTTATATCTTTGAGTTTCCTTTGCTACTCGGCTTCATACATTCCATTTGCTCTGCTACTCGTAAGTACTAAGGCTAGGCGAAGACAAGTGAGATGCATAAGGCACAAAAGTTCTAGGAAGCTCTCACTCCTGGGTCCTGCAAGTGTGGGACTGGTACTCATAGAACTTTGCATTTTCAAATTTTGCACCCTAAGTGCCTGGCTTGCCCCATTGTAGTCCTGGCTCTGCTACTCATACTTCTCACTAGTATATATTTGTTGTAACCTGATTTCTGTCCCAAATAGGCTTCATTTATTCAAATTGTTGCGCTTTTGCTATGTACTGTGCATTGTGCTAGGTTTTGGGGAATACAAAGGATCTCAAGACACCATTTATTTCACCCAGAAGCTTTCTTCAGATTTGCCCTTATGAGGTCTAGTACCTTTTCCCCATTCCTCATCCTTCCTGCCTTCTTTTACTATGTGACATTATTGACCACTATTGCCTGTTCATGCTAATGCCAGCCCAGCTCTTAAGAATGTATGGCTATTTCCATGGTAGGACACCTTTTCTAGGGTCCAGTGGGCAGTTGGGCAGTGTATCAGTGGCCCTCATTCTGTAAGTTAGTAAGGGTTGGAAACTGGCCTGTGCTTTCAATGTGTCAGGGTAGGAGTGCCCAGGGACTTCTTCAGGCTTAATGGGCCTTTATAACTATGTCACAGGGAATAGAAGATTGCTTGTTTGTTCATTTTCTTTTATTTCTTTCTTTTCTTTCTTTCTTTCTTTTTTTTTTTTGAGAAGAAGTTTTGTTCTTGTTGCCCAGGCTGGAGTGCAATGGCGTGATCTTGGCTCACTGCAACCTCTGCCTCCCAAGTTCAAGCAATTCTCCTGCCTTAGCCTCCTGAGTAGCTAGGATTACAGACATGCGCCACCACGCATGCTAATTTTGTATTTTTTTTTTAGTAGAGAGAGGTTTTCTCCATGTTGGTCAGGCTGGTCTCAAACTCCCTACCTTAGGTGATCTCCCCTCCGTGGCCTCCCAAAGTGCTAGGATTACAGGCGTGAGCCACTGCTCCTGGCCTGTTTGTTCATTTTTCTTTTTTGAGACAGAGTCTCACTCTGTCGCCCAGGCTGAAGTGCACACTCTCGGCTCACTGCAATCTCTGCCTCCTGGGTTCAAGCAATTCTTGTGCCTCAGCCTCGAGTAGCTGGGATTACAGGCGCATGCCACCTTGCCCAACTAATTTTTTGTATTTTTAGTAGACACGGGGTTTTGCCATGTTGCCCAGGCTGGTCTTGAACTGCTGAGCTCAGACAATCTGCCCGCCTTGGCCTCCCAAAGTGTTAGGACTACAGGCATCAGCCACCGCACCCAGCCATTGTTTGTTCATTTTCTACTTGGCATTTTTATATACTCAGAATCTTTCCATCTGCTTCTAGTGCTTTGGTACCCAAATGTGGGCTTTGACTGCCTGCCTAGCTGTCTGGCTTATTCTTGCCAATTTTGTTTTCTGAGTCCTGCGTTCTTCCCCCATTCTTTGCTGACTTGTTTTTAATGTACTTTCCCGGTATGACCCTACTCTGTTTGGTGTTCTCACTGCTTGTTCATGAAAACAAACTCATCCATTCATTTATGGAGTGGCTTTTGAGCACCTATTCTATCCTAGGTGCTGTGGGAGCCACCAGAGTTACAATGACAAACCCAACCAAACATTCCTTGTCTCCCTAAGCTAGAGAGACGAGTTAGGTATTAATCACACAAACTGGGATAACTGCTGTGAAGGAAAGACACAGATGCAGCTGACCTAGGAACACTGGAATTGAAATCTGTCACCTCATCTCACTTACCTAGCAGTAGCTCCCCTTCATTTTGAACTTTTGCCTGAATCAGGATTGACATGTAGTGCCCCATTCTCAATTCTGGCGGCTGTTTTTGGGTTGTTGGCAGTTTGCTCCCGACCCCTTGCCCCAACCAAGGCTGCCATCATTTGTATTCTTAGTCACTAGTGGGAGCATACCCTGATCATGGATCTGTCCTCATTTGGGAGCTCTTTTCTCTTTGTTTTCTTAACGCCTGCCTCTGTTGGTTCTTTTCCTACATCTTCGTTAGCTTCTTGGTTATATTTTCTACTTCTTTACATTTCCTAAAAGTTGCCCTAACCCAGATTTTGTCAGGGTAAGAGTGCCCAGAACTTCTATAGGGTTAATAGGCCTTCAAAATGATGTCACAGGGAAGGGAATGTTGCTTGTTCATTCCTTATCCTGTGCCCTCCTCTGTATCTGCGTACCCTTTCTTGGCAATCTCATCTATTCTTGAACTCTCTGTGTTACCATCTTTATGCAAATGACTGGCCCATTTCTCTCTTTTGCTCCCGTTTTCAAGTATTTGGTGGATCGCTCCATGTGGAGGTGTATAATACTCCAAGTAGAATTCATCATCTTCTCTAACTTTACCAACTCCCAGTCTCCTACCTAGAAATCTCACACAGCCACTCCCACCTTGCTGACTTCCAGACCTGCCTGGTTGCTAGGTGGTGCTGCTTTGTCCTGCGTAATACCATGGTAAGGGCCTCTTCTTTTCAGTGTCCTGAACTCAAGTTTGGGTCTTCCTTTCCTTTCACCTGTCTGTTCTGATTTTCTCCTAAGATACATCTGCTACTAGTATCTGTCAACTCCAGATGACTTTGAGTCCTGTACCAGGTTTCCTGAAACAATTCTAATATGTTGTTTTTCTCTTCTGCTCATTCATGCTTTGAAAACTCCCTAGTGCTTTTGAAAAACTGGCCTAGTTTTTTAGGCCTTCCAACTTGTTTTAATTTCCTTGCCACTGCCTCCCTTCGTATAGGCTGGACTCTATCCAAATGGAATTAATTTTGTGAGAACTTGCCTGTATTTTCTGTTTGCGCCTCTATTTTTATTTCCTTTTGCCAACAGTATGCTTTCCTCACACTCTTAGTTCTTTAAAATCTTTCCTAAAGTACTCTCAGGTTTCCTGACTTGGAGACACTCTTTCTTTCCTATCATCTGTACATTTATCCACACTTTAAAAAAACACAGTGCTTACCCCTTATCCTTCATTCTGTCTAGTGTAGTGCCTTGAAGAAATACGTGTGAAATTACTGAGTGCATAAATGCATTTCTGTATTAAACCCTCAGACAGTCTTGACTCCTCCATCTGCCTTTCCCATTCCCTTGCTGTTTATATAAGGCCATCTCTTTCTCTCCCTTCTTGCAACAGGATTGGCTTTATCTGTGAATCTCTTTATCTTGCCCTAAGTGGCCTGTTATCCTTTGTCTCCATTGCTTTTCTGCTGCTGAGTTAGTATTAATTTCAATTTAAAGAGAAATTACATCATTTTGGTGAAGGATGTGTGTGGGAAATATAGAGGAAATAGAAGCTAGTGTTCAGAATGACATCTTGATTCGTTTCGTGGGAACTCAGGCTGCCCACAAAAATTTCAAATATAGACTTGACTCCTGGGCTGGTGGCCATCAGAGACTAGAAAGTAGAAGTTGTGATGACATGTTCAGCATCCAGGTGGAAGGCTAGGGGCCAGCTGCGGGGACCCACATTCCAGCCTGCTGATCCTGGCAGCTGCTCTTATATTCCTTAGACACAGCTGTTTGAGCTTCTCATCAGACAACTGGTTTGAGGTGATGGCAGGTAAGAGTAGGGGAAGAGACGTCTAATTACAGTATTGCCATGTTTTGAAAGTGTGTGAATCATCTGGGGTTCCCTGCATAGTTTTGGACATCAAGTTGTGATAATGAATTAGGTTTTGCTGGTGGATTCTAAGGAATTAACTTGGTTTCATAGAGGTATATCATTTGTCCAGAGTTGGACTTAGTAAATGCCACATATTGAACCCCAGTTTAGTACCATTCCATTACAACTTTTAGATTCTAGATCTTTATATCACTTTTCAAAACTATATTTCTTTATATTTTTGTTCATTTCACAAGCTGAATAGAACTGCAGGATTCCTTATTTTTCACATCATTGCCCCATTTGTGGAGATGTTTAGTTGAAGTGGCCCAAAGAAGCAGTCTAGTGGTACTTGTGAGGGTGAAGGCCTTGAAAAGAAACTTGAGACAGATGGTGTGTTTGACTAACTGCCCTGGAGAATGTTATGCCAGAACCCAGGAGGGGCACCACGTTGCCTTTGCCATTGAAATACTAAATTTCTGAGAGGACAGAGGAGCCTACAACTTAATCGCTCTCCAATTACCAATCTCTTCTTGGTTTCAGTGAATGACAACAGAGCTGCTCAAGGCGGGAACTCAGCTGAGCAGTGGAGGTTTCTTTGGATCTGGAGAGAAGAGTGACCTTGGAGCCAATAATGAGCCATCCTGACTACAGAATGAACCTCCGGCCCCTGGGGACCCCCAGAGGTAGTAAAAGGAAAATGGAGTCTGTCTAAATAATTGGAGAACTGAAATAAAAGTGAAATGGGTGTGAAGTGGAGGGTGTCTTTTAGGACTAAGGGCTACTGTAATTCTTTTAGTGACCTGTTAAATATTCTCCTGTGTGATTTTTTCTAGAATTAGATGTGGTTTCTTGCTATCTTAATTTATCGTTGTATTAAGTACAGCTGTTTAATTTCCTCTAGTAAAGTGGCAATCTTTTAGTAATTTCTATTTTCAAAAAGTTTGTGTATATAAATAGCAAAGAACACTGGACTCATTATTCACATTATGTTCCATCCATGTTGTTGTGCTGATTTAAAACTCAAGTCTCATCTGTGTATATTTTATTCATGTTTTCTTAGCCACTCTTTCCTTTTTGTTATTGTTCAAAATCACCATCAGGGAGTTTCAGTCTCTTGTTGGTCTCTTTAAATAATAATTGTAAAAAGGTATGATATCTCCAGTTTTAAAAATACACAGATGTTTGAGGAAAGAGTTGATTGCTGCCTCATGTTTCTAGGTGTGTCCACTGTGGCTGGCCCACATGACATTGGTGCTTCGCCAGGTGACAAAAAGTCAAAGAACAAGTCCACACGAGGGAAGAAAAAGAGCATATTTGAAACTTACATGTTCAAGGAGGATGTTTCGGAAGGCTTGAAGAGAGGAACACTCATCCAGGTGCCTAAAATCTACTGGAAGGCTATTGCCTGAATATGTGGAATCCAAAACAATCTATTAAACTATTTCCTGTTCTGTGCTATGTGCTTTCAGAGGGGTGATGATGTAACAGGTGCAGGGCTGTTATGATGGCATAACAGAGATGATGAAGTAACAGGTTCTTCTTAGAACTACAGTACATTTAGAGGTAATAAGCACCATAAGACAGGAACAGGCAAAGTGCTCTGAGATTTGAGAGGAGGGAGCTGCTATTTCCCATTAGGCTTGCCTAGAGATGCTTTATTGGAAGTGACATATTTGAGCCAGGCCATGGATTGGTGCAATTTGAATAAGTGAAGATAAAAGAGAGCTTTACAAATGGAGGGACCAGTGTGACCTACTACAATAGAAGTGAGAAATTGGGTTTGGATATACGAAACATTGAATATCAGTTTTTCTGGAGCATGTGGATGCTGAATGATGGAGAAAAATGGATGAGGTTGGAAAGGAAGCAGTAAACAACGATAGACAGTATTTGTTGAGTGCTTTATAGTTTACAAACTGTGTTTACAAGCTAGTTCAGTGGTTTGGCTGAACAAATGTTTATTGAGCATCCATTGTGAGCCAGGAACAGTTATGGTTAGGAGTGTGCAGCATGGGTGCCTTTGAGATGGAGGTAGACAAGATTGCCTTGCTGTACTTCAGCTTGCAGCCCAGTGGTGGGAGGCAGTCATGTGAACAGATGATTTGGGGATAAAGTGGCAAGTGCTCAGATAAAAGGGTGACCAGGGTATATGGCAAAATATTGGGGGGAAAGCAGGAAACTGTGTAGGCTGAGGTTCTGGAGAGGCTTCCTGTAGTTGGTGACCCTTGTGGTAGGTATTGAGGGATGACTAGTTTGGGCCTATCAGGTGAGTGATTATGTGTGTGGGAGGTATGGAGAGGCAGTGGCGCTAACAAAAACGTGAACTTGTGAAACAACATGGAGTATGGCAGCTTGGGCCTCCTTGGGCATAATCCGTCAGGCAGTTAGTAGGCTGGGGAGGGAGGCAGGGCCACATATTCTGTGAATTAAGTCTATTTCATAATACTTTCATTAGTATAGAAATATTGCCATGTGCTACCTGGCTCACTTGAAAATGCTGTGTTCCACTTTCTCTTATTCTGAGAGCACAGCTTCTGCATTTGTGTTTTTGGCTGAAGATCTAACCAATTTACGGATGCTATCATCTTCTCTTCCTTTTTGTCATTCATTTTTTCTCTCTCTCTCTCTCTCTTTCTTTCTCTCTTCTCTCTTTCTTTCTCTTTTCTCTCTTTCTTTCTCCCCTCCCTCCCTCCCTCCCTTCCTTCCTTCCTTCCTTCTTTCCTTTACCTTTCTCTATTTATCTGTGGTCAAGTGCACACATGATTGATGGAAAAAAGAAAAAAAATTGTCTTTTAACAAATGAGTTGGTTTATCTGATTCTTGGAGTACTCTTGGTGGTTATTTATTTATTTATTTATTTAGAAGGTCTCACTCTGTTGCCCAGGCTGGAGTGCAGTGGTGCAGTCTTGGCTCACTGCAGCCTCTGCGTCCTGAGTTCAAGTGATTCTTGTACCTCAGCCTCCCAAGTAGCTAGGATTACAGAAGGTAAAAAATTAGTCATGCCATCATGCCTGGCTAATTTGTGTGTGTGTGTGTGTGTGTGTGTATATATATATTTAGCCAAACAGATTGGTCATTATTGTACATATAGCTGGAAGGGAGGGGTGGTCCTGGAGTGAGGACAGGGCTGCCCAATATTTGGGGGGAGGAAGGGACTCTTCTTCCAAATGGGCTTGTCTGGGAACCGGGTTCCCAGGGAGCTGGGCGCCTGGTCCACATGGACCCCCTCCACCTCCCCACATACACTTTGGAAGAAGGGCAGGAGTGAGAAATGCTGGGGGAGAAGGATCCTTTGGTCTGAGATGTGGAGGTGATCATAACAGTTCCCGCCCGCTGGCTGTTTTGTTGACTTTGGAGAGGCCTTCCCCGAACCCAGAGTCGGTCATTACTTGTTCCATCTGAACATCCTCCTCGTCCTCCTGGGGCAGCTGCAGGTATGGGTTGTCCCTGTGGGCTGGAACTTGTAGCCTGTGAGCATGAAGAAGGCCAGGGTGGAGCCCTCCACCAAGAGCTGGTACAGCCACTGCCACTGAAAGGGGACAGCCACCTGCTACAGGATGGCGATGATGCGGGTGAAGTAGATGTAGCAGATGACCGTGACATAGTAATGCTGGAACAGCTTCAGCTTGGCCAGGTTCACCACCACCTTCCCGTCTGTGCCAGACGTGTCCTGGAGATGCCAGATGGACCAGACTACGGGAAACAGGATGGCGCTGCAGCAGATGAGATCCATCAGGAACAAAATCTCCTTCCACAGCACATAGTCACTGGCGCCCTCCTCGCGGGACTCGATGCCGATGTAGGCCACGTTGGCCAGGACCTGCATGGGGATCATGATCCTAAAGACCTTCTTCTCCTTATCCGACAGGACATACTTGATGAAGGCCCAACCTGAGCCGATCAGGGCGACGGTGATGAAGAGAAGGGCACCCTTCAGCAGGTGTGTGATGTAGTACATGACGGCAAGGCCTTCGATGGGGTGGCTCTGGCTGTTGATGAAGCAGTAGTTGATACTATGGAAGAGGAGAGAGATGTTCTTGGTGAAGGCCAAGGCCACCATGAGCCAGTGGATCTTGAAGACGCTGTACATGTTCCTGCAGAGGATGGACACCCAGAAGATGCCAGCGGCCAGGAAGCAGACGGACATGACTATGTAGAGCTTGAAAAGGGGCATCTCCGCTGCCGACAGGAAGCCATCGGGATTCTTCTCCTGGATCATCACCGTGATGTCAAATGGATGCTCCTTTCCTGGCACTGAATTGTTGCAGTTGTGGAAGTTCAGGCTGTACTGGCCTTCTTCCGCCTGAGAGCCGATCACCACGTGGAAACTGAAGTTGTAGGAGTTGTTGAGGTGGCTCAGGCCCGACACCAGCTCCTTGTCCTTCCCGCTAGGACCCTGAGACGCTGCGGGTGTTGACTTGGGCTTGCTGGCTGCAGAGGTCCCTCCACCATCCACCTTGCGGGGGACTGTGGCCTGTGGCTTTGGGAGCCCTGGTTCGGAGGGCACTTCGGGGAGGAGCCTGGGAAAGATAAACAACTTCTGCTCTCCATACTTCGCACCTGGACCTTCAGATCCTTGGTGTTGATGAGGAACAGGACCAGGAAGCTGCTACTGTTTTTCTGGAGAGGGCAGTCCTGGAAATCCCGGGTTGAATAGGAGCGAACTCTGCCAGATCGAACCCGGCTGAGACTGAACCCCACCAGCAAGGACTTCTGCTTCCTGGAGGCCCAGCCGCAGGAGGCTCAACTCCACCACCAGGGAGCCGTTGGTGTAGAAACTGAAGCTGTTCAGCTGGATGTCTGCTCGCTTCTGCCCCTCGGAGGGCCTGGCCTTCACCTTCTGAAAGAACTTTTAGATTCCAGTTGAGCTCTCAGCAACATTTCAATGGAACCCCCCAAATCCCATTAAGTGCCCCGAGGACCCCACTCTATAGCTCCCCCAGGACCCCGCTGTGTGGCTCCAGGGTCTTTAGCGCCCCAAAAGTGATTCCAAGAATTAAAAGGACTAAGACCCAACTGGGGGGGATGGGGTGTAGTCCCCCAATTTTTGTATTTTTAGTAGAGATGGGGTTTTACCATGTTGGCTAGGCTGACCTGACCTCAAGTGATCCTCCTGCCTTAGCCTCCCAAAGTAGTGAGATTACAGTCATGAGCCACCACACCCAGCCCTATTGGAGTTTCTTTTTTTTAAAGCTTTCCCTGGATTTATTTGACATGGCCTCTCTTAGGAGAGATGAAGCTGCATTTGGATGTTAGTCCATTCATTAATCCATCATTTGCTCTTCATTGTTCAGCCCATATCCCGAACACCAGTTTATCTGTAAGCTTCTTGGCCCTCCTCCTGTTTCATGTAGGAGGACCCATTGTGCCTCTCCATTCTCATCCTCTTGCACTCTCCTCCAGGAGCACTGTCCTCCATTCACCCTGAGCTTCCAGTCTTTTCCTCTAAAAACTGTGCTCCTTGATGTCTCTGTGACTTTGTGCATGCTGATCCTGGTGCTCGGAATGCTTTCTCCCGCTGTCTTGATGTAATGGTGCTTAGCTTTTAAGTCCCTGCCTAAATGTTACCCACTTTGAGAAGCCTCATTTTAATTCTCCAAGTAGAGTTGGCTGTTAGTGCTTTCCTGTAGTTGACTTTTTTGTTTTCCCTTTATTCTAAACTTACCACCATTTCTTTTCTTTTATGTTTCCCCCAAATAGACTGTTCATGTCCTTGATGGCAGGGTCATGTCTTATTCCAGAAGTTAGCTCAGTGCCTGACATTTGACTGATGCTTAATACATTTATATTGAATAAATATTTACTTATTGACTGAATAAAGGATCCAGATACTGTCTTTTGAAGAAGAGTCGGGGGAACGTCAGTCATTAGAACTTGAAAGAAAACTAGTCGCCTAGAATTTTGGCTATAGATTTATACCTATCTAGAGACAGCGTTCTGCAATGGTATTAGCTTCAGCTCCCTTTTAGTTTTCACTTTTGAAACCACTCGTTGCTGATACTCAAATAAAACAAAACAAAAATCTGATCAATATAACAACTCTAATTCCCAGTAGTTTGTAAGTGATTCCTTCTGGCCTGTGACATCATGGGACTCTGCAGCCAGGACCTCCCCCCCACATATGAGAACAGTTGTTCTTTGCAGATGGGGAAAGAAATGGGTTCCAGATATGAGGTCACCGTGTGAAATATACAACACTGTAAATAAGATTTTCATAGGCAGAGAAACAGAGTCCATCTGCTGCTTGATATAAACTTTATGTGTGCAGGCCTTGCTGGGTAAGGTAAAAGGCCAGACAAGAAAGGATGTTTTAATGCTGATGGAGAAAAATTAAGTGTATTAGAGATACTTGGAAACTTTTGTTAACTTTTGTATTCAAATTCATCTCTTTTGACCTCTTTTTTTTCCTCCCCATCCAGAGAAGAAACTTTTATCGAGATATAGTAGGGGGATTTAAAAAAAATAGGAGTAGAGTATTTTTATTTTGTTTTCAATACCTTAACCAATACTTTGATATTTCATTCGTATTTTTTCCTATGTGAGTTTCCAGTGTTTGAAGCGACAATAACAGTAACACATGATCATGTATGTGTAGTTTTGAAGTTGAAAAAAAATTCTCACATCAAAAAATGTATTTCATTTCTCTCTTCATAGGGGGGAGTACTGAGAGGTTGTTATAGGAGATGTTGGGAGAGATTAGAGTAGGGGATAGACAAGCCTGGAAGGGGCTCCAGTTTAGGGTGATGATCAAGGTGACATGGGTATGAAGATGGTAGAATTGGCTGTTTCAGATCCCAAAAGATGCTTTGGCTAAAGGAAGTTCAGGCTAAGCCCCCAGAGCTGCCTTAGTTATGATGTCGGAGTTCCTTTTAGAATAGAATATTGGTGTGAAGTTGTTATTGGCTCTCTAAAAAAATCCTAGTCCAGGAAGATAGAGGACAGGATGAACTAGTTTCTAGGACAAACAAACAAACATTTGTTTGTTTGTTAGTTTGTTTGTTAGTTTCTTAACAAACAAACAAGCATTTGTTAAGAGTGAAATCAGGCAGGGTGTGGTGGCTCACCCCTGTAATCCCAGCACTTTGGAAGGCTGAGGTGGGGAGATTGCTTGAGGCCAAAAGCTTAAGACCAGCCTGGGCAACATAGTGAGCCTTCATCTGTACAAAATAAAAATCAGCCAGGCATGGTGATGTGCACCTGTATTCCTAGCTACTAGGGAGGCTGAGGCAGGAGGATCACTTGAGCCCTGGAGTTGGAGGCTGTGGTAAGTCATGATCATGCCATTGTGCTCCAACCTGGGCAACAGAGTGAGACCCTGTCTCTCTCTCTCTCTTTTTTTTTTTAAGAAGAGTAAAGTCAGCTGGAGAATACTTGGGGATGAATTAAAGATGAGGGGGAATAGATGTGATGTTATAGCGGAATGCCCAGTCACTCAGAAGGGAGAGATGATATTCATAACATTAATACTGGGGGTGATGAAAGAACTTCAGCTCTGCAGGCATTAATTAATTAGTGCAACAAATGTTTCTTGACTTCTTACTCAGTGCCAAGCATATACCAGTGAGCAAGTTAGGCAAGTCACTGGGGAGGTAAGGAAAAACAACTAAAGAAAAAGAGAAGAAATTAGACTGATCATTGCTGATAAGGAAATGGGAAAGGTGAGAGAGATTATAGAGAGAACCTCTTTAGTAGAGTTGTTAGGGAAAGCCTCTGTGAGATGATCTGTGGGTTGTCTGAGATGAGAATGAAACAGCCAATTGAAGAATTAGGAGAAGAACGTAGGTGGAAAGCTCAGCTAGTAGAACAGCAGCAAGCAGGGGAAGGCTTGGTGGTTCTGAGAAATGAGAAGGAAGCCTGTTGGAACATTGTGAGCAAGGGGAGTTATATGATGGGACAAGTGGAGAGTTAGGCATCAGCCAAGTCATGTAGGGTCTCTAGGCTATGCTGGAGAATTGGATTTTGTTTAAAGAGCAGCAGGAAGTCACTGAAGGCTGTTAAGCAGGAGAAGAAAATAATCTGTTTCATGCTTTGAACATATCTCTCTGGGAATTGTGAGATGAATAGACTAGAGTGGGAGCTGAGAGGCCACTCAGGAAGCTATCAAAGTAAACCAGGTCAGAAAACATGGAGATGGGAACAAGAAGGTGGCAGTGAAGGTGGATGTGGGGCTAGAACTGATATGACATGCTGGTGGGTGAGATATGGAAGGTGAGGCAGAGGGAGGCATCCCTGACGCTTGCTGAGTTTTCGAATTGAGCGGCTGGCTGGTGTTGCCATTAAGCAAGACGGAGAAAAGCAAGGGTTGGAATGAGTTTTTGGGTAAGAGGGACAGCTGGCATACATGAGTGAAGAGGCCCTGGTGGTGAGTGTGGCAAACAGAGAGAGAGAGGCTGTTCACAGTAGTGGAGAGCATGGACTCTGGAGCCAGACTGTCTGACCTTGAATGTGATGTGAAAGCAGGCAATTTTTTTAACCTCTCAGTGCCTCAGTTTCCTCCTCTGTAAAAACAAGGATAACAGTATCTACCTCATAGGGTTGTTGTGAGGGTTAAATTAGCTGATCGATATAAAGCTCTTCCAAGAGTGTGTGGCACGTCATATACCTGCATAAGTGGCACTTGAGTTTTGTTTTTATTACTATAAGAGGAGTGTCTGTTATTCAGGTTAGGTGGTTGCTGTCATTTGGAGAACCCTGTCCAAAGCTGTTAGATCTTACGATTTTTCAAGAATATCTGGAACTATGTATTTTATATGTGTGAAATTCCTCAGTTTTAAGGACTCTCAAGCCAAATACAGTATGTTTGTGATTGCCAGTTAGACTGATTTAGCCCAGTTGTGTGGTGTTTTTCTATGGTACTGTTTAGCTCCTTGGGTACAGGAAGTGAGAAAGCAGATAGCTGGGGTTAGTTGAGAGTAGAGAATCAAGGGTAAAATCTTCAAGGTCTTTTGCTGGTTGAGTATCAGAGTAAGAGGTTTGTTTAGGATTTGCAAGGTTAAGTGATAATGACAGGCCATGGCAATTAGGTTGCTAGAGAAGGGAGTAAACAGTGGGAGGACAATGAATGGTGACACGTGGTCACAGCTTTGGGTTGGAGATCTTAGTGAAATTGAAGAGTTGTTGAAATGGGGTTTTTACCATAAGTAGACAAAAGACTGCCATCGGAAAGTGTGATATTTGAATTTTTTTTTTTTAAGTGGTGTCATTAGTAGTGCTGACGGGATCCAGGCTGTGAACATGGGAGAGAGTAGGTGGGGTAGAAGAGCAAATGGTAGTTAGAGTGACAGGCTGGGGTTGCTTGGTCTTCAACATGGATGTGAAGTCCCAAAAATATATATGGGAGTAAGGATAGAGAGGAAGGCAGTGAGCTGCTAGTCAAAATGTTAGTGAATTGGAGCTTTGACCCACCTGTAAGTTTGAGGATGACAGCACCAAGGAGGTGCTAATGATATGAACTGCAAAGGATCTGGGATTTTTGAAAGAGATTGGAGGAAAAAATACTTTTAAAGCCATGATGGGAAAGCAAAGAGCCCTTCCTCACCTGGTCCCTGAGATATATGGGTTATGAGAGATAAAATAGACACCCTTTGAGAGCACTCAGGGAAGCAATAACATCAGGGAACAGCCAGGTTTCGATTAAGGGGAAGAATCAGGAGCATCCGGAGAAGAGATGGAGACTATGGGATTCTCACTGATCAAGTTCCAGGCCTAGGGAAGTGCTTTAGGAAGAAGATGGGAGATGGGCAATTGGGTCAGATTAGGGGATGGCTATAGAAATGAAAGCCAGCCAGGCACGGTGGCTCACACCTGTAATCCCAGCACTTTGGGAGGCCAAGGTGGGCGGATCATGAGGTCAGGAGATTGAGACCATCCTGACTAACATGGTGAAACCCCGTCTCTACTAAAAATACAAAAAATTAGCCGGGTGTGGTGGTGGGCGCCTGTAGTCCCAGCTACTCGGGAGGCTGAGGCAGGAGAATGGCGTGAACCCAGGAGGCGGAGCTTGCAGTGAGCTGAGATCCGGCCACTGCACTCCAGCCTGGGAGACAGCAAGACTCCGTCTCAAAAAAAAAGAAATGAAAGCCTTGGACTTTTGTAGGTGAGTAAGACAAGACATCTGTGGGAAGTATCCTTTGGTTAAAAGACCATTTGTTTTTGACAGACTTTACTGTCAGCTGCTTCTCTCAGGCTATAGAAACAACTCTGGTCTGCTGCGGAGCTCTGGGGAGTTTCTGCTTTTTTAGTGTGATCTGCATTCTCTCAAGGGCTGTGTTTCTGAGGTCCAGTTCTTCAGAGTTATGCTTCAGTCAAATTTACAAATGCTATTGTGGAACAAGGTTTCTCTTCTTCCTTGTGTCCTTTTGTATATATTGGGAGGTTTGGGATAGAGAATCAAGGGTAAAATCTTCAAGGCCTTTTTAATACCTTTTCTTTTGAATAGAGCCTGGATGCAGCCTTGAGCAACCTGTCTCTTTTCCCTGGGCCCAGCCTAACCTGTCTGAGTGCCGTGTAATTAAAGACATTTTCAAAGCTAGAGGCATTCTCATCTCCATACTTCTTCATTTGCTAACCATTCACTGAGCTACAAGGGATGATAGAAGAATAGGAATTGAAAAAAAAACTTAGGCCAGAGAAAAGCATCTGGAATCAGCAAAGGAAATTGTTAAACATTTAATTTCAATGAACTGACTTTCGTTTGTTTGGAGTCTCTTCCCCTCATGAGACTGTCCGCTGTGTGACGGTAGAGACTGTTGTTAGTCTCCCTTTTTACCCCATCACTTGACATGGTGCCTGCCATGCTATTTGTTAGGAAATATTTGTTGAGTGAGTGGATGAATATTTAGGATAAATGTAAGTTTTTTCCCTCCTTCCCTTAACAAGAAACAGCTGTCTAGAAGTGGATTTACTGTGACACTCTTAACAAGGGACTGGCCTTGGGGAGCTTTGCCAACCTTATCTCCTGGTCCCTCCCTCTTCTGTGCTAGGCAGAGTTATTGCACAATGGAGAAGAGTTAGTGAGTGCCCTCTTAACCACTTTTGCTAACACAGTGTCCTCTACTATACTTCTCATCTGATTTATTTGCAAATTTTGCTCTTCTGTAAAGGACTAGGTCAGACACCATCTCTGAAGCCTCTTCTGGTGCCCTGGCTATGAAAGTAAGCTGTACCTCTGGTTTATGTTTTCATTTAAAATAGGGACTGAGCTTACTCATTATCTTCCCCATCAGTGTGTCTCAGGGTCTTGAATATAGTCAGTACTCAATAATTAATTGTTGAATTAAGGACTGAATGATCATTTGTAGTAGTCTATTTGAGTGTCTATTTGAGTAGTCTATTTGAATTACATTTGTAATTTAAACATGGTACAGCACAGAAGGAAATTATTTTCTGCTTTATTTTATGCCCTTGCCTGTTTTGTTAATTATGTATCTTTGAGTCTTTAAACGTTTTAGGGGGAAATGTTATTTAAAACACTTTCTCGAGATATCCTTTGAGTTTGGCTGTTAGAAAAATAACTGCTTCCATCCATGTGTTCCAGTGTCCTGAGACTACAGCTGGAACCTGGGGAGCGTTACAGCTTCCTGCAAGAGCCTGAAATACTGAACTGCTATTGAAGAGGCCCCCACCTGCACCCCTGTGTGTAAATAGAAGCAGACCCTGATTTGGTGCTGGAATAACATGAAGTTGAAGGCAGACTGGGTGGCCTGGCTGTTGGAGCCAGGATTCCAGTTTGCATTAAGAGCTGGTTATGGCCATTTTGAATTATTGACTCATTCAGCTCTGCAGAGGGGCCAGAGTAAAAAATAATGCATCCAGTTTCTTAAGGCTCAGTATCTAGGTTGGAAATCAACCTGTATCACTTTGAAAATTGTCACAGAAACAAGCAATTGTGGAAAGGTCTTGGAACTGGGAGAAAAAAAAAAAGGCCTTTATATAGTGAGACACAATTCCCAGGTAATCTGGTTTGTAAAGTCAAGGTTTAAATTTGAAGACTAGCATATAGGGGCACCTAAAAGTCTAATAGTTGCCACTTTCCCACTCTATGCCAGGCTCTCTTGTTCCTTACCTTTGCTTGTTCACACCAAGGTGCCAGTCTAAGCTTTCTGTTTTTGATGGAACCCTCTATTTCAGATATCAACATAAATTGTGTTTCCTGCATTTAATGAACAGTTCTTATACATCTAACTTGTTTTCTCAATTGAACTGTTTAATTTTAAAACTTTTTATTGGAGAATAACATACATATGGAAAAATCATAAATATATAGCTAGATTTTCACAAGCTTTATTTTTTGTTTTAAAGGGTGTATTGAGAATTAATCCAAAGAAGTTTCATGAAGCCTTCATTCCTTCCCCGGTAAGTTCAATAAATTTATAATAAACTTAATGTCACATTTCATTTTTTAGATGTGCTCTGAAACTGAAATCATATATTCTGACTAAAAAGCAGAGTAGTGAAGCAAAATTGAGGATGGGCAAAGATTTGTTTCAAATTTAAATAAACAAAATTTTCTTTTGGTTAACAACCCCTTCTGCCAGTCTTAAAATCGCATGCCAAATGAAAGGGATGGCATTTGTTACAAGGCTGCAAAGAGCAGCTGGACCCAGGCAGACTACCCACCAGTTTGTGTAATTGAACGCCCTTGGTTTATGGCTTAAAAGGATTTATGATTTTTTCCACTGATTTAAGTTAATCTTTCCTAAACAAATATGCTATCTACTATGGATCTATTGCATGAGCTAATCTGAACATTTGTCCAAAAATAATGTGTAATGCTTTTTTTTGCGGGGGGTCAGAGTTTCTCACTTCACTTTCGTGCAGGTGATAGAGCTTCATACAAGGCTCTTTACCGTTGGGTCCTTCAGATCCTTTCTTACATTTATGACTCATTTTAAGAGGCTCTTTCCACTTAAATTAAGTTCATACTGACATATAGTTAGCAGCAGTTCTCTAGAGAAGGTTTGATTGAGCAAAACTAGGAGAGCAATATTCTTAAATTCCTGACCTAACTTTTCCAGGATACCATAAATAGAGTAGCTATAGAATCATAGATTTTTCACAGTGAAAGAGACCAAACTTATGCTTATAGATGACGAAATGGAATACATATATTTTAATTAACATATTTTATTATTTTAAATGACAGTAAGTTTAGTGAGAATATAGGTTCAGTCATGTACTTTATAAATGTTGTTATTACAGATTGAGCACCCCTTATTTGAAACACTTGGGACCACAAGTATTTTGGATTTGGAATTTTTTTTTTTATTTTGGAATATTTACATTACATACTTACACTGAAATCCAAAATGCTCCAGTGAGCATTTTCTTTGAGTGTCAGGTCAGTGCTTAAAAGTTTTATATTTTGGAACATTTCAGATTTTATATGCTCAAGTGATATTATTGTTATTGTTACAATAACCTTATGACCTGCTGTCAAGCTCAGTTTAGTCCTTTTCCCCTGCCTTTGAAATCCAGGGACTCACATTGCATCCAAGTTCAAGTCTTACCCATTGAATCAGATGAAAGGTATCACTGGCATTCACATTACTCTTTCTCCGTCATATTCTGTTCCCGTGAGAGAAAATGGCATATGTCTTGACCCTGGAACTTGAGTTGTAAAATTGGGTTGTAGAATTGAGGGTCAGCTTTGAGGTGGTAACTTGGCTGCAAGAGCAGTTCTCGCATATACTAGAAGTGCAGTTTACATATGTATTAGTTTCCAGAGTTTGCTCATAAGGTTAAATTTACATCCAGGAATCATAAAAACTACCCATGAAAATCTCTTAGGAAGGTGCTATGTTGGAGGCGGATAAACCATCTCTCAGTATGCCCTGCATAACCAATGTTTTTTTCCCATAAAGAAAGCATAACTGTTTCTTCAAGAATATACCAGTTGAAGGAACTTGATTGTATTAGGAGCGCTCATGTATGAAAGACACAGATTTTTAAGCATGAAAATATCACTCGATGTAGTTAGTTCATCTTAAGAGGCAGCTGGGAACTGGGTAGACTCAGACCTCTTGTCTCTTGTGCATGCTTAAGTTTGCTCTTGTTGATGGCAATGATAAGGGGAACTACAGCATTCTGAAAATTTTGCTGCTCCCTCTCTTGCCTGAATACATGGTATAGGATTTCCCTAAGTTAAATCCCTATTGGGCTGGCTCCTAGCAAGTGTGGGACCTAGGACAGAAGTAGAAAAGAAGGCACACATACCTTAAATCAAATACTGATAAGTTAGACCTCACACCCACCATCAAGTAAAATATATTATTCTATATGTTCCTTGCCAAATACACCTTCATATACCTGAGTTCAAATGTAGAATTCTCAGATTTCTTGCAGCTCCATGCTGAAGCATGTCTCCACCTCTAGCTTGCCCGTCTTCCCTTCTCGGTGCTAGCTGCCTGTCCCCTTGTGACTCCCTTGCATTCAGTGAGGGCCCTTTCATGCACAAATGTGGGCATCCTGTCCCACATATCTAAGCTATGTCCATACCCATTAGAAATACCTGTTCTTTAGCCAGCCGCCATGTTGAGGGGGTGCCTCCGGTGTTGGGGGAGTGCCTGTATATGTCCTGGAGGCAGGCTTGGGGCTGCTTATTTTAGGGAAGCACATCCATTTGGCCCTGTGAACTCCTTGTCTGATGGGGAGGGGTGTGGCTGGAGCAGAGCCAGAGCAGAGTTGCTATGGTTCCTGCAAGCTAAATTCATGTAATTTACATCTGCAAATGATGTATCTCCATGGTTTAACCTGGCTTGTTAAAGAAAGCTAAGAAGCAAAAGCAAAAGGTGGTGATGTTTTAAAAGCTCATAGTTGCTCTCCTACTTAAAATTGTATTCTTGCTATGTCATATTTAGAAATTTTTAGACAGTTGCGATATTAGGATTGGCTTATTTCTATGCTTCTTTTATTCTTTTATTTGGCTCCCGCTTGAGTAGTGATAGTGTCTCAGAGAGAGAAAAACAATTCACCTCTCGGTAATTAAGAATAGATCATAAGAGCTGCCAATCAAGGCCCGTTGCAAGTGATTATAGACACTCTGGTTTTGGACACGGGAACAGTCCTACAGTCTTGCTTTGTGGGTTTCAGTTTTCAGAAGCATTATAGAAAGCAATTGAAAAGGGCAATAATAGAGGCAACAGATTACTCATATATAAAGCCCACAACCAACTGTGGTCTAGATTTCTGAGTATACATAGCTCATATCCATGTCAAATATGAACTTGTATTAACTGGAAACTTGACTTAGGTTCATTATAACTTCTACTGATAGAAAGTTGATTTTCATTTTATGACAAATATAAAATATATGGGATGAAAAATGCCCACAGATACTGAGAAGTAGAATGTCAGAACCAGGGCCTAACTGTTACTGGCTTAAGCTAGGAGCATAAAGGCAGGAATGAATATGACAGAAGATGAGGCTTTTGCTCTGACAGTAGGACATACAGTGGCTTCCTCATTTGTAAAATGAGGGGATGGACTAAATGTTGTCGAATGTTCCTCACATTCTAAAGTTTTTAGAGAGACAAAAATAGAGATTTGATTAAATTATTTAGGTTTGCTCTTACTGACTCTAAAAGTGGTTGTGAATTTACACAATGTCATTTGCTATACTAAAATATCTCCCTGGGTCAACAGGTGAAGAACAGTGAATTAATCATCAGGTATAAAATAATACTTTGTTCTGGGGGAACTTGACTTAGGTTCATTATAATTTCTACTGACGGAAAGTTGGTTTTCAATTCATGACACATCTAAACTATACGAGATGAGTAACTTACGTGTACTTGCTAGTTTTGTGAGGTTCTCAATAAAAATGAAATACAGAATGTGAGTAAAGTCGTGACTTTCAAGCAAACCAAGATAAAATGATATTATTGACAGGCCTTTTATCCTATTTGGGGATAGGATAAAGAGGAGAAAATTGATCAGATGGAAAAACCTGTCATTTTTAAAAAGCACAGTTTCTATTCTGAATTATGTAAATCTAAGAAGCTCTCTAACTTTTTAATGCATCTTGTCATAGGAGGCACCCTTTGTACAGCGATGGAATTTATTTTTGGTCCAAAGGGGACTGTTTCATCAATGAAGGATGCTATGACCATCGTGGCATACTTGTGTTGTCTTCCTTCCTACAGTCCCCTAAGTCTTTAGTCTGACTACCCATGCCCTTCTCCCAGTTCCTTTATTTTTCCTCCAGGGATGTTCATTATCTAGTTTTCTTTCTTTTTTTTTTCTATTACCTATTATTCTTTCTGATGGGTAGAACAAGACTTCTGGCGTTCAAACAAAGAGCTGAAATATTTGGCCTTAAAAAGTGGTTAAAAGAGATGACTCGAACTTTTACTATTGAGCAGTTCCCAAGCTTAGTATCTTTAAAATAAGAGATTCAGCGACAGATCAGTCTTCTGAATGAATCAAGGAAGAGCTGAGTAGTGATGCAGTAGCTATAGATTTTTGTGTTGTCTGAGGTTCAGCTGAGCCCTGCTTTCCTTAGTTTCCTGGGATTGTAAGGTGATGGTACTGTCATCCCATCAATCTGAAATCTCTGCGCTGCCAAAGGGTGGTTGTAGCTGCTTATAATAGAGGCATTTCATTGCATATGTTTGACACATGAGTATGGGTTAGGGTGACCTCCAAACAGCCCACTTTTCATTCCAAGGAGGTCTGAGAGATCCTATTGCGTTTTGAATTGCAAAAGGCAGCAATAGATGGTGATGTGCCATATTTCAGTTGTTCACTCTCTGTTTACTGGCTGTCTCTTCCAGATCTCTCTGAGAAGCTTGTCAAGAGGTCAACTACAGTCATGTTTTGTGGCTAACACAGTAGCTTTTCCTCGGGGACTAGGGTGGGGTCGGTTTTGGCAGAGTGTGCAGCCACAGCTGTCAGCCCATAGCTAAACTGGAAATTGAGCAGAAAAACTGTTCTAGAAGATCTCTAATGGTTTGTAAGTGGAAACTGTAAAAAATGCTGAGTGACTAAAATCTACCCCCCCCCCCCGCCTTTTTGATTTGGTGATTTTGGGATATTAATTTTAACTTTAACTAAAGTTTCATAGTAATCACCTTCAGTCCATTGAGTGTTATGTTAAATCTTATCTATGTCAGGTGTCCCTATTAGAAAAATTTGAGTGATGGTTTTCCAGACCCTTTTGCTGTCATCTCCTGTAAGAAAAAGTATTTTACTTCTTTCTTATTCTCTGAAAAAGAGCACATCATATAAACTCGTAGAGAATAGAAGGATAAGAGTACATGTTTGTTGGTGAAACATTTTGAAAATATTTCATTTTCTCAGGAACCCTGACTGCTGCAGAAGGCCTGCATTTCCTTAGCTATTTTGTTTATTTAAAATTACAAAGTAATTTGGATTACTAAGAAGACTCTGGCACCTATTTAAGCCAAGAAGTTGACACTTGGGGAGTTCACTGGGGAGCCACATTATTTAAAGTGGTTTGTCTCTGAGTGAGTGAGGGTGAAAGTGTCTGTACCTTGTGTTCATTGTCTGGAGTTCACAGTGGTCCTAAGTCGGCACAGTCGGTAGAGTGTGAAGATCATGTGATGAACCTCATATTACATCTCTTTCTTTCTCTTCTTTGCCCTCTGCTTAGGTCTCCATAAAAACAACCACAACTTACTCTCTCTGCCACTTTCTTGGGGGGCATTATGAATTTGCTGGTTTCCTCCTAGAGAGCCCAAATCTTAGAACCATTGCTGCTCCTGCCCTCAGTTTGTTTTCTTGCGGGAGATTATATGTTGTTCCTCTTCTGTTCTCTTGCATACCTTTTATTTTTATACTTCCTTGATATGTTAAAAATTCATTTAGTATTAAAAAGGTATCCACATGCTTTATTTAATACAAAAAAGGATAGCCTAAGAATAACTTGCTGTTTTCTATTTCAGTTATGAAAGCATGCAATCTGTTTTTTGCTTTATGTGTTTTTAAGCTCACTATTGTCTTATTTCTTTTTCCAACCTAGGATGGTGATCGAGACATTTTTATTGATGGGGTTGTTGCTCGTAATAGAGCCTTAAATGGGGATCTGGTGGTCGTGAAACTACTTCCCGAGGAGCAGTGGAAGGTGAGTTAAATTTTCCCTTTCTAATTATAGATTTCTTAGGACCTTTCACATTCCATGGTGCACCAACAAGGCATCATAAACTGGAGGAGTCACAGACCCCTCAGGCGCTGTGGTAAGATTGGGTGTGATCCTGGAAGCATGCAACTGAAAGCTTGGAACTTAGAAGCATCTGCTGGGCAGATTGTGAATCATCTGAGTTGTTCGCCCTGCTCCCTCTCTAGTGATCCATCCTCCCTGTCACATGCCTTGCACTGGTTTTTGGTATTCTTTTGAATAAATACTGAGGGCCCATTCAAACTTGGTATGTATTATTTTCCTACATCCTATGCAGGGAGAACTAGAAAGACAAAGCCATGGAGACAGTGGCAGTCCCCACGCATTTCTGCTGCCTCCAGTGGAAAACCCAGGCAATACATATGGAGTTCTGTTGGCCCAGTTTGGTGATTGGGTGATTGGCAGATAAAAATAGTTTGTCTGTGTTTTTATGAATCAGGGATTTAGTGGCAGAAGAAGATGTTTTTAATATGAGAATATTTTAGGTTTCAGTCTCCATCTATGTCTATTAATTGGAAAGGAAGATATGGTTTTAGTGTTGATGGCTGTTTTAAATAAAAGTAAGGATCAGACATTGGAATGATTTGTGGTGACTGTCTTTGAATTGTCATGTAGGATTGGAGACTTGTATATCTAAGTCTGAATTTGTCTTCATATCATTTGTTTTATTTGGCTACATTCGTTGGTACTCAAGAATTTGGTGTTCTTCAATAAGATGTGTTATAGAGTAGTGATTAAAAGTATGGGCTTTTAGGCTAGGCTACTTAGATTTGAATCTCATCTCTGCCATTCATCTCTATAACTTTGAGCGAATTGTACAACCTTTTTGCTTCAAAGGTCTCATCTGTAAAATGGGAATAATCATGGTACCTACTTCATAGGTTTGTCATGAGAATTAAACGAGAATACATGTAAAAATTTTAGAATAGTACCTAAAAATCTTAGAATGGCAGGAACTCAAGAAATGTTCTTATTAGCTTTTCCAGAAAAGATGTGATGTGCACCACTGCACTCCAGCCTGGGCGATGGAGCTAGACTCTGTCTCCAAAAAAAAAAAAAAAAAAAAAAAAAAAAAAAAAAAAAAAATGTGATGTGAGGAGCACCATTTTATCTCAGAGCTTTGTTGAGGAATACATTATTTTTAATCTGATACAACTGAAGTAATTGAATTATAGCTATATGCCAGGTATTCATAGGGTGTAGGGAATTCAGTCATGATTAGGACTGACATAGTTCTTGCCCTCATGGAGCTTATAGTTTAATGGGGACTGCAGGTAGGAAAAGACAGATACTGATCACATTTATACAAATCTAAGTGTAATTTTAATTAATGCTGTGAAGTGCAGGTTTTTTTTTTCTTTCTTTTTTTAAAATTATACTCAAGTTCTGAGATACATGTGCAGAATGAGCAGGTTTGTTACATACGTATACATGTGCCATGATGGTTTGATGCACCCATTAACCCATCATCTACATTAGGTATTTCTCCTAATGCTATCCCTCCCCTTGCCCCCACCCCCCAAAAGGCCCCCTTGTGTGTGATGTTCCCCTCACTGTGCCCATATGTTCTCATTGTTCGACTCCCACTTATGAGTGAGAACATGTGGTGTTTGGTTTTCTGTTCCTGTGTTAGTTTGCTGAGAATGATGGTTTCCAGCTTCATCCATGTCCCTGCAAAGGACATGAGCTCATTCTTTTTTATGGCTGCATAGTATTCCATGTGTATATGTGCCACATTTTCTTTATCCAGCCTAACATTGATAGGCATTTGGGTTGGTTCCAAGTCTTTGCTATTATGAATAGTGCTGCAATAAACATATGTGCGCATGTATCTTTATAGTGCAATGATTTATAATCCTTTGGGTATATACCCCATAGTGGGATTGCTGGGTCAAATGGTATTTCTAGTTCTAGATCCTTGAGGAATCACCACACTGTCTTCCACAATGGTTGAACTAATTTATACTCCCACCAACAGTGTAAAAGCATTTCTATTTCTCCGTATCCTCTCCAGCATCAGTCGTTTCCTGACTTTTTAGTGATTGCCATTCTAACTGGTGTGAGATGGTTGCATTTCTCTAATGACCAGTGATGATGAGCTTTTTTTATATGTCTGTTGGCCACATAAATGTCTTCTTTTGAAAAGTATCTGTTCATATCCTTCGCCCACTTTTTGATGTTTTTTTTTTTTCTTGTAAATTTAAATTCCTTGTAGATTCTGGATATTAGCCCTTTGTCAGATGGATAGATTGCAAAAATTTTCTCCCATTCTGTAGGTTGCCTGTTCACTCTGATGATAGTTTCTTTTGCTGTGCAGAAGCTCTTTAGTTTAATTAAATCCCATTTGTCAATTTTAGCTTTTGTTGCAATTGCTTTTCGTGTTTTAGTCATAAAGTCTTTGCCCATACCTATGTCCTGAATGGTATTGCCTAGGTTTTCTTCTAGGATTTTTATGGGTTTAGGTCTTATATATAAACCTTTACTTCATCTTGAGTTAATTTTTGTATAAGGTGTAAGGAAGGAGTCCAGTTTTAGTTTTCTACATATGGCTAGCCAGTTTTCCCAGCACCACTTATTAAATAGGGAATCCTTTCCCCATTGCTTGTTTTTGTCAGGTTTGTCAAAGACCAGATGGTTGTAGATGTGTGATGTTATTTCTGAGACATGTATTCTGTCCCATTGGTCTATATATCTGTTTTGGTACCAGTAGCATGCTGTTTTCATTACTGTAGGCTTGTAGTATGGCTTGAAGTCAGGTAGCATGATGCCTCCAGCTTTGTTCTTTTTTCTTAGGATTATCTTGGCTATACAGGCTCTTTTTTGGTTCCATATGAAATTTAAAATAGTTTTTTTCTAATTCTGTGGAGAAAGTCATTGGTAGCTTGATGGGAATAGCATTGAATCTGTAAATTACTTTGGGCAGTATGACCATTTTCACGATATTGATTCTTCCTATCCATGAGCATGGAATATTTTTCCATTTGTGTCCTCTCTTTCCTTGAGCAGTCATTTGTAGTTCTCCTTGAAGAGGTCCTTCAGATCCCTTGTAAGTTGTATTTCTAGCTACTTTATTCTCTTTGTAGCAGTTGTGAACGGGAGTTTGCTCATGATTTGGTGCTCTATTATTGGTGTATAAGAATGCTTGTGATTTTTGCACATTAATTTTGTATCCTGAGACTTCGCTGAAGTTGCTTATCTACTTAAGGAGATTTTGGGCTGAGACGATGGGGTTTTCTAAATATACAATCATGTCATCTGCAAACAGAGATATTTTGACTTCCTCTCTTCCTGTTTGAATACCCTTTATTTCTTTCACTTGCCTGATTGCCCTGGCCAGAACTTCCAATACTGTGTTGAATAGGAGTGGTGAGAGAGGGCATCCTTATCTTGTGCCGGTTTTCAAAGTAAATGCTTCCAGTTTTTGCCCATTCAGTATGATATTGGCTGTGGGTTTGTCATAAATAGCTCTTACTATTTTGAGATATGTTCCAATACCTAGTTTATTGTTTTTAGCATGAAGCGGTGTTGAATTTTGTCGAAGGCCTTTTCTGCATCTATTGAGATAATCATGTGGTTTTTGTCATTAGTTCTGTTTATGTGATGGATTACGTTTATTGATTTGCGTATATTGAACCAGCCTGGCATCCCAGGGATGAAGCCAACTTATCGTGGTGGATAAGCTTTTTGATGTGTTGCTGGATTCGGTTTGCTAGTGTTTTATTGAGGATTTTTGCATTGATGTTCATCAGGGATGTTGGCCTGAAATTTTCTTTTTTTGTTGTGTCTCTGCCAGGTTTTGGTATCAGGATGATGCTGGCATCATAAAATGAGTTAGGGAGGAGTCTCTCTTTTTCTATTGTTTAGAATACTTTCAGAAGGAATGGTACCGCTCCTCTTTGTACCTCTGGTAGAATTCGGCTGTGAATCCATCTGGTCCTGGACTTTTTTTGGTTGATAGGCTATTAATTACTGGCTCAATTTCAGAACTTGTTATTGGTCTATTCAGGGATTTGACTTCTTCCTGGTTTAGTCTTGGGAGGGTGTATGTGTTCAGGAATTTATCCATTTCTTCTAGATTTTCTAGTTTATTTGTGTAGAGGTGTTTATAGTATTCTCTGATGTTAGTTTGTATTTCAGTGGGATCAGTGGTGATCTCCCCTTTATCATTTGTTTATTGTGTTTATTTGATTCTTCTCTCTTTTCTTCTTTATTATTCTGTCTTGTGGTCTATTTTGTTAATGTTTTCAAAAAACCAGCTCTTGGACTCATCGATTTTTTCGAATGGTTTTTCATGTCTCTATCTCCTTCAGTTCTGCTCTGATCTTAGTTATTTCTTGTCTTCTGCTAACTTTTGAATTAGTCTGCGCTTGCTTCTCTAGTTCGTTTAATTGTGATGTTAGGGTGTCGATTTTAAATCTTTCCTGCTTTCTCCTGTGGGCATTTAGTGCTATAAATTTCCTTCTGAAGACTGCTTTAGTTGTATGCCAGAGATTCTGGTACATTGTGTCTTTGTTCTCATTGGTTTCAAAGAACTTATTTATTTTTGCCTTTATTTCATTATTTACCCAGTAGTCATTCAGGAGCAGGTTGTTCAGTTTCCAAGTAGTTGTGTGGTTTTGAGTGAGTTTCTTTTTTTTTTTTTGAGATGGAGTCTCGCTCTGTCGCCCAGGCTGGAGTGCAGTGGTGCGATCTCAGCTCACTGCAAGCACCGCCTCCCGGGTTCAGGCCATTCTCCTGCCTCAGCCTCCCAAGTAGCTGGGACTACAGGCGCCTGCCTCCACACCCGGCTAATTTTTTGTATTTTTAGTAGAGATGGGGTTTCACTGTGTTAGCCAAGATGGTCTCAATCTCCTGACCTCATGATCCGCCCACCTTGGACTCCCAAAGTGCTGGGATTACAGGCATGAGCCACCACACCCAGCCTTGAGTGAGTTTCTTAATGCTGGATTCTAATTTGATTGCACTGTGGTCTGAGAGACTGCTTGTTAAGATTTCTGTTGTTTTGCGTTTGCTGAGGAGTGTTTTACTTCCAATTATGTGGTCAGTTTTAGAATAAGTGTGATGTGGTACTGAGAAGAATGTATATTCTTTTGATTTGGGGTGAAGAGTTCTGTAAATGTCTATTAGGTCCTCTTGATCCCGAGCTGAGTTCAAGTCCTGAATATCCTTGTTAATTTTTTGTCTCATTGATCTATTATTGACAGTGGGGTGTTAAAGTCTCCCACTATTATTGTGTGGGAGTCTAAGTCTCTTTGTAGGTCTCTAAGAACTTGCTTTATGAATCTGGGTGCTCCTGTATTGGGTGCATATATATTTAGGATAGTTAGCTCTTCTTGTTGCATTGATCCCTTTACCATTATGTAATGCTCTTCTTTGTCTTTTTGATCTTTGTTTGTTTAAAGTCTGTTTTATCAGAGACTAGGATTGCAACCCCTGCTTTTTTTTGCTTTCCATTTGCTTGGTAAATATTCCTCCATCTCTTTATTTTGAGCCTATGTGTGTCTCTGCATGTGAGATGGGTCTCCTGAATACAGCACACCGATGGGTCTTGACTCTTTATCCAATTTACCAGTCTATGCCTTTTAATTGGGGGATTTAGCCTGTTTACATTTAAGTTTAATATTGTTTTGTGTGAATTTGATCCTGTCATTATGATGCTAGCTGTTTATTTTTCCCATTAGTTGATGCAGTTTCTTCATAGTGTCAATGATCTTTACGTTTTGGTTTGGTTTTTTTGCGGTGGCTGGTACCAGTTTTTCCTTTGTATATTTAGTGCTTCTTTCAGGAGCTCTTGTAAGGCAAGCCTGGTGGTGACAAAATCCCTCAGGATTTGCTTGTCTGTAAAGGATTTTATTTCTTCTTCACTTATGAAGCTTAGTTTGGCTGGATACGAATTCTGGGTTGAAAATTCTTTTCTTTAAGAATGTTGAGTATTGGCCCCCATTCTCTTCTGGCTTGTAGGGTTTCTGCAGAGAGATCCACTGTTAGTCTGACAGGCTTCCCTTTGTGGGTAACCGGACCTTTCTCTCTGGCTGCCCTTAATATTTTTTCCTTCATTTCAACATTTTTCCTTCATTTCAACTTTTCCTTCGTTTGTGACAATTATGTGTCTTGGGGTTGCCCTTCTCGAGAAGTATCTTTGTGGTGTTCTCTGTATTTCCCAAATTTGAATGTTGGCCTGTCTTGCTAGGTTGGGGAAGTTCTTCTGGATGGTATCCTGAAGTATGTTTTCCAACTTGGTTCCATTCTCCCTGTAACTTTAAGGTACACCAATCAAACGTAGGTTTGGTCTTTTCATATAGTTCCATATTTCTTGGAGGCTTTGTTATTTCCTTTTCATTTTTTTTTTTCTAATCTTGTCGTCATGCTTTATTTTATTAAGTTGATCTTCAGTCTTTGATACCCTTTCTTCTACTTGATCAATTCATCTCTTGATACTTGTATATGCTTCACGAAGTTCTCGTGCTGTGTTTTTTAGCTCCAACAAGTCATTTATGTTCTTCTCTAAACTGGTTATTCTAGTGAGCAATTCCTCTAACCTTTTATCAAGGTTCTTAGCTTTCTTGCATTGAGTTAGTACATGCTCATTTAGCTCGGAGGAGTTTGTTATTACCCACTTTCTGAAGCCTACTTCTATCAGTTCGTCAAACTCATTCTCCATCCAGTTTTGTTCTTTTGCTGGCAAGGAGTTGTGATCCTTTGGAGAGAAGCGGCATTCTGGTTTTTGGAATTTTCAGCCTTTTTGTGCTGGTTTTTCCTCATCTTTGTGGATTTATTTACCTTTGGTTTTTCCTGTTGGTGACCTTCGGATGGAGTTTTTGCATGGTGATCCTTTTTGTTGATGTTGATGCTATTGCTTTCTGTTTGTTAGTTCTCCTTCTAACAGTCAGGCCCCTCTTCTGCAGGTCTACTGGAGTTTGCTGGAGGTCCACTCCAGACCCTGTTTGCTTGGGTATTACCAGTGGAGGCTGCAGAACGACAAAGTTTGCTGTCTCCTCCTTCCTCTGGAAGCTTCATCCCAGAGGGGCACCCACCAGATGCCAGCCGGAGCTCTCCTGTATGAGGTGTCTGTCGACCCCTGCTGGGAGGTGTCTCCGCATCAGGAGGCACAGGGGTCAGGGACCCACTTGAATAGGCTGTCTGTCCCTTATCAGAGCTTGAGTGCTGTGCTGGGAGATCTGCTGCTCTTTTCAGAGCTGGCAAGCAGGAACGTTTGTCTGCTGAAGCTGCACCCACAGCCGACCTTTCCCCCAGGTGTTCTGTCCCACGGAGGTGGGAGTTTTATCTATAAGCCCCTGACTGGGGCTGCTGCCTTTCTTTCAGAGATGCCCTGCCCAGAGAGGAGGACTCTAGAGAGGCAGTCTGGCTATAGGGGCTTTGCAGTGCTGCAGTGGGCTCTGCCTAGCTCAAACTTACTGGTGGCTTTGTTTACACTGCAAGGGGAAAACTGCCTACTCAAGCCTCAGTAATGGTGGATGCACCTCCCCCACCAAGCTTAAGTGTCCCAGGTTGACTTCAGCCTGCTGGCTGGCAGTGAGAATTTCAAGCCAGTGGATCTTAGCTTGCTGGGCTCCATGAGGGTGGAATCTGCTGAGCTAGACCACTTTGCTCCCTGGCTTTAGCCCCCTTTCCAGGGAAGTGAACGGTTCTCTCTTACTGATGTTCCAGGTGTCACTGGGATATGAAAAAAAAAAAAAAAACAACTGCAGCTAGCTTGCTGTCTGCCCAAACAACTGCCCAGTTTTGTGCTTGAAACCCAGGGCCCTTGTGGTATAGGCACCCAAGGGAATCTCCTGGTCTGAGGGTTGCAAAGACCGTGGGAAAAGCATAATATCTGGACCAGAGTACAGTGTTCCTCACAGCACAGTCCCTCATGGCTTCCTTTGGCTAGCGGGGGGAGTTCCCTGACTCCTTGTGCTTCCTGGGTGAGGTAACACCTCGCCCTGCTTTGGCTTGCCCTCTGTGGGCTGCACCCACTGGCTAACCAGTCCCAGTGAGATGAACCAGGTGCCTCAGTTGGAAATGCAGAAATCACCCACCTTCTGCGTTGGTTTCACTGGGAGCTGCAGACAGGAACTGTTCCTATTTGGCCATCTTGTCTGGGAATCCTCTTTTTTCCTTTTGAATTACAGTGAACTTTCCTAGTTCAGATCCACCTCCCAGCTTCATCCCCAGTTGCTGCCAATTGTTGATATGGTATCCTCCCTGGATTCCTTGAAAGCATAGCTAAGGGCTGGCTTCAGAAGTTCTAGGTATATAGGTTGATTTAGGTCGCTTCGTGTTTTCTTGAATCTAGCCTAGTGATGACCAGGTCCAAGAAGACAAGAGAAGTGTGTTAGGGCCAGGTCAAACCAAAGGAAACGTTCCTAGAGGTCATTTGAGGGAGTAAAGAGGCAGCATGGTAATAAAGAAGAGCTAAAGAAAGAACAGAGAGATGGTGGCATCTTTTGACCTAAGACATGAGAATGGTAGAATAGGGAGAAGCAGAAGAATGGTTAGCAAGCTGGGTGGGTCTAGACCAGACCAGAGCAGGTATAGGTGCTGACTGGTTGAACATTAGGCATGGAAAGCATACAGTAGAGCACTAGTAGAGCTCTACAAAAGTGGATGAGGTTGCTTAAAAGTTCTAGGCCAAGTTACCTGGCATCCTTTCTGCCTTTGGACCCAGGCAACAGATGGCCAAAATAAGGAAACATATGAATAAGTAAGTCTGTTGCATTGTTTTCCTTGGTTCTCACCCTCTTTATTGGTAAGACAGTCAGCACAGCCTTTCCTGTGCTGTTAGAAGTGCTCTTGCTTCAGGCAGGAAGTCTAAGAAGATGGGGTAGGTTGTTGACCAAAGCTTGGGGGTAGGTTGAGGATTAAAGCGTTTGCTGTTGCTGAGGTCTGGAAGGAAAGGTTTGGGACTTGAGCATTCTTGTTTCTGCCTTGGTGCCTTTTTTTCTTGGACAAAAATCTGTACCTCTTTTAAAACCCAATACAACAGAGTTGTGTTTTTCCCTAGAGGCCTAATTTTATGAATTTCTAGGTCATAAAATTAGCTTAGTGTTATGTATTTCTATAAACTCTTATCTGTTTAACTAGCTCCTACAGAGGGGCTGCTGGCTGCCTCTGAAGCTTTCAGAAGATTTGAAATGTAGAGGGTAGCCCCGGGTTCCTTATTATCTTGTTTCTGTGGAGCTCCTGAGAGTCTTCACAGGGGCTGCCTGACAATTGCTTTTTGTATTAAAGTCAGCCCCATTAGGTATGTCTCTCAGGCCTCATTAGTTAGAGTATTTCACAGCTTCTCATTCTGAAGTGGGGGAGTTCTGCTGGCCTTAGCCCACCTGTGATAGTTGTTGGTGACAGGGTCAAAGTAGGGAGAAGAGAATATTCAGACTGTCATCAAGAATCCCTGACGTCTAGAATATAAACATCTCCAAACATACTGGCCAATTGTCTTATAGGTTTGTTAGTACAAAAGCATATTGTTATCAAAGGAATCTGTAGTCACTAGCGTGAGCCAATGTGGATTAATTGGATTATTCATCTTTGCTTCTTTCTGCTTGTTATGCTCACTCCTCTTGGGTATGTAAACTACAGGGCTTTTGGGGTTTTAGAAAAAACAACAGTTCTTTTCGTTGTAGTAGTAAATAGTCAATTTATTTCACAGCATGATTTTTGGCAAAATAGATAGCTGTATGAGTATCAAGCTGTGAGGCAATAATGAAAAATAATTTACTCTTATATAACTCTTTGAAGTTCAGATTCTTCGACATTTTTACTGTTTCCTTATACTTTTTATTGCAGACATCTGATGAAAGATAGTTGAGGGGCAAATGATAGTTTCTTCCTTTGTCAATTGGGATATTAAGGTACTGTGAGAGTAAGTGGCTGGTTTGAGGACTGAGAGTTTTTGGCAGAACCAGGGACAGAATCCAGATCTCTTGACTTTCAGCTTAATGTCCTTTTCCCCAGATTTTTGAAGTGGAAGTCATGTCCCCAAATGGTTAGGAAGCATTGATCCTGACAATTCTGCCTGGAGCAGTTCAAGGTACCCAGTGGCTTCTCATCTGCCATTCTTCCTGCCCTGTGCTAGATCCTAGAAATACAAAGTAGAATAGGTCACAGGCTTTGCCCTTCAGGAGTTCATAGGCTGGTTGGGAAGAGAATGGAAACAATTATGGTAAGGTTTGCAGGATGGAAACAGAAATACCACATTGTTATGGGAGAAACAAACTCTTATTTGAAAGAATTGGGGAAGATTTCATAGAGGTTACATTAGAGTTAAGGTTTAAAGGATGGGAATAGAGAAAGAGAGAGGATTTATTTTATTTCAAGATGAGAATGATTTGGCAAGAGAGGATTGTGAAAATTTCAGGTTTCAGGGAGGCATGTATGGATCAAAGCTTTCTCTTCCTGCTATACTATTGGCTGAGTACGGCAGCCTCTCTACTAACTCTCCCAGACACTGGAAGAAGCAGGGGGCTCCTAACTCCTCTCAGGATCCTGCCCTCAAGGGAGACTGAAAGGGGGACCATGGCACCCTTTTACAGAAACTCTTGGAACATTGCTGCCTGCTCGGTAAACTCTTGTTTGCCATTTATTTGATCTTCGCCCTGCTTCTTCCATTCTCTTTCCTTTTCTTCATCAAGTTCACCTCCCATAACCATAGCCCATACTTGTCTTTCATCTTTTGGTTAACCGTAATGAGTTTATTCTATTATTTTCCTTCTCTTAATACCCCAATACAGTAAATTACAAATATGCACGTATAAACCCTGTGGGTGCTAATAACAACTGCTAACTTATTGGTGCTTACTGTGTACCAGGTGCTATATTTAGTGCCTTGTACTATTCTTTTGTATGTTGTTACCTCTATCCCAATTTTGTGAATGAGAAAACTGGGGCTTAGTTTAAACATCTTATTTAGGGAACATATAACTAAGGAGTAACAGAGTGGAATTCAGATTTACATCTCCTGGCTTCATGATCACATTGTTATTTGTTATTCCAGAGATATCAAGGAGAGAGTTATTTGATCTGTAGACAGATATTGTCAGGCATCATAAAAATTAACACACATTTAGAAAATAACAATATATGCTTTAGCATTAGGTAATAGGTAATATCTTAAGTTGCCATCAAGAAGATGACTGTATCAGTTGATATAACTAAAAGCTTAGTGTTAGTCTCAGAAAATAAACAATTCAGAAAATATTAATTAGAATTCTAGTGGTTGTATCTTAGAACTGGAGAGGTATGATAGGACATTATGGAGACAGGTGTTGAGAATGAGGGAGAACCTTAACGGATACCTGCCCTAGACAGTGGAGCTGACCCAACAATAAAGTCAAATCAGAGTTGCAGCTTGCTGTTCAAGGCGAAGAGTCAAAGGGGTTACAGACCCAGATGCCATTCCTGCAGATCCCAAATTCATAGTACTTGGATGCACAGGTATTCAAAAGGCAAGTAGGCAGTTGTCATTTAGGAGGAAGTGGGTCCTGCTGGGGCTTTGGGACAGGGTGCTAAGTTCAGAAATGTGGGACTGTTTTCTTATAAGCGGAGTGGTAGAAGCAGCCACTGGGCTAGGAGTCAAGGATAGGATTTGATCCTTAAGCTAGGAGAATTGACTAGAGTCATATTGGGAGCAAGAACCAAAGCAGAGGACCAGCCTTGAGAGCCAGAATTCTGAGTGTTTTTTTGGTTGTACCAAAGGAGTCCTGGGAGCGCAGAATTCAGCTATGGTGTCTTAGTTGATGCAGCCGTAGTGATTGGCTCAGAGAAAATAAGAGTAAAAGAGGCTGACAGAGCATATCAAAATTACACTCAATCGGCAAAACAACGTGATAGGGAACATAACTAGCAAAAGAGGTGGATTTCAAATGAATCTTTTACTCATTGGAACTTTGTTAAAAATATAGTAAGACAGGCAGGAATCTACTTGATACATTGATACCTGTTGGAAACCTAATAATGCTAGGGACTCATTTATTTCTCCCACATGTATTTGTGCAGCAGCTGCAGGGTACTGAGAGGATAGAGTGGGAATAAATCAGTCAAGTACTTTGTTAGCAAATCTAAATTTCTCTCAAGATGGGATTATTTCACTTAACTTACAGCAGAGCAAAGTCTATATATGATTTAAGGAGGTAGGGTTCAGCAAGGGAATAATAGATGTATAATTATTTCGGAAGAGATTGGCACTGAAAGAAAGAAATAACTCGAGTTTGAAAGAATAAAGGAAGTGTTGATAGGAGTGACTACTGTTGTTCTAAATTGAACAAACGTAGAAATCAAAGTGCACATTTAATCCCTAATTTTCAATGGTTGTTTCACACCTCCTTATGGTCACATGAAATTGGTCTAGTACAGTAAATTGTTTCCTTTGACAACTAAGTTTTCCTTCAAGTGATTGTTTTAAAGTTTTGTGTTCCAAGTTCTTTAAATATGCACCCATCATACTAGATTATATTTAATCCATTCTCTTACATAACCACTATCATTTTGGATTGCTCTCAATTCCAGTGGAATTAGAATTTCTTAGAACTGTTTGGTTTCTTGGCCTGCATGGCAGGCCTAAAAGAGGCTTGGAAGGTACTCAATGATGGGAGGGCAAGGTCTTTGGAGCCTCCATCAAGAGTAGTATGGTAGGTGAGGTATATCCACTAACATGATCAGATTTTCCCAAGATTGCTATATACACAGACTATTTTTAACAGTCATCTTTTTTTCTTCATTACTGCCAGCTCTGGATCAAATACTTCAGGTTCTTGCCTGCTTTAAACATGCCCTCAGATCTCTGTAATTCAAGTTGAAATGTCTGAAATAAGGAAAGTATTGTTTAAGGATAGAGTAGCTTATTTATGCTGGGAAACTCCCAGTTAATATTTCAGGGTTATTTTCTAGAAAACTAATTTATCTCTCCTTAACCCCATGGAGATGTTTTGGTGAAAACCACATTTATTGTAACGAATGAGTTAATGTAGATAAAATACTTAAGGCAGTGATGGCACATTCTAAGTGCTCGAGAGATGTCAGGTATTACTACTATTAGTCTTAGAAATGAGGACCAAGAACATGGTTTAGCCACAACACATGATAACTCAGGTTTACTTTTTCTAGCTCTTGAATGTACCACATTTACTGAAAGAAGACAAAATATTCACGTAAAATGTTGGTGTCTTAGTACGTGCTTCTTTGAGTCATCTGCCTTGCTGAACAACTGTATGATAGGCAAGGTTATACTCTGGAATTATGTGGTTTATTTCTTACTCATGCTCACTGCCCATCAGGATCATCTAGGGGCTTTGCTTTGCATTATCTTTACTCCAGACCCCAGGATGGATGGAACATAGACCATCAGAAGTGCTCCCTTTCTCTGTGGCAGAAGGAAACAGAGCCAAGGAGGGCCACATTTAAAATACCCCTGTCCAGAAGTGATGGAGTCACTTCTGCCAGTAGCTCATTGGCAAGAATGAGTCACGTGACACCACCCAACCACAAGAGGACCAAGAAGTGCAGTCCTACCAAATGTCTGCAAGTAGGGATATAACAGGACGTATCTGGTAAACTGTGCTAATGACTCTCATACTGGACTAATTAGATGCATTATGTATTGCATTCCTGGCTAGCCATCTGAAAAGCATATGACACTGGTCATGGCAAAAGCTTCAGTATTGCTTACTACAAATATATCCCCACTCTTGAAAGTAGAATTCAGAAGGAACCTGAAAATGTTCTGGTTGATCTGTCTACAAGATCACCCTCAGTCATGTAATTATTGCTTTAAAGTACAGGGTATGATAACAAGTAAATTTGTTGATTTTGTAATTAAGTTAATGGTGTAGTGGTACAGTTTTTGTAAGTGAAAGGCAAGGAAGTTATATTTTAAGGAAACGTACTGACATTTACTTGGTAATATTTATAAACCATAAAGAGTTTATCATTAATAGTAGTATTGTGATATTGCTGCTTGCTACTGCTATTGTTCAAATTCTCATTTTTTATTAAAATTTTAGTAGACTTTTGTCTTATAGAAACTAGTAATGATTTAGGGCATATACATAACTGTCTTGTGAATTTAGGCAGTATTATGTACTGCATTGGAGACTTCTGAAAATATGGTACATTTGGAAAACTACAGATACTATTTTATTTTTGAGCTTAAAATGCAAGCTAGGGATATAAAGTGGCAAGAGATGAGGCCAGGCTGGCAGATGGAGAGGCAGGGGTGGTGGTGGTGGTGTCATATTGTGAAAGGTCTAACTGTGTAAGAGAGTTCAGTTGTTATGTAGTCACTGGGGAGTCACTGAATGATTTTGAGGAAGGTGACATAGTCACATTGTATATTAAATATCATTGTGGTGGTAGGGTGTGAAGGACTTAAAGGAAAGGGGCAAAATTGGTGGGAGACTGAAAAGAAAATTATGTATTGAGAGTCCCAGTGAGAGATGAAGTAACAGTGCCCATGTGAAATACAAGGAGGAGATGAATTTAAGACTGTTTAATAAGCTAGAACATGGTGATGGATTATAGGAAGAAGCTGCGATGACTTCTACGTTAGGCTCAGGTAATTGAGGGAATGGTGACACCCTTTGCCAAGATAGAATTTAGGAAGGGGAACAAGGACAGAAGTTAGAGTAGGATGATAAACTTGTTTAGACATGTTGAGTTTGAGATGCCTGAGGACATTCAAGTATATAAAGCTAGAAGGCATTTAGATATTAGGATTTAGAGTTCAGAAGTCAGAACTTGGCTAGAGGTAGAGATTTGGGTGTCGTCAATTGCACTTGAATAAATGGACATTTTATAGAGAAATAAAAGAAGACCTCTGAGGATAGAGCCTGAGGAATACCAAAACTTAGTGGGTATGCAGAAGAAGAGGATCTAGGAAAGAATGCTGAGGAGTGGTGGCCAGCAAGGAAGGAGGAACAGCAGCAGGGAATGATGTGCCAGAAACCAAGCTGATGAGCCTTGGAAGGAGGAGAAAGTGCCCTGTTGCTTATATGCCCAGTGAGAAGGTCTCCTGAGAAGTTAGCTTTGACTAACGTGGAGCCATCTGTGACATTGATCAGAACATTTTTAATGGGAGTAGAGAAGGCAGAAACCAAACCACAGTGAGTGAAGGAGTGCATGAAGGAGACAGAGAAAGGGTAGTGATTTAAGAATAAGAGGCACAGAGATGCTGTTTTTTGTTCTGGTATGAGAGAAACTTGACTTAAATATGATATCCTAAGCCAGACTTCTTAAAGGCAGGGCTTCAGATGGAGATTTTCACTTAAGTAGTGTATATTTGTGAAAAATTTCTGATCTATACCAAATTACTTAACATTTAATTAGGAAAATCATGGCCCAGATCAAAAGTTAGAATTTGAGAACAGCACTGAGAATGAACTAGTTGTAAAGCTGAAAGAAGTTGGGAATGGCTAGTAAGACAGTGAACTGACCATGCAACACACAGCTGAGGGAGAAACATTTCAAAATAGGCCCCAGAGGAAGCCAGATCAGATTTTAGGAGCAAGTGTACTGGGGACGATTGGCCATAAGAAGGGATCTCCCTGTGGTGATTTTTGAGAGCATAGGAACCTTTCTAAAACAGGAGTTGGCAAACTTTTTCTGTAAAGGGCCAGATAGTAAATGTTTTAAGCTCTGTAGGCCATACAGTTCTGTCACAACTACTCAACTCTGCCATTGTAACAGGAAAGCAGCCACAGACTTTATGTAAATGAATAACCACAGCTAAGTTTCAATAAAACTTTGTTGACAAAAACAAGTGGATTTGGCCTGTGAGTTATAGTTTACCAACCCCTGATCTAGAGGCATTATCACACTTCATGAAGGACTTCGTTCCTGCCCCAGTAAGGAACCCGGTGAGGTTAGACACAGACGCCTTATTCTCACCCCTAAAGGGCTTGCAAACTCTGCTGGGAAATGTCTCACTATTTGGGCTCCATCTCATAATTCAAGCTTGTAGTTCTTGAGTCTTTTGATTTTAAATCAGAAAATGTTAAGGAGTCTGTATCTCTGTGGGTGTTTGGGTAGTTGACTGGATTCTATATTTTGTTTTTTAGAGTTTTTTCTTTAATAATGTGTATGAATATTGAGCTTACAGCTTATTAACAATTCTATATGTATTTGCTTTAGATCCTTTTCAATCAGATTAGAAATGGATCCTGAAGATTAAGGTGTAAGTAATATTTGTGGAAATAGGAAATTGAATAGGGAGTACATTGTCCATCTTAACTTTCTGGCATGGCTCTCTCTCTTTACTGCTGCTTGTGCCTGCTTCTCATGTACTTCGTCATCCAGTGTCCTGGGGCGTCTACCCTTATGCTTCAGGCGTTTTTGCCATTCTCTTGAGCAGTGAGTAGCATGAATTCGTGTTTGCAGCGATCAGAGAAAAGATAAGTAGTTTTCCACATAGTCCTTTTTAGATGCCAAACTGGCACGATTTGTGTCACCAGAAAAATTTTCAGAGGTACAGGATATAGTAGTACAGACTAGTACCAAGTTAGCTAAAGGTCAGTGCTCTTAGGCAAGTGACAAAGGTTATTTCAAGAGTATAATGCTACAAGTAGGAAGTGAATTCAGAGTCAGGAACCTAAGAGGTTTCTAACAGATTGGAGCATAGAAAATGAGAGTGATTGAGATAAATGGTTTAGAATAGGGGTCCCTAACCACCAGACCATGGACTAGTATTTCGTCTATGTTTACAGTCACTCCCCATTGCTCACATCACTCCCTGAGCTCCGCCTCCTGTTAGATCAGCAGCGGCATTAGATTCTCACAGGAGCGCTAACCCTATAGTGAACTTCGCATATGAGGGATCTAGGTTATATGTTCCTTTTGAGAATCAAATGCTTGATGACCTGTCACTGTCTCCTGTCACCCCCAGATGGAACTGTCAAGTTGCAGGAAAACAAGCTCAGGGCTCCCACTGATTCTACATTATGACGAGTTGTATAATTATTTCATTATGTATTACAATGTAATAATAATAGAAATAAAGTGTACAATAAATGTAATGTGTGTGAATCATCCCAAAACCATGCCCCTGGTTTGTGGAAAAATTGTCTTCCATGAAACCGGTCCCTGGTGCCAAAAAGTTGCGGACCACTGGTTTAGAATGGAGGCTGTCAGCAAGGAAGGGGCCTCATCTACTTATGCAGTGCCTCCTTCAGACTTAGACTGAGTGCCTATTATGAGTCAGGTATAGTCCTATATCTCAGGAATACAGTAAGGCATAAAATAGGGTCCTGATTGCATCTAAACCATGGAACATAGAAAATGACTGCTTGCTCAGTTCTCCCAATGATGGTACTTAAGTGGTGCCATTCCAGATGGAAAGTAGAGCCATAATTTATTATTTATTTATTTTTTTGAGACAGTCTCACTCTGTCACCCAGGCTGGAGTGCAGTGGCGCGATCTCAGCTCACTGCAACCTCCGCCTCCTGGCTTCAAGCGATTCTCCTGCCTCAGCCTCCTGAGTAGCTGGGATTATAGGCATGTGCCACCACACCCGACTAATTTTTGTATTTTTGTTGTTGTTGTTGTTAGTAGAGACAGGGTTTCACCATGCTGTTCAGGCTGGTCTTGACTACTGACCTCGTGATCCACCTGCCTTGGCCTCTCAAGGTGCTGGGATTACAGGTGTGAGCCACTGCGCCCGGCCATGTAGTCGTTATTTATTACATGTAGTGGATGCCTTGGTGTATGGGGGCTTAATTCTCCTGGGAACTCAGGTTGAGAAAATCAGTCTAGTGGAGCAATAATAGAGTGGTAAGTGCAGTGATAGAGAAAAAGTCCTGGGTGTCATGGGAGTGTGCAATAGGGATACCCAGCTAGCTTACAGAGGGCCAGGGAATGCTTTCTGGAAAGGAATTTTGGGAAGAAATGAAGTCTGAATGGAAAACTGTAAACCATGTGGAGAATAGAGAAGGCTTGATGGAAAAGAGAGACTAACCTTCTCTAAGTCCAAAAAGTTTTAAAAATATAGCTAGAGGGGAGATTTTGAGAAGATTGGTGACCAGAGATAAGGTCTTATCAGCTTCTTACTGGGCACTGACAAAGCCAGATCGCAGACAGTCAGACCCAGTGTCTTACTGGTCTCAGTTTTGTGCTGCTGTAACAAAATACCTGAAACTGGGTGATTTATAAAGAATAGACATTTATTTTCTCATAGTTCTGGAGACTGGAAAGTCAAAGATGAAGGCACTGGCAGGTTCAACTGCCTGGTGAAGGCAGCATCCTCCAGAGGGAAGGAAGGCTGTGTCCTCACATGGCAGAAAGCGGAACAGCAAGTGAGCCTACCACTCTGTGAAGCCTCTTTTATAAGGGCCTAACTCCCATTCATAAGGGAGGAGCCCTCATGATATCATCACCTTTTAAAGGCCTCATTTTTTTTTTTTTTAAACAGAGTCTCGCTCTGTTGCCCAGGCTGGAGTACAGTGGTGCGATTTCGGCTCACTGCAACCTCCACTTCCTGGGTTCAAGCAATTCTCCTGCCTCAGCCTCCCGAGTAGCTGGGATTAGAAGCGCCCACCACCATGCCCAGCTAATTTTTGGAATTTTTTTTTTTTTTTTTGAGACGGAGTCTCGCTTTGTCACCCAGGCTGCAGTGCAGTGGCGTGATCTCGGCTCACTGCAAGCTCCGCCTCCCGGGTTCACGCCATTCTCCTGCCTCAGCCTCTGAGTAGCTGGGACTACAGGCACGCACCACCATGCCCGGCTAATTTTTTGTATTTTTAGTAGAGACGGGGTTTCACTGTGTTAGCCAGGATGGTCTCGATCTCCTGACCTCGTGATCCGCCCGCCTCGGCCTCCCAAAGTGCTGGGATTACAGGCGTGAGCCACTGCGCCCAGCCTATTTTTGTATTTTTAGTAGAGACGGGGTTTTGCCATTTTGACCAGGCTGATCTCAAACTCCTGACTTCAGGTAATCCGCCTGCCTCGGCCTCCCAAAGTGCGGGGATTACAGGCGTGAGCCACCGCGCATGGCCATTCACTTCTTAATACTATAACATTGGCGACACCTGAATTTTGGAGGGGACACATTCAAATCATGTTGCTCAGTCTCACTGGATGAATGCTATCTAAGATGAGCTGGATACTGTCACGGCACTTGGTGCATGGTCATTTCTTTTCCTTGAAATTATGATGCGCTATCTTTAGTCTAAAAGCACTGCAGTCTCAGGTCCTTTGGGATAAGATATGGTGTCTTTTGAAAGTGAGGAGGTTGAGCCTGGATATATTGGCTTTGGGCTTTCTGCCTGTCCTTTCTAATACATACTTGGTGTTGGGCGTGGTTTTCCTTTTGGGGTAATTTGGATTATTGCCACTCAAAGTGTGGTCCATGTACTAACAGCATGGAAGAATCTCAGGCCCAAGACCCACTGAATGAGAATCTGCATTTTAACGAGATCCCCAAGTGATTTGTATGAGCATTACATTTTGAGAAGCACTGATGTGGATGAGTAGGTCTTTTTTGCTCTTATGATAAAAATTAGTTTGTCACTATAGAGAAAGGAGAACTTGTATATGACATTATTATAGCTGGTCCTGGAGGAGAGTCATGGGTGCAGTGTAACTTGTTGGGGCTTCAGAGGTTTCAAGTAATGATAACGATTTCCTTGTTTTAGACTCGAGATCCCTCACTCTAACCCTTCACCCCCTTCCCTAGTTAGCTCTAGCAGTTGAAGGATATATTGTTCTTGTAGTTGGAAAAACCCACTGATTAGTTTATTGAAAAGAGATAGATTTTAGAATATCTTGAGTTATTTTTATCCCACTAAGTGTTCTGTAACCTACCTCCTTCCTATTTTGGGGAGATCATTTTATTTATTATTATTATTTTTAAGATGGGGTCTTGCTGTATTGCCCAGGCTGGTCTCGAACCCCTAGATTCAAGCTGTCCTCCTGCCTCGGCTTCCCAAAATGCTGGGATTACAGGCATGAGCCACCATGCTCAGCCTTGGAGTTCATCTTAATATTAAGTTCAGACAATCATGTCATTTCTGTCTTACTGGACTCCAGCTTCACTCTTTTTTTTCCGGAAGGGGATTACCTGTTACATTATGTTTAATACATGTTTGTCACAAACTTTCTATTTGAGACCCACTTTTAGTAGCTTTCAGCATAGTTTGAAGTCTTTTTGACAAGTACATTTACAGATTATGGCAGTTATTTCAATATGCAGAATTTTTGTATCTTGAAACACTTGAAAGTGTAAAGCACCTCCTCATAACTTGAGTATTACTATTTTTCCATTTGGCCTGTGCTACTGCAAAATGATATGCTAGTGCATCAAGTGGGATTAGAAAGAAAAAGAAGATAGCTGCTCTTTCTATAGTTGATAGTGTAAAGAACTAGAAGAGGAAAATGTAAAGAAAAACAGTCTGAAACTTTAAATGACTATATTTGAGGTTTATCAAAAAGATAAACTGTTTTTTAATAAATGAGGCACCTGCATTATCAAAATGATTTATTATTTGTAATTGGAATTATCTTTTCATCCAGACTTTGGTAAGAGGTGGTTAGATTATGCCAAAAAATGATTAACATTTGAAAAAATTGAGATAAAATTCATATAACATAAAATTCACCATTTTAATAATTTTAAAGTATACAGTTTTGTGGTTTTAGTATATTTACAATGTTGTGCAACCCTCACCACCATCTAATTCCAGAACATTATTCACCCCCAAAAGAATCCCTGTGCCCATTAAGCAGTAGTCACTCTCTGTTCGCCTTCTTCCTAGATGCTGGTAACCACTAATCTGTTTTCCGTCTCTATGGATTTTCTTATTCTAGACATTTCATATAAATAGAATTGTACAATATCTGTCGTTTTGTGTTTGTGTTCACTTAGCATAATGTTTTCAGGGTTCTTCCGTGTTGTAGCATATATCAGTACTTCATTTCTTTTTGTGGCAGAATAACATTCCATGTGTGGACATGCCACGTTTTGTTATCCTTTCATCAGTTGATGAACATTTGGGTTGTTTCCACTTTCTGGCTATTATGCTGTTGCGAACATTCATGCACAAGGTTTTATATAAGCACATGTTTTCACTTCTTTTGAGTATTTGCGTAGGAGTGGAGTTATTGGGTCACGTGGTGACTCCATGTTTAACAAAAATGATTTTTAAAATAAAGATGACTGAAAGATACTGTCCCCAAACTTTTCTGACCCCAAAGAAATTAGTCTTATGAATATATAAACAAGTTAAGCCCTAAAATTACTTCTTTTCTCTGGCATTTTGTCTACTATATGAGCTGCAGTTGTGTTGCTCCTGTTTCTTTTCACACGCAAGTCACCATTTTGGACATTTCAGAATGGAACCCTTCTATCTCCTAGACTGTGAATTTGATGGTCCTTTGCTGTATTATTTTATGAGTTACTTCTGGAGCATCAACAGTTCTCTCTTAAAAAAAAATCTTGTGGGCACTTAATAAGAGTTGTATATGCCCAAAATGTGTTTGCTCCTGTTGTTGAAGGAGGTTGTTTATTATCGTTGTTGTTATGGTGTGTTATTGAATATAGTTTTGGAACTCAAGTAGCTTAGTTACCTAATATAAATACTATTGGCCGGGGCGGCGGGGCGACCCGGGGCTGCGCGGGGGCGGGGTGCCGCCTCCCTGGGCCTGCCTGGGCAACCGCCTCCGCGATGCCGCTGCTTGTCGAGGGGAGGCGAGTGCGGCTGTCGCAGTACTCGCCCACGCTGCTGCGTCCGAGCCCCCTCTCCTTTGGAGGAAAGAGCCAGACTTCTCAGAGGTCAGTCTGTTCGAGAAGTGGGACCCCAGGGCCTTCTGTGTGTTCAGCGAAGAGAGCTTGCAGTGACCTCCCCGAAGAATGGCTCCATCTCCATTCTGGGTTCTGATGATGCCACTACTTGTCACATTGTGGTCCTGAGGCAAACAGGTAATGGGGCCACCTGCTTGACACATTGTGATGGAACCGACACCAAAGCTGAATTCCCCTTGATCATGAACTCCATAAAATCCTTTTCCGACCACGTTCAATGTGGAAGGCTGAAAGTGCACCTCGTTGGAGGCTTCAGTGACGACAGGCAGTTGTCACAAAAACTCACTCATCAACTTCTTAGTGAATTTGACGGGCAAGAAGATGACATTCACTTAGTGACATTATGTGTGACAATTAAATGACCGGGAAGAAAACGAAAACCACTTTCCAATAATATATGGCATTGCTGTCAACATTAAGACTGCAGAGATTTACAGAGCCTCCTTTCAAGGTCCAGGTCCGGAGGAGCAGCTGCGTATTGCGCGAACTTTAGCAGGAGGACCAATGATTAGCATTTAGGATGCAGAGACAGAACAACTTCGCATAGGACCGTACTCCTGGACGCCATTTCCACATGTGGATTTCTGGTTGCAGCAAGATGACAAGCAAATACTAGAGAATCTTTCTACTTCGCCTCTGGCCGAGCCGCCCCACTTTGTTGAATTTATTAGATCTACCTTGATGTTTTTTAAAAAAAATACCCATCTCCAACTAACACACTGTTTCCTGGAATAAAGCCCTACTCTACCACACACACACACACAAAAGAATTACTAGGTCAAAAGATAAGAAATTATTCAAATGGATTCTGTGTGCTACCAGGTTGCTGTGATCTGAATGTATCCCCAGAATTCATATGTTAGAAACATCATCTCAAATGCACCAGCGTTGGCAGATGTGGAGTCTTTTGGGAAGTGTTTAGGTCATGAGGGTAGAGCCCTATTGAATGGATTATAAATAAAAGGGCTTGCAGAATTGGGTTTTCTTACTCTTGCCCTTCTGCCTTCTGCCTTCTACCTTCTGTCCACATGATGACTCAGCAAGAAAGCCCTCACCAGGTGCTGATGCCTTAATCTTGGACTTCCCAGCCTCCAGAACTGGGGAGACAGTCTGGACACAGGGAAAACCTGAGACCAGGTTTTTATCCATTCTTTAATTAAATAATTAAAAGAGATAAACAAATTTGCTTTTATTTCTTTAACTTTTACTTTTTGACTTTCCATTCATCCTGTGACCTTGTTGATATTTTAAATGTTGGTTTTATCATCTTCAGTATTGTCTGTTTCTCATATGTGTTATTTCTGTGTTTGGCACTTTGCTTTGGGCACAGTGCCACTTGTGTGTGCCTAAGGCTGGATTTGTGTCCTCATGGTATTAACTCTCAAGTCAGGGACATAGACATATTTCTGTAAGCATACACATCCTTGTTTTGTGCAGACTTTTCTTTCATGCTCATGTTTCTTTTCCTTTTGTTTGTAGCCAGACATTTTGGACCCAATGTCTATTTCTCACTAGTGATGTGGATTCTGCAGTTTGTTTTCTACCCCAGCTTTCTACCAAAGTTGTTCTTTTCATGGTTGTCACTGATTTCCTACCTGTTTTCATTGGTTGTTTTCTTAGTTTTCATTTTCCTTGAGCTTTCTACAGTGATTTAAGACCATTGATTTCCATTTTCTTTGTAATAACCTCTCATTAGTTCCATGGCCCGGTTCTGTTTCTTCTATTCAGTGTGTTTGTTTTTTTTATTGATTTCTCTCTTTTCTCCACTTAGTTGTAGACACTTCTTTTTTCTTTTTTTGAGATGGAGTCTCGCTCTGTTGCCCAGGCTGTAGTACAATGGCATGATCTCGGCTCACTGCAACCTTTGCCTTCTGGGTTCAAGCAATTCTCCTGCCTCAGCCTCCTGAGTAGCTGGGATTACAGGTGCACCACCACGTCCAGCTAATCTTTTTTTTTCTTTTTCTTTTTTACTTTTTTTTTTTTAAGGAGAGATGGGGTTTTGCCACGTTGGCCAGGCTCTCAAAATCCTGACCTCAGGTTTTCCACCCACCTTGGCCTCCCAAAGTGTTGGGATTACAGGCGTGGGTCACTGCGCCCAGCCAGTTGTAGACATTTCTTAAGCTTCTAGCCTATGTCCTCTTTTCTTTCTTTACATTCTTTTCCAGATAGGTCTTTATGTACTTTCCTAGTTTAAACTGACACTTCTATTTGGAGGATTTCCACCATCCATTTGTTTATTCGACATTTTTTGATTGGCAGCTTTCTACGTGGCACTGGCCTGGGTCCTGGAGATACAAAGATGAACACACTTTGACTACCCTCGATGAACTTGGAGACCATTGCAGAAATCAGATGTGTAGACAGAGAGCCACATTGCTGTGTGATAGGTTTCTTAACCCTGATGTGAACACAGAGATGAAGGAAGTATATGGAGTGGGAGACAATGGCTCTAAGGAAACTTAAATTTCTTGTAAGAGTGACATTTGAATTGCAGTTGGAAAGGAGAGTTTGCAAAATGAAAACTAAGGGGAGAAGAGAATATTTTAGGAAAGGGAACTGTATGTTTAAAGGAAGAGAAGCATGCATGCCTCCCAAGTCTCAACTGGTGAGGGCAAGGGTTTTGTCTTATTTTATTTGTATTCATGGTATTAAGGTAACAACTGGCACCTTTCAAGTTAGATTGGGGTCTCCATTCTAGATCCTTTATTTACTGGCTCTGGGCTTTAGGGGCCTTAACTATAAATGGTGTAAGTTTTTGATAAGGGTGAATGAGTTGTAATCAACTAAAATAGTGTCTGACAAGTAGTAGGTGCTTTTAAAATGTGAGTTATATTCTTTCATTTTCCTTCTCTATCTAGCCACCTGTTAACTGGCATACAGTAGGCAGGGAGTAGATACTTGTTGAACAATTTCAGTGTTTCCAAACACCAGAAAAAGATACAGGATTGTTTCTTGTGATGTAAACTTTTATGACTAGGAAGACCAAAAGCACAGGATGAATTCACTAAATTTAGTAATCTTACAAAGCAGAAACTTGTTTTCTTAAGAACTAGCTTTAACTGGAAGAGAAAACACAGCAATGAATCAAGTCAGGTCTGCTGGATGTTTGCACATGGGAGCTGGATAATTTTCCCCCCAAATATAAAAGATTGGATATGTTGTTTATAAATGTCTTCTATAATATTTCTTCATTAATGTTTATAGTTGATTTTGGGTTTGTTTTCATCTTAGTTTCTTTTTTTTTTTGAGATGGAGTCTTTTTCCATCGCCCAGACTGGAGTGCAGTGGTGCGATCTTGGCTCACCACAACCTCCATCTCCTGGTTCAAGCGATTCTCCTGCCTCAGCCTCCCAAGTAGCTGGGATTACAGGTGCCTGCCAGCATGCCTGGCTAATTTTTTGTATTTTTAGTAGAGACGGGGTTTTGCCATGTTGGTCAGGCTGGTCTCGAACTCCTGACCTCAGGTGATCCACCCGCCTCAGCCTCCCAAAGTTTTGGGATTACAGGCGTGAGCCATTGCACCCAGCCTCCATCTTAATTTCTTTTTGTTTACAGAGTTAAATAAGCTTGTTTGTAGATTTCAGTTGATCCAGGCTGGTCTGTTTTCTCCTTGGGGTCTCAAATACAGTAGTTTAACTATTTCTCAGTTAGTACTAGCTCAGACTAGAGTCTTTGAGGTTTTTATTACCAATGACATTCTTATTCCTTTGTATGACATAAAGGCCTTCCATGACCTGCCCTCTTCCTTCTTGGGCAACTGTATTTCCTTTAGCATACCTGTAATCTTGGGCACCACATACAGAAGGTCTTTGAACGCACCATGCAGCTGCATGCTTACATTTTCTTTTTAGACACAGTTTCCTTTGCTTGCAGTTCTCTGCATGTGTCTCTTTCTCTTTCCCCTACTCATCTTTCTAGACTGGTTTCATAGGTTGTTGCCTCTAGGAAGCCTTTCCTTCATATCTTTACAATTGTTATCCAATGCTGCCGTTTTTTTGAATTGAAAAATCTTTAGATGTTTTTCACATATTATAGGGCCCTTTATATTGTCTCTGTTCACATTCCAGTGGCTTTTGATGTTTTCTTCTGGGTGGTATTTGCATCACTTACTATGAATGACTCCCACTATGTGATGATGTTAGAAATGGCAAGTGCCATGTGTTGTTGAGTACCTGTTCTGTGTTAGGCACTCTTCTAGGGCTTTGGTAACATTGCATATTGCAGACATAGATTTCTTTGTGAGATGGACTGAACTATAGTATTTCTTTTTCATTATTCATGTGCTCATTTCTAAATAGACCAGAGCATATTGATTTAATTCATGAGGAGACAATGTTCGGCAACAGATAAAAAGTCAGTTCCTAAATCCAAAGAAAATGAGTAAATTCTTGAATTTGGGTTTTTGTTTATACAACATCCCAACTTCATCTTCAAGGTACTTCTGTTAAGGCTATACAGAATTTAGAAAATATGTTGGTGTCAGTTTTATTATTATGTTAAAAGTAGTTTAAAAGTATACTTTTAAAAATAAAAGCAAGGAGGGTACTTACATGTCTAAAAGGAAACACTGTTTTTCTATACTACTCTCAACGCTTCTGACATAAACTGTGTGGATTTTCCACACCAACCAGTTCTCCTCAGACTCTAATTGGGTGTCCTACATTTTAACTCAGTCCTGACACTACGCAGAGTTAGCACAGACCCCACAGGTTAAGTGCTCATACCACAAGACTGCCCTCCACCCAGGTGCCAGTCACAGTCTGGGCTGCCTGTACTTCTGACTGGCTATTATTTGGGGATTCCCATAGCCCCCTCAGGTTCAGTAATTTGCTATAATGGTTTATAAAACTCAGGGAAACATTGACTTATGTTTACCAGTTTATTATAAAGGATATTGCAAGGAATATAGATGAATAGCCAGATGAAGAGGTACATAGTGCCTCTATGGAGGGGCATGGAGCTGCCACACCCTCTTGAAGTCCTCCACCCTACCAGCATCTCTCTGTGTTTACCAACCCTGAAGCTTTCTGAACTCATTTATGGTTTTTATGGAGGCCACATTACACAGGGGTGATAGATTAAATCATTGGTCATTGAACTCAATCTCGAGCCCCTTGTCCCTTTCTGGAGGTCAGGGGGTTGGGCTGAAAGTTCCAACCCTCTAATCACATGCTTCATTCTCTGGCAGCTGGCCCCATCCTCCAGGAGTCCCTTGTTAGCCTAATCTGAGGTATGTTCGAAAGCGACTTACTACCAATAACAAAAGATGCTCCTCTCACCCCATCACTAAGAAAATTCGTGCGGTTTTTAGGAGCTCTGTATTAGGAACTGGGGATGAAGAACAAATTTATATTTTTTAATTATTTCATAACATCACAGTATCAGTTAGTGTTTCTTTTCTTCTTCAATGATGCAACAATTCATTCAACAAATATTATTTTGGACATCTACTGTGTACCAGACAAGAGAACGTATCATTGAATATAACACAGTGTGCTGTCCTCATGGAACATGCAGAAAGTTTATATTGTCTGTTAGGCTAGAATGGATCCATGGAGGCTTATTTTCAAAACCTATTCTGTCTTTATTTAAGAACCATAGAAGATTTAAGTAATACTTTAACATTTGGAAACTATTTTAACAAATGGAAAAGCCAGAAGTGATTTTTACTTTTTTCTGATTTGAAAGGAAAATTCTTTCTTTTAGCAGAGACCTCTAAATTCATTAGGGAAACAACCACCAACCAGTCATAGTATTATATGCTTAAAGTATGATTTTTGTCATAGAACCAGTAAGTTAAATGGCTTTCCTCAACTCATTCATTTTAGGCTTATTTGACACCTTTTGAGGTATGAAAACTCCAGTGTCAAATGGCTTTACCAGTGAATGCTTCCAAATGTTTAAAACAGGTAAATAACAAAATTTTACAAAACTATTCTGGAGAACAGAAAAATGTTTTATGAGGCCAGCATGCCCTTGATATCAAAACCTGACAAAGATAATACAATATAAGAAAATTGTACGGAAAGCCCTCTTATAAACACAGATACAAATGCCCTAAATAAAGTAACAGAAAATTGAATCCATAGATATGTAGTAGGTATAATACATTATGACCAGGTAAGGTTTATTCCACTAATGTAAGATTGGAGGATTACTGTTCAAAACTCAAATAATGTAATTCATCATGTTACCAGAAGAAAGGAAAAATCTTATGGTTACTCTAGTTTCTGTAGAAAGTGTTTGATGAAATTAAAGATCCATTCGTGATAAGTACTAGTAATAGAAGAAGACTCTTTCATCTGATAAAGGCTCCTTACAAAAGCCTACAGTAAGCATCATAGCTAGTGCTGAAACGGTGAAAGCTTTCCCCCTGATGATGGGAATGAAGCGAGGATGCTCACTATCATTACTTTTATTCCATGTTATATCATAGACTATAGTTAATGTAATAAAGCAAGAAAAAAGATAGGAGGATTGGGAAAGTAAGACAGTACTCATCATTTTCAGACTAGTTGATTGTATACATGGAGAATTAAAAGGGCTGCTACATACAAAGTCAGCCTACAAAAATTATTTGTATTTCTGTGTATCAACAACAAAGAAAAAATGTTACCCTTTTGTTAGCGTGTAAAAAAGAGTTTTCAAGACCTCAACATTGAAAACGACCCAATGTTTTTATCAAAAGATGCTAAAGATGCTCTAACTAAATGGTCATGGACTATAAAATTTATTATGGTAAAAATATTAATTCTTCCCAAATTGATCGCTGCATTTAACAGAGTCCAAGCCAGCATTCCAGCACTCATTGTTGTGTGTGTGTAGAAAGTAACAAGCTGATTTTAAAAATAGATGACAATGTAAAGGACTGAAATAACCGAGACAATTTTGAAGTACAAAGCTGGAGTTCTTAAACTGCCCAACATCAAGACTTACCATAAGTGAGCACAGTTAAAATGGTATGGTATTTAGTATAAGGAGAGATACATAAGCTGATGAATGGAATAGAAAGTCCAGTAATAGACTCATATATGGTCACTTGATTATGACAAAGGTGACAGTGCAATGCAGTGGAGGAAAGAATGCTCTTTTCAACAAGTGGTGCGAGGCTGATTGGTTATTCACTTGGAGAAAAAAGATGTTGACCTTTATTTTATACCATGCACAAAAATCAATTCTAGGTAGATAAAAAAACCTAAATGTGAAAGGTAGAACAGTAAAGCTTTTCAAGGAAAGCATGGTACCATATTTTCATGACTTTAGGGGCACCAAAAATTTCTTATAAAAACAGGACACAAAAAATAGGCCTGGCATGGTGCCTCATACCTGTAATCCCAGCACTTTGGGAGGCTGAGTCGGGCAGATTACCTGAGGTCAGGAGTTGGAGACCAGCCTGGGCAACATGGTGAAACCCCGTTTCTACTAAAAATACAAAAATTAGCTTGGCCTGGTGGTGTGTGGCTGTAGGCACAGCTACTCAGGAGGCTGAGGCAGGACAGTCACTTGAACTCAGAAGGCGGAGGTGAGCTGAGATCATGCCCCTGCACTCCGGACTGGGTGACAGAGCAAGACTCCATCTCAAAACAACAACAACAACAACAACAACAAACAAAAAACACCAACCATTAAAGAGTACATTAAAGAGTACATTAAAGAACTCTTCAAAAATACCACAAGGAAAGTAAATATTAATCTGCACAATGGGAAAAGATATATGCAACCAGATATATATTCAACAAAGGACTCCTAACTAGAATTTATAAAGAATTCCCTGTTATAATTGAGAAAAAAACCAGACAACAGATAGAAAAATGGGCAAACAAGTGATGCAGGCCCTTCACAAAAAGCTATCCAAATGGCCAATGCAGTTAGGAAAAGATGCTCAGCTTTATCAGTTATCAGGGAAACGCAAGTCAAAAGCAGTACTACTTCACTTCTACCTGAAGGGCCAAAATAAATAGGTAAACAATACTAACAGTTGGTGAGGTGTAGAGTAACTGGAATTTTCATATACTGCTAGCGGGAATGTCAATATAGCTTTGGAAAACTGCTTGGCATCATTTGCTAAAGTTGCTGATATCTTGTGGCCCAGAATTTTCATTCCCAGGTATATGGCCAACAGAAATGGGTACATTTGTACACAAAAAAATATGTCTAGGAATCTTCCTAGCAATTTTATGTAAAATAGCCCCAAACTGGAAACCACCCAAATCTCAATAGTAAAATGGATATATTGTATGTATATACAATAGAATACGGTCTAGCAGAGAGAATGGATGAACTACAGCAATGTGCAGCAGTTAAGTATGAATCTAATGGCCAAACGCAAAACTACTGATGATTCTACTTATAAGCATAAAACTATAGTTTTATCAGGATATTATTTGTCTTTGAAGGGGCAGTAATTGAAAGGGGCAAGAGAAGAACTTCTTGAGTATTGGTTCTGGCAGGCAGAATTATAAGGTGGCCCTCAAGATTCTCCTCCTTAAATATACACACCATGTATAATTCCCTCACCTTGAGTGTGGGTGGCACCTGTGAATATGATGGAATATCCTTCCTATGAGCAAGTCACAATTTTGGGCAGAGGCAAAGGGCTTTTGCAGATGTTATTGGAGTCCCTAATCAGCTGACTTTAAGTTAACTGTAAGAGAGATTATCCTTGTGGACCTGACCTCATCAGGTGAACCCTTTAAAATAGCATCCAGGAGTTAGAGATTCTTTGCTGCCCTTGAAGAAACAAACTGCCAGGAGTTTTATAGCTTCAAGAAAACGAATTTTGCCGACAGCCACCCAGGCTTCTGTTAGGACCCTAATTGTTAAACCATAGATCAGATGGCAGCCCCAGCTGACCGACACCTTGATTACAGCCACTAGAGAGCCCAGCTAAGCCATACCGAGATACTCGACCCACAGAAGTCGTAAGATAATAAATGTGTCTTGTTTTAAACTGCTAAGTTTGTGGTAAGTTTCTGTGTCGCATAGAAAACTAACATACTAGTGAGACTCTGTTTCCTCATCTTGGTTAGTGTTGTATGTGGGCGTTGTTTATTTGTAAAAAGTCATCATATTATGCATTTATGATTTGTGTATTTTTCTATATGTAATTAAAAATGAGTTATATTACCCAAAAGTGTTTACTTTAAAACAAGGGAAAAATTAATGGCATTCCTCTGTATTCCCTTTAACCAGTACACAAATATAATCAAATAGTTATGTTGTAATTGCAATGGTCAGTTTGAACACCAGCAGATTTGGTCACAAAAAGTTAAATATTTCTTCCCATAAGTGAACTCACCCTCTGTCCTTGCTCTCATTGACATGTCACTTATATTTTACATCCCCCGCACCATGGTGTCACTATGAGAGTGGTAGAGTCTTGAAGCTGGAGATGTAATGATTTTTCACTTTTCTATTTCAAAGTTGATGAAACTGGGACGTGCCTCAAGTTAAGTATTGAGTAGCAAAGCTAGTACCTCGGTTCTTGAAAGCTCTAATTCTGTGGCCATTTCCTCGTATCATAGAGCTTCTGGAATCCAAAGGAAATACATGCATTTTGGTAGTGGTTTTGTCATAGATGCAGTTTGATCTGGGTAGAGGGTATTGAGTGGGGGAGTAACATTCTCTGTTTCTAATTAGAACTAGTAAACCAATTTTGCAGGTTGTGGAAGGTGTATGGGAAAGATTCATTTAGCCACAAATGTCTACTATGCCTAACCTTTATGCTATGCACTGGGATGTCATTGTCACCAATTATCTGTTTTGAGTTTCTGTTTACCACACATGGCTTCCAGCTCTTCCAAATTTTCCCAGACTCATACTGCTTTACAGCCTTCCTCCTTCTTGAGTCAATAAGAAGTTAGATAATGCCCCTACTTTTCCCAGTGTGGACACAGAACTGGACTCTGTATATGTGTGAGTGGATGTAAATCCAGATTTAAGTCAGTCACTGATCATGAAGAATCCTTGGGTTAAGGCTTCTAGCTGAAATCCTGACTCAGTGATTTAAGAAAGCATTGCAGAATTAAATGTAACAGTTATGGCATGTAGATGCATCTAAACATGTTTCATCCATAAAGCATGTTTTTATTTGTGCCCATTTTCTTAAATGGTTTTATAACTTATGACCTTTTTGTTTTTCCTTTTTTACATGCTGATCCTGAGTTCATAGTATTGTATTTTGGAAAAGCTAGAAATATTAAAATAGTGCTTCTGGGGTAAAGCATCTGTCAGTATTTCCATTATGAAATGCAATTTTAAAGGGTTTAGAAGTCAGCTGTAAAAATTTGTTCTTGGCTGATATTTTGTATACAAAAATCTCTGCCCAGGATAATTTTCAGAAGAATTCTTGCAACAGCATAAACTGTAAGGTTATATGGCAGAACCAGCTTACATTGAACTCATTTTTTATGCTTCTATCAAAGTAGGGAAAAGATGAAAGCTTTTAAAATGATTAAAATAAAAACAATATGAAATCTGTATTCTAGACTTACATGCTCGGAAAATTGTTCGTTTTAAAAGATAGTTATTCTACCACTCTACTATCACAAGGCTCGCCGTTGGCTTAACTATCAAAAATAATAGCACCACCAAACCCAGCATAAGCCCTGAATCTTAGGTGACTTCAGAACAACTCTTTTTACACATTTTTTTAAAAAAAAATTTCAACTTTTATTTTAGATTCCAGGGGTACATGTGCAGGTTTGTTACCTGACTATATTGCATGATGCTGAGGTATGGGGTATGATTGATCCTGTCACCCAGGTACTGAACATAGTACCCAATAGTTAGTTTTTCAACTCTTGCCCCATCCCTTCCTTCTCCCTCTGGAAGTCCCCACTGTCTATTGTTGCTGTCTTTATTTCCCTGAGTACCCATTGTTTAGCCTCCACTTTTAAGTGAGAACATGTGGTATTTGGTTTTTTGTTCTTGAGCTAATTCACTTAGGACAGTGGCCTACAGCTTCATCCATGGTGCTGGAAAGGACATGATTTCATTCTTTTTTAATGGCTACATGGTATTCCATGGTGTATGTGTACCACATTTTCTTTATCCAGTCCAACATTGGACTGGGCACCTAGGTTGATTTGATGTCTTTCCTATTGTGTATAGTGCTGCAATGAACATATAAGTACACGTATCTTTTTGGTAGAACAATTTATTTTCTTTTGGATGTATACCCAGTAGTGGCATTGCTGAGATTTTTTTCTATAGAGTTGTTTGAACTCCTTATACATTCTGGTTGTTAATCCCTTGTCAGCCATCTGTAAAGGGATATGCAGATATTTTCTTCATTTTGTGGATTGTCTCTTCACTTTCTCCGTTTTGTGGGTTTTTTCCATTCTGTGGGTTGCCTCTTCATTTTGTTGATTGTTTCCTTTGCTGTGCAGATGCTTTTTAACTTGATGTGATCCCATTTGTCCATTTTTGCTTTGGTCGCCTGTGGTTGTAGGGTATCGCTCAAGAAGCCTTTTGACTTCTTGCCCACTCCAATGTCCTGGAGAGCTTCCTCAGTGTTTTCTTTTAGTAGTTTAATAGTTTGAGGTCTTAGATTTAAGTTTTTAATCTATTTTGATGTGATTTTTGTATATGGCGAAAGATCAGGCTCTAATTTTATTCTTCTGCATTTAGATAACCAGTTTTCCCAGCACCATTTATTGAAGAAACTAGGTTCTCTATTCTCTTCCATTGGTCTATGTGTCTTTTTTTATGCCAGTATCATACTGTTTTGGTTGCTATAGCTCTGTAGTGTAATTTGAAGTCTGGTAATGTGACTTTTCCAATTTCGTTCCTTTTACTTAGGATAGCTTTGGCTATTCTGGGTCTTTTATGGCTTCATATAAATTTGAAGATTTTTTTCTATTTATATGAAGAATATCATTGGTATTTTGTTAGGTATTGCATTGAATCTGTAGATTGCTTTGGGTAGTATGCACATTTTAACATTATTAATTCTTCCAACCAATGAACATGGAATATCTTCCCATATTTTGTGTGTCGTCTTCAATTTCTATCATCAGTGTTTTATAGTATTTATTGTAGTTGTCTTTTATTTCTTTGGTTAAGTTAATTTCAAGGTATTTAATTTTATGTGTATCTATTATAAATGCAATTACTTTCTTGATTTATTTTTCAGATTGTTCTCTGTTGGCATAGAGAAATGCTGCTTATTTTTATATGTTGATTTGTATCTTGCAACTTTACTGAAATTGTTTATTAGCTCTAATAGTTTTTTGGTGGTCTTTAGGTTTTTCCAAATATAAGATCAGGTTATCTGCAAACAAGAATACTTTGACTTCTTCCTTTCCAATTTGGTGGGTACTGTTTCTTTCTTTCTCTTGTCTGATTGCTCTAGCTAGAACTTCCCAGAGCAACTTATTTAAGAACAGATTTTAGCAGCTCATTATGAAAGCAGTATTTGGGGCTGCTCAGGGACTGTGTAACTCTAAAGAGACTCTTTTGTCTCTTTTTTCTAGTTGATGAAAAATAGCTTTCTGTTTGTTACCGGGCTTAGGTGTCCTCAAAGAAAGTAAGAAGGGAAAGCAAAGACATGTTTCTTGCATGATTGGAGACTTAGTCCATGAAGCTGGAGAGCTTCTTGTTAATGTAACTTTCTTCCCAAATCTTTGGGCAGGTCTTAGCTTGAAAAGATCAACCATAATGAAGATAAGCTCCTTGCTTTTATGTTATTGTGAGCACACATACACATATAGTTCTGCTGCATTTTACAGCTCGTGGCCAGGTTTTCTTTCTTATTCTTGTCTACTTTTTCTTCAACATTCAATCTCATAAGCAGATTGCCTCCAGGATAATTTTATATGTGGCAGCCAGTCTAGCCTCAGAACTGGCAATAGCTTCCTTTGTTGTATTACTTCTGAACCATAGAAGTGCAGTTCATGTGCAGAGAGCCTACAGGGAACATTTGAAGTCTTCTTGGTCTGAAATGAAACATGACTTTGTGTGAAATGTGAATTGGAAATGATGTTGGGTTATATACAGTTACTCAGAAATAAAGTCTGCATGGTGGAGAAGGAACTACCTCATTAAAGACATGCTTCTTTCCCTCACCACTCCTATTCTTCAAGGTATTGATGCTGTACCACACTTAGGCCCAAACAAGGTTAAAACAACAACAAGCCTTTGATTTATAAAGCTAAACAACTTTTCTTATTTTGTAAAAGAAAACAACTTCTTTAGACAAATAGGAAATTTGCTTCCAGAGTCATCCTGTTTAGCTATGGGGCGGGCTGGGTTGGGGGGCCGCTATGCTGAGGTGAAGGAAAGTCAGCCTTGGCTTCAGAGGTTACTTTCAGCATGTTACTTTCTCTGGAGTCATCTCAGCTGAGAGGCAACTTCTCCATCCTTTCTGATCTGGTTTTAGTTGGCTTATTCTAGAGAGAGACAGGCATTCATGTTGTCATGATCCACTAGAAGCTCAAGGCTGGAATCTTAGGTGTGGAAGTGATAGTGGGCCTCTTGAAAGGAGAGAAGGCACTACCACACCACTGAGCCAATGTTTGAATTCACAGTTCCTGAAAAGTGGGTATGTTTAGTATAGAGATGCTCTTTGGGAAAGGGCAGATTATTTTGCTTCTCAGAGGGGTAATCTATCACTATAATTATTTATTGAAGAGTAATGTACTGCTATCATTATTGTTCAAACTGCCTCTGATTTGACCAGTGGTAGCCCCCCAAGTTGATCCCTGTGCCATTTGGACATGTCCTCATCATTCTTTGAACACTTGTTTCCTAGTGATGTTCTCTCCTCATCCTGTAACTTTCTCTTTGCTATCCCTCGAATCAGCCAGTTTTTCTAAGACTCCCTAGTTCCTTTTAATGGAGATACCCAGACTCTCCCAAGCCCTCTTAATGAACAGAAACTAGGAAAGACATGTATGTGTATATCTTCCCTCCTTCCCTCCTTTCTTCCTTCCTGCCTTCCTACCAGCCTGCCTGTGTGCCGGCCTTACCTACTTACCTATCTTACCTACCCTGTCTTCATCTATCTTTCTCTCTCTCCTTTCCTTCCCTCCCTCCCTCCCTCCCTCCCTCCCTTCCTTCCTTCCTTTTCTTCCTTTTCTTTCTTTACTATAGCTTTGTAGTGAGCCTTAATATCTAGTGGTATCTGTTTTTCAAAATTATTTTGGCTCTTTGGGCTCCTGTGTATATTGATGGCAAATTTAGAATTGGCTTATCTACTTCTGTGAGTAAAGCCTATTCGGATTGCATTGAGTCTGTAAATCAATTTGGGGTCCAAATGGCATAGATTGGAGTTGCCTAATCCATGAACAGATATTTATCTCCATTTATTTAGGTCTTCTTTAATTTCTTTTGACAGTATTTTGTAGTTTTTAGTGTATAAGTTTTGCATGTATTTTGTTAGATTTCTTACTAAATCATTCATGTTTTTGATACTATGATAACAAATTATCCCTTTAATTTTATTTTCCGGTTGTTCATAGCTAGTATACAGAAATTGACTTTTGTATATTTATAATGTCCTGCAACATAGTTTTTAGTTTTAGTACATCTTTAAAGATTCTATAGGATTTTCTACATATATTGTCTGTGAATAAAGGTTGTTTTTTGTTTTCTGTTCCAATCTATATGCCTTTTAGTTTTTTCATGCTTTACAAGAAACCTTCACTATAATGTTGAACACAAGTAGTGAGATATTCTTGCCTTGTTCTTGATCTTATGAGGAAAGCCCTCCATCTTTCCCATTAATTATTATGTTAGTTTGAGGTTATTCATAGATGCCCTTTATCAAGCTGAGGAAATAACCTTATAGTCTTAGTGAAATTTTCATCGTGAATAGAAGTCGAATTGTGTCAGATGCGTGTATTGAGATGATTATCCAGATTCTTTTCTTTTTCCTGTTAACATGTTGAATTACAGGGATTGATTTTAAAATGTTAAATTAAGTTTTTATTCCTTGGTTTGGTTTGCAGTAATTTGTTGACAGATCTAACATGTGTCCTCATCAAGATATTAACATGTGACTTACTGGTATTATTATGTCTTTGGTTTTGGTATCAGGATAATACTGGTCTCATAAAGTGAGTTGGGAGATGTTTCCTCTTCCCCTATATTTTGAGAAAGTATGATAGGGTTGGTATTATTTTCTTTTTAAGAATTCGATAAAATTTACTAGTGAAGGCAGTGGGCTTGGAATATTCTTTTCTAGTAGGTTTTTAATTACAGTTTAAATTTCTTTATTGATGTAGAGTGTGATGGTTTTAAACATGACCCTACATTTTTTTTGACACTTCTATTATTGATAACAGATACTAAAGGCTTTTAAAATTTTCTGTTTCTTCCTGTGTCTGTCTTGGTAATTTGTTTCATTCAGGGGACTTATTCATTTCATCTGATTTGTAGACTGTATTGGCATAAAGCTGTTCATAATATTCCTTTACTGTCCTTTTAATGTCTGTAAGATTTTTAATGATTGCCCCTCTTTAGTTTCTGAAATATTATTGGTAATCGTGTGCCTTATTTTTCTTTTTTCTGTATCATTCTAGTGGAAGATTTTATCAGTCTTTTCATGTAATAACTTTTGGTTGCATTCATTTTATCTATTTTTTAGTCTGATTTTCTGTTTCATTGATTTTCTCTCTTAAATTTACTGTATCTTTCCTTCCGCTTATTTTGGGTGAAATTAGCTTCTTATACTCCCCACCTCCAGACTTCTGAGGGTGAAGCTTGGCTAACTGATTTTAGTCACTTTTTCCCATTACAAGCACTTAGAGCTATATCATTTTCTCTAGACGCTACTTTAGATGCATTGCACACATTTTAGCATGTTGTATTTTTATTATTCAGTTCAAAATAATTTAAAGTTTTCTTTGTATTTTTTTCTTTGACCCCTTCTTTATTTTCAGGTATATGGGTGAATATTCAAATACTTAGGAACTTTTCTAGAATATCATACTACTATTCATTTCTAATTTAATTGTGTTATGGTCAGAGGGCATACTCTGCAAGATATCATGCTCTTGAAACCTATAGAAATTCATGTGGCTCAGCATATGGTCTATCGTGGTAAACGTTCTCTGTGCACTTGAACTTATATTCTGCAGTTGTTCAGTGTTACGCTCTGTAAAGGCCACTTAGGTTATGGCTGCTTGTGTTGTTCAGGGCTTCTGTTTCCTTACTGGTTTTTGTCTTGTTTTGTTTAATTGTGAAAATATGTATGATTGGGGATTTGTTTACGTCTCCTTTTACTTTTGTCAGTTTTTGTTTTATGTGGTTTAAAGCTTTTTTATTAGGTGCATGTACATTTGTAATCATTATATTTTACTAATGCATTGGCGCTTATCAACATAAAGTGTTCCTCTTTTTCCCTGGTAACGCCTTTTTTTTCTTGAATCACTGTGTCTAATATTACTATGGGAATGTTTTCAAAGATGGGAGGTAATAGAGAACATTTGTGTGCTGATATGAGAAAGGTTTACTATAGAAAGGGAGAGGCAATGAGATCAGGAGAGAAGGTATTACCTAAGGAGCAAAACCCCCAGGGCAAGAAGTAGTATTCAGAGCAAGTGTTGGGATGGGTCCTTTGTGAAAGAAATGAATCACTTCATCTGTATTTGCACTGCAGAAGAAGGCAAGGATGATTATAGACATAAATAGATTTTTAGAGTTGGCTATACATGAAATCTATTTTTAAAATCTACCAATATGTACTTTACAGTGTGCCAGAAGCCACTGATCAAAGAAATGTGGTTTCAGTTTTTATCATCAATATAAGAGGGTGGGCCAAGTGCAGTGGCTCACACCTGTAACCCCAGCACTTTGGGAGGCCAAGGCGGGAGGATCGCTTGAGCCCAGGAGTTCAAGACCAGCCTGGGCAGCAAAGTTGAGACCCTACTGCTACTAAAAACAAAACAAAAAAAAAACAAAAATTAACTGGGCATGATGGCATGCAAGAGTCCCAGCTACTTGGGAAGCTGAGGCGGGAGGATCACTTGTACCTGGGAGGTTGAGGGTGCAATGAGCCATGATTGTATCACCGCACTCCATCCTGGGTGACAGGGTGAGACCCTGCCTCCAAAAAAAAAAAAAAGTTATATATATATATATTTATATGAGGGTGGTAATTCAAGTGTTGGCTGACCTTTCAGATAATTGTGGTTAATTGATTAATACTAAATTGATCATATGGAATATCCTCAGTCTCTGGAATTATGGCTCTTGTATCACTGTCCTGAATCTCCTTTGTCCTGAAAATTTTTTATTATATACTGTTTGATTTTCTGAAATGGTCTGCAAATTGAGCTTATTTTTTATTTTTCATTTTTATTATTTTTTTTGAGACAGAGTCTCACTCTGTCACCCAGGCTGGAGTGCAGTGACGCAATCTCGGCTCACTGCAACCTCTGCCTCCTGGGTTCAGGTGATTATCATGCCTCAGCCACTATGATTACAGGCATGCACCACCGTGCCCAGCTAATTTTTGATTTTTATTAGGGACGGGGTTTCACCATATTGGCCAGGCTGGTCTCAATCTCCTGCCCTCAAGTGATCTGCCCGCCTTGGCCTCCCAAAGTGCTGGGATTACATGCGTGAGCCACTGAGTCTGGCCTGAGCTTATTTTTTAGTGAGGTCCAGGATATTTAAGTGTGTTTCTAAGATGAAATCTGAGGTAAGGGACTGCAGCTAAGTCTCTCCACACATAAAATCTTTAAATACAGATGATCTTTATTTGGCAAGTTGTTTAACCTTTACAGGTTATTTTCTTTCCTGAATGAGGTTATATCCCTGCTTTGATTCGCTATCAAAAATTGTTGTGATTCTAAAAGGGGAATAATCTTTCATTCTGGCAAGCAGTTGGAAATTGTATCCTTAGAAGTAGACTTCTATGTATTATTTTATCAGTGTAGTATTCTATGAATAAAAATACAGAGACTTGTCTTTTAAAATGATCCTACTTGAGCATTTCTAAGGAAACTTCAACTTTGTTCTTTACTTTTAACTTTTGTTGAAAAATTGGCCACATTCCTCAGATACAGGGGATTATCAGTCTAGTTCACTTCCTTGCTATGGTGATAGATGCAGGAATGGGCATGTGACCCACATCAACCCCAGCAGACCCAGCCTTGGGACTTATTTGCAGAGTCTCTCATTAAGAGCTTATTGGTTTTTGTTTTTGTTTTAATTTTTTACTGGGATCTCTAAGAGGATGGAATGTAATTCTGGAGCTACTGGTATCCTTGCATCCTTCATCCTTCTCTATGAGGAGAGAAGCTGTCCTGATAATGGAGCTAATATTGAGGAAAGATGAGTTGAGACACAGGCACATACACACATGTGTGCACACACAGTCCCACAGATATCATCTCAGCCTATTTGATCAGATTGTCTCAATTACATAAGCTAATAAGTTACTTTAAAAAAGACAGCCAGTTCAAGTTGGTTTTTCTGTCTCTAGTAGCTAATAGAGGCAGTACTAATACACTGACTATGTTTTAGAGACTTAAGTCAAAATATAGTAAAGAGTCAAAAGCAACCACCCATGTACAAGGTTTGTCTAAATACATGTGTATATGTTCATCCACTAAATTTCAATCATTATTCCTCCTGTGAACTCTGTTCAAGTAGAAATCCAGTCCTTCTATCTGTGTTAGAAATTCTTTCATAGGGGCGGAGGTTGCAATGAGCCAAGATGGTGCCACTGCACTCCAGCCTGGGCAACAGAGTGAGACTCCATTTCAAAAAAAGAAAAAAGAAAAATTCTTTCCTAGGGCTTGCTTTTCTAGTTTACCCAGATTTACTTCCTGCCTTTTGTTGTTGTTGTTATTTGTTTTTTCCTGTTTCTGAGCTTTAGAACTTGGTGTGATATTCTGTCAAATTGCTTAATGCTCTCTGTTCATTTCCGGCATCAAAAATATTTATCACCTTGCTACTGAGAGAACTCTAGTTGGATCCTGCTGTGTTCTGTGAACTGGGTCTCCTCTGGGAAGTATGCCTGCTTCTCTTGTTAGTGACTCAGTATGGAGGCTTGCTTGTACTGGAGTTAGGTTATAGTTTTTTTTTTTTTTTTGAGATGGAGTCTCACTCTGTCACCCAGGCTGGAGTGCAGTGGCGTGATCTCCACTCACTGCAACCTTCGCCTCCCAGGTTCAAGTGATTCTCCTGCCTCAGCCTCCCGAGTAGCTGGGACTACAGGCGTGCACCACCACGCCCAGCTAACACTTGTATTTTTAGTAGAGACGGGGTTTCACCCTGTTGGCCAGGATGGTGTCTATCTCTTGACCTCATGATCTGCCCGCCTCGGCCTCCGAGAGTGCTGGGATTACAGGCGTGAGCCACTGCGCCCGGCCGGGTAATGGTTCTTTAGTTGATTGTGGTGGCCATGCAGGAGAGGAGAGAGGGCACATGTTACAGAACACTTGTAATTCTGATATAAACATGGGACAGTGTCCAGAGGCCCTATAGCCTGACCCTTAGACCTCTGAACTCTTCTTATCCTGCATTCCAAGCCAGGTCTGCATAGAGGAGGGCTCCTTGATGGGTGCTGATTATTTCTACAAGATCTCTTTTTCTTTTTTTCTTAAAATAGTTAAAACAGAATTCAGCCATTTTTTAAGGGAGTTAATATAGTTTTCTATACTGCGTCACAAAGAACCAGAAAGAGAGAGACACATCCTGCTGTTCTGAGTCGTTAGAGACCTATTCTTGGCTGGGTGTGGTGGCTCTTGCCTATAATCCCAACACTTTGGGAGGCTGAGGCAGGAGGATCTTGAGAACCCAGAAGTTCTAGAGCAGCCTGGGCAACATAGTGACCCCGTCTCTACAAAAAATAAAGAAAAGTTAGCCAGGCATGTTGGCATACGCTGGTAGACCCAGCTGTTTGGGAGGCTGAGGTGGGAGGATAGCTTAAGCCTGGGAGGTCGAGGCTGCAGTGAGCTGTGCTCACACTAGTGCGCTGTACCCTGGGCAACAGAGTGAGACCTTGTCTCAAAAAAAAGAAGAAAAAAGAAAGAAACCTGTTATTGAGCTGGTGGGATTTAACCCAAGACAGAGTTTGCAGTGGTCTGTGAATGGTATATAATGGAAGGAAACAGCAGATAAGATTAAAATCACTGAAAGAGGTCAGTGGACGTTGAGAAAGTCAAGGTCTGGTAAGCCAAAGAATAGAGAAGTAGTTTATCTCTCTTTTTAAAATAGAGACGAGGTCTCACTATGTTGCACAGGTTGGTCTCAAACTCCTGGGCTCAAGCAGTCCTCCACCTTGGCCTCCCAAAATGCTGGGATTAAAGACATGAGCCACTGTACCTGGCTGATAAGTAGTTTCTCTAGGAAAGAGAAACCCATGGGAATGTTTTTTAATAAGAGGATAATGTAATCAGAATTTTTATTTCTGGAGATTTGTAGGGTGGTGTCACTTAGAAGACCAGGGAATTTGTGGAGCTCTAAGATTGCTTGTAAAAAGGTAAGTGAGGGATTTGGTGACTGTTATGTTAAGCAGTGGGAAGAGTCAAATGTGGTTGCAAGATTTTCAGCTTGAGTGGCCTGGAAGAAGAAGTAGTGGTGTTTGAAGAAAGAGAAGAACAGGAAAGGGAAATGCTTTGAGGGGAAGGACCAGAGTGCTTTTGATATTTTGAGTTGCAGGCGGCAGTGGCCTTCATGAAGTTTGTGTTGCACTGGGAAAGATATAATAGTATTAAATAAAATACTATATGTAGCACACTCAATGGTGATATGTGCTGAAGAGGAAAAAAATAAGGAAGGGAAATATGATTTTGGGGGATAAGGATTGAGATTTTAAATAGGGTAATGAAAGAAGACCTCATTGAGAGCATGACTTTGTGAAGAAACAAAGGGAGAGGAAGCTGTCTTTATGGAGATCTTGGGGAATGGCAGTACATTCCTAGTGTGCTCAAGGAATAGCAAAGGGGCTGAGGTAGAGATTGTCAGACATGAGGTCAGAGGGATCAGGGGTAGCGTTGTAGTCAGGTAGAGCCTGTGCATCATAGGTAGGATTTTGCTTCTGGCTCTCATTGAAGTGGTAAGGCTTAGAGGGGTAGGAGTAGAGAACTGACATATCACTTACGTTTCATAGGCTCAGTCTATTGTGTTGGGAATAGACTGAAAGGAGGCAAGGGTAGAAGCAGGGAGACCCCTTACATGGCTATTGCTTACGTCCAGGATGGATATGATGGAGACTAAACCAGGGTGGTGGCAATGAAGGTAGAGCTGACAAGATTAGCTGACAGTTGGGATGTGGGGTGGGTGTGTATGTGTGCGTGTGTGTGTTGCTATGTGTTTGAGAGAGGGGGAGGTTGAGTTGGGGTGGGGAAGGGTATCGAATGATTGATTGATAAGGACTGCGCAGGGATTTTGGCCTGAGTAATTGGAAGAATGGAGAGAGATTGTTCATTCTTTGGCTGTTAACTAGATAAAAGGTACGTTTGGATTAGCTACCCTAAGCAAACAAAGTTCCCAACAAATACACCCTTGAAAATGTCTGTAAATATGTCTTTTAAATGATAGCGCCCATAGTTAAATTTTATAATGAAAAGCTTATTGGCAAGCCTTGTCAAGAGCTCCCTGTGGAAATATCAATTGCTTTTCTTGGCTTCAAGGTGTTTCCTGAACAGTGTATTATCCTTTGTCCCGAGTGTGCCATTAAGGGATTTGAAAGTTTGTTAAAACATGTGTGGCAAGTGAGTGCTGTCATTTAAGCCTAGCCAGGGAAGCCAAGAAATGAAAAGCAGCTCTTTGCTGGACTTCCTGACATGCTTTAGCTCTGAATCCGAGACTCAGGTAGTGGGATGGACAGGGCATTATTTCCTGTGCACAAAGCGTCAGTGGACACAGTTCTCAAGCCATTTTAGCAGAAAGTGTCTATGGACATAGGTATATGTGAATCTTTTGGAAAAACTCTGTTATAATAAGATGATAGCAACCCCCTGTGTAAGGAGAAGGTAATAGGGTTTATTTGCTGCAACAGAATTTTCCAGTGCTAATATAGACTTGCTCTTTTTATAAGATTTAAAACAGCACTCTTCAATGATGGTCTTTGTGCTCGAGGAAAGGTTTTTTCTGTATCAGTAAACAGGGAAGCTATGAAGTGGTTCATGTTTGGAGTTCGGGTGAGCCAGCATAATGGAAAGGTTACCTGGCATTTTTATTTAGGATTCCATTTGAATTTTTTGGTTACAGGGACTTTTTTTGTTTGCTCTTCAATTTTGAAATACAGTATATTGATTTTAAAAGGAAAGGAAGAAAAACCTAATGCACATCAAACAGTTTTGAAGTGACCAGTTTCTTCTCTAGATCCTGGTAGGTTTGAATTTCTGTTTGCAGTTGGTCTAACTTACTACACAGTATAGATGAGATTTCCTGCTTTCTGAGTGACAGACTGCTACTTCACAACTCTGGAAAGATCAGGAAATGTCCCTCTGAGGTGTTGCCAGATCTAGGCTTTCTTTCCTTCGTCTGGACATTTGTGACTTTTCTTGCTAAGACACTTGTTTTCCAGTTGGGGAGCATATAACTTTATGGTTATATTTGCATTTATATGGAAAATTGGAGTTATAATTTAGATATGAAGGCATAGAATTATTCTAGAAAAATGAATTTATTTCAGTGTCTCCCAATTTTATTCATTTGCATTTATTTATCTTGTATCTCTTACGGTGATAAGTGTCAATTTTGATGAAATAATTGTTGTCTGTTTCCTGGTTTCCAGACACATTGTGTTAATGGAGGACATTGCAGTATCATGAAGTATCTTATGGACATGCATTTTAATTTAGCTGGCTCTTGCCACTTAGTATTTATTTCTTGTTATTTTTTGCAAATGCTTCTTTTACAGCTGATTCAAGTCTTTCTCATTCTCTTCAGAAGAAGAGAAAAGAGAATCAGTATTTACTGAGCACATTCTATGTGCCCAGGATTGTGGGAGACTCTCAGAAATATAAAAATAAATGTAATGTGGTTTACTGTCTAGTGGAAGAAAAAATATGCAAACAAATGAATGGAATATAGCCCCATCAAGGAACATTTTTTTTTTTTTTGCTTTTGAGAAAGGATCTTGCTCTGTCACCCAGGCTTACCCCGTGAGCAATGACACAATCACAGCTCATTGCAGCCTTGACTTCCTGGGTCCCAATGATCCTTCCTCCTCCGCCTCCCGAGTAGCTGGGACCATGGGTGCATGCTACCATGCCTGGCAATTTTTTTATTTTTGGTAGAGACAGAGTTTTGCCATGTTGCCCAGGCTGGTCTTGAATTCTTGAACTCAAGCGATCTCCCTGCCTGGGACTCCCAAAGTGCTGAGATTACAGCTTGAGCCACCACAACTGGCAGAGGAACCTTATAGTGAAAGAATGGGTAAGGATTAGCAGTGCTGCAGAGGAAGGCAACAACATTTATGCAGAGAGAGAGAAGTTAGCAGAGAAACATTCACAAAAGAGCTAGGTCTTGAATTTTGATTATTTGCTAGGCCAACAAAAGGTTCAGAGGCATTTCATGCAATGTGTGTCAGGGATGGGAGCTGTATGGGTGAGGTTCACTCTGAATCTATTTGTTTTCAGCTCCTGTGGGTGGTTTCCTCCAGTGTCCAGGACTAAGAGAATTGGATTTAGAGTCCTAGACCTGTATGCATGTTAAAACTCTGCCATTTAGTAGCTGTGAGATTGTGACATGTCTGAACTCATTTCCTTCTCTGTGAGATGGAGACCCTCATTCTCCTGTGCATCACCCAGGGTCATTGGGTGGAGCAAATCAGTTACTGTGTATAAAAGCACAGGGACGATTGTGCAATAGGATGTCAATATTCATAATAAAAACTTCAGTGTTTGTTGTGATTCCTGTGTCCATAGTTATGTTTAAATTCTCTCTACTTTGCTCACTCCTGTTCCTTGTTGAAACCTCTTTATTTGAGTCTTCCCCAAGGGCTTTATCCTCAGGTTCTCTTTTCAGTAGACACTTGGCCCTGAGTCACCTTTGCTTAACTGCCAACCCATATTATGGGTAACTCTCTAATCTGATTTCTGTCCTCCAAGACACTTCTAGTCTCCAGACCTACATTTCCAGCTGCCACCTTTGGATGTTCCTCATCATCTTGCGCTTCTCGAGTCATCTGAAGGCTGTATTTGTTTCCTTGTATGTAACTGCTCCTAACTTTTCTGTTTCTATTGTCTGAGTTCAGGGCCTTGCAATTATTTTTGACCCTTCCTTCCCCTTCCCCTTCCCCTTGTTTCAGGTTGCTCTTCAGGATTTAAAGGCTCCCAACTGAGTGTTCTGTTATTATTAAATCCTTCACTTTACTTAAGCTCCTACCATGTTCCAGGCACCTGTGCTAAGAGTTTTTCATTTATTATCTTGGTTCCCACAATAGTTGTATGATATTAGACACTCTCGTTCCCATTTTAAAGATAATGAAATTGAGATTCAAAGAAACTAAATAACTTTTCCAAGGTGACGTTGCGGGTAAGTGCAGAGCCATGACTCAAGCCAGTTGTATTGTCCTTAGAGATTGTGCTCTGAACCACTGCACTCTGCTTTCCCACTTCACTGACTTGACAGTAAAGGCCCAACTCATTAAGTTGGCACTTAGGGCTCTTGACATCTTGATCTTCCTTTCTCACTCTTATTGTATATTTTCATGATTATTTGCCATTCCTAAAGGAGAATTTGCATTTTCTGTTCTCTTTGCTTTTCCATATGTTCTTTCTCAGCTTAGATACCTCTTTTTCGTGTGCACCTGTCAGAATCCTGAAGGAGACAGGGCAGTGTAGTGGAATAAGCCAGGGCTCCAGAATCCAGTAGATCTGCTTTCCACTTTCCCTCATAGTCCTGATCTCTTTTGCAAAGGGCTGGACCAGTTTACATTCACACTAGATATGTACTGCTATGTGTTCTTGCTAGCGTTTGGTATTATCAGGATTTTTGGGTTTTGCCCATCTGTGGGTTTGCAGTGATATCTCATTGTGGCTTTAATTTGCATTTCTCTGACTAATAAGGCAGACCACCTTTTCATCTTTATTGCTTGACATCTCTATTTTGTGAAGTATTTTAAGCCTTTTCTTCCATTTTTCTATTGGATTATTTGTCTTTTATTGATCTATAGGAGTTCTTTATATATTCTGGGTATGAGCCCCTCAGTGGCTTGCCTTTTAAAATTTCTTTTATTATATCTTAGAATAAAAAGAAGTTTTAATACGGTTGAGTTTATCATTATTTTTCTTTCATGGCAGTGTTTTTTATATATGTTTAAAACGTATTTCCCAACATATTTTCTCACATTTTCTAAAATTCTGCCAGCTTTTTAGATTACATCTTCCTTAGCTATTTCCCACTCCCAGTATTGCATAGTGTCTCTGACCCGGCAAATGTTCTTCTCTTTGAAATAGGATGCTACAAGGCATTTTGCCATTCCTCTGCCAACACAAGGCCTGTGTTCCTTTTAAAGTGCTGACGTCATGCTACACCCAGCCTACTTTTCCAGAAGGATACCTCTTCTTCTCCTGTGTCTCTGAAATTAGGATTCTGGGCTTAGGTCTGTTCCTTTAAGTGGTGAGCCTCTCATAGCTGCCCCTCAGTTTCACCCATCCCTCATGGTATTTCTGGGTGCCCTCCACCCCTACCCACTGCCCCACCATGGGTCCTGCTGTAGAGGCCAGGTTGCTGTTCTCTGTCTTCCAGAGCGTAGGGAATCCCGCCTGATGGAGACAGGCTTACTTTTTCCTTTCAGCACACTGCCATACCACTCTTAGCGCCCAATTTTACCTTCCAAAAGAAAACAGGAGGTAGATCACAGATCTGTCCTTGGTAAAACTAACTTCAGGGTGTATCTGACACAAGTTTCTCTGTGTGTGTTTGGGAGTTGGGGGTGGGGTCAAATAAAATAAATATTGTACTATTTCTAGAGCATTTTTAGTGGCTGCAAATGCCATTTATTTCCTATCAATACTCCTCAGTTGATCTCTGTCTGTATTTTCACTGCTTATTTTTATCAGCAGGGTTTTATGTGATGCCCATCCCACCCTGTTCATGGAAAAAGACTGAGAGTGAAAAAGTTCTTTAGGATCTAGTGATTTGATTCTCTCACTAATCTGTTTCTGTCCTGTCCTCCAGAGATTAGACTAAATCTCCAAGGGAGAAATAATCCCATTTGTAGCATTCTCTCAGGTAATAAGTGCAGTCCGCTGCCCCACCCTCACAGGTCTATGGAGAAACCAGAGGAATTTAAAAAGTCCTCAGTTAACCATGTCAGTAATATATCTGCTATCCTCGATGCGCGTGATGATGAGTCGAGCCTGCCGTGAAGATATTATTGATCTGATCTTGAGACGGCCTGTTTCAGGCTCACCCTGCCTGCGCCCGCCAGCGCCGCCGCCGCCGCCTGCCTCACGCCGCCTGCCGCCGCCATTGTTTTGTTTTATTTATTAAAGATCGATACTGAGAGTTCGACGATTCATTAGCGCCCTCTCCACCTCCCTGGAAGCCCAAGGATTCTCCTGCCTCAGCCTCCCGAAAGTAGCTGGGACTACAGGTGTGTGCCACCACGTCTGGCTAATTTTTTTATTTTTAATAGAGACGGGATTTGCTGTGTTGGCCAGGCTGGTCTCAAACTCCTGACCTCAGGTCATCCACCAGCTTTGGCCTTCCAAAGTGCTGGGATTATAGGCGTGAGCCACCGTGCCCAGCCTAGAGTATTTTCTGTCTGCTTGTAAATATGCCCTTTTTTTGTTTCCCCGCTGTGGAGGAAGGGTTTACTGCTTTCATCTGATTCTCAGAGGGATCTGCTAACTTTCAAAGTTGAGAACCACTGATTTAGACTTCTTAACTTTTCAAAGACAACCCCATGGAAGAAAGCCTCTTACTTTACAGAGTCAAGGAAAATTAGGCTGCTAATTTCTAACCCACATACATTTGTGCTCGAGAACTTTTCTGAAAGCTCTTGCATCTTGATAATCTCGTATGTTCATTTTATTGTTCTTCTACCTGTTCATCCATTTATTCATCAAACATTGAGTACTTAGATTAATTATGTAACTTTCTATAGAATACGCAAAAATGTGTAGTATATAATTAGTGACCAGATAGTCTTAACAGATGAGATAAATCGTATGCTTAGATAACACTAATGTAGTAAAGAAACTGAGAAGTGGTGAAGAGGCACAGATAAATTGCTTTGGGACTATAAGGAAAGAGAAATTATTCTTGCCTGGGCAGGCAGGAGGATGGAGAGGAACTGGGAAGATTATGTGGTGGATTTTGGATTATAGAAAATTCATGCTTTTTGGAGTAGGTCTTAAAATATGGATAAATTTTAGATATGTGGAGATATTAGATACAGTGTACCGTCTCTGGCTCTTTATTTGAAAGACAATTGCGTACTACTATGTGCCAGGCCTAGCCATGGGCACTTCATGGAGTTTATTAGGGAAGATAGACTCCGAACAAATCATTTTCTAATGAATTGTCATATTTGTTGACTCTGTTAGCATATATTTGAGTGGCTATTAAATGCTACTGTCAACTCAGAATACAGCAGTGCATAGAATAGATACCTCTATGTTCATGAAACCTATATTCTAGTTGGGGAAACAGAAAGTAAATAAGGAGATATATACTTTCTGATAGTGGTAAGTGCAAATGAAAATAAAGCTGGATAAGGGGATACACTCCAGCCTAGGTGACAGAGCAAGACTGTGTCTCAAAAAAAAAAAAAAAAAAATTATTGTTGAATATCACCTACTTATAAATGAGGGGTGTTTATTTCTGGACTCTTGTAGTCTTTTTATCTGTATGTCTTTGACTCTTAAAAAGGTGATGGATGTTAGCAATACTGTTCAGTTGTTGTTTATTCAATGAGCAGCGTGAAGTTGGAAGTGACTGAAGAATTAGCTTCAAAGAGTAGTCTCTATGGAATGAGTACATGCGAGAATATTTTCAAAGAAGTTGAAATTCAGTACAACCTGAAGTGGAATCCACTAAGATGTGTTATAATTTATGGGGTTACCAATAGCAGAAATGATAGCAAGGTGGGCCTGTTTCAGTTACTGTGATCAGGGAAGCTTCTTTGACAGGCAGATATTTGAGCAGAGACTTGAACAAAATGAAAGGGCAGGCCCTATGAATAGCCAGGCAGAGAGCTTTCCAGATAGAAGGATAGCAAGTGAAAAAGCCCTGCGATGGAAGGTTGTAGTATTCTAGGAATAGCAAGAAAGTCTCTGGAGTTGGAGTGTCATTTGCAAAAGAAGAAATTGTAGAACATGAGGATAGAAAAATGTCTTGATAAGGTCTTGTAGCATGGCAACAGAAGGAGGTTAGAAGGCTGTCAGGAGAATGACATGATCTGATTTGTGTTTTAAAAGAATCACTCTAACTTTATTGGTCCAAAATGGAAATCAAGAGACCAATTATTGCAGTAATTCAGCATGGCAATAAAGGTTGTTTGGGTTTATGTGGTAACAGTGGAAATAGCAAGAAGATCCATTTAAAGGAAGGGCCACTGGGCTCTTCTGATGGAGTGAATGTGGGGAATGAGAGGGAGAGAGTCAAGGGGTAGTGCTATAACCGGTTTAGGGCTGGAGGAACTGGATGGAAGGTGATGTCATCTGCTGAGAGAGCTGTGCTGGGTGAGGAGCAGGTTCTAGTGGGGATCAAGGGTTCTCTAGTTTGAGATGTCTTCTAGGCAATTGAATATAAGTCTGAAGATGAGGGGAAAGATTGAGCTAGGCACTTAACTTTGGGAGTTCATAGCATGTAGAGAGAGATTTAAAGCCAAAAGACTGCATGAAATCACTTAAGAAGTGAATATGGATGGATCTATAATTTCATCCCTAAATATTTCAGGTGTCTCCAAAAGTTAGAGATTTTTGAAAAACAGTCAGAATGAATTAATGATATTCATTGTCTAATCACTATTTATATTTCTCTGATTTTCTCTCTCCTCCTTTTTTCACCTTTCTTTTCTTTTTTAAAAATACAGGACTGGGCATGGTGGCTCACACCTGTAATTTCAGCACTTTGGGAGGCTAAGGTGGGTGGATTGCTCGAGCTCAGGAGTTCAAGACCAGCCTGGGCAACATGATGAAACCCCATGTCTACAAAAAATACGAAAATTAGCCGGGCATGGTGGCGTGTGCCTGTAGTCCCAACTACTTGGGAGGCTGAAGTGGGAGGATCTCTTGAACTTGGGAGGCAGAGGTTGTAGTGAGCTGAGATAGTGCTGCTATACTTAAGTGTAGGTAATAAAGTGCAACTCTGTCTCAAAAAAAAAAAAAAATATATATATATATAGCTGGTTGGTTAGAATCGGATTCAAATAAAGCCTACACAATTGCCTTTTGTTGATATGTAACAAATATTTTAATCTATAGGCTTACCCTTTTTTCTTGCAATTTATTTGTTGGCAAAACTGAGTTATTTGTCCTATAGATTTTCTCACATTCTGAATGTGATTGAGTGTGCATGGTAGTGTTGTTTAACATGTTCCTCTGTTCCATGTCCTATATTGGATCAGGTTTAATTTTGGGGAAAAGAAAATACTTTGTAGGTGGAGATGTGTACTTCCTGATATAGTGAATCAGGAAGCACTTTGGTTCTTTCTCTTTTTATAATATGCATATTTATCAGTAGGTTCAGGTATTGCCTCTGTGGTCCATCCATTATAAAACTCCGATCCACCCATTATAAAACATCCATCCATTATTATTACCTCTCTGGTCCATCCATTATAAAACGTTCATCTGTTATAAAACTCCTTCTCCATCAGCTTATGACTTACTGGTTTGAGCAACCATTGATGATCATTACCTGAATCCGTTATTCAGTAGGGATGGCAAAATGACAGTACCGAAAGCCTTTTTTTTCCCTTCTTAATTTAATTAGCTGAAACACTTGTATAAAGAAAACCTTTACCTCATCAATTACTTGGTTACCTTGAGGTACAGTTTGTACAGGCCAGGGAGAATAAATGCGTAGAATTCTCCATAGTTAACCAGAGAAAGCCCCTTTATTATACTTCCTGTGTCTTTTAGACAAGACACTAGTAGCCATTGATTGCTGTCTTGTTTTCCCAGTATGACAGGAGGTTCCAGGGTTGTCTTGTCCATTTCCTGCTCCAGATTTGAATTAGCCATTTCTCTAAGGGGTCCCACACCCTTTTTTTTTTTTTTTTGAGATGGAGTCTTGCTTGCTCTGTTGCCCAGGCTGGAGTGCAGTGGCGCAGTCTTGGCTCACTGCAACCTTTGCCTCCGGATTCAAGTTATTCTCCTACCTTAGCCTTCCCAAGTAGCTGGGACTACAGGCACATGCCACTATGCCTGGCTAATTTTTGTATTTTTAGTAGAGATAGGGTTTCGCCACATTGGCCAGGCTGGTCTCGAACTCTTGACCTCAGGTGATCCGCCCTCCTGATCCTCCCAAAATTCTGGGATTGCAAGCATGAGCCACCGCGCCTGGCCTCACACCCTTACTTTTAACCAGTATACAATATGGAATGATTAGAGAGTACACAGGTTTTGAGTCCTGTGATCTCATGATGATCTTTTTTCCCCCATACTTTTTGTTCTTTTCTTACGTGTCTTAGGATAATAACATAGAATAAAATGCTTTAAAGAAGTAACACATTAATTTATATTTTAATTGCACAGTTTTGAATGACTTAATTTATTAAGTCCTATTACCTCAGGGGTCTCCAACACCTGGGCCATGGACTGGTACTGATCTGTGGCCTATTAGGAACTGGACCACACAGCAGGAGGTGAGCAGTGGGCAAGTGAGCATTACTGCCTGAGCTCCGCTTCCTGTCAGATCAGCAGGGGCATTAGATTCTCATAGGAGCATGAACTCTGTTGTGAACTGTGCATGTGAGAGATTTAGGTTGCATGCTACTTATGAGAATCTAATGCTTGCTGGTCTGAGATGGAGCAATTTCATCCTGTAACACCCCCCTACCTCTGGTCTGTGGAAAAATTGTCTTCCACAAAACCAGTCCCTGGCACTGAAAAGGTTGGGGACTGCTGCCTTATAGCATTTTTTGGTTTAGTAACTCATAAGTGAATTTAGTCCCTACAACACTAATTCTTCAGTATAAACCGTGAAGATTATCACAAAGTTGGATGTAGATTAGTTTTTGAATATGCTCTACAGTTAAGCTTGCTGTACTCTGGTTATTGCTTTCCACTGATCTTCTGTATTAGTCCATTTTCATGCTGTTGATAAAGACATACCCAAGACTGTACAATTTACAAAAGAAAGAGGTTAATTCCATGTGGCTGGGGAGGCCTTCCAGTCATGGCAGAAGGTAAAAGGCACGTTTCATATGGCGGTCTACAAGGGAAGAGAACTTGTTCAGGGAAACTCCCCTTTATAAAACCATCAGATCACGTGAGACTTATTCACTGTCATGAGAACAGCAGAGGAAAGACCCACCCTCCATGATTCAATTACCTCCCATCTGGTGCCTCCCATGACATGTGGGAATTGTGGGAGCTATAATTCAAGATGAGATTTGGGTGGGGGCACAGCAAAACCCCTTCTCTTCCCATTCTCTTCTTAAACTTTGGATGCATGAGCCAAAACATAATTATTAAGTAGGCAGGCAGAATCATGCTGATTACAATTTATACCCTCCCACACATAATACATGCATGCAGAGAAAGACCTTTCACTGTGAGAAGCCTGCAGATTGTATAACAAAGTCAGTATTTTGGTACCTATGATATTTTCTCCATGGTTGATGGGAACCAAATCCTTTGTGGAACCATTAGTGGCAGAAATAAATACATAATAGAAACTAAAGGCCTGAGCTCTTTGCATAATGTCTTCCTTTTTTTCTTTTTCTTGAGACAGAGTCTCACTCTGTTGCCCAGGCTGGAGTGCAGTGGTGTGATCTCAGCTCACTGCAACCTCTGCCCCCTGAGCTGAAGTGATACTCTTGCCTCAGCCTCCTGAGTAGCTGGGATTACAGGTGTGCGCCACCACACCCAGCTAATTTTTGTATTTTTAGTAGAGACAGGGTTTCACCATGTTGGCCAGGCTGATCTTGAACTCCTGACTTCAAGTGATCTGCCTGCCTTGTCCTCCCAAAGTGCTAGGACTACAGATATGAGCCACTGTGCCAGGCCCATAATGTCTTTCCAGGAGACTACCTTTTACCTGCTAGTCCAACTGTAGTATGACAGTTGTTTTTTTGCCCAGAACTCCTCTCTCTGAGGTAAAGTATGTATAGGGATGATACAGGAAAAACTACGAGACCCTAGATTGTTCTGTAGCCACCATGCTTTAGACGTAGGTTGTACACCTGTGCCTTCTGCCTGTGCTTGGGCTGCTGTGACAGTACCCAAGGTTGTATTACTTCTTTGAGGATGATCAGGGCAGATGTTCCTAAATATTTCTGAATTTGCCAGGCACTTATAAGGAAATTGAATGAATTTGTTGATTTGAGTGATGTCAAATTCTTTTTCTGCCATAACTTGTCAGTAAATTTTCTTATTTTTGAATGATCTTCTTTGGGTCAGTTATGAAAACAAGGCTTATGTGGTAAAGCAGAGTGCAGATGGGAGAGCTGGTTTTTTAATTGTACAGGCTGTGTATTCCTTTTCCAGAATAAGAAATTCTTATCCAAAATAAGGTCCGTCTTGGGACCAGAAGTGTTTTTTTGTGTTTTGGATGTTTTTCAGATTTTGGAATATTTACATTATACCAGTTGAGCATCCTAAATCCTAAAATCTGAAATCTGAAATGCTCCTCTGAGCATATCTTTTGAGTGTCATATTGATGCTCAAAAAGTTTCATATTTCGGATCGTTTTGGATTTTCAGATTAGGGATGTTCAACCTGTGTATCGGTGCCCTAGCTGTAGCTTCACTCACTTGAGCTCTTGCAGGAAGGGGCCTGAGGGAGTCTTTTTGGAGATTGCTGGCCAGTAGAACTTTTTTGTAGTATTAAAGAGAGGGAGATGTGTCTGTTTCTAACTTCCCATGGACAGGTGAATGGACAAATGAATGTATGAATCGGACAAGAGTCAAAACACAGCAAAAAAGAAAATTTCATTAAATGTACTCAGGGATTGGGAAACAAGTTTTTTAAAAAGTTCATTAAACTTTTGCTCAAAAGTTTTGAGTGCAATTTTGCTCAAAAAATAAAGCGTTGTTTACAAGTTTTTCTATTACTATATTTTTATGGAGTCAATTTTTACAAACTGAGGATATATTCTTACCTTTAATCGTTAATATCTTTGTAATATTTTACTTTGGTTTTCTGAGTCGATATTATAATATTAATTGTCTAGGGATGGTTATGTTAATTGAACCTACTGGATTAAAATGTTTTAGGAAAGATTTAATAACTTGTTCTGCCTTGTATAAGGTGAAGATCTTTTACTAAGCATGATCTTTGTGTTACTTTTAATTAGAACATTAGACCTATCAAATATAAACATGGTGAAACCGCTAGAGCTCTTTCACTTCATTCAGGTCTCTGCTCAAATGTTGCTTCCTCTAAGCAGTATTTCCTAATCACCCTAGTGATAAACTAGCCACACCCTCTCCATTATTCTCTCATTTACTTAACCAGCTTTCTCATTCTTTCAATATATTTAATTGCGCTTCTCACTAGTCTACTTTTGATTGTGTTCACTGTTCTGCCCTTGACACCTAGAACAGTTTCTGGCACCGTGAAAGGGACTCCATAATGACTTGTTGAATGAGTAAATTGTTCATCATTTGTCACCCCGCTAGGATGTAGGACTCATGATGGTGCCTGGCACGAGATGGGCATTCCAACATTTGTTTGAAAGAATAAAAGGAATGTTTACAAGTAGTGATCAAATTCATTTTTTTATTTGTATATATGTATATGTGAACATTTAAGTTTTAATTATATGTTTAAATTGAATATAGATATTTCTCATCTAGAAATAGATTCTTAAAAAGGATGTGGTATTCAAGTAACATCCAGAACCTACAAAATCTGCTGCTTTTTTGCTAATGTGGATGGGCAGATTTACCTGTAGGGTCACAGTTTTTTTCAGTGACTCAATAACACCTGGTGTATTTTAATATAGTGCCCATAGACATCAGAGTGCTGTATGTGACAAACTCATAAAATGGGTTAGTATCTGGATTGGTTTTCTATTTTATTTTTTATTTTTTTTAGAGCTAGAATATCCCTTTGTCGTCCAGGCTGGAGTGCTGTGGTGTGATCATAGCTTACTGTAACTCCTAGGCTCAAGTAATCTTCCCACTTCAGCCTCCCAAGTAGCTAGGACTACAGGCGCCCCCCCCCGCCCCTCCCCCACCCCTTCCTCCACTATGCCTTGTTGATTTTTAAATTTTTTGTAGAGACAGGGTCTCAATATGTTGCCCAGGCTGGTCTTAAAGTCCTCCTGCCTTGGCCTCCCATAGTTCTGAGATTACAGGTGTAAGTCACTGTGCCTGGCCTGGGTTTTTTTCCTCTACTTGCTTCATTAGTATTGTAGTGTAAATGTCCATCAGTGTGTGTGCTTTAGATATTGATTTCAGGCCACAAAATGGGGAATTAAAGCTTTATTTTTGGAGACAGGGTCTTGCTTTGTTGCCTGGGCAGTGGGCACAATCTTGACTCACTGCAACCTGTGCCTCTCAGGCTCAAGTGATCCTCCCACCTTAGCCTCCCAAGTAAAGCTTTATGTTTTTATAAGAACATTTTATAAACTCTTGTTCACACTTAATTTTGTTTTTTTCCACTTCATCTTGTATTCTTGTGGTTTCCTTTGGGAACACTGTGGCATACTTTGTTGAGTTCTTTTATCATTCCCTAACTTACTAATTGTTCCTATATGGTGAGCCTTTATGAAGCAGCATGGTACTACTTCTAGTATTCAGGGCCTTTGGGGAGAGATGATGAAAATGTAGATCAGAAATATGAGAAGTGGATAAGGCCTTAATTTGGGGCATCCTGAAGAACTGATTGTCAACCTGGCTTTGCTGGATTGATTATGTGCTTTAGGTGGTCTGTGCTTCTGGAAAGTAAAGATCCTTTTTCGAACTACATGATTGGTGTCCAACATCATTAGCTTCTGTATATGCAGTTTCTTCCTTAGAAAAGAAAAATCTGCTCTTTTTTTTCTTCTTCCAGTGATTTAGCAGAATTTTTAAATTTTCTTCAGGTAGTTAAGCCAGAGAACAATGACAAAGAAACAGAAGCTGCATATGAATCAGATATCCCCGAGGAGCTCTGTGGACGCCATCTCCCGCAACAGTCCCTGAAAAGCTATAATGACAGTCCTGATGTCATTATAGAGGCTCAGTTTGATGGCAGTGACTCAGAAGATGGACATGGCATCACACAAAATGTGCTGGTTGATGATGTTAAGAAACTCTCAGTTTGTGTTTCTGAAAAAGGTGAGTACTAGACTATTGTCTGACTTTTTTTTTTTTTTTTTTTTTAAATACACTGATTAAGTATTGGAATTCCCTCTCGGTTACAGAGTAGATAACACAATGCAATTGATATAGTCCTAATTTTTGACCTGTGGCAGCTTTTAGAAAAGGGAGAATCTTTGACAGATTTAGCTACTGGTTATGAAAGAGGGGATGAAAGTGCTACCAACGGTTTGTGTGGGCAGTAGTTGCAGTTGCCACATTCCTAATAGGCTTGAGCTGTGTTGCTGGGTAACGTTGACATCTCTTGCGAAAGGCCCAATCCTGTGGCTGATGTGAACACAATTAAACTGGTATGTAAAATTCTTATGAAAAATCACTTTATTTTACTCTCAATTTTACTTTAAATATCTTTTAAAAGTATTTTTGTCGGCCAGGTGCGGTGGCTCACGCCTGTAATCCCAGCACTTTGGGAGGCTGAGGCGGGCGGATCACGAGGTCAGGAGATCGAGACCATCCTGGCTAACACGGTGAAACCCCATCTCTACTAAAAATACAAAAAAATTAGCTGGGCATGGGCCAGGTGCAGTGGCTCACACCTGTAATCCCAGCACTTTTGGAGGCCGAGGTGGGCGGATCACGAGGTCAGGAGATCAAGACCATCCTGGCTAACACGTTGAAACCCCATCTCTACTAAAAATACAAAAAAAAAAAAAAAAAAAAAAAAATTAGCCAGGTGTTGTGGTGGTCGCCTGTTGTCCCAGCTACTCAGGAGGCTGAGGCAGGAGAATGGCATGAACCAGAGAGGCGGAGCTTGTAGTGAGCCGAGATTGCACCACTGCACTCCAGCCTGGGCAACAGAGCAAGACTCTGTCTCAAAAAAAAAAAAAAAAAAAGGTATTTTTGTCACTTCTGGTGGGCATGGATCACTCAAAATTTTATAAATAGATAACCTTAGAAAGTATTTTGATTCTAAGCCTTTTAAAAAGCCAGTCTTGTTTACTCTGATTGAAATCTAAGCCATGGGTCCTCTGGATGCAGAGAAAAAGCAGTTGTAAACACGAGAGCTGTGACCACGGACCCTACCCGGCCACAAGCTAGGAGACTTAAGGCAAGTATTATGTACAATTTGAATATTTCAAGGTAGAGATTTTGAAGAGATTCTACATAGAAGGAGTATATTTTCTAGCCAAATTGAATTTTATGTATACTATTAATGGAAACCGACCAACTCTGACCTGGCCAGGCTGACTAGATAATGAGCTTTGTTATCAATAAGTTTCTGGCACAGTTCCCACAAAAGGCTAGGAGGAATGCCAGAAGATTACTAAAGGAGGATGTTCAGCAGACAACTTGTTTAGGGACTGCTGAGCATATGTCCCCACAGCATAAAGAAAGCAGAATGTGTTTTCAGGACATGACTGCAGAAGGATGACTGCTTTTCTCCATTGCTGATGAGGTAGTGATCTGTGAAAGAAAGCATTTTTGGAAAGCATGTGGTCTTTATGGTGCCAAGTACTCCTCATTCAGAATGACTTTCCAATTCTGAAATTCTTCTTGACTGAAGAGGCTCCTACTTCCTGTGTCAGGTACTGCTATGGGCCCCGCCAGGTATCACTCACTTCAGGGTACCCAGGTTCCTTTTCTTTGGGGACATGTTTAGATAACTAGTGGGTTCCATGTTAAGAGCTCAGCCAGTTCCTTTTGGATGCTATTCCTTGACATTTCATTCTTGCGATTTTTCTACTTTCTTTTCTTTTAAAATAGTTGAATACTGTGACATTCTTCTTAAAGTAAATGTGCATTATCATAATCACATCAGTACTATGAGTCATGTATTTTCAGTGAGAAGAGTGGCAAATAACCAGGACTCTAAGTAGCGAAATCCTTCATTAACAAGATCAGCAAGGAAGAGAGAGATTCACAGGATAAAGTCAGGCAAAGGAACACTTTAAAGCCTATTGTTAGCTTAAAACTACTTCGTGGAAACCCAGCTCTGGTGATAGGCTTGGCAGATCTCAGCAGCCTCTTTTCCTCTGGGCTCCAAGTGAAGGGATAAGACACATTGATCTCTCATTAGTGGTTGGTACAAATACAAGGACAAGGAAATACTAATGGATGGAAGTGACAGCAGAATTGATGCCTGGGTTGGATGCTAATAGTTCATTTTGTTAGCATCCAACCCAGAGTTTTGGGAAACTCTTGATTCACCCTCTATTATAATTCTCCCCCCACACTCCTTTTGAGACAAGGTCTCACTTTTTCACCCAGGCTAGAGTACAGTGGTGTGACCATAGCTCACTGCAGCCTTGACCTCCTGGACTCAGGCGATCTTCCTGCCTCAGCCTGCTGAGTAGCTGGGACTAAAGTGTGCACCACCACACCCAGAAATTTTTTTTTGTTGTTGTTTTTTAATAGAGACAGGGTCTTGCTGTGTTGCCAGGGCTAGTCTTGAACTCCTGGCCTCAAGCGATCCTCCTGCTTTGGCCTGCCAAAGCACTGGGATTACAGGTGTGAGCCATCGTACCTGGCCCCTCCCTCTTTCTTACAAGTAAATATCACTGAGTACATTACAAGCCCACTGTATGCATGTTTCTTTCCTTATTCTTTTTGCATCTTTTCTAGCCTGTTGTTACTTATATTACTTCCTTAGTAGCCCTGACTGAGGGAACAACCTTAATCCTTCCCTCAGTATCTGGTACAGATTTCTCTTTTCTGCTAGCCTCTAAATAGAGAGTTTGTGAAACCACATGGCTGTTTCTCATTTCTTGCCCTCTTGATATTTAGGAAAATTGCAATTTGCTCTTTTAAAAATCACAGCATTTTTAAGGATATTTCAACCAACTTCTCTTACTTGGGATAATAAAAAAAATCTGGTTACCATTAGGATGTTAGTACTTTTTGCACTATTTAGGGTTTTGAAGTTTGTTATTGAAACAAACCATAACCTTAAGAATATCAAACTTTTCCTAAGACTTCTAGAAAGATTCTTTGCTTTGTGTTGTACTTGCAAGTGGATTATTAATCCTGGTTCATGCTTGTGTTTAAAAGTGGTTTTTTTGGTTGTTTTTGCTGTAGTATTATGTTTCTTTGCCCAAAGCAAATGCTCCATATTGCATGTGTATTTATAGCATATACCTATTTGCTGAGGAAATATTTATATCTTTGTGATAACTAACAGTTTCTCTGGTAAGAGAGCACATTGCTCCTGTTGTCTGTAGCAAGTGCCTATCATTGCATTAAGAGAAACATCTCAGCATCTCAGACATTCATACAGTAGTTTCTTTGAGGATGACAGCACAGGTCTGCATTATCACCAGCCCTTGAGAGAGAGGGGGCCAAAGACCTGGGCCCCTTTTAGAGGTCCAGTCCCCAATCCCCACTCGAGATTGAACTTTTACCACTTTACAAGCAGTAGCTTTGTTGTTAGCATAGAAACCTGCCATCCGTATGGAGCTTAGGGACAACCAATTAAAATTTTCTTGGTATCAAATGCATAAATGACTTAAAAAAATGTTTGACTGTTGTGCTAGGAAATAGTAGATCTTATTCATTCTTTGTAACTATCTTTTTTTACCCATTAACCATTGCCGCTTCTCCCCACTTACTACCCTTCCCAGCCCCTGGTAATCATCCTTCTACTCTCTATCTCCATGAGTTCAATTGTTTTAGTTTTTTAGTTCTCACAGATAAGTGAGAACATATGAAGTTTGTCTTTCTATGCCTGACTACTTCACTTAACATAATGACCTCCAATTCCATTCATGTTGTTGCAAATGACAGGATCACATTCTTTTATTTATTTTTTAAATGGCTGAATAGCACTCCATTGTGTATATCTGCCACATTTTCTTTATCCACTTGTCTGTTGATGGACATGTAGGTTGTTTCCAAATCTTGGCTATTGCGATTAGTGCTGCGAAAAACATGGGAGTGCAGATATCTCTTTGATATACTGTTTTCCTTTCTTTTGGATATATACATAGGAGTTGGATTGCTGATATGGTAGCTATTTTTAGTTTTTTTGAGGAACTTCCAAACTGTTATACTGGTTATACTAATTTATATTCTCACCAACAGTGTATGAGGGTTCCCTTTTCTCAATATCCTCACCAACACTCGTTATTGCCTATCTTTTAGATAAGAGCCATTTTAACCAGGGTGAGATGATACCTCATTGCAGTTTTGACTTGCATTTCTCTGATGATCAATGACGTTGAGCACTTTTCTGTAAGCCTCTTTGCCATTTGTCTGTCTTCTTCACTCAAGAAGTCTTTGCCCAGTCCAATGTCCTGGAGAGTTTCTCCAGTGTTTTCTTTTTCCAGTTTAATAGCTTGAGGTCTTAGATTTAAGTCTTTAATCCATTTTGATTTGATTTTTTATGTGAGAAGAGATAGGAGTCTAGTTTCATTCTTCTGCATATGGATATCCAGTTTTCTCAGCACCATTTATTGAAGAGACTGTCCAGTACATATTATTGGCACCTTTGTTGAAAATGAGTTCACTGTGGATGTATGGATGTATGTATGGATGTATGTATTCTGGGTTCTGTACTCTGTTCCACTGGTCTGTGTATCTGTTTTTATGCCAGTACCATGCCATTTTGGTTACTATAGCTCTGTAGTGTAATTTAAAGTCTGGTAATGTGAATTCTCCAGTTTTGTTCCTTTTTCTGGAGATAGCTTTGACTATTTTGGATCTTTATGGTTCTGTATAAATTTTAGGATTTTTTTTTTCTATGAAGAATGTCATTGGTATTTTGTTAGGGACTGCATCGAATCTGTAGATTGCTTTGGTATTGACATTTTAACAATATTGATTCTTCCCATCCATGAACGTGAAATATCTTTGAACATTTTTGTGTCCTCTTTAATGTAATTCATCAATATTTTATAGTTTGCATTGTATAGATATTTTACTTCTTTGGTTAATTCTGAGATACTTAATTTTATTTGTAACTACTGTAAATGGGATTACTTTCTTGCTTTCTTTTTCAGATTGTTTACTGTTAGCATATAGAAGTGCTATGATTTTTGTATGTTGATTTTATATCCTACAAATTTACTGAATTTTCAGTTCTAATAGTTTTTTGGTGAAGTCTTTAGGCTTTTCCAAATATAAGATCATATCATCTGCGAGCAAGAATTATTTGACTTCTTCCTTTTCCAATTTGGGTGTCTTTTATTTCTTTCTGTTGTCTGATTGCTCTAGCTAGGACTTCCAGTACTAGGTTGAATAACAGTAGTGACAATGGGTATTCTTGTTGTGTTCCAGACCTTAGAAGAAAGGCTTTTAGTTTTTCCCCATTCAGTTTTATCTTAGCTGTGCATCTGTCATATACGGCTTTTATTAGGCTGAGATATGTTCCTTCTGTACCCAGTTTTTCAAGGGTTTTTATCATGAATGGATGTTGAATTTTATCAAGTGCTTTTTCAGCATCAATTGAAATGATCATATAGTTTTCTTCCTTCATTCTGTTGATATGATGTATCACATTGATTGATTTGTATATGTTGGACCATGTTTGCATCCCTGGAATAAATCTCAGTTGGTCATGATGAATGATCCTTTTAATATGTTGTTGAATTTTATTTGCTAGTATTTTGTTGAGGATTTTTGCGTTAATATTCATCAGTGATATTGGCCTGTAGTTTTTTTTTAAAAAATATATGTCTTTGTCTGGTTTTGGTATCAGGGTAATTTGACCCTGTAGAATGAGTTTGGAAGTATTCCCTTCTCCTCTGTTTTTCAGAATAGTTTGAGTAGGATTGGTATTAATTCTTCTTTAAATGTTTGGTAGAATTCCAATAGTGAAGCCGTCAGGTCCTGAATTTTCTTTGTAGGAAGACTTTTTATTACAGCTTCAATCTTGTTACTTGTTATTGGTCTGTTCAGGTTTTGCATTTCTTCATGGTTCAATCTTGGTAGGTTGTATGTGTCTAGGAATTTATCAATTTCCTGCATTTTCCAATTTATTGGTGTGTAGTTTCTCATAGTATCCACTAATGATCTTTTGAGTTTCTGCAGTATCAGTTGTAGTGTCTCCTTTTTCATCTCTGATTTTATTTATTTGGGTCTTCTCTTTTCTTAGTCTGGCTAAAGATTTGTCAATTTTGTGTAACTTTTCAGAAAACTATCTTTTTGTTTCATTGATCTGTTGGATTGTTTTCTTCATTTCAATTTCATTTATTTCTGCTCTGACCTTATTATTTCTTCTACTAATTTTGGGTTTGGTTTGCTATTGCTTTTCTAGTTCTTTAAGATGCATCATTAGGTGGTTTATTTGAATTTTTTCTTCTTTCTTTTTCTTTTTTTTAACTGATGTAAGCACAGTTTTCCCTGTATCCCATAGGTTTTGATATGCTGTGATTCCATTATCGTTTGTTTCAAGAAATTTTAAATTTGTTAACCCACTGGTCATTCAGCATGTTTTAAAATTTTCATGTATTTGTATAGTTTCCAAAATCCCTGTTGTTATTGATTTCTAGTTTTGTTCCATTGTGGTCAGAGAAGATACTTGATACTATTTCAGTTTTTTTGAGTGTTTTAAGACTTGTTTTGTGATCTAACATATGGTCTGTCCTTGAGAATGATCCATATGCTAAGGAAAAGAATGTGTATTCTGCAGCCATTGGATGAAGTATTCTGTAAATATTTATTAGGGCTATTTTGATCTATAATGCAGATTAAGTCAGCTGTTTCTTTGTTGATTTTCTGTCTGGGAGATCTGTCAAATGCTGAAAATGGGTTGTTGAAATCTCCAGCTGTTGGCCAGGTATGGTGGCTCATGCCTGTAATCCCAGCACTTTGGGAGGCCAAGGCAGGTAGATCACTTGAGGACAGGACTTTGAGACCAGCCTGGCCAACATAGCAAAACCCCGTCTCTACTAAAAATACAAAAATTAGCCAGTTGTGATGTGCACCTATAATCCCAGCTACTGGGGAGGCGGAGGTGGGAGGATTGCTTGAACCTGAGAGGCAGAGGCTGCAGGAAGCCAAGATTGTGCCACTGCACTCCAGCCTGGGTGACAGAGCGAGATTCCGTCTCAGAAAAAAAAAAAAAAAAAAAAAAAAGGAAAGAAAGCTCTAGCTATTATTATATTGGGTTCTCTCTCTCTCTCTCTCTCTTTAGCTCTAATAATATTTGCTTTATATATCTGGGCCCTCCAGTGTTGGGTGCATATATATTTAAGATTGTTATACCTTCTTGCTAAATTGACCCCTTTATCATTATATAGTGACCTTCTTTTTCTCTTCTTGCAGTTTTTGCCTTGAAATCTATTTTATCTGATATTAATACAGATATTTCTCCCCTTTTTTGGTTTCTATTGGCTTGGTATATCTTTTTCCATCCCTTTATTTTCAGTTGATGTATGTCTTTATAGGTGAAGTGTGTTCCTTTAGGCAGCAGATCATTGCGTCTTGTTTTTTCATCCATTCAGCCACTCTGTGTCTTTTTATTGGAAAGTTCAGTCCAGTTACATTCAGTGTTATCATTGATGAGTAAGGACTTACTCCTGCCATTTTGTTATTTGTTTTTTGGTTGTTTTGTGGTCTTCTCTTCTTTCCATATTCCTGTCTTCCTTTTAGTGAAACTGATTTTTCCCTGGTAATATGATATAATTCTTGCTTTTTAATTTTTGTGTATTTGTTGTATGTTTTTTGATTTGAGGTTAAAATCAGTATTACAAATGCTATCCTATAACCCATTATTTGAAGCTGATAGCAGCTTACTACTGTTTTCATAAATAAATAAGCAAAAAGAAAACTAATAAAAACTCTACACCGTAACTTCATCCCCTCACTTTTTAAGTTTTTGTTGCTTTTATTCACATCTTACAATATTGTCTGTGTCTTGAAAAGTTGTTGTAGTTATTATTTTTAATTGGTTTATCTTTTAATCTTTCTATTTAAGGTAAGAGTAGTTTACACACCAAAGTTACAGTGTTATAATATTTCTGTGTTTTTCTGTGTACTTATTATTATCAGTGAGTTTTGTACCTTCAGATGATTTTTTATTGCTCATTAATGTTCTTTTCTTTCTAAATGAAGTACTCCCTTTAGCGTTTCTTGTAGGATAAGTCTGGTGTTGATGAAGTCCTTCAGCTTTTGTTTGTCTGGGAAAGTCTTTATTTCTCCTTGATGTTTGAAGGATATTTTCAGTGGATATACTATTCTATGGTAAAAGTTTTTTTTTTTTTTTCCTCCAGCACTTTAAACATATTATGCCACTGTCAGGTTTCCACTGGAAAGTCTGCTGCCACATGTGTTGGAGCTTTTTTCTTGGGGTTCTTTCTCTCTCTCTCTCCCCCTCCCCCTCTCTCCCCCATTTCTTTCCTTCCCCTTCCCTTCCCTTCCCCTGCCCTGCCCTTCTCCTGCCCTTCTCCTGCCCTCTCCTGCCTTCCCCTGCCCTCTCCTGCCTTCCCCTGCCCTCTCCTCCCCTGCCCTCCCCTCCCCTCCCCTCCCTTCCCTTCCCTCCCTTCCCTTCCCTTCCCTTCCATTCCCTTCCCTTCCCTTCCCTTCCATTGCCCTTTTCCTGCCCTCCCCTCCCCTCTCCTTCCCTCCCCTCCTGTCCCCTCCCTCCTCTCCCCTCCCCTTCTCTTTCTTCTCTTCTTTTTTTTGGGTCCTTTCTTTATCCTTGACCTTTAGGAGTTTGATTATTAAATGCTTGGGGTAGTTTTCTTTTAGTTAAATCTGCTTGGTGTTCTATAACCTTCTTGTACTTGAATATTAATATCTTTCTCTAGGTTTGGGGAATTGTCTGTTGTTATTTCTTGGATTAAATTTTCTATCCATATGTCTTTCTCTACCTCCTCTTTAAAGCCAATAGCTCGTAGGTTTGCCCTTTTGAGGCTGTTTTCTAGATCTTGTAGGCACGTGTCATTATTTTATTCTTTCTTCTCTTGTCTCCTATGTGTATTTTCAAATAACCTGTCTTCAGCCTCACTAATTCTTTGTTCTCTGTGATCAGTTTTGCTATTAAAAGACTCTGATGTGTTCTTCAGTATGTCAGTTTCATTTTTCAGCTACAGATTTTCTGTTTGATTCTTTTTAGTCATTTCAATCTCTTTGTTAATTTATCTGCTATAATTCTGAATTTCTTTCCTATTATCTTGAATTTCTTTGAGTTTTCTCAAAACAACTGTTTTGAATTTTCTGTCTGAAAGGTTACATATTTCTGTTTCTTGAGGATTGGTCCTTGGTGCCTTATTTAGTTTGTTTGGTGAGGTCATGTTTTCCCAGATGGTGTTGATGCTTGTAGATGTTCATCAGTGTCTGGACATTGAAGAGTTAGGTATTTATTGTAGTGTTCGTGGTTTAGGCCTATTTGTATCTGTCCTTCTTGGGAAGGATTTCCAGGTATTCAAAAGGGTATGGGTGTTCTAATCTAAGCCATATGTGCATTAGGGGTTACCCTAAGCCCAGTAACACTGTGTTTTTTGCAGACTTGTAGAGGTTCCTCCTTGGTGGTCTTGGATAAGATCTGGAAGAATTCCCTGGATTACCAGGCAGAGACTCTTGTTCTCTTCTCTTACTTTCTCCCAAACAAACCAAGTTTCTCTGTCTGTGCTAAGCCACCTGGAGCAGGAAGTGGGCTGACCTAAGTACCCCTGTGGCCATTATCACTGGGACTGTGTTGGATCAGACCTGAAGCCATCACAGCACTGGGTCTCACACAAGGCCCACTCTAACCACAACCCAACAACCTGTATTGCTGCTGAACTGGCTTTCACACCACAAGATGCAGTCCTTCTCACCCTTCCCTCCCCTTTCCACAGGCAGAGGAGCCTCACCCTGTGGCTGCCACCACTACACACCCATGGGGAGTACTGCTAGGCTTCCACCAATGTTCACTTAAGGCCCAAGGACTCCTCAGTCAACTTGTGGTGATGAATGTTGCTAGGCCTGGGACTTACCCTTCAAAGTGGTGGGCTCTCCTCTGGCCCAGGGCAGGTCCAGAATTGATGCCGTGTAAGAGCCAAGGCCTAGAATCAGGGACCCCAAGAGCCCACCTGGTACTCTACTCCCCTGAGGCCAAGCCAAAAAGTCCTCCTTTCTTTTTTCTCTGCTTTTCTCAAGCAGATGGAGTCTCTCACAATAGCCACCACAGCTGAGAATACGCTGTGTCTAATCTTAAGCTGGCATGTCTCAGAGTCTCACCCAAGGCCCATGCTGTGCTACCTGGGTATTGCAGCTGGTTATTCAGGGCCGAATGGCTCTTTAATTTAGCAGGTGATGAGTCCACCATGACTGGGTCATTCCTCCCTTCAAGGCAACAGGTTATCTTCTGGCCTACGGTGTGCCTAGAAATGGCATCAGTGGAAATTTTTGCTTCCCTGTCTTTTAGGCTGGGTGAACAATGTAGTCATACTAGGTAGGATAGATGGTCAGGACCCACGGTGTTCTAAGACCCAAATCCTATGCTAGACCAGACATTCCTCCCTATGAAGTTTACAAAAGAAATATACACAAGAGGACAAAGCAAGGCAGAGGAACAGTTCTTTCTTTATTAACGGAAGCTTCTATGTAAGCCAGAATGATTGTAGTGTACACTCCTACTTGCAACGTATGAGGCTCCTTTTATCTTCTCATCTCTGCCAACAGTTAGGATTATCGAGCTGTCTATTTTTTTTTTTTTTTTAGACAGAGTCTACTCTGTCACCCAGGCTGGAATGCGGTGACACCATCTCGGCTTACTTTAACCTCCACCTCCTGGGTTCAAACAATTATCCTGCCTCAGCTTCCTGCGTAGCTGGGACTATAGGCACACGCCACCACGCCCAGATAATTTTTGTATTTTTAGTGCAGATGGGGTTTCACCGTGTTGGCCAAGCTGGTCTGGAACTCCTGTCCTCAGGTGATCCGCCTGCCTTGGCCTCCCAAAGTGCTGGGATTACAGGTGTGAGCCACCACACCTGGCCCAGCTTTCTAATTTTTGTAATATAGATTAAGTTCTATAAATTGCTTTTTTATATCATTTGCCGATTTTTCCATCAGGGTGACTATTCTCTTGTTGATTTACAGGAATTTCTTATCTTCTATCTAATAATCCCTTTTCTAATGTCAGTTTTACAAACATCTTCTCTCATTTTGTCATTTAGTCATTTTCCTATTAACTTTGTGTGGTATCTTCCATAGAACAAACGTTTTTAATTTTAATGCAGTAAAAGTTAACATACACTTTATGGGTTTTTAAGTTTTTCCCTGTCACTAGGTCACAAAGATATTCTCCCTTGTAATATTTTATTAAGTCTAGAGTTTTGCCTTTTGCTAAACTTCATGATGCGCATTCTTCATTGATTGAGATTATCACCTGGTTTCTCTCTTCTAAGTCTATTTCTGAAGTTGAACCATCCTTTTATTCGTAATATAAATTCTTCTTAATCCTGATGTGTTATTATTTCAAAAATACATGATTGGATTCACTTAGGTAATATTAGTGTAGTATTTTTTGTGTGTGCGTGTGTGTGTGTGTGTGTGTGTGTGTGTGTGTGTTTTTTGGGACAGAGTCTAGCTCTGTTGCCCAGGCTGGAGTGTAGTCATGCCATCGTGGTTTACTGTATCCTCTGCCTCCTAGGTTCAATAGGTTCTCCTGCCTCAGCCTCCCAAATAGCTGGGATTACAGATGTACACCATCACACTCAGATAATTTTTGCATTTTTAGTACAGATGGGGTTTTGCCATGTTGTCCAGGCTGGTCTTGAACTCCTGGCCTCAAGTGATCTGCACACCTCAGCCTCCCAAAGTGCTGGGATTATAGGCATGAGCCAGTGTGCCTGGCCAAGTGTAGTATTTTTTGTATCATGTTAAAATGGATCTTTGATATTTTGTTATTCAGTTTTTATAATCAAGATTATAATAAATTAATGAAATGTCTTGGTCAGTTTCTGAGAATTTACTATTTTTCTAGAATAGCTTATGTAAAACAGGAATGAACCTTTGAAATTTGGTAGAATTCATTGTAAAATTGTCTGTACCTGCTGTTTTTCAGGAGGCAAGATCTTTGCTGTTTTAATCCCTTTTATACTAATTGTTCTGTTCAGATTCTGTATCAGTTCTTGTGCCAATTTTGGCATAATTTAATGGGACTTTATCCATTCAAATTTATTAGCATGTAGATACTCCTAATTCTCATTGTATTCTGTTATCATTTCAAAAATCTCCTTCGTGTCTGTACTTTTGTATTCCTTTTCATTCTATATTTTAATTATTTGAATCTTCTTTTTTCTTTGTTAACTCTTGCTCATCAAGGGTCTATCTTATTAATCTTTTCAAGGAACAGTTTTGGTTATGTTATTTTTCTCTTTTCTCTAATTTTTATTTTTATTTTTTTTGAGACAGAGTCTTGCTCTGTTGCCCAGGCTGGAGTACAGTGTCGTGATCTCGGCTCACTGCAACCTCTGCCTCCTGGGCCCTGCCTCAGCCTCCTGACTAGCTGGGATTACAGGTGCCTGCCACCATGCCCCGCTAATTTGTGGTTTTTTTTTTTTTTTTGTGGTAGAACCAGGTTTCACCATGTTGGCCAGGCTGGTCTTGAACTCCTGACCTGAAGTGATCTGCCCACCTCGGCCTTCCAAAGTGCTGGGATTACAGGCGCGAGCCACCGCTCCTGGTCTTTTTTTTCTCTGTTGTTGATAATGATGTTTTGTGTATCTTTGATATTTGCCCCTAACGTTTTAATTTAATTTCTTATTTTCCAGGGATGTTGCTTTTTTGCCCTTTCCCCAACTTCTTGAGTTGAATACTTAGCTTATTAATTTTAACCTTTCTTGTTTTCTTTGAAATGTTTTTAAAGCTACATATGTACCTCTAAATACTTCTTTAGCTCTATTCTACAGATTTTTACGTCCAGTGTTTTTATTATTCAGTTTTAAATATTTTATTTTCTTTATGATTTCTTCTATAACGAGGTTATTAAGGCTGTTTAATTTATGTATTTTGCTATTTTTTGTTAATGTTTAATTTTATTATATTGTCAGTATAGGATGTCTGTATGTTTAATTCTTTATAGTTTATAGATGCTTCCATTGTAGTCTATTATATTGCCTATGTTTTTAAATATTACATGTATGCTTTGAAAGAAAGATGTGTGTGTGTGTGTGTGTGTGTATATCCACAAACTTGATTTATAATTATATTGTTCTTTCCTTCATAATAAACTATTTATTATTGTGTGTATTTTATCTATCAGTTTCTGAGAAGGATCTTTAAAAATTTATGTCTGGGGGCCGGGTGTGGTGGTTCAAGCCTGTAATGCCAGCACTTTGGGAGGCTGAGGTGGGCAGATCACTTGAGGTCAGGAGTTCGAGACTAGCCTGGACAACATGGTGAAACCCCATCTCTACTAAAAATACAAAAATTAGCCAGGCTTGATGGCAGGTACCTGTAATCCCAGCTACTCGGGAGGCTGAGGCAGGAAAGTTGCTTGAACCTGGGAGGTGGAGGTTGCAGTGAGCTGAGATCGTACCATTGCACACCAGCCTGGGTGACAAGAGTGAGACTCCGTCTCAAAAAAAAAAAGCAAAAACAGACCTTCCATTTAAAAATCTGTGTCTGTAAATTTTGATGTATTTATTTCTTACATTTTGATTTATTTGTATTTCCTACAGTCTTGTCAATTGTAGCTTGATATATTTTGAGGTTGTGTCATTATATACATATGTGTATGGTAGAATATACCTAGTTGTATTTTTGTATACATGCATATCCATATATGTGGGTAACTATTTGTACACATATTTATCATCAGTATTTAGTGAGCATTTACAATGTGCTAGGCCGTTTCTAAGCACTTTGTAATTAATTCTCATTACATTAATTAATTGATCCTTAGAACATATCTAGTATAATGTCTATTTTAGGAATATAAATAGTATCGATCTCAGGAATTCCAGTAGTCTTTGTTCCTAAGATGCAGAAAAGTTATGCAGTTGGTAAGTATCTAATTGATCTGAAATGGGGTTAAGGATTGGTATTTCAAAAGAGCTCTTTAGAGATTCAAGAATTCTACTACATACTCAGCATTGCTGCTGTAGAATCAGCCCTAGGCTTGTCCTCCTAACCATTATATTCTTTCTCCCCTAATAAATAGCAGTATACACAGTACAGGTTAAACTCTCATGGTTCTCTAACCCTGAGTTTAATAATTAAATCAAGAATCATCACCGGATACTAAAACTATTGAGATAAAGGTTTTGGGGACTAGGATATTCACATAGACTCAAAGTGTCATGCCACAGTTGACTTACTAATTAATTATAGTGGGCAGAATGTCCTTTATAGTAGACATATTTGGTAGTCACCAGTCTAACCAACTGATGAAGCTTAGCATCATTAATTGGGATAGTCTGACATTTTGTACCTTCTGATGGGATGCATTATTGTATATCATTATCTGTGAAGCATTCATGCTAAAAATGTTTCAACTGAATTAAGCCTCTAGCCCTAACCTCCAGTCTACTGGAAATACAGGGGATATTGGAATAAGTTAAATGACACCAAGGGAGAAGTAATAAGATTAAATCCAATGCCATGAAAAGCAAGGGGAGCTGTTCTAGTGGAAGAAAAAGCAAGAGAGACATAACTAAAAATATTGTGTGAAGCTTGGTTAGAACCTGAGTTGGGGAAAAAATATAGTAGCAACAATTGGGGAGATTTAAATTTAGAGTGGATATTAGGTGACATTTTGGAATTACCATTAATTTTCTTAGGTGTGATAATGATATTGCAGAGATATAGGAGAATGTCCTTATTTTTAGGAGACACTGGCTAACATGGTTGGGGTGAAGTATCCTGATGTCTTTAATTTATTTTGAATGGTTCAGAAAAAAGAATAAACAAAACTGTGATTGTGTGTGTGTGCAAACACACATGCATATACGAATCAAGACAGAATGGGTGCAAATGTAGCAACATGTTAATTGGTGAATCAATAGGTATTCATAATATCAGTCTTTCAGCTTTTTAGTAAATTTAAAAATCTTTAAAATAAAACATTGTGTGAAAAAATACTCCATGCATTACTGAAAGAGAAAAATTGCCATGTTCTGCAGTTTGGTGTGGATTTCAAGAGCTAGCATTGCTCATTCCATCTTTGGTCCCGAACTTACTCTAAAGCATAAAATAATTATTGCTTATTGTTCAATACAAATATAGTCAGGACTGCTGTTTTCAGCTGGATATTTTTTCTAAAAATTAATTTTATTCAGTCAGTCACAATTTTATTTCCCATTAAAAATGCCAATGTATCACACAAGGTATTAGTGAAATAAAAATCTTGAGTAAAGATTTTTTAACTTATTTGAGTTAACAGTGGATTAAGAGAAATTCTTGGGAAAATTAATGAAACCTTCAAGTAATTTTATAAACATGATTGTTTTTGTGAACCTCCTGTAAAAGTCAAACAGAATGACTTTTGCAAAAGTCAACATTCTTCCTGCAAAAGTCAAACATTCATTTGCTTGAATGTTCTGATTATTTCTAATAATTTTGCAGTTGGTTGTTTTGATTTTCTAGGTGTAAAATAATTTTGTCTTTTCCTTTCTAATTTTGTACCTTTTATTTATTACCTTATTTCATTGGCCATTACTTTAAGAACTGTGTTGCATAATAGTGGTGATTGCCTTGTTCCGGACTTTAATGGGAATGCTTCCAATATTAAACCCTCAAGCACAATGCTGGTTATTGGCTTGAGACCAAGTTAACCAAATGTCCTCTTTTATATTAAAAGTTTCTGTTGGGAATAGATATTGAATTCTCTTCAAGTGCCTTTTGAGCCTCTTTCAAGATGCTGTTTTTCCCTTTGGCTTGTTAACATGATGACATATAATATTGAATAATACTTGCATTCCACATCTGACCATGACCCTCATTTAGTCATGGTATGTAGCATGCATTAACATGTAACTCAGTTGTGTTTGCTAATAATTTATTCATGATTTTTGGATTTACAGTAAAAAGTGACATCGGTCTGCAGTTTCTTCTTATTGTCTTTGTAACTTTGTAGGAAGAATTGGGGAGCTTTTCTCGTTGCCTTGGAATAGTTACAATAGCATTGAGAGTGGTCACATATTCTCAATGATTGCAGCAATTAAAGAACTCATACTTGAAACATGGGCTAGACTCTAGTTCTATAGTTGGTAACTTTCTCAATCTTTAGTGATTATTAATTTCTTTAAATTTTCTTTGCATGTGTTCATTTTGATAATTATATTTTCCAGGAAAATAATATATTTTAAGTACATATTGTAATGTATTAGAATAGAGCTGTACAAAGTATTTTCAGTTGTTTAGTTTCCTCTGTATCTGTGATCATAACCCCTTTCAGGTCCCCTCACCACCACCTTTTTTAACACTAGCTAGTGACTTAATCTGTTTCATTTCTAATGGAAATAGATTTCTGCCATTTTTATTTATTGTAAATAATTTCTGCTGTTTTTATTACCAAAGAATTTCTTTTAGATATGGTAAATCTGAGATGGTCATATTTAATTAGAAATACAGACTGAAGTTCATGATAGAGGTTTGTGAACTGGAAATGCAGTTTAATGAGTCATTAGTGTCAAATTAGTTCCTTGAGTCACTCCTGGATTCTGAGAGTTCTTTTAAGAGACTGTCAGAGGACGAGGGCCTACCTGTTCTCTTTTCCTGCCACCTGACTTTCCCTCCTTGAATGCAGTAGGTATTGTTTATCAAACTGTCCCCTGCCCTGGAGTCTCTATAGCACACAGAAACTTTTGTGGGTTAAATTTGTTTTTTATTGTGGTAAAAAAATTTGCCATTTTAACAATTTTTAAGTGTACAATTCAGTGTCATTCATTGCATTTTCTGTGTTGTGCAACCACTACCACTATTTCCCAAACCTTTTCATCATCCCAAACAGAAGCTCTATAACCAGTAACCAGCCACTCCTCATTTCTCCCCCAACTCCTGATAACCACAAATCTACTTCCTCTCTATAAATTTTCCTATTCTAGAGATTTCATATAAGTGGAATCATGCAATGTTCTTTTGTGTCTGGCTTTTTTCACTTAGCACAATGTTTTCAAGGTACATGTATGTTGTAGCGTGTATCAGAACATCCTATTCTGTGGCTGAATAATATTCCATTATATTGTATATACTGAATTCTGGTATTTTTGTTTGTTTGTTTTTTGCTTTTGAGACAAAGACTCAGCAGATGTGGCTCTGTTCCCCAGGCTGGAGTGCAGTGGTGTGATCTCAGCTCACTGCAACCTCTGCCTCCTAGGCTCAAGCCATCCTCTCACCTCAGCCTCCTGGAGTAGCTGGGACTACAGGTGGCGCCACCACACCCAGCTAACTTTTGTGTTTTTTGTAGAGATGACGTTTCACCATGTTGCCCAGGTTGGTCTCAAACTCTTGAGATCAAGTGGTCTGCCCGCCCTGGTCCCCCAAAGTGCTGGGATTACAGATGTGAGCCACCATGCCCAGCCATACATTTTGTTTATCCATCCATGTTGATGAACACTTGAATTATTTCTACCTTTGGCTATTGAATAGTGAATAATGCTGAAATGAACATCGGTATACAAGTATCCGTTTGAGTCACTGTTTTCAATTCTTTTTATACCTAAGTCATATAGGAGTAGAATTGCTGGGTCATAGGGTAATTCTGTGTTTAGCTTTTTGAAGATTGTGAGGTTTTTTAAAAAGGGATTTTTGTTGGCTATTAAATACATGGTTATTAGGTGGGTTAACAGAAACTGAAGATTTTGATGTATTATAGAAAATTTTGAAATAATAATGATTACATCTGTTCTTTATTCACATATAACTGGAGCTTGCCCAGCTCTTTTTCAGGCTTTTCCTTTTCACTTCTTTCTCTTCCCATTTTTTAAAATCCTGGAGTCATTCCTACCTACTTGCCTAGTTTCTCTTTGATACAAACAGACCTAGGCAGCGTGGGTTTCAGAACATTTTTCTAACGTTACAAAGAACTTATTTTATAGAATATACTCTGCCCCATGCTGCCTCTTCCAGTTAGCAAGAAGCATCAGCCTTGCTAGCACTTTCAGCACAAAATTATTCGATAGAAACCTAAATAAAAGGAAATAATGTCTCACAAATGTTGTTCATCCTGTTATCAGGAAACAGGGATTCCCAGGCCTTTAGCATGTCAGTCACTATGTGTGCTTATCCTTTTCCTTTGTTGAAGGTGAGTGAAGACTTGAAGGCCCTGTGTCTGTCATCCCCATGGCTTTTCCGGTACCTTTTCCAATATGGTGTTCCTGACTCTCTTGCTTGCTCTGCACTTTGAGCGTTATGTTATACTAGGCTCCCTGGGCTTTTTTATAATTCATTTTCTTTGGGATTACTGGTAATGAAAAGGGAAGAACAACTTCTCTGAGTAATGGTATTGTTTTCTCCTTACTTCCTTTTCCATGTTCTCTAGATTCTAGCCACTTTTGGAATCTTTCTTCCCAGTCCATCTGCTGATCCCCCTCTCTGGTACTTTCCAGGTCAGTCCAGTCCATGCTAGTGACAAGGTATTGACTCAAGGGCCATATCTATTTACAATTACATTACATTGCCATAGAAATAAAATTCTGGCCCTGGATGGGTCCTACAAGATCAGGTACTCGGCTGGGCGTAGTGGCTCACGCCTGTAATCCCAACACTTTGGGAGGCCGAGGTGGGTAGATCATGAGGTCAGGAGATCGAGACCATCCTGGCTAACACAGTGAAACCCCATCTCTACAAAAAATACAAAAAAATTAGCCGGGCGTGGTGGCAGGCGCTTGTAGTCCCAGCTACTCAGGAGCCTGAGGCAGGAGAATGGCATGAACCTGGGAGGCGGAGCTTACAGTGAGCTGAGATCCTGCCACTGCACTCCAGCCTGGGCGACAGAGCAAGACTCCGTATCAAAAAAAAAAAAAAAAAAAGATCATGTACTCTTGTTGACATGTGATACTCTACCCCTAATGGCTCTTAGTGGGACACTTTATGTTATTTACAAGTACAGTTTTATAATACTGAATGAAAATAGTAAATTTTAAAGGGATGGAGGAAAATTTACCAAGCAAATGGAAAACAGAAAAAAGCAGGATTGTAATCTTAGTTTCTGACAAAACAGACTTTAAACCACCAAAGATCAAAAAAAGACAAAGAAGGGCATTACATAATGGTAAAGGGTTCAGTTCAACAAGGAGAGTTAACTGTCCTAATATATATGCACCCAATACAGGAGCACCCAGATTTATAAAGCAACCTCTTAGAGACCTAGATTCCCACTCAATAATAGCAAGAGACTTTAACACCCCACTGACAATATTAGATCATGGAGACAGAAAATTAACAAAGATATTCAGGACCTGAACTCAGCTCTGGATCAAGTGGACCTGATAGATATCTACAGAACTCTCCACCCCAAAACAACAGAATATACATTATTCTTATTGCCACATGGCACTTATTTTAAGATTGATCACATAATCGGAAGTAAAACACTCCTCAGCAAATGCAAAAGAACTGAAATCATAACAAACAGTCTGTTTGACCACAGTGCAGTCCGATAGAACTCAAGATTAAGAAATTGAATTAAAATTATGCAACCACATGGAAATTAAACAATCTGCTCCTGAATGACTTTTGGGTAAATAATGAAATTAAGGCAGAAATCAGGAAGTTCTTTGAAACTAATGATAACAGAGATACAATGTTCCAGTATCTCTGGGACACAACTAACGCAGTGTTAAGAGGAAATTTATAGCAATAAATGCCCACATCAAAAAGCTAGAAAGATCTCAGGTTGACAACCTATCATCACAACTAAAATAACTACAGAATGAAGAGCAAACAAACCCCAAAGCTAGCAGAAGACAAGAAATAACCAAGATTGGAGCTGAACTGAAGGAGATAGAGGCATGAAAAACCCTTCAAAAAATTAACAAGTCCAGGAGCTGGTTTTTTGAAAAAATTAATAAAATAGATAGACCACCAGCTAGACTAATAGAAGGAGAGAAGATTCAAATAAACACAATCAGAAATGATAAGGGGTAGGCACAGTGGCTCACGCCTGTAATCCCAGCGCTTTGGGAGGCTGAGGTGGGTAGATCACTTGATGTCATAAGTTCAAGACCATCCTGGCCAACATGGTAAAACCCCGTCTCTGCTAAAAATACAAAAATTAGCTGAGTGTGGTGGTGCATGCCTGTAATCCCAGCTACTCAGGAGGCTGAGTCAGGACAATCACTTGAGTCCAGAAGGTGGAGGATGCAGTTAGCCAAGGTCACGCCACTGCACTCCAACCTGGGCAGGCGACAGAGCAAGACTCCATCTCAAAAAAAAAAAAAAAAAAGAAATGATAAGGGGGATATTACCACTGACCCCACAGAAATACAAATAACTATCAGAGAATACTATAAACACCTCTATACACATAAACTAGAAAATCTAGAAAAAAATGGATAAATTCCTGGACACATACACCCTCCCAGGACTGAACCAGGAAAACCTTGACTCCCTGAATAGACTAATACTGAGTTCTGAAATTGAGGCAGTAGTAATTAGCCTGTCAATGGAAGAAAGCCCAGGACCAGATGGATTTATAGCTGAATTCTACCAGAAGTACCAAGAAGAGCTGGTATCATTCCTACTGAAACTTTCAAAAAATTGAAAAAGAGGACCCCTCCCTAACTTATTGTGTGAGTCCAGCATCATCCTGATACCAAAACCTGGCAGAGTTAAATCAAAAAAAGAAAACTTCAGGCCAATATCCTTGATGAACATCAATATAAAAATACTCAAAATAATATTGGCAAACCGAGTTCAGCAGCTCATCAAAAAGCTGATCAAATAGACTTCATCCCTGGGATGCAAGGCTGGTTCAACATATGCAAATCAATAAATGTGATTCATCACATAAACAGAACTAAAGACAAAAAGCACATGATTATCTCAATAGATGCAGAAAAGACCCTCAATAAAATTCAGCATCTCTTCATGTTAAAATCTCTCAGTAAACTAGTTATTGAAGGAACATACCTCAAAATAATGGGAGCTATTTATGACAAACTCACAGCTAATATCATACAGAATGGGCAAAAGCTGGAAGCATTCTTCTTGAAAATCCTCATAAGACAAGGTTGCTTGAAAACCCTTATAAGACAAGGTTGCTCTCTCTCACCACTTCTAGTCAACGTAGTATTGGAAGTTCTGCCCAGGGCAATCAGGCAAGGGAAAGAAATAAAGGTATATAAATAGGAAGAGAGGAAGTCAAACTATTTTTGTTTGCATTGCAGATGACATGATCCTATATCTAGAAAACCTCATTGTCTCAGCCCAAAAGCTTCTTAAGCTGATAAGCAACTTAAGCAAAGTCTCAGGATACAAAATCAGTGTGCAAAAATCTCTAGCATTCCTATACACCAACAACAGGCAAGCCGAGAGCCAAATCACAAATGAACTCTCATTCACAATTGCTACAAGAAGAATAAAATACCTAGGAATACAGCTAACTAGGGAATTGAAGGACCTATTCAAGGAGAACTATAAAGCACTGCTCAAAGAAATCAGAGATGACACCAACAAATGGAAAAACATTTCATGCTCATGGATAAGAAGAATCAATATTGTGAAAATGACCATACTGCCCAAAACAATTTTTAGATTAAATGCTAGTCCCATTAAACTACCATTGACATTCTTCACATAAGTAGAAAAACTGTTTTATAATTCATATGGACCCACAAAAGAGCCTGAATAGCCAAGGCAATCCCAAGCAAAAAGAACAAAGCTGGAGGCATCACGCTACCCAACTTTCAACTACACTGCAGGGGCTAGGCAGTGGCTCATGCCTGTAATCCCAGCACTTTGGGAGGCCAAGGCAGGCGGATCACTTGAGTTCAGGATTTTGAGACTGCCTGGCCAACATGGTGAAAACCTGTCTCTATTAAAAATACAAAAATTAGCTGGGTGGCACATGCCTGTAATCTCAGCTACTCAGGAGGCTGAGGCAGGAGAATTGCTTGAACCAGGGAGGCAGAGATTGCAGTGAGCCGAGATTGTACCACTATACTCCAGCCTGGGCGACAGAGTGAGACTCAGTCTCAAAAAAAAAAAATAAATAAAAATAAATAAATAAATAAATAAAATAAAATAAATAAAAATAAAAATAAACTATGCTACAGTGATTCAGTAACCAAAACAGCGTGATTTCGGTATAAGACACAGACCAATGGACCAGAGTAGGGAACCCAGAAATAAGATTGTATATCTACAACCATCTGATCTTTGACAAACCTGACAAAACAAGCAATGGGGAAAGGATTCCCTGGTAAATAAATGGTGCTGGGAGAACTGGCTAGCCATATGCAGAAAATTGAAATTGGGCCCCTTCCTTACACTGTATACAAAAATCATCTCAGGATGGATTAAAGGCTTAAATATAAAACTCTAAACTATAAAAACCCTAGAAGAAATCCTAGGCAATACCATTCAGGACATAGGTACCGGCAATGATTTCATGAAGATGCCAAAAGCAATTGCAACAAAAGCAAAAATTGACAAAACATCTATCTTACTAAATTAAAGAGCTTCTGCACAGAAAAAAAAAAAAAAACAAAAAAACAAAAAAACCATCAGCAGAGTAAACAGACAACCTATAGAATGGGAGAAATGTTTGCAAACTATCCGTCTGACAAAAGTCCAATATTTAGCATCTATAAGGAATTTAAACAAATTTACAAGAAAGCACAACCCCATTAAAAAGTGGGCAAAGGACGTGAACAGACCTTTCTCAAAAGAAGACATGCCTGTGGTCAACATTTGTGAAAAAACCTCAATATCACTGATCATTAGAGAAATGCAAATCAGAACCACAATGAGATACCATGTCACACGAGTCAGAATGGTTATTATTAAAAAGTCAAAAAACAACAGATGCTGACAAGGCTGTGGAGAAAAAAGGAACACTTTTACACTGTTGGTGGGAGTGTAAATTAGTTCAATCATTGTGGAAGACAGTGTGGCGATTCCTCAAAGACCTAGAGCCAGAAATACCATTTGACCCAGCAATCCCATTACTTGATATATACCCAAAGGAATATAAATCATTCTGTTATAAAGACACATACATGTGTATGTTCATTGGAGCACTATTCACAATAGCAAAAATACGGAATCAACCTAAATGCCCATCAATGATAGTCTGGATAAAGAAAATATGGTACATACACATATTTTCTATGAATACTTTGCAGCGTAAAAAGGAACAAGATCATGTCCTTTGCAGGGACATGGATGGAGCTGGAGGCCATTATCCTTTAGCAAACTAATGCAGGAATAGAAAAGCAAATACCATGTGGTCTCACTTATAAGTGGGAGCTAAATGATGAGGATGCATGGACACAGGGAGGGGAACAACACACACTGGGGCCTGTCAGAGGTTGTGGTGTAGGAGGAGGGAGAGGATCAGGAAGAACAGCTAATGGATGCTGGGCTTAACACCTGGGTGATAGGATGATCTGTGCAGCAGATCACCATGGTCACCATGTGACCAAACATGGCACATGTTTACCTATGTAACAAATCTGCACATAGTGCACATGTACCCTTGAACTTAAAGGTTGGAAATTTTAAAAAAAAAGAAAGAAAATGGTAAATGTGCTTTTAATAAGACTACAAGATCAACTTAGATTACTTTCTATCTGAATGGTACCAGTCCACTGTAGTTGCATTGACTTTGCCTGCTGGCCAGAAGCGCTAATTAACAGTTACATGTTTTTGATATTTAAAAAGGATAGGAAATTAATTATAGATGCAGTTGTTACTAAAAATACTTCAAAATGTGAGATCCTGGGCAAATTAAAAAAAATCTTACTAAAAAACTGCTGTGCTTAAAAGTTTAGAAACAACTGATCTAGTTCATCCCTTCTGTTTTACAGATAAGGAAATTGAGGCTCAGAGAAGTTTCTGGGCTTATCCGGTGTCCCACAGGAAGTTAGTGAGTTCATTAAAGAAAAATACTTGTACCTATAGTAGTAGCAGCCAATTTCTATAATCATATTTTTTAAAGAGCACATCATGGACATTGTTCATCTAATGTCTGCTTCCCTTTCCCTTTCCCGTGTATACCAATTTCCATCTAGATACCTGCTTGTTCTCCAGATTCCTTTTATTTTGGTCAAAGTTGATCCCAGTTGCCAAGCTGGGTCTTGGTTACCTTGTACAAGTTGCTTGGTATACTTGTTGCCTATACCAGTAGAACTTTCTGTAGCAATGGTAAAGTTCTAATCTATACTGTTCAGTACTGTAGCTACTAGCCACATGTGGCTCTTGAGCACTTGAGTAAGGCTGGTGTGACTAATAAACTTAATTTTAAAATCATATTTAATTTTAAATAGCTACATGTGGTTAGTGGTCACTTTATGAGATGTCATAACTTAGGACTGTTGCCTCTTCCTATAAGCCTATGACCTAAGCAGTCCAGTCAGGCTGAATCCTGCTTGGAATTCTGTGGTGTAAGTAGTTTCCTGACGGATATGAACAAGGCAACATTTATTCCTTACTGCTATTAGCAGCTATCTTATGACTTGCTAAGTATTGTACATAGAAGAGTAAAGAACCAGAAGCAAATCTGTGCTCCTGCATTAGATCTAAGGCCATTAGTGAACCTTGGATTGACTAACTCTGAAGCCTTGCATACCTTTAGACTTCCAATTACATGAGCTAATTTGTCACCTTTGATGTATAAGCCAGTTGAAGTTGGATTTTCTGTCATTTCAACCAAGAGCAACGAAGCAGATACAAAGGTACTGATAGGCTTCATGTTTTATATAAGGGTTTTGAGTTTCTGATGGGCATTGTCATGAACAAATTTTGTAATTGAGGGAGAGGGCTTTGTGGTAAAAGGTGATGTGAACGACCTCTAGTTCCACGCTGCTGCTTGCTTGCCAGGTAACTTGGACAAAATCACTTTTCTTCTTAGATCCCAAGGTTTTCATGGAGCTGGAGGCCATTATCCTTTAGCAAACTAAATTTAAGTGAGGATTATGCTATTTTACAACTTTAAGAATAGGGCCCAAGTGGGTTTATTCACACACCAGGCTTTGTGTTACTTGCTGGGGAAAGGTGAATACAAAGTAAAATCTGGATACTAGTCTTTGGGTACACTTAGTCCTTAAGAGGAGAGACTGTAACAGACGTGCTCTGGATCTTGCCTGCTGTAGCTCCTTCAGTGGGAAGTGCCCCTACTAAACTGGTAAATACAGTCTGCTCTTGTCCCCAGGGTCTTGCTTGGACCATGAGTGAACTCCTGTCCCAAGTAAAACCAACACATTGACTGGCCAGTGATCCACTAGATATTTTTCTTCATGGTTTGAGAGCTCTGGAGCTGAGATGTCACATGGAGTCAGGGCTGGAAACAAAGTTGTTCAGGAGCAGAGGCTCTAGTAACTATAGACAGTGGCATGTAGACAAGAGGAACAGATTTGGAGGGAGAAGGAGGGACCATTGAGAGCGGAAGGGGGACAAGGTAAAAGGAGGTGTGGTAGAAAGAGGGAGAGAAAAAAGGAGGACAATGTGTTTCTTGGGCTTTGAAGGGTAAGTAGGGCTTGCCAAGTGAAAGAGGATGAAGAATATTCTTGGTATGAACAGAGTCACAAAGCTGGATGGTAGGTAGAGTAATACCTATAGTGGGATTAGTAGAAGATGCACAATGGGGAGTCTGGAAAGGAGGCTAGAAAAAAAAATAGGCTGTGGTGAGGTTTTGCAGAATTATCTATGGCTGCTGAGAACTCTGGATTGTGAAGAGTCATCCAAGGTTGTTACAAAAAGGAGACTTGTCATTAGTCATTAGAAAGGGGAGAAACTGGGGCATGGCCGGGAACCATTAAGACTAGAGATTCTGGAGAGAAAAATTATGCTTCAAAAGAAAAACTGTAGTACACCTGTTCTTAGCTGTCCTTGAGTTTTTTCTACAGTTTGGACTATATCCTAAATTCTTTGTGGGCTATGAGTCTCCAAATCAAAGCTTTCAAGTCTTTACTTTTAAAACTGGGAATTGCAGTGCTTATTCCAGTGTTTTATAGTACTTATAGTATAGTACCTTATAGTATACTGTTCCCTTATGCGGTGCTAAAACTGTAGAAGACAGTACTAACACCTTTGCCATGCAAGTCTTGGAACCCCAGCCGGGCCTGCATGAATATGCTTAGACAGTTGCAAAGCGGTTTCACTCCTCTTACCTTAGGGTCTACACCTATTCCCATTATGCCCCTGATGGCAGGAAGAAGTTAGAATGGTCTTCACCATTTTTCCATCTTCATTAGCCAACACCTTAAGATTAAGATATTATAAAACCCAAAGGGAGGGATTGAAACCACTATTGCAAAATTGTAACTGAGACAGTGGAAGAGAGCTGACCTAACCAACTCCATCTTGCCTCTAATCTCCAAGCTATCCTTGTTCATTCCTGGGAGTGGGCTGAACTAGCTTTGGGAGGAACTTAGTTTACAGTTTAAAACAAAGGTGATAACAGCCCTTTCTCAAAACAAACCTCCTTCTTGCCTGAAGACTAGATTGCCTTTGTAGGACTAACAAGTTAGGCACAAGATTAAAAATTATGGTTTAGGAGTCATGTAACTGGAGCTACAGGATTCTGACCCTCCCTAAACTGCTCATAAGATCAGTGCTTGAGATATTTTGCAGACACTGCACTTGATGGATCAGCTGGCACCACACAGATTGATAAACTGGCTTATCTGGTCATGTGGCCTCCACCCAGGAACTGACTCGGCAAGAGGACAGCTTCATTTCCCTATGGTTTCATCTCAGACCCAACCAATCAGCACTCTTGACTCACTAGTCCCTTACCCACCAAATTATCCTTAAAATCTCTGATCCCTGAATGCTCAGGGAGACTGATTTGAGTAATAATAAGACTCAGGTCCCTCCCATTCCCATCCCCCTACCCCAAAGACTAGAGATGCTGGAAGACCTAAGAGCAACAGCAGCTGGAATAAAGAGGAAATAATAGATGAACAATACATTTCAGAACTAGAATTGACATGGTTCCATGGCAGATCTGATATGGGACTTAGGCAGAGAATGATTAATTAATGAGAGTAACTTGGTTTCTAGCTTAGCAACTGTGTGGTGCTGATGTTCTTGAGTGAAAAAAAAAAAAAAAAAAAGTCCAACTGTGAGAAGGACTATTAATTCCGGTTGTGATTATGTGTTCATTTGAGTTTCATAGGGGACATTCAGGTTATGACATCCAGTGGGCAATTGGAAATAGAAGTATAGACCCATAGGAGGGGTGGTGAGAGTTATACATCTGAATCTTGTCAAGCTATGGGAAATCAATGAGATTATTGAGTAGGTGGACGATGATTGAATTACCTGAAGTAATCATTGTCCTAGAATACCAGAGCATAAGCTGGAAGATACAGAAAACTCAGGCATAGGGGAGGGTGTTTGAGAAGTAAATCTGATAAAGATTTTGAAAGCCTTGAACAAGACCTAGAAGAAAAGTATCTGGAAGTGTCTTAGTCTGTTTTCTGTTGGTTATAACTGAATACCTGAAACTGGTTAATTTATTATGAAAAGGAATTTATTTCTTACAGTTATGGAGTATAAGAAGTCCAAGGTCAAGGGGCTGCATCTAGTGAGGGCCTTCTTGCCAGTGGGGACTCTCTGCAGAGTCCCTAAGCTGCACGGGGCATCACATGCAGAGGGAGCTGAATGTATTAGCTCAGGTCTCTCTTCCTCTTCTTATAAAGCCACCAGTCCCAATCCCATGATAACCCATTAATCCATTAATGGATTAATCTATTCATGAGGGCAGAGCCCTCCTGATCCAATCACCTCTTAAAGGCTTCACCTCTCAATACTGCCACATTGGCAATTAAGTTTCACCATGTGTTTTGGAAAAGGATAAATATTCAAACCATAGCAGGAAGTAAGAAGAAAGGGATGATTACTTTCAAGGAACAAAGGAATGCGCCTGTTTCCCTTAGCAGGTCTGTTTCCCTTTTCTTTATTAAAAAAAAGAAAAACAAACCTAATTCTGACAATTATTTGGAATCAGTCTGTCAGCCCCTTTTGCATTTAATCTTTATATCGTAAGAATGTATTGAAAGAGAGAAGTTCAATTTGGTATTTACTGAATTAATGTACAGTATACTCAGGAACCTGAGAATCAGCTCCACGTGGGATGTTTTATGTCTTCATTCCCACTTCTCTCTTCCTGAGATTCTGAGGCTGTTGTCTGTGAATGATATGGTTTGGCTTTGTGTTCCCACCCAAATCTCATTTTGAATTGTAATTGCCATGTGTCGAGGGAGGGAGGTGATTGGATCATGGGGGCAGTTACTCCCATTCTGTTCTTGTGATAGCGAGTGAGTTTTCACAAGATCTGATGATTCTATAAGTGGAAGTTCCTCTGTCGCTCTTCTCTCTCCTGCCGCCTTGTGAAGAAGGTGCCTGCTTCCCCTTTGCCTTCCACTATGATTATAAGTTTCCTGAGGCCTCCCCAGCCTACAGAACTCTGAGTCAATTAAACTTCTTTCCTTTATAGATTACCCCATGTCAGGGAAGTTCTTTATAGCAGTGTGAAAATGGACCAATACAAGGCTGGCACAGTGGCTCACGCACAAGATTACAGATCCCAGCACTTTGGGAGACTGAGGTGGGCAGATGGCTTGAGGATAGGAGCTCAAGACCAGCCTGGCCAACATGACAAAACCCTGTCTCTACTAAAAATACAAAAATTAGCCTGGCATGGTGCCGGGCACTTGTAATCCCAGCTACTCAGGAGGCTGAGGCACAGGAATCACTTGAACTCTGGAGGCGGAGGTTGCAGTGAGCTGAGATTGCACCATTGCACTCTAGCCTGGGTAACAGCGTGAGACTTGGTTTCAAAACTAACTAACTAACTAACTAACTAACTAACTAACTAACTAACAACAAACAGATGAATACAGTGAAGTTAAGCTTCAGGTCTTCAGAGCCCAGGAAGGGAAGGCTCCCAGGAAGGGAGGGCTCGAGCCAGTCAAGTAGCTCTTCCCTTTTCATCCCTCTGGTTAGCATATGCCGGGTTTATTTAGTTGAGTAATGAAGCATTTTGGGTAACTTGGTGTTTTACCCATGTCTTTAAGGTTTATGTAGTTTTTCCTTTATTAGAGACCCTTTCATGGTCACCATGTGGAATTGTCCGTGCCTACAAGTTCATCCTACTGTCATTGATTCCTCTTTGGATCACTCTAAATAATTCCCGTTCTCCTTAGAGAATCCTCAACTAGGTTTTTTAAGTCATACAGCAACATGCCAAGGGAAATCTTTGCCTGACTAATAGACTTGAAGTAATGATGGCTATAACCTGTTGAGATTTTTAAAAAGCTATTGAAGAGTCTAGCCGAGCCTATTGGCTAAAAACTGGGTCATGTGGCTCTGAATGGGGAGAGCGAACTGACAGCTCCCCTACTTTGACTATAGAATATCTGCCATTAAGGACAGATCTTATTTAACATTTTACAACTGAAAACTGTCCCTGGTTTTCAGATAATGCTTAAAACAAACAAAAACAAAACAAAACAAAAGAACAATAACAACAAAAACCCCACCCAGCTCAAAACACTAAGAAATGAATATGCCACCCCATTTCTGTAAGTGGAACCAGCCATCCGCACTTCATACCTTTTGTGTAGTCCCTTGAACGAAAGCTCAGCTGCACTGTGAAGTCCCACATCTCTGCTCCTTAGCTAGCTGACCCCCATGTGGCCACTCCCCTTGGCTCTGACAAGGCCTGTTTCAGAGCAACTTTGGTACCTGCTTCTGCACCCATGACTCTGCAGTTCACCCAGGCCTCATTGCACCTTTTCTTCCAGGTATGAACGTGCTCTTTGGGCCCACCCTGGTGCAGTGGGGCCAGGAGCCAAACCTGTCTGACTAGCTCTGTTCACTTCTCCATCAGGGAAGAGGGGTCCAACAAAATGTGGCAGCACTCTTAGTAGGACAAAAAAAGTACTAAACAAGAGCTTTGGCCAGTCATTCTTACCGCTTAGTGCTTCATTTTCCTTATTTGTATGAAACCTTCATAATAAATACTTGTCTTGGTTACTTCACAGGTTGTTAGATAAATCAAATGATTTTGCATAGATCAAGTGAGGTAATGGAAGGGAAAACATCTTAAAAAGAAAAAAGCATAGCATTTCATTATGGGCATTTTCCAAACCATTTTTTGAAGCCTATTACCTCTTGAACTAGCAAGTGTCAAATGAATCTTCCTGCAGAGGTTCTTAGACCACATGGTGTCAGTGATGAGCTTTAATGACTCTCTGGCTCCCCTTGCCCACCAGGGGCCTCTTCCCTGCCTCTCCAACCTTTGCTCTTGCATCTGCCCATTCAGACCTCAGGGCCAGCCTAACCAGGCTCCGTATTGTTCCTGAGCACTCCCTTTTCTCTTCTGCCCTTGTGTGTCTGTGCTTTTTGAATGCCACCTAGTTCCCCATCGCCTGTGAAAAGGCCTCCCATTCTTCAAATGTCAACTGTCATTTTAGATGTGTATTAGATATCTCTCACTGTGTAACAAAGAGCCACAAACTTAGTGGCTTCAAACAACACAGTTATTATCTCACAGTTTCTATAGGTCAGGAATCTGGATAGGGCCCTTCTGGATCCTCTGCTTCAGGGTTCCTCACAAGGCTGTAGTCAAGGTGTCGATTTTCTGAAGGCAGACTGGGGAAAGATCTGCTTCTAGGCTTTTGTGATTATTGGCCGGATTCAGTTCCTTGTGGGCTCTTGGACTGACGACCTCAGCTCCTTGCTGCCTCAGCTGCTTGCTCCATGGGCCTCTCTATGTGGCCACGTGCTTTATCAGATCCAGAGAGTCAGCTGGCAAGATGAAAGTCACAGTCTTATGGAAGCTAATCATGGAAGTGACAGGCCATCATCTCTGCAATATTCTGTTGGTTAGAAGCAAGTCCCAGGTCCTGCCCACACTCAGGTGGGGGTGATCATACAGGGCATGAAGACCAGGAGGGTGGGGGATTACTGGGGACCATAGTAGAGTCTACTTGTCACGGATGGTTCCTCTATCAGCCTTTACTTATTTCTTTCAACCAAGTGTGTGATCTTTTCCTTTTGTGAGTCTTCTTTATAACAACGTATTTTTTCCAGTTTATAATTCGTGGCTGGTGTTTTTATAGTTGACTCAAAATTTTTGTTCTCATGTAACTGTTTTTGCTCATCTTTAATCATCCACTTGCAACCCCACAGCAGTCTTGTATTTAGCAACTGTTATGCAGAAGGAGCTCCTTCCTTCCATCCTTTGAAACTAAAGAGGAACCAAACCAGTCGCTTTCTTGTTTAATTCCTGAGTATTTTGCTCCACAATAGCCATATAGCATCCATTATAAAACCTTCAGATTTGCCAATTTGACATCAAAAGCAGTGACTCATTCATGTCTATATAACCTGGCTGGAGTGGTCCATGTTAGCCTGATATGCACTTAGAGCTGAAGCTTGTTACCTTATAAAAGAGAAGCAATTTTCCATCAAAGATGTGTCAAACATTAGCTGTTTCTGAGTGGTGCATTGTTGTGTTTCCTAGGGGCCTTCATGGATCTCAGAAATGACGCTATCTGTAAAATGAATTTATTCTCCTTTAAACTATCTAGTTTCTTTTCCCTTGTAATATTCACTTGATAGTCCTACAATTTTCAGGTCACACCAAATGATTTGAAAAAGAGGACTGTCTCTTGGGGAAGTCACATTTTAATTATTTCCCTTTTGCCAAACAGTGGGCTGGATATCATTATTTCTGCTTTAAGAGACTTGGAACATAAGAGAGATATGATATGTATTTCATATATGTGGGCTTGCAGACCCAACTTGACTCATCTAGTCTAGCTTCCTATGCTTTGAGGCCAGTCTCTACTTAACTTGCTCAGATGGCTTAACACCTTTTTTGTTTTTTGTAGTTTTAATGGATAGCTGGCTATTCCTTAGAAGACAGGTAAAGAAACACCCATTGGACTTTAGTAAACACCATATTTCTAGTGTTGACATGATCACATCACAGTAAGATGTGAAGCTTGGCCTCTTTAAGAAAAATTCAGATGGAAGTCAACTTAAACTTTGAGGAATCATTCATCTGTTGAGTAAGATGCAGAATTAGTAAGTTAAAGCCAGCTAGAGATGGAAGCACATAAGTGTATGTACCTACATTTTGGGTCTTTGGGGAGCCATGAGACTAAAAGTCAATTAAAACTTCAGTAGAGAAATTTAAAAGTGGTTTCTCCTGGGCAAGAGAAAGATTTGGAGCAGAGAGTGCTCAGGGAAAAGCAGGAGAGTGTTGAAGATGTAATTAATACAGTTAATAGCTGGGAATGGGAATCAGTGCAAAACCTCATTTGAGAAGACCCTGTGAGGGACTCCAGTTTGGGCCTGAAAGCCACAATATCCAAGGCTCAGGTCCAACTCAGGAATCTGAAGCCACTGCATGGCCAGCTTAAAGAGGGGAGTGACCAAATCCTGCCAAAATGTGTACCATCTTTCTCAATCTCTTACCAATCTGTAAATTAGAACAGTGAAGGGAAATTGGGTAGTGAAAGGATGTTTTTCCCCTCTTACTCTTTGGGTATCAGCTTCCTTTTCATTCCTTTATTCATCTTATTGCTCTAATATGTTAAGGCTTTTTCCCCCCAAGTCTCTGCCCAGTTATCTACTCTCAGATGATGTTATCATAGAATTAATATACCCAGCCTCTACCCTAAGATGTAGAACCATATCCCCAACTTGGGCACAGGACCTCATTATGCTTACGTTGCATTTGAAATGTGTTCAAAATAGAGTTGATTGACTCTTGCGGTATCTGTCACTCAGGCATATCTCTTAGGAATTATGTTTTCTTTTCCATTTTCACTCCCATCAATGCTGTTTGGGTTCTGAAGGTAGTGTGGCAGCGTGGAAAGGGGATGAGGTGCTGGCATCCATGAGATTTAGGTTCAAATCCTGCCCCAGCCACTTCCGAGCTGATCACCATGGGCAAGCATGTTATTTGAGATGTGTGAGCCTTTAGAGATACGATCCCTTATCTCTAAAACCAGCATGGTAATCCCTGCCTACCACATGGGACTGTTGGAGAATATTAAATGTGGCATGTATGTAAACCACCTAACACAGCGCCAAGTGCAGGCGACAGGCTCAATGACAAGCTACCAATGGTTAGTTTGAATGCATTGAGCACAGTGCCTGGCATGTTCAAGGCCATTGTTTTGGGATGTCATTCGCTTTCAAGCCTCCCATGGCATTGTGGAACATAGAGCTCTGTACATAGTGGGTCTTCTCTACCTTCCCTAGCACTTTCAGCAGATGCGTTTGGCTTTGATGTTTCAGAGGAAACAAAAACTGACCCTTTGTGATCCCCTGCGGCTTACAGCCACCAGATTTACAAATGGCTTATGTCTAATCTCCTCCCCTCCTACATTTATTTTGATACAATGAAGTCGGTGTTTCTCTGTCCTTCTGCTGGAGTTAACCCTTCCTCTGGGTTCTGGATCACATCCCTTCCTGTCCAGGGACCCCTCCCTTTCCTAATTGTGCCCACTTCAGCCACGCCTTCTTTACTGGTTCCTTCCCATCAGCAATTAACCATGTCCAGGCCTCCCTTATCTTAAAAAAATAAAATATTAAAAGCCATGTCGTGATTTCTGTCCTCCCCCTACAGCTTCCACCCTGTATTATTCCAATCCTCCACAGCCAGACTTCCTGAGCTTCTTCCACACCCTCATTCCCACAGTCTGCCTCCCACTCAGTTTCCCAGGCACAGCATTCTGACTTCACTTTTCCTTCATTCAAATTAGTCTCACTAGGGCCACCTGTGACCTTGTCACTAAGGCCACACTGCTGACTACACTTTCCCTATTGAAATGCTTTCTTTCTTTGTCTTCTCTGATTCCATGTTAGCCTGATTTTTCTCCTACCTCTGACCACACCTGAGTTTCCTTTGCAAACTTTTCTACTTTTGCTTTTCCTAAATGTTGGTATTCTCCACTATTCTGTCCTAGGTTCTCTTCCCCTCTAATTCTGAACAATCTCCCAGGGAAAGAGTCTACTCATTCATTTGCTGTCTGTACACAGGTGACTCCCTCATTTCTATTTCCAACCCAGACCTTTCTTTGAAGTGCCAGATCTAATATCTGACACCTTAAACTAAAAACGGACTGAATTTATATCCTCTCTTGGTTGCACTGAGATACTCTTCCTGTGATGGCTCCTCTTCAATTTATAGTGGTGGCTCACACACCTTAGCGTGCACTGGAATCACCTGGAAGGCTTGTGAAACTACAGAGTGCTGGCCCCACCCCCAGAGGCTCCAAGTCTCTAGGTCATGGATGGTGCCTTTTATTTTGCATTTCGAAGAGCTCACAGGTCATGGCTATGCTGCTGGTAAGGAAGCTCTGTTATAAGGAAATCAGGCGGTCTTTCCCACACCCTACTCTACCTCATGTACCTCCCCACTTCCCCACTAGCATCTAAATATTATAATTTTGCCAGTTTTGACTTCTAAATACCTCTGTAGCCAGGACTTTCCATTCCCTTGGCCACTAGTCTGATTTAGTACTGTAACCTCCTAACTGACTTCCTGCCTCCAGTCTCACTTTTCCTAAATCTGTTCCCTGTTCAGAAACCTGTCTAAGCTTCTCAGTACTTTAATCATGTCAGCCTTTTGCCACCATTCTCCTATAGCTCCCCATTGCCTTTGTGATAATCCAAACTCCGTAATGTTTACCTGGCCTCTGCCTATCTACATAGTACCTTCTCTTGTTCCTCCTTATTCTGCATAGCATACACCAGCCACACAGAAAAATATCAGCAATTTATATATATAACAGTTACTGAGTGCTTACTGTGTTTTAGCCCCTGTGGCACTTTAACAGACGTTAATTTCATTTAATCCTCCCATTAACTCCTTAGGGTAAGTTACATTTTACAGACAAGGAAATGTGACCTATTTTATAATGCTGCCATTGTCCTGTATACCAGTCCTGTCCTGTCAGTTGTGTCCAAAATAACAGGGTTGGATTCACTCATAACTCGCTACAGGCCAGGTATGGTGGCTCATGCCTGTAATCCCAGCACTTTGGAAGGTCGAGGCAGGTGGATCACCTAAGGTCAGGAGTTCAAGACCAGCCTGACCAACATGGTGAAACCCTGTCTTTACTAAAAAATACAAAAATTAACCAGGCGTGGTGGCAGGTGCCTGCAATCCCAGCTACTCGGGAGGCTGAGACAGGAGAATCACTTGAACCTGGGAGGCAGAATTTGCAGTCAGCCAAGATTGCACCCTTGCACTCCCGCCTGGGTGACAGAGTGAGACTCCGTCTCAAAAACAAAAAACAAAAACAAAACTCACTCCAAGAGACAACAACAACAATAAAAACATTAATAGTATTTAACAGTTTTTAAAAAATGTACTTGTGCCAGGGCACTACATGTAAACATAACTCATATAAACTATTTCTGGTGTGCAAAGGAGGAAATTCAGAGACAAAGAGTAATTTGTTCAGAGCCACATAGCTCAAGCTCATAGGATCTAGGTTTGAATTTAGATCTTGTGACTCTGGAGCTCATGCTATCTGTCATGCCTATGGATGGAAGCAGTGAAATTATATAAGGAGAGCTGTTTATCATTAGACAGCTTCTAAAATTTAAAACCCCTCACTGTCTATAACTGAATTACAAAATTTTCCACAACCCTCCCACCCTGGTTGGAACCCCACGCACATGCACCCATCTTTCTTCCAGATCCCATCATACCTTGGTGGGAAGAGCTTGGACTTGGAGTCAAACTGGGTTCTGATGCCCCTCTACTAACCATCTCCTTGGATGAACCCTGGGATAAGTTACTTTACTTCTTTGAATTGCTGGTTGCTTTTCATTAAAACTCAGGATATTAACAAGCAATGGGTTTCTGAAAGAAAAAAAAAAAAACAAACCCTAGGATAATAATACTTTCCTCATGGGGTTGCTGAGACAAATGAATGTGAGTGCCCACTTCTCTCCATCCTTGTACCTTAATGAGATAGTACCTTATCCGACAGTACCCATTGTAATGGCTTCCTTACCATCTCCCTGCTTGTGTTTACACTGTCCGCCTCCCCTGTTCTTACCCCATCACTGCTCCCCATCTATGCTCTACACTGCCACCTGAAAAAGATTTCTAAGATACAAATCCTAGGGACTTTCCGTTAATAGTTATGGTGGGCTGTTATTCAGATATACCCTCCCACTGAAACAACTAAAAATATTTGGATTAAAAAAAAAATCTCAAAGCATTAAAGAACTGATGGGCACTACCAGGTTAAAATTGGAATTGATAAGACATTGTAGATTTGACCACCAGTTGTCAGGGACAGAAATAAGGTCCAGACTCCTTGTAAGAAGCTGGAACCCCAAAGGCCTGCACCATCAGGGTAGACCTGAAACAGCAGCTCTCACATGGAAATGCAGCCCAGTTTCAAGCTGACTGAGTCAATCAAAGAATCTGAAGTCTTGAATTGGTTTAAGGACTGGTAGTGCCTCTGGGTATCTGGCAAAATCAAGTGGAAATTCTTTCAAAAGAAAGGTTTCTTCAACCTAGGTCTCAGATTATTCAGTGACTAGCACATAAATATAACCAGGCATCCAAGGAAATCATACTTCAAAGACAAGAACCATAAGAAACCACAAACAACAGAAGCAGCCCTTCAAAAACATCATCAGGTACTAGAATCATCACAGTCTAAAAAATGTCTGTTTGAAATCAGACTTCAAAGACAAGAACCATAAGAAACCACAAACAACAGAAGTAGCCCTTCAAAAATATCATCAGATACTAGAATCACCACAGTCTAAAAAATATCTATTTCCTCTATTTAAAGAAATAAAAGATAACTTTGAAGGTAACTCTGAATTGTGACATAGCAAATTGGAAAAGAAACCAAAAAAACCTTCTAGAAATAAACATTAAATGAATGAAATTAAAAACTTAGCGAATGAGGAAAAGTATACGTTTGATTAAATATTTTGAAGAGAAAAAGTCAGTGGGTAGATTTAGCAGCAGATTGGATAAAGTGGAAGAGAAAGTTAGCAAACTGGAAGACAGTAAGAAAAAAATTATCCAGACTATTGCATGGAGAGACAAATAGAAAATGCAGAGGAGAGAGCAAGAGACCTAGAGAACAGAGTGAGAAGGTTTAAATAAGTTGAATTAGAGTTCTAGAAGGAGATGAGACAGAAAATGGGCAATGAGACAGAAAATGGGCAAAGGTGAAATTTGAAGACAGTGGCTGAGATTTTCCATAGCAGGTGAGATACCATTAAGCAGACCAGTGATTGCAAGTATAATTTTTTTAAAAAAATCCAAATTTAGATACACCAGGAGGAAATTACTGAAAATCAAAGGCAAAAAGAAAAAAGCAGCTGGAGGAAAAAAAAGATTGTCTTCAAAGGAGCACTGGACTGACCAGGATAACCTTTTCTCATTAAATATAATTTAACCATTTCTCATTAAATATACTTCTGATCATATTATTCTCAGAATTTTCAGTGGTTTTCCATTGCTAAAATATAAAATAGATACTCTTCAGAATGTCATATGAGGCCTTTCATAGTCTGGTCCCTGCACCTCGTTTATACACACAAGGCTTTCCTCCTACTCAGTTTACTCTTGCTTGTGTGCCTTTGCACACACTCTTCTCCCTTTCTAGAATGCTCCCTAGTCTCATCCACCTAGCCATTTCCTACTGAGCCCTTCCATTCTCAACTCAGGGTTTAACTGCTCTGTCAAACTGCGTGGCTCCCATCTCATTGCCCTTAGCACAGTGCTTGCCAGCAGTCACGAACATTATGTGCTTTCAAAATTTGTTTGCATTTTTGCCTCCCTTCCAACATAGGAGCTCCCTGAGGACAGAGCTTGATAGTCCGTCGATATTCAGGATACTCACTGGGTTGACTCCAGCATTTCAGGAAGTCCCATGCCATTTAAATAATATCTTGATACGTTTTCATAGTGCCCCAGTTCTTGCTAATGTGGAGAACAGGTCACCACTGTCAGCACCAGCGTCCTGCATGCTGTCATTGACTGGTTCCCCCTCTTCACTACCCCTCTTTCCTCAGTGAAGCTGGAATAACAATACCTACTTTACCCATAGTATAAGTTGTAAGTTGAAAGAGGTAATATAGGTGAGCATGCTGTGAAAATTCTTTGGCATCATACATTTTCACTAGCTCTATATCAGAGTGAAATTTGCTTAGGCCTAGGGATTTTGTGAAGAAAGGAGCTTATTGGTGCTCCTGAAGACTGTCCCTCCCAAGTCTTTGCCTTAACAGGAGCTAGATGTGGGGTCCTAGAATGATCCTAAGCACTCGGTATGCCCAGCAAGCGTGCAGCATCACAAATGATTATTCACAGTGTATGTTGCCTTGTCCCTGTGAGGACTTGTGTTTTCATTTCTACATTTCACTGGAGAGAGGGGGGCCCGTAAGATAAGTTTTCCGTGTTGGTTTTGAGAGATCCAGAAGGGACATATTTTCATTTACAAATACATGTTGCATTCTTTTCATTGAATTCTCTTTGGAAATTGTAAATTTCTGTGGCCCTTCATTCAGAGATTGAACAAACTTGGATTTGTCAGCTTTGGACTTAAATCACTGCCACTATCTTAATTTGGGTTCTGATTGTGTCTCACCTAGATTCTAACCTTAGCTTTCTAAGATCTCTGCTACCATTGTCTCTTCATTCCAGAGTGCTACCAAATTCATAGCCCTAAAATACATGTGTGATATATAACTCTCAAGAGAAGAATTGCCCTGGCTTTTATAATGCTTTATAGGATAGTGTCCTAGCTTGTCAGTTTCATTGTCTGGGCCTGTATGTTAGAAAGTATATTCTGTAGAAAATAGCATTAAATCCTGAAACATCAATGACTTAAACAAGAAAGAAGTTAATTTCTATCTCACGTAGAAGAAGATCAGAGACAGGCAGGCCAGGGCTTGTAGGATAGCTCCACAGTCTTCAGCTCATTCTGTTGTGCTGCTCTGCAGAGTAGAAAACACCCTTGACCTGTGGCCTCTGGGACCAGGATGAGTGTTCAAGGCCCAGCTATCAAATCCATATTCCAGGCCGCAGGATTGAGAAGAGAGTGAAGGAATACCCTTACTCTGCCCTGTAAGGGTATTCCTGGAAGTCACTAACAACACACTTTCCCCAGGATCTTGTTGCCTAAAATGTAGACATGCAGGGAAGTGGCTGAGGGATGTGGCCTTTTAACTAGGTGGCAGTATGCCCAGCTAAAAATTGGAATTCTTTTTGCTAGGAAAGAAGAGGCTGGATAATTGGGCAGTAACTAGTCCCTCCCACGGGGCCATTCTACCAGCCTTATTTCCCCCCTATTCTAGTCCCTCCCAATGCAGCATTGTGTCCCCCAACCTGTTAGTAGCTACCATAAATCTTTTACTGGGCCTTTACCATGGCAGGCCTGCTAATAGATCTAGGCCTTTCACAAGTTCTGGCCTTTGTCTGGAGTGGCCTTCAACTTCCTTATTTCTCTTTGAAACATCTATATCTATATATCCTGCAAGCCTCAACTCACTTCCTCAGTGAGTTTTCTTCATTAACAGCGATAGAACATTATCCCTTACTTTTGCGTATAGCAGTCTGGTGCACTGGAAGAGTTTCATGGATTTAGTGGCTGCACAGATCTGCATTTGAATATCCTCTCTCCAGCTTGGGCTGGAAAGTTTCTCAGCATATAAATTGTATGTAAAGCAACAGCCCAGGTCTATCTTCTGAGTTCCAGACCTTCATTTTGAATTGCTTACTCAGTTTCTTCACTTAAAAGTCTCATATGTGACCTCTCAAATAGAACCACCTCCGAAACAGAATTATTGATCTTTACCCCTTCTTCTCGTCTTTCCTGTGCCATAAGTGATGCCACTATCAACCAAGTTGCTGGTGTCAGAAAGCTGGAAATAATCCTTGACTTCTTGATAATCCTTAAGCTCTCATATGTAATTATCACCAAGACTATTCAATTCCAAAATATATCCTAATTCCATCTCCAGTGCCTGCATCACAGCTCCATCCTCTCATGTCTTGACTATTGCAGTAGCTTTTAACTGGTCTCCCTACACCCACTGTTAGCCTGCTCTTATCTTGCCCTGGGCAGTGTTGCTCTCTTGCACAGAATCCTTAACCATCTTGCTGTTGTACTTAAATTCTGGCTTTTTGTATTCTGCAAGGCCCACACCTGACTTGGCACCCATCTGCCTCTCATTCTCATCTGTAGCCATGCTCATTCTTGCTGACTGTGCTCCAGCCATGCCTCATGGTCTTTGTTCTGGTCCTTGATTGTGTGAAGAACTTCCTGCCTTTGCCCTTTCCTGTGTGCCATTCCTATCCTGGGTCTCTCATTCTCTTCTTCACTCCTGTATACACTGTCCTCCTGTCTCAATTTAAATTCTTTCCCTGATCTCTAATCTAAATCATATGTCCTTTCCCGCTTCTTTTGGGGATTATTCTTTCACGGTTTTTTTTTTTTTTTTTTTTTTGAGACAGAGTTTCACTGTGTCGCCAGGACTGTAGTGTAGTGGCACGATCCTGACTTACTGCAGCCTCTACTTCCTGGGCTCAAGTGATTGTCCCACCTCAACCTCCCAGGTAGCTGGGACCACAGGTGTACACCGTCACACCTGGCGAATTTTTTTTGTATTTTTTGCAGAGATAGGGTTTTGCCATGTTGCCCAGGCTGGTCTTGAACTCCTGGGTTGAAGTGATCCTCCCACTTCAGCCTCCAAAAGTGCTGGGATTACAGGTGTGAGCCAACATGCCCACCCTATAATTTTATATTTATTGAGTTATTATTTATGTAATATTCCCACATTAGTCTATAGGGCTGGGATCATATTTCTTTTAACACTGGATCTTCAATGCCCAGTGTTCAATAAATACACATGGAATAAATGAATAATAAGTGATCTTATGATTAAACAATGTAGTAGAGTCTCATTAAATTGACGACTTTGCTATTTTTTTATTTTTTGAGACAGGTTATTGCTTTTTTGCCCAGGCTGGCGTGCAGTGGTGCAATCTCGTCTCACTGCAGCCTTGAATTCCCAGGCTAAGGTGATCTTCCCACCTCAGCCTCCTGAGTAGCTGGGATATATAGGCAAGTGCTGCCATGCCCAACTAAATTTTATATTTTTAGTAGAGATAGGGTTTTGCCATATTGCCCAGGCTGGTCTTGAACTCCAAGGCTCTAGTCATCCTTCTGCCTTGGCCTCCCAAAGCATTGGGATTACAGGCATGAGCCACCCTAGACCAGCCGACAACTTTACTATTCAGTGTGGCAAGACATGGTTGTTGGAAATGTATTAAGGTGATTCACCTTTTCATCCTGACATTGTGTTTCTTTATATCCATTGACCATTATCTATGATTCTCACCTGTAAGGCTTTAAAGCTTGGTTTAGTTTATTAGAATGTAACTTTGTCTGAACAAAGCCTCATTTCTGCCAGGATACCCTTCTGAATATAGAACCTGAAAAGGTCGTGTTCAGTCTGATAGAAAATCATGATTGGGCCCACTTCTATAGCTTACCTTCTCTCTTTAGATGTAATTTGGTATAACATTTTGAATAGTCGACTTGCTGTTGTTGGGATGGAATTTGAGGTAACGATCATTTGAAGATGGAGCCATCAGTGATCATCACAGAAAGCTGTTTGCCCAGGATTTAGGCTGCCTTGGAAACACAGTCCTCTCACTGCAATGTCTTGATTGCTAGCATTTGAGACCAAACTAGTGTCAAATATCTAAGTAGAGGATACTTATTCATGGTAATTCCACGCTTTGATGTTTTTCCTCAGTTACCTTGTTCTGCAGAGCATGTTGGTGAGATATGTTATGGAACAAACAGATCAACAACCTGTGTGGTTTTTTTTCTCTCTACAATTATAAAAAATGTTCTAAAAGCATCTGACGATTTTGGAATCCTGAATTATGGGTTTAAAAGAAAAGATGAACCTTGCTGATGTCCTCTTTCACTGATAGACAGGGCAATTTACAATAGGAAAGTTTGTGTTTGCTTTTACTTTTTGGAAAACAATGAGGATTCTGCATTCAGAGGGCACTTCAGTAGGTAGATTTCAGCATAGATGGAAAAGCAAACAGTTGATCATTCTTAAACCCCGGTAGGTCAGATCATGTCAGTGTTTCCAGAGTACGCCCAGAATGGTAAAAGTTGGCTTTAAGTTGAGTTTTTGCTAAAAGGCAGCCAGTCCTGAAAAGGATTGATTTATTTATTTTGGCCTTGGCAACATCTAAATGATGATAAGTGCAAGTTTCTCTTAGCTCTCTGGAGAGGCTCCCATGTAAATTGGTTGTGACCCCTAGAATCCAGAATCCCTAACATAGTTGGATAAGAGTATTTTGTGGGGAAATCTAATTAACAAGTAAAGATTCAAAATTTTAAATGTTTAGAAGTGTGTAATTTGCTACTTTTGTTCATGAGTGTTTTTAATACTTCTGGTAGAGAGCCTAACTGCCTCTTTCCTCGGGAGATGTGGTTTCAGTTTCTTGGGTGAATGTGCATTTTATAAGTTTTTTAAGAAAGGAAATTAAACATTAAAAGACTTTAAGTACTTTACTCTTTACATAATGTCACTAAGAAAAAGCCAGGAAAATCAGGGTTGGGTTTTAAAATTTATTTATTTAATAAATATAATCTATTTTCCACCATTTTGTTTGTTATGGCTGGTACCAAAGTACTTTTAAAAGTTAACATTTATTATGATTTTGTTTTATTTCAGCAGATGTGCATAATAAATTAACCTATCTCTATTCTTCATTTTGGGCTGGGGCAGCATTTAACATCTAGGTTTTTGGCATTCTGACACACAGCTATTTAGTTTAATTCAGCATAGTTTGATGTTCTCCACTTGTATGATATTTATGATAGTATGTGAATAATGTTAAGTAGATAAAATGTGGTCTGCTGAGGCTGAATGCTCAGTATGAGTATAATACAGGTATGTGACAGGTCCACTGGGGGCCTGGGGTTCTTCTGTAAAGTGAGTAGTTTGGGGTAACTGGTATCCAAGCATCCTTCTAGATTGAATTTTAAAATCCCACTAATTGATATGCGTCTAGTTGATGCCTCCTCTTCTCTCTTTCTTTGTCTTTTTAATGTAGGAAGAGAGGATGGTGATGCACCAGTTACAAAAGATGAGACCACCTGCATTTCACAAGACACAAGAGCTTTACCGGAGAAATCCCTGCAAAGATCAGCAAAGGTCATTGCCTACAGATTTTCTTCACATGTCCAAATGGCTCTCACCTGAGCTCCTTGTTGAAGATCTTGTGTGATTCGTCAGGACTGTATTTGTTCATTTAATCAGAAAAGTTAGAGCAGAGAATCATAAAAAGTGAATTAAAAAAAAAACTTTAAACATATAAATATGAATCCATCTGCCTGCCTTTGGATAAGGGGTCAAGGCCTTTTCTTTGAGTGTGGGTGTGTTGATTGGAGTTCTATGTTATCTTTGTTGCTTAAACCACACGTGTAATGCCTTTGGATAGGAGGTCAAGGCCTTTTCTTTGAGTGTGGGTGTGTTGATTGGAGTTCTATGTTATCTTTGTTGCTTAAACCACACTTGTAATGCAGCATTTATCACTTCCAGTTTTGGTGGAGTGAGTGGAGTGAGAATTAGACACTGGAGAAGAAGTATGAATATAGACTCTCTTCAGATTTGTACAGTTTTTGCTCCAGTTTTTTTTTTATTGTTACCATGCCCATACCTAATTTAAAAATAATTTTTAATGTCTTTTTTAGTTTTTCCAAAGTATTCAATTTAGTTATGAAACAATTGTTTTTATATTCCTATTTCACCATTTTGCACAATTCACTTGTATTCTTTAATTATATAAGCTAGTGTCATTTTCAGATGTGGGATGAAACACAGCTGACTTCTTCTTTTGTTTGTTTGAGACGGAGTTTCACTGTTTTTGCCCAGGCTGGAGTGCTTGGCGAGATCTTGGCTCACTGCAACCTCTGCCTCCCTGGTTCAAGCGATTCTTCTGCGTCCCGAGTAGCTGGGATTACAGGCGTGCACCACCAGGCCTGGCTAATTTTTTGTATTTTTAGTAGAAACGCCAGGCTGGTCTCGAACTCCTGACCTCATGATCTGCCCGCCTCGGCCTCCCAAAGTACTGGGATTACAGGTGTGAGCCCACACGCTTGACCAAACACAGCTGACTTCTAACTGTGCAGATAGCTCAAAGTGGTAGAAATGGTGAAGGGCAAAGTATAAAGTGGCATAATGGCATGAGACTTTATGTTTCAGAAGCATCCATCAGTGTGTTTCATCTGGGAATGCAGTGTGCTTACTCTACCCAGCAGGTTGGTTAGTAGAGTATTGCTCTTGCATACTGACATGAGGAATTTCTAAATTATACTCTGTATATTTCAGTACTAACTGTGCTCCAGGCAACATGCTAGGTGTGGGAGATTAGAATGAATGGAAAGCCTGGGGATGGATCTGGCTCACAGACCTATTTTGTTTGACCTTGCAGTATTTAAAAATTTTGACTTCATTGCTTTCAGCAAAAAAAAAAATCGGTGGGCGGGGGTGGGGGTGTTCACATTAAAAATTAGACTTTTGGCTTCTCTTGTCAAAACAAAACATTTGGTAACACTAGGCCAAATTCCTAAATGACTGCAGTCAGAGCTGAGTAGAGGCAGCCCTGGAACCTGTGTTCTGTGATTTGCTACTGTCCTCCAAACATGTTTTTCCTCTCCCTTCTCCCTTATCCCTATCTCCCTTTCTTTTGGATAATGTTTTTAGTGGATTCAACCAAAAATCACAAGGCAAAACAGCACTTGCCTGTGAAACTTATGCTATGGTAGAGTCATTTCCATGACAATCAACATTATATGAATTGCAACTAATGTAGTAATGTCAACCTACTTTATACACTTCCGTGCTGTCAGACATTAAAACAAGAAACAAGAATCTCCAGTTCAGACAAGATGGCATAGACCTATTTTTTCTTGCTCCTCCCACTGAGGATAACTGTAAACCCTGGAAAAAACAAGAGGCAACCAAAGGAGAATTCTAAAAGGGGAAAAGAGGAAGGCAAACTAGTTTCGCCAGTACTAGAGAAACATCATAACAGCAGGGACCTCACAACCCCCCACCAACAACAGCAACAACAGAAGGTGGCCCAAGCCCAGTGTTTCTGAATGCCAACCTGGCAATAGAGGGTGGCCAGCTAGACTCATTCTCACCCAGATCTAACAGAAATCCCTCCAGCAATACCAGGCAATCCACAGCACCTGTAAAGAGCTCTAATGACAATAAGTGGTTAAGAGAAGGGCTTTCCTTCCTCCCTGAACCTGCAGCTTCTCTTTCCCACCAAGAGACATCAGGTATCTGAGTGGCTCCAACAAGAAGGATTCTAGAAGTGGCTCAGCCCAGAAAGCCTCTTTGTTTCTGTGGGGCTGAGACTGTCTTCTGCCCAGAGGCACTGAACATCCAGAGACGCTGGGCATCTACCCAGAAAACACCAGGAAAGGTGATCTGGCCACAGTATGCAGTCCGGTATGGGAAGCCCCCATGTTCTCACAGGCACGAGAACTTCCCTCCTTCACCCAGAGATACCACGCAGCTGGGTGGCATTAGCAAAGGAGATCTGGTCATAATGTGTGTGTGGTCCAGGAAACCTCTTTATCCTTGTGGACCAGAGACTTCCCTCTTCCACTCAGAAACACTGGGCAGCCAGGTAGCACCAGTAAAGGAGATCCTGCCACAACAAGAAACCCAAAATGGGAAGCTTCTTTGTCCTTGCAGGCTGGAGATCCCCATTCCACACTTAGACCAGGTGGCCTGGCTTGGGGAATTTCTTTCCGCCCACAAAGGCAGTACCAGTAGAGACCAGCGGGAGCCCCAGTGATACCATATAAACCAAACATACCAAGATAGCACTGCAAAGGCTGTTTTCCAAGGAAATTGTCATTGAAACTACAGCCCACAAAAGTAGGTCAGGACCTGCATGCTAAACCTCAACAGGGTGTGTGACTGCCTTCTAAAATAAAAGATTTAAATGAGACCCAGAGTGTCTTAACATGATAACCGAAAGGTCCAGGATACAATTGGAAACCACCCGTCATACCAAGAACAGGAAGATCACAACGTGAATAAGAAGACAATCATTTGATGCCAGCACTGAGCTCTTGCAGTTACCCAACAGTGATTTCAAAATAGCCATCATAAAAGTGCTTCAATAAGCAATTAAAAACTTTCTTGAAACCTTTGAGAAAATAGAAAATCTCAGCAAAAATTTAGAAATTATAAAAAGGCCGGGCATGGTGGCTCATGCCTGTAATCCCAGCACTTTAGGAGGACAAGGTGGGCGGATCACCTGAGGTCAGGGGTTCAAGACCAGCCTGGCCAACATGGCAAAACCCTGTTTCTACTAAAAACATACAAAAATTAGCTGGGTGCAGTGGCACGTGCCTGTAATCCCAGCTACTAGGGAGGCTGAGACAGGAGAATCACTTGAACCCAGAAGACGGAGGCTGCAGTGAGCCGAGATTATGCCACTATATTCTAGCCTGGGTAACAGAGCAAGATTCTGTCTCAAAAGAAAAAAAAAAAATTATAAAAAGGACCAAATGGGAATTATAGTCCTGCAAAGTACAATAACAGAAGTAAAAACACTATTGGATAGGCTCAGTAATAGAGACGACACAACAGAGAATCATTGAACTTGAGGACAGATCAGTAGAATTTACCCAATCTGAACAGAGAAAGTATAGACTGAAAAAAATTGAACAGAGCCTCAGGGAGTTGTGGGACAACAAAAAGATTGAACATTGAGAAAACTGGAGCCCTGGGAGAGGATCAAGAGAGTGAAGATGAAAGGAGAGATTGTGCAGAATGGGGACAGGTGAAAATATATCTTCAGAGAATTTAAGGTTCTAGCAAAAGGTGTATAACAATGTATAATGCTATCCATCTGTACAATTGTAATTTCTTTGCTGATCAACTCTATACCTTGCGTTTAAGGTTAGAGAATACTGGTGCCTGAAATGTTCCAGGACTGAGGGTTTTTAGGGTGAGGTGGTAGAAGGATCAGAAGAGAAGGCATTTGACAGCTTGAGTAAGAGGACTTGAGGTGATAGAATATGGTGGCTCAAGGCCGGATGCAGTGACTCATGCCCATAATCCTAGCATTTTCAGAGGCCGAGGCGGGCAGATCTCTTGAGGTCAGGAGTTTGACACCAGCCTGGACAACATAGTGAAACCCTGTCTCTACTAAATAAACAAATTATCCAGGCGTGGTGACTGGTGACACATGTCTGTGGTCCCAGAAACTCAGGAGACTGAGGCAGGATTGCTTGAACCTGGGAGGCAGAGGTTGCAGTGAGCCAAGATCACACCACTGCACTTCAGTCTGGGTGACAGAGCAAGGCTGTCTCCAAAGGAAAAAAAAAAGTGTGCATGTGGTATTGGTATTGTGCGTGCGCGCGCACACACACACGCACACACACACGGTGGCTCTGGGAAGGGAGGAAAGGATTTGAGGCTTAGACGTAGCTAACAGACTTGGAGAACAGGCAAGGGTTAAAGGTGCTAGAAGTCTTTATGTGGTGAAAAAGCCTGTGGAGTGCAGCACTGGAGAACAAGTGAGCTGTGTGATGGATTCGTCAGAGAGCGGGTGTTGGAACTGGACTAGTTCCAGATGATGCTGAGGTGTGGCCATGAGGACGAGTTTTTGAAGTCAAATAGAAGTGAAGGTTGCTGGCATTGAAGAGATAGGGGAATGGTGAGGACAGGATGTTGACTAAGTTACTCACCTAGGTAGACGTGGGAGGGCCAGACTGTAAGCCAGATTTCACAGAGTAACCAGGAGGCCAGGAGATGATAATAACAAGAAGGGGACCACCTGAACCAGAAGAGGGTGCACATACATGCATGAGGCTGGAAGAGTAAAGGTCTGGGCGTGGCGGTGCAGCATGGGAAAACGCGGACACCAATTTCAGGGGCTGTGTGTGGGAAAAGGAGCATCCTCTTCCCAAATGGGCTGGGGAAGACAGTCCTTAGGACAGATAGTTACATGCAAGGGGGAGGGGGGCGTCCCACAGCCTTGTTGAAAGAGGGTACAGCAGTTTGTTTAAAATAGTTGTTTTTCAGGGAAGAAGGAAGAGTTAAGAGGGAAAAAGTAGAGCATGTTTTGGGAGTGAGCTTGCATGAGAAGACGGTTGCCCTAAGGTGCTCTCCTGTGGGGTAGTAGCTGGGAGTGACTGGGGGAGAGGTGTGGTGCACTCAACTGGTTTGGAGGTTTCCTGCAAATGGGCTGAGATTCCATATGGAGTCAGGGACATAGAGAAGAACAGCAGCCAGCTCAACTGCAGGCTGAATCTTTGTTCAGGGGTCTGGTGGGATGTCGGCAAGCAGCTCTGAGGAAGGGATGAACCTGCAGACGGGCTACAGTGGGGAAAGGAAGCACTGCAGGAGGAATGCGTTCAGGGGGTGGGGAGTGGGTGAGGGAGAAGACTCGTTTTCTCAGAGAATACTTCTCTCTCAATGGAAGTCGCATGTGTATATGGTGGAGCGGTGACCTCAGTCTTCATCTAGTCAAATTAGAGCTTGGGTTTAATCTTGGAAAGGAGGAAGATCAAATATTTCTCCTTTCAGCTGTTGAAGGCATAATTAAGAGAAGTAATTTATGTCTAATAACCCTTTTTCTTTTACAAAAAGCACCTACCGTGTTGTTTCTGTGAGATACTGGTATTGCTCATGGGAGAAAAGTATAATGTGGAACAAATACCTGGAGCTATACTTCCCTGCTGGAGTCCCACATGTCTTTATAAGACACAGGTCATGGTAATAAAAGCTCTTTGATGTAATTCATCCATGTATTGCATAATTTTTCTTGGATATATATGCTTACTAGATACTTGTTGCTACTTAAATATAGATTACTTAGTCACAGATCATCACTGAGAGGCACTTATTTTGACCTAGAAAAACTGCTGGTTCCTGCTAGTTGATCAAATTATAACCTGCTGACCTCTCCCAAGTGTAATTCAGTACTGCAGATAAACAACATTGACTATATCTTTGGTGTTTTCAGGTGGTTTACATCTTGGAGAAAAAACATTCTCGAGCAGCAACCGGCTTCCTCAAACTCTTGGCTGATAAGAACAGCGAACTGTTTAGGAAATACGCCCTGTTTTCTCCCTCAGACCACCGAGTGCCTAGAATTTATGTGCCTCTCAAGGACTGTCCCCAGGACTTTGTGGCACGGCCTAAAGATTATGCCAACACACTGTTCATCTGCCGCATTGTGGACTGGAAGGAGGACTGCAATTTTGCCCTGGGGTAGGTGATCTCTGGTAGGAAAAACCACAGGTGACAGGCAGAACTCAGTGTAGGTGGTCTTTAGGTAACCTTTTGTGTATTTTAATTATTATTTCTTTATTGAAGCATAGTTTCTGGTGTATTTTGGTCCTGATTCTTCAGAAGTCACTCTTAGCTGCCACCTCAACTGGTTGCCTGTATGTTCCTTGAATTACCAGGCAGTCACATTTTTGTTTTTGTTTTTTGGTGTAAAACGTGAGCATATTCTGAGCCTCTACTTATTTAATGTCATGTGTCCTATTTGTACTTGTGTACCACAGATAATTCATTGCATCAAACAACCAGTCCTCTCCTTGCAGATGCTAGTGTTAAACCATGCAAAGTCTAGACATATTCAGGAGACCCCAGGTTCCTTTGCTTTAAAATACGAACATGAAGGTGTATTTGAATGGCATTCTTTTTCGGTATTGATTTCGCCTATGGCATTAAAAACTACCCTATTGTAAGAAGGAAAGGGGTACCATGTTTTTGTGGAAGCTGTCAGAAATCAATCTAACTTAAATATACATGACATAGTCCCAGAGCATCATGGATGGCCACTTCATTTTGATCTGAAGAAACTGCTGGACCTAGTTGCTTGACCAAATGCTATGCCTGTTTTCTTCTTAGAACTGGTATTCATGTTGAAAGAAAAGCAGTAAGTTTTAGCTATGTCATTAAGTGTTTATTATAGATGATGTCTGGTTTATGCTTCACAGGAAATGACTATAAAGGTATACAATCTAGAAAAGAGCCTGTTGATTTACTTTTATTCTAGTTTAATGTCTTGCTTGTTGGTCATCTCACTTGTACAGGATGTACCCTCCTGGGAATGTCCTATGATTAGGAGAGTCAGCACTGAATGGATGGCTACAATGTGCTGCTTGTATCAGGTTTATTCCATACTTAGCTTCTTATGCCTAGCAAAATAAGCCAAATCAAATGTGTGTGTTATATATAAGAGTGTTTCATATATAAGAAACACTACTCTGTGCCACTTTTTCAGTTATATGAAGATTGGTGTGATTTAAATGATCTCATAGCTACTTAGGAACAGTTGTACTTTCTTTTTTTCCTCTCAAGTGGTGTGATTGCAATGTCATCATTTTAAAGCCTAACTCATTATCCAAAAGTGATGTCAACCCCTTGAGCCCTAAATAGTCCTTCTTACAAGCTTGCCAATTTCTCACCATCAAATCAAAAGGCCCAGTAACGGTTGTGCCACCTGGTCCTGTTGATTGTGCAGCCACACTCTGTTTGGCAGTAAAAGAGGAAGACTTTCACATCAAACCAGGAAATCCAGCCTTGTTTTTTATCTGCCTTTCTGTCATATCCCATTGTGTGTACTTGATTGGACTGCTTCCTTAGTTTTCAAGTTGTAAGGGTGTAGTCAGGAAATCTTCATAGTATGAGTTTCTCTTATTACTTTCATGGCCTTCTAGGTCTTTTTTAATTTTTATTTTTTTATAGCTGAGCCATTACTTCATCAGGAACCCTTTTCTTGAAGGTAAAATACAACAAAAAGGGAGTCAAGGCTTTGAAGCCTCAAGCACATTTGCTGGATCTAAAGAAATAATATTTAAAAATGATAGTCATTTATTAATTATATAATTTTCAAAATAAAAAATGAAGATAATCATATCTAGATGGAAACATCAAGTTTTTTCTCTACCTTCTTAATATAAGGATATAAAAATTATCATTTATGAAAATATGCCTTTTAAAATCTTTGTGAAAAAGAGAAAATTTATTTTAAGAACTAAAATATGGTAGGTTTTCCTGATGAATTTCTCAGATGACGTCTGTTGTACGAGGGGTGAGGGCTGCAGCTGTTGAGTATGTTGGTGGTCGCCTTGCCATTTAGTTCTGGTTATCCGTTACTGATCTTTAAGATCTGAGGTCACTGTTTCTTAATCAGAACATGCTGTGCTATGACTGCCTAGGTTTCCTCCTTTATCTTTGCCAGGCTTTGACCAGGAGTGTGATGGTAATACCTGCTGTGGGTACGAAAGTGTGTGGTTAGCTTCCACAAAAACTATCCCTAAAAGTCAAGTTTAGCTAAGGTGGCTTCCTTCTGAATTTCTTCCCTACTCCTATACCTCTATCCTTGAAAGTATTGGACTTCCTTTCCTATGTAATTGCTTCTAATTATTCAAGTTCAAAGTCATTTACCTCTTCTGTAGTTATGTTTAGTTCACCAGACAGGTTTTGATTCAACTATGTGTAAAGTACTGTGCTATATTATCTGAGAAATACAATGGTAAACAAGCTGTGGATTCGTTATTTAAGGAACTTATAGTCTAATGCAAAAGGATTTTTGCATATACATGTATCATAGGGATAATTTGATTCTAAGGAGTGGAATCCCACTTGAGCTAATTTAAATAAAAGTAGAGATTAATATAAGAAGCTGGTGAGCAGGAAATTGAGGAAGTCTCATGAGAAAATCAGAACTAATAAGGCAACAAAGGAACCACAGTTTCTCTTTCACCCCTGTGACTAGCCCAGCCACCACACAGTATCTTTTCTTTACCCCTTTTTGCATATGAGCTGTGTTATTCTGCTTCTCTCTGCACAGTAGTCTTCTACCTGCACAGCAGCACACATGGCCCCAAAATGGTACTGCCAGTCCTGTGGCAGTTACATACTAAAGTCTAGATCACAATACAGAATTTCTGTGGTGGAAAATCTTACTGGTCTAGCTTGAGGCAGGTATTTTCCCTCATCAGTAGTTTCAAGCAGAGGTGGGGGTCCAGAGTCCCATCCATGATTCACACCCAATTAGCAGCGCTGTGGGACTCTCTGGGAATGAGCGTGGATAAAACAGATGGCTTGAATGGCTTATCTCTTTGAGTTCTACCTATAGTACAAAACAGAAGTTGTAAGTTCTTCCATAGGAATAAAATAATTTGGGGGAATTTAGAGGAGGTCAGTGAAGGGGGAAATCCAGGATCATTTCTTACAGGACAGAGGCCTCTTTGCTGAAAGATCACTCTGAGAGTAAAGAATAGATGAGGAGGGACATGCCTAGCAGCAGGAGGTCATAATACACTATTGCAGTAAGACAGATGAGATGGGAGAACCTGAAATAAAGAGTTGCAATGGAGGAAACAAAAGAAATGAAAATATTCAGGGGAGATTAAGAAGGTAAATTTTCCCAGATGTGATGACTAATTAGAAATGGGGCATGAGGGAGAAGGATGGAATCTTGGATGAACTTTCAGGGCTCTGACTAGGGGGAGTGGGTGGATGCTGATGGCACTTAACCACAATTCACTGGGAGCCATCTCAGTTCCTTCCACGGTCTTCACTATCAGAAATCCAACTTGCCATTTCCCAAGCTGACTGTGTATGTTCATAGTTCCAAACTTTTGCACGTTACACTTCCTTTCCTAACAGTGGCTTTCTCCTTTCTCTAGTGTTTGCTTGGTGAAATACTCAACTTTTAAACTCAACTCAGTTGTCCACTCAAAAAATGTTCCTTGACTCACAGGCCTCCGTTTTGGTGCTCCCATAGCTTCTATTAGTACTATTATTAGAGCTCTCATCTGTTTGGATTGCAATTGCTTATTTGTTTTACTTGGCCATGAGCTCCTTCAGGACAAGGACACTTAGTGAACATTTGCTGACTGGTCAGATGAGTAGATGGAAATGAATTGATGACCCCAATGTCTTGAGCCAGGTTGACTAGGAAGATGTTGCACCATGACTCAAGCTAGAAAACACACAAGGAGTAATTTGGAACAGAAAATGATGAGAACTAAGGTTCTATGACTTCAAAGTCCATGCTTGACAATAGCATACAACAAGTATAAAAACTCAGATGGAGAATGCCAAATTGAGAAGGCACAGATATTTAACAAAAAAATTGAATAGAATGCACACATTAATGGAATATATTATGTTAGTAGCTTTGGAAGGATCCTTAGGGAGGACATGGAACTCGGCCTCCTCTTTGCTGTAAGCATTGCTTCTCTGACACCCTAGTGCTGCCTTGGGGCCACCATTTAGGGGCAGCTCAAAGAGTATTACAACATTGGAGACTTCTAGTTGTTATTATTTTCTATCTTGTTCTTAGAATTGTCATGAGAGATCTCATTTGAACCTTGTTCACCTCTGTATACATCACATCTACCACATTTTTATGAATCTTAGTTCTGTAATGCTATCAAAACCCAAGTGAGCCCTTGCTAGCTTTTAGGGGTCACTGTTTTTTGTTATACATCACAACATATTTAGTACCTTTAATATTTAGTACTAGACTCTGGTCCAGGATAATTAAAAAGCCACATTGGCTTCCTCGCTGGAATGATCTGCAATTATATAATCAGATTTACAGTTTTAAGAGCTTCCCAACCCTCTTAAATCATCTTTCCCTTTAGAAACTCTTACAGTGGAATTCATGCCTATATTTTCTCAGACCTCTGGGAAATCTGGTATCCTAAAGTCTGGAGTTTACAGTTCCAGCTTCTCTTTCCAGGATGTCATGAGCATAGAGATATCATTGTCACTTTCTCCCAGATTTGTCGTGGTTTCTTCTTGAATATTTAAGGGTAAATCTTGAATAAAATGGGAAAATTTTACAGCAGCTACTGTGAGGAACTTAATAGTGTTTCTTGGCAACACTGAAGGCTAACTGAAGATATATGGCATGAACCAACCTAGAGCAAATTGACATATTTATATTATCAAGCAAAGTCTGGTGGCTTTGAGGGTGGAGGAGGAGGAGGAAAAATGAATAGGTCAGTATAGACTGAGAAGTTCTTGGTTGAACATGGAATTGCCTAGGCTTAATGGGAGGCTGTGGAAATGAGAAACAGAATGGGTTACAGTGCTGCTGGCTTTAATGAGTGTGAAGGACAGCAGGTTCCACTGGAGCGGATGATGGAGTGAGGTGAAAACAGAGGAAGGGAAATTCTGACCTTGGAGGACTGTGGTAGAGATGGGAAGTAGCGGGTGGGGGTCTGTTCTGGTATCGCCTTTGTCTCCTAGCTTTGCACCTTATGGTTGTTGTTAGTCAGTCAGCAATATTTATTGACTGATGGAAGCAAATACTTTGACATTCCATTCCGTTTTGGTAGATATTCAGTTTCTTATAGGGTGGACAGGAATTGAAGAGGTGGTCATTAAATTACATTAAATACATTGAATTGTAATTAGTAGGAAAATCAAACCATGACTAGATTGATAGAAAAAACAAACAGAAGAAATTAGTTTGTTTCATTGAAACATAGGCTCCAAGATTAGCAAACTGAAAAATAACCGTATCCAATCTTTCCCTTTGCAAAAGGAATATTTCATCTTTTTGAGAGCATATTCTTTAAAGACAGCTCTGAGGGAGAAACCAAGTTATGTAATGCTATGGACTCGCATTACCAAATCTATAAGTTTGTACGTTCTTTTCAAGGGGTACTGACCTGGCCGGCTAGAAGGCAAAAAGCAAATCAGGCTGAGGAGGGGGCTCTTTTTTTTGTGACTGTTGGGCTCCACCTGGTGGCCTATAAGTATCAGCTTTGGAAAAAACTGTGTCTTCAACACTGAGAAAATCCTGGTCGAGGCAGATCAAAAGTTAAAGGAATGGAGGAGAATGATCCAGATCCAGGCTTAGGTTACCAAATCGTTCCTTTCCTTGATGAGCACTGTATGCAGTTTTGGCAGTTCTTCCAAAGTTGCCATCTTCAACTGCAATTTCTAGTGCACCTTCTTGAAAATATTACAATGTAGAGGACCTTAGATAACCATCAGCCTCCTCTTATACTCATTAAATCCTTTCAGCTTCCTCTTTGCTCTCTTCATATCAATACCAATTCATTCTTAAATTTCAAGACCTTTTCTTAAATAATTCAGTATTGTTGACTCTTACTTCTTTTCTCCATGCTTTTATCTATTTTCTCTGACAAAAACACCTTTCCTGAGGTCCCATTCCTTAAGTGCTACTTTCTGCTATGTCGTAGTACTGAGCCATAAGAAGCAAAAATAACTTTTTCTCTCTCCTGATTATAGAAAGTAATAGATAAAATATACAGCCAAAGACAAGTGTATTTGCCACACTTCGTTTTTACTTTGTATTGTTAGAAGTTTGGGCCCTCGGTGTAGTTGATGTTTGATTGTTCCCCACTGGTACATTCTCAGGCCTATGATGCCATTATATCTGTTTGCATGGAGTTTCCAACATTGGACCAACATGTATGAGAGCATGTATTTAAGAGTTGTAATACGATAGTGGTAATCACTGCAAGAGTGCATGACTGTCTTCTATACACTGTCTAGTTGTAAGACTAGGAGTTTATAAGAATATTTAGTAGAGAAAAGATGATGAATGGCTGAGAACACTAATCTTGACTATTAAGTGTTCCTGATTTCTTTAAGGCAAAGGGGCCAATTTGAAGGACTTTCTTGTTATATTTTTTTCTGTCTGTAGCTGGTCCCTTCCCTCAATAAGTTTTTAATGGACACATCACCCAGGATAGTAGATCTGATGCTTATTTATAAAGAATGTTTATATGTCTCCCAAGGCCCCCACCTATCATATGTAGGAAGTTGAGAATATTGTTTCAGTGCCATTCAGATTAATTTTACGGTAGGACTCAGTTGTAACGTCATTCATTGTGAATGGGAGGAGTATTCATGGAGGAGCTCTAGTGCTGAAAAATTGAAGTGGTGATCATTATAAATAACTAGGGAGGAAAGCTTTCTCTCTTACAACTATTATTGAAACATCAAATTAAACATTTTTAAATTTTATTTTTTCCAAATACATATATATTAAATATTTACTGTTAAATTTATTCAAATGTGTACTATAGAAAATGAAAATTTCCCAGAGTTTCATCCCTGGAAATGATCACTATTGAGGTTTTGGTATACATTTGACTAAAATATTGTTTTTAAAATATTTATCAACTTTAATTATAAAGCATATTTCACCGGAAAAAGAATATATGTAACACTTACATAATTTTTGAAACCTAATACTAAAACCAACCCGTGAATTCATGAACCAGATTAAGAAATATAACATCACCAATGCTGTTCAAGTCCCCTGTCTGTTCTCCTGTATCCTAAATGATAATTTTTTCCCCAGAGGTAACCACTATCTCAAATATACTAATGAAAATGTACTTGAAAAAATAATTTACCCATATTTATAACCCTAAATAATGTTATTTTGTTTTGCTTGTTTTTGAACCTTATACAAAATACCATGTTTTATATATTCTATCACTTGCCTTTTTTCATTTAACATGTTTCTAAAATATACTCATATATTTAACTCATTTTAATCCATAATATTTCCATTTCCTGAAATATACCATAATTTAGCAATGTACATTTGGGTTGAACAGAGAATTGTGCTCCTGCAAACATTCCAGTGCTCATTAACTGAAGTTTTTCTAGATTCTACTTAAGAATGAAATTACTGGATGATACATAGGTACATGTTTAACTTTACAACTTTCTAGCCAAGCCATTCCCAAAGTGATTGTACCCCTTTTTAGTCGTACCAGCAGTGTGTACGCGGTTCCATTGCTCCACGTTCTTATTAACACTTGTTAGACTCATTTTTTTGCCAGCCAGGTGGGTAAAAATAGTGATAATCATTATGATTTTCATTATTTTTTCCCTAATTACTGATGAAGTTGAACATATTTTTACATACTCATGGTCATGTTTCCTTTTCTAGACAGTGTCTTCATGTTTTTACCCATTTTTTAACAGTTAATTTTTTATTTAGATAATTTTGATTACAGAAATTGCAAAAATGGAGCAGAGAGTTCCTGTGTATGTTTTATCTATCTTCTCATTATGTTAACATCTTACATGACCATGGAATACTTACCAAAAGTAAGCAATTAATCTTGATATGATACCATTAAAATATAGGTCTTACTCAGATTTTATCATTATTTCCACTAACATTCTTTTTCGGTTCTAGAATCTGGGTCCAGAATCACGTATTACAGTTAGCTGTGTCTCTGTAGTCTCTTCAATTTGTGACATTTCTTACTCTTTACTTGTCCTTCATGAACTTGAAACTTTTGAAGAGTACTGGCCAGTGATTTTGTAGAATGTTTCTCAGTTTGTGTTTGTCTAATGTTCTCTCGTGATTAGATCGAGATTAGGCATTATTGGGAAAGATACCGCAGAGGTGATACACATCTTATCAGGGACACATAATGTCAGTAAATGATACTGGTGATGTTCACCTAGATCACCCGGTTAAGGAGGCATCTGCCATGATTCCTAACTTACTACTTTTTTCCCTTGTAATTATTATACAATATTTTTAGAAAGATTTTTGAGTCTGTGTAGTATTCTGTTTCTGCTTAATTTCACCCATTCATTTTAGCATACGTTGGTGCTTTTACGCATTTTTAATTGGGCTGTTTGTCATTTGATTTTTTTGGAGTTAAAAATATATATTCCAGAAAGTAATCTTTTTAGCAGTCACTGATACGGAAATTATCTTCTCTCCAGTTTATGAGTTGTCTTTTCATGTTATTAATGGTGTCCTCTGAAGAACAGATGTTTGAAGTTGTCTTTTCTTTTTGCTGCTGGCATGTAGAATTACAGTTAAATTTTGTACATTATCCAATCCAGCCATCTTGCTGTATCCCCTTATTAATTTCAGTACTTGGGATGTAATTTACTTTGGCTCTTCTATGTAGATAATCGTATCATTGGTAAGTAATGAGAGATTTATTTCTTCCATTCTAATCCGTATGACTTTTATTTATTTTTCTTATCTTGAATTGGCAACTCACAATTGGAGAGGAGGTATTTTCTACACAGTAACTGATAAAAGTTCAGTTTTGAATAAAAGCAGTAGTAGCAGGCATTTTTTTTATTCCTGATTTTTTGATGTGTTAGTAAGTTTGCTAATGTGGCAGCTAATTATGGTAGGACTGGATAATTTACTGAAGTATTTATCTTTGGGTTTTATTTGTTTTTGCCATCCTCAGTTTTCTTAGCTTTGGCATTTCAAGGAAGAATAGTATGCCTCTCTAATAGGTTCAAAGCATTAGTTTGTTTATTTACATATTCAGTCACCAACATGTGTTGGACACCAAAGGCATATAAGTCTCAGTGATATACAGAAATAAAGAAATGTTTATTCTTTTTATGGATGATCCCCCCCATCTATTGATAAGGAAGAGACATACCTAAAGCACCATGACACAGCTAGAAAGTGGCACATGCAAGAAAGAGGATATAACCAAAGGATAGGGACAGTACTGACGAGATAGATCCACTCTAGGAGACAGGGATGGCTTCCTGGCCTTGCTGCCATATTCCATGAAGATGAAATGATCTGGGTGTATGCTTTGTGGGCCTAGTTCAACATGGAAATTATAAAGGGAGCACCTTTAGGATAGAATTATGTTGCTTAAGGAAGGGCCATTTATAGTATTCTTATGCTCTAGAACCCAGCAGTTCCATGTCAGGGTATAGTGAATACCTCTACAAGATATGTGATGCTAACAGTACTAAGATTTTATTTTTGGTAGTAAGAGCTTTACATTTTCTGTTGCAGAGTGAATGGAGGGAGAGGGAAGTTTGCTTCTCATGGATGATCTTTTAAAATATTTTGTAGTAGGATGCTTTTAGCAGCAAATTATAAAAATGCCTGACCCAGAGTGACTTAATAAGAGAAAATATTATCTCACATAAGTGGGAGTTCAAAGGTTGTGCAACTGCAGACCCACTAAAGTCAGTGACTGGATGATGTTACCAGATTGCCTTTTGCTGTCCTCAGCAATCCAGTAGTGGTTTCTCTATGGTTGTGAAGATGGCTGCCAGTACGATTAGGCTACCTGCTTTCTTGATGACATATGACACAAAAAGGGAGACCCTGTCTGCCACCAATGCTGTTGACTACAGTCACCAGCGGAGGCCATACACTGAATTTATTAGAATACTTAGTATCTGTCTGTGGAGTTGAAGGTGAGCTGTATTTCTTGTATGAAAAAGACTAGATTTCTGTGAGGAAGGAGACAGAAGTGAATGCTAGGTAGCAGACCAATAGTGGGCACTATAGTTTTTGTTATAATTATTTTTTCTATAATTTTTAAACTAAAGAACCTCCAACTTTGTGATATTAAAAGAAGCTTAGAAAATAGATTAAAAAATCACTCAGAATTCTCTCTTAAATAATTAACACCATTTGTCCCTTTCAGCATTTTCATAAATGTTTTTACATAGTTAAATTATACTCTACATATATCTTCAAAATTCTTTTTCTGAAATACATAAAAAATTGAAAAATATGACATGGTTTAGTTTATCATTTATCTGTTGCTCAACATCTAAACTACTTTTACTCCTTTTCTGCTCCACGGTTTTTACAATAAACTTAATTTTAATTAATTAATTAATTAATTAATTAATTAATTAATAGGAATAGGGTCTTGCTGTGTTGCCCAAACAGATCTCGAACTCCTGGGCTCAAGCGATCTTCCCACCTCAGCCTCCCAAAGTTCTGGGATTACAGGCGTGAGCTGCCGTGTCTGGCCATAAAAAGAAACTTTATTTTTCAGAACAGATTTAGATTTACAGAAAATTGTCAAGATAGTACAGTTCTCATGTGCCCCTTCTCTCCCACCTCCAAAACTAGTTTTTTCTCTTAACCAATATTGATACATTATTAATGGAAGTCCATACTTTCTTCAAACTTTGTTGTTTTTAAAAATCTAATGTCCTTTATCTGTTCCAGGATCTCATATTACATTTAGTTGTCTTGTCTCTTTAGATTCCTCTTGGCTATGAGATCTTCTAAGTTATTTTTGAAGGACATATCTTAATGCAGAATAGGATGAAATGTGGTTTTTAAGAGAATCACCAGATATTTTGACATAGCATTGAATCATAGTTGTCCTAAAGCAGCTGTTAGCTTTTCAGACAGTAAGTAGAAGACAGAAACTACTTAGAAAGTTGTAACATTTGAACTACATTACATAAAAGGGAAAGTTACTTTCATGATTCATTTTAAATAGAATTTACAATGAAATTAAATTTAAAATATAAAAATAAACCCTTCTGCAAGACAAATACACAATGTAAAAGTCAGTTCCCTAGTAGAATTTGACTTTATTTACATACCAAAGAATTCTGGTTTTCAAGGTGACAGAAGAGTTCATGAGTAAGCAGACAGGATAGGATTCTTTTCTTTCCTTCCCCTTCCCCTTCCCCTTCCCCTTCCCCTTCCTCTTCCTCTCCCCTCTCTTCTTTTCTTTTGACAGAGTCTCACTCTGTCGCCAGGCTGGAGTGCAGTGGTTTGATCTCGGCTCACCGCAACCTCTGCTTCCTGGGTTCAAGTGATTCTCTTGCCTCAGCCTCCCAAGTAGCTGGGATTACAGGCACGCATCACCACACCCAGCAATTTTTGTATTTTTAGTAGAGACGGGGTTTCACCGTGTTGGCCAGGATAGTCTCGATCTCTTGACTTCGTGATCCGCCCACTTGGCCTCCCAAAGTGCTGGGATTATAGGCATGAGCCACTGTTTCCGGCCAAGATAGGATTCTTTCTAGGGCATCTAAGGCCCCTAAAGCATGAGCTCTTTCAGCATGCTGATCTGTTAGATTTTTATCTGCCATAAGCTGTCCAGTCTATGCTGCTGTAAAATAGATCTCCAATGAAAATCCATAATAAATTTATTTAAATAAGGAACTTGAGAAATGTTCTCTGGAACTTGTAAAATAAATGTTAATTACTACTAATAGGAACTGGGAGTCATTAATCACATTTGGAAACCACAACTAAAATATAATTTTGTCTTTATGAGCCATGTTGTAATTTGAGTAAACAAATTGAGACTCTTCGGACTCAGAGTATAACCTGGTAAAAAATTTTGTCAGAACACAAAGCTCCAAAAAAGACAAAAAAATTTTTTTTTCTCCTTAATTTTCTAAAGGTCCAGTAACTGGTATGACAGGACCGTTTTAACAACTAATATCAGGTCCATCACTTCACTTTCTTCCTTTTATCCTCCCTCCTCCTCACCCTCCCACCACTCCATTCGTGGATCTAGTGCTCAGTGCCAGTCTTTGTGGAGGAATTTCTCCATCTCTTGGTACACCTCAGTTCATCACCTTGCAGTTTTTCAGAAAGGGCTTATGAGAACTATATTCCCTGAGTTCTTGTATTTAGAAATCTTTATCTTTGAAATCTAGTAACTCCACTAGAATATATTTCATTGATGATTTTCTGTAATTTTCTTTCCTAGGACTTACCCTTTCTGTAAACCTAAACCTAAATTTTCTTTATTTCTGAAAGGTTTTCTTAATGACCTAGGAAAATGTTTTCTTTTCCTCATCTCTAGCTCCTTCCTTCAGTTATGCTGAAGCTCCTTCCTTCAGTTATGCTGAAGGAAGGAGCTAGAGTTGAAGAACAGAAAATCTTTTCTGGCTGGGTGTGGTGGCTCACGCCTGTAATCCCAGCACTTTGGGAGGCCGAGGCCGGCGGATCACGAGGTCAGGAGATCAAGACCATCTTGTCTAACATGGTGAAACCCCATCTCTATTAAAAATACAAAAAATTAGCTGGGCGTTGTGGCAGGCGCCTGTAGTCCTAGCTACTCAGGAGGCTGGAGCAGGAGAATGGTGTGAACCTGGGAGACGGAGCTTGCAATGAGCCGAGATCGCGCCACTGCACTCCAGCCTGAGCGACAGTGTGAGACTGTCTCAAAAAAAAAAAAAGAAAATGTTTTCTGTTCCAAAGAATCTTAGAAAATGTTTTCTATTCCTCCTCTGTAGCTCTGTATTTCAAGGATGCCTGGAACTCCTTGGTCTGCCTTTCACATCTGTCTGTTTTCTTTGTTATCTTTTTAAACTCTACTTGCCCAGTTTCATTTTCCTCAGTTTTCTCAAGATTTTACTCTGTGATCCTTGTTGCTTTCAAATAGTGTCAGTTCTTCATTAGGTACTTCCAGTGTGACTTTCATTTTCTGTGATGATTTTATTGTTCTTTTCTACTTATTTCCTGAGATCTAGAAACCTAGTTTTTGTTTCCTTTCATGACTTATTTATTCCTTATGCACTTGCATCTTTGCTTCAAGCTCTCGTTTTATAAAGCTTATATTTTTGGGAGTTCTTGAGAATATTTTTGGGAGTTCTTAAGAATATCTTTGGTCATTTCTGTGGTTATATGCTTATAGAGATTGTTTTGTCCTTCTGCCATTTCTTTTTCTTGCTCCCTTTTTTCTTTTTTAAATGTGGTTTTTTTTTTTTTTTTTAATAGAATGTTTGAATGGTTCCTTCTACCTCCCCTCCCTGAAATCTTTAAATAATGCGTTCTTCCTGGACTTTAGTATTATGTTTCAGAAACTGGACATTATAAAATGCTTTTTGTCTAAGTTTTTAGCCCCTTTTCTATTTTAGGCGTAAGATAATCGTTTTGGGCCATACTGTGTCCTGGAGGATAGCATTCCAACTTCACCCACTCTTAATTTCAACACAAGAATAGTATGGTCACTGTGTTCTAGGTCTGCCTTGCAAACACTGAGACTCCCACCACACAGAAGAATTTGTTTCTTTTTTTATTAGTGTAGTTCTCTAATAAACTGTATGTGATATATCTCATTGTTTATACTTCTCCCAGAAGCCATGTATGCTATCTAATTAATGGATGGTTAGTTATTTTATGTAACTTTTAATACTATTAGGTAGAATCAGAAGAAATTGTGTTTTATATGTTAATAAATAGTCAAATACTGGCAATTTCATATGCCTCAAAATAATGTATGATTAACTTCTTTATATTATTATTGCCATTCTTGAATTATTAATTCTGAGTAACCTCTCAGTTGGCTTGAGTTAAACATAAATTTTTTTTAGAAGGAAAGTACATAGCATATTTTATGCCTTTTAATATCAGTCAGGGTTCTTGTAGTCTCAGATTCCAGTTCAGAGGAATCATAATTGTGTCCCCAGAGGTACTAAAACCTTTCAACTACAGAGATGAGCATTATGAAGGCAGAACTAAATATTTTGTGTGTGGGTCTTAAGTGTGATGTTGAAAGGCCTGACTCCTCCCTTGCATTCTTTCTTCTCAAACCGTGTACACTGCCTGTAGGATGCTAAGTCAGAGCACCAATGCATCCTGGAGGATGGTACTCCCCCTCACAACTGATGCCTCCTGGTTAGTCCAACAGCTTAGTAGTCAGATCATTACATTATTCCAGTCAGTGAAATGTGTGCGCTTTGCTTCTTCCAAAAGGTGAAATCCTGAATTACAAGCAATGTTGAGTGAGATAATAGCTTAAAAGATATTTCATAAATCTGAGGATTGTGGTGTTTACATAGCAATATAGGTAGAAGAAATGCAGATAGCAAACCTACAGTAAGCGTCTCTTTTAGTGGAGGAATTACTGCCTTTCCCATCCTGGAAGAGCTCAGTGGATGCGATCTGATGTGAAGTAGTTGGGGGTCCTCCTGGCATGGTTCCGTGTCAGGTGCTCAGAGTTGGTTGCTGCTGCTGGCAAGCTAGCGTCCTGCAAGGATGGTATCCAGGTCAGCATTAGTGAGAAGTGAATGTTGTGGAGTGCATTTCCTGCTGCCTTGTGCTTTGTTCCTATGTCCCTTGAACAAGCACTGCAGTGATGGGGACATGCATGGGCAGGCCATCTTGCCTCTACAGTGGAAGCCTTTCACTGTGTGCTCTCATGGAGCACAAATAGTTATAACCTGTCTGGACTCATTTCAGTGGGCCCATTTCATCCACATGTCTTTTCCCTAGATGTCCTTGTCACCAGTACTCCAATCTTTCTTCTTTCAGGTTTCTATCCATCTGGCTAAACTTGTAGTCACTGCCTGTCAGCCTATCAGGTTGTCCTTCCTCAGCTAAAGTGGACCACGGACATATGGCTTGAAGTTCTGCCCATTGGGAGAAAGTTTCTGCTATACTGTCTTTTCAGAGACCATCCCTTACAATGGATTTAATGCTATCATGTCTATTTATGACTCATGACAATGGAGGGTCAGTTGGAACTAGGCATTCAAGGTACTCAAACCTTTCTGCATCCTCCTTTATATCGTGTGTGTTTGGGTTCTCTGAATCTTACTCTCTCTGATTAGTGTCCCACGTTTCACCTAAGTGACTTAATGAGACCTTAAATTCAGTGGTGTAATGATTCATCACCCTTTCAATAAGCTTTTTCCGTCTTGGGCTGGCAGCTACAAGAGATTCAAGATACTTTTTTGATGGACATACTAAGTCCCTGAGTTTCAGTCTTAGAAATGAATTTAGAATGAAGAATTTAGAGATGAAGCATGTAATTCTTTGTTTCTCCCCCTTTTTCTGGCTCTTCAAGCCTCTCACTGTTTCTGTGAGCCCTTTGATATCCTTTCAGTAAATTTCTTTTTTTCTTTTCCAGCCAGCATTGGTCTTCTGTGCTTACAAACAAGGACTTAGACAGACTGTTAAAGATGTTGATATTAGGAGACGAATGTAGGAAACAGAACCTCAGGGACCTGTGAGAACAGTAAATGAGTTAGATGGGTTGGAACTAACTCAGGTTCCATTAATTTTCAGAATACAAAATAATTTTTAAAATGACTAATTATTACCTGTCATCACCAGAATAAAGTTGTTTTTAAGGTAAACAACATTGTTATAAGTATTCATCTTGTACTCACAGTGTTGAATTCCTGTGTCCTTCAAATTTCAAAGGTTGTGATAATAGGTCCCCCATATCTTCAGTTGGAACTTCATTCTAGTGAACACAGGTAATAATTTTGTCATTTTTGAAAATTAATGGGACCTGAGTCTTTAATTGTCTGGGTTGCTGGTTACAAGCAAGAAAAACCACCTCTGGTTGGGAAAGGAATTTATTGAGAGGATGTTGAAGAACTCACTGAGCACAAGACTTGAATGACCTGAAAAGGAATGTGAACTAAGGCAACTCTGGAAAGCCAAGAATAAGAAGCCCAGCCATCATCTTTTATCAGGATTAGTTTGGTTATAATGCCAGTTATTCTCTTACCACCACTCTTGCAGGACACCGTTTTCACTGGATGCTGCCGCCACCGCTGCTATCACGAGAAACCATGCTAGCTGTCGTGAGTGAATCCTAAGCAGCCTTTTGCCTGTGTGTTTCTGTCTTCACATTCAAAGTCTTGAGTTGAGGCAGAGTTTAAGTCACATACAATGTACTGGATTTCGGTTGTCACAGAGTGAGAGGGGTCTTGTATAAAGAGAGGCCAGGCATTGTGTAGTAGGAATCTGGTCACTTCTATGATGGGAATTGTAGTCTTTTGTCCTGCTTATAGGCAGCGTGCAATTCTTCCCTTCCAATTTGTATGCGTCTTCTTTTTCTTGCTTTATGGCATTCACTAGTACCTCCAGTACAATGTTAAATAGTATTGGTGAAAATGAACACCCTTGTCTTCTTTCTGCTCCAAGGGAAAGCATTTTGCTTTTCACCACTAAGTTTTACATTAGTGCTAGGATTCTCATAGAGGCTTTTAACCAAGTTGAAGAAGTTCCTGTTACTCATGCCCTGAAGGCTTTTGCCTTAAGTGAATGTTGAAATTTTGTCAAATGCTTTTTCTTCATTTACTGAGATGGTTATATGTGTTTGTTTTTTGTTTGTTAATATGATATATTGATTGATGTTTCAGTGTTGGACAAATCTTGCATTATTTGGTCATGATGTATCATCTTTCTTATATATTACTGATTTCTGTTTGTTAATAACCTTGTAAGAATTTTTAAATTTTCTTTTTCAATAACTTTGATATACCTTTGTAAGAATTTTAAGTCTGTTTGTGAGAGGTATTGATCTCATTAATCCTTTGGTTTTGATATCAAGGTAATGCTGTCTTCATTAAACTAGTTGGAAACTATTCCATCCACCTCTATATTCTAGAAGAGTTTATGTAGAATTGGCAATAATTCTTTCTTAAATACTTGGTAGAATTCACCAGTGAAGCCATCTGGGTCTGGAGTTTTCTATGTGGGAAGGTTTCAAACTGTGAATTCAGTTCCTTTAATAGTACATTAGATATAATAAATAACAGATATGTTAAATAGGAATATTCAGGTATCAATTTATTTTAATTATCCTACGCAGTTTGCATCTTTCAAGGAATTTGCTCACTTCATCCAAGATGTTGACTTTATTGTCTTAAAGTCATTCATTATTCCCTTATCTTTTTAATGCTTGTGGGATGTAAAATGGTGTTTCCTCTCTCATTCTTGATATTGGTAATTTGTGTTTTTCTCTCCCTGTTTTTCTTGATCAGTCAGGCTAGAAGTTTATCTTTTTCTCTTTTCAAAAAATTAGCTTTTGAGCCAGGTGTGGTGGCTCACACCTGTAATCCCAGCACTTTGGGAGACCGAGGTGGACAGATGACTTGAGCTCAGGAGTTTGAGACTAGCCTGGGTGATGTGGCAAAATCCTATCTCTACAAAAAATACGAAAATTAGATGGGCCTCAGCTACTCAGGAGGCTGAGGTGGGAGTATCACTTGAGCCTGGGAAGTTGAGACTGCAGTGAGCCATGATCATGCCACTGCACTTCTTCCTGGGTGACAGAGTGAGACCCTGTATGAAAAATAGAATTAGTTTTTGGTTTTATTGATTTGTTTTCATTATTCATTCATTTTCTTTTCTTTCTTTCTTTCTTTTTTTTGAGACAGACTCTCATTCTTTTGCCCAGGCTGGAGTGCAGTGGTGTGATCTTGGCTCACTGCAACCTCTGCCTCCCGGGTTCAAGTGGTTCACCCAGCCTCCAGAGTAGCTGGGACTACAGGCGTGCACCACCATGCTCAGCTAATTTTTGTAATTTTAGTAGAGATGGGGTTTCATCATGTTGACCAGGATGGTCTCAATCTCTTGACCTCGTGATCTGCCCGCCTTGGCCTCCCAAAGTGCTGGAATTACAGGCATGAGCCACCGTGCCCAGCCTATTTGTTCATTTTCTATTCATTGATTCTTGTTTCTTCATTATTTCTTTTCTTCTCCTTACCTAGAATCTAATTTGCTCTTCAGTTTTCTAAGGTAGAAGCTTAGATCACTGATTTGACACTTTTCTTCCTTTCCTATGTGAGCATTTAATGCTATAAATTACCCTCCACACAGTGTTTTAGCTATGTCTCACAAATGTTGACATGTTTTGTTTTCATTCAGTTCAAAATTCCCTTCCTCCCTCCCTCCATTCCTTCCTTTCCTTTCTTTTTTGATATAGCATCCAGCTCCATTGCCCAGCCTGCGGTGCAGTGCTGCCATCTCGGCTCGCTGCAGCCTCCGTTTCCTGGGTTTAAGTGATTCTTATGCCTCAGCCACCTGAGTCTCTGGAATTACAGGTGTGTGCCCACCACACCCAGCTACTTTTTTGTACTTTTAGTAGAAACGGGTCTCAAACTCCTAGCCAGGCTAGTCTCAAACTCCTAGCCTCAAGTGATCCACCCGCCTTGGCCTCCCAAAGTGATAGGATTACAGGTGTGAGCCACCATACCTGACCCCAGTTCAAAAAATATATATATATTTTTTGAGACAGAGTCTTACTCTTTCACCAGGCTGGAGTGCACTGGCATGATCTCGGCTCACCTCAACCTCCGACTCTCTGGTTCAAGGGATTCTCCTGCCTCAGCTTCCCAAGTAGCTGGAATTACAGGCAGGCATCACCACGCCCAGCTAATTTTTGTATTTTTCATAGAGACAAGGTTTCACCATGTTGGCCAGGATGGTCTCGATCTTCTGACCTTGTGATCTGCGTGCCTCGGCCTCCCAAAGTGCTAGGATTACAGGCGTGAGCTACTGCGCTTGGTCCAAAATATTTTTTAATTCTTTTTTTATTTCTTCTTTAACCTATAGGTTGTTAGATTTCCACATATTTGGGGATTTTCCAGATCGCTTTCTGTTAGTTTTTCTCTCATATTTTTGCTGTCTGGCTTTTTGATGTATTTTATGGGAGAGACCACTGATTTGTGGAGAAAGTACTCTTCTGAGCCCACATTATATGGTAGGAGCCCACAGGTCAGTCTGCAGGCTGCCGAGATCATAGGCTGGTGGGCAGGTGCACAGGTAGACTGGGCTGGTCTCTCTTGACTAGTGTGAGAAATGGGGCCAGCCCTGCTGCTATCACTGCTGCATTCCAGTAGCAAGCCTGAAGATTGGAATTTGTTCTGCTTATGAGGCAACCACCTCCCCTATTCCTCTTTACCACTCTGCACATAAGAACTCCAGCAGCCAAGCTGCTTACTTAGGAAGCAGAACCTTTTTCATAGAAATCGAATAGCCCCGGAGAATGTCCTGATGCCAGAGCTAAATTTCTTGCAGGAAGAGTTGAGGGCGGACTCTTGGATCACCCTGGTAGATAAGTAGACTTATACAATAGAGGAGGTGGCCATTTTTGGTCTCCGCAATACCCTTTACAAAGGCAGCAAGGCCCATAACACATTTCCTGTTGGCTGCCTGTATTCAACGCACAACTTTAGACTTGTGATGTGGCATGACAATACTTATGAGAATAGAGAGCTGTCAATTTGATAAGGAGTGAGATCTGCCATCTGAAAGGTGGAACCCTGTGCATAATGTGAGCATTGTCCTGTTAAATGCAATTTTATTTTTAATGGGCCAGTGCCCTAAAATGTCAATGGGTGACTGGTTTACAGATAATTTTAATTTTCTTCTCAGTGGATTTTGTGTTTTCTAACTTCTCTGCAATGAACATGTATTACTTTTGTGTTTAGATAAAATATTTTAAAATTTTAAAGATAAAAACTCATGGAGTTGTGAAATAGGAACATCAGAACTAATCTAGTAAGCATGACTTAAGGTACAGGCACTCTGAAACTAATAAATTTAACAGCACCCTGGGTTGATCATAATATCAATTTTGACTTCTCTGTGAAGAACAGTTGGAGGGGTCCTAAGAAAATCCCTCTGGTTCTGTTTCTCAAGTCAGAATGCCAAATAAAAAAAGGTAAAATTACACTGTAGTTACAGATTTAACAGGACAAGAGCACTACTATCTCTTCTGCTTTCCCCTTATCCCTCATTTGCAGATGATCGTGTTTCTACTGGTGGAAGGGCAGGAGATTTTAAACTTTCCTACTACCTTACTTTTAGAGAGGAGACAGGTGCCTATATTCCATTTGTTCGCTAACCCAGTTGTTCCCTTTCTGTTCTATCCACAGGCAGCTGGCTAAGAGTCTTGGGCAGGCTGGTGAAATTGAGCCTGAAACAGAAGGAATACTAACAGAGTATGGCGTGGATTTCTCTGATTTCTCTTCAGAAGTTCTAGAATGTCTTCCTCAAGGCCTGCCATGGACAATTCCACCAGAGGAGTTCAGCAAGAGAAGAGATTTAAGGTAAGCACCTGAAACCCTTTAAGAACGTATTTCTCCCTTTTTGCCTTAACTTTCCTAGGGAATAGGCTTAGATGTTTTCATCTTTCCATGAACATTCAAGTTCAGTTCAGTTGGGAATAAGTGCTTCTGTACCACAGTTGGCAAATTATGGCCCACAGGCTAAATCTAGCCCACTACATGTTTATATACAACCCATGAGCTAAGAATGGTTTTTACATTTTTGAATGGTTGGAAAAAATTAAAACAAGAATAATATTTTATGAAAATTATATGAAATTCAGATTTCTGCGACCATAAAGTTGCATTGGAACATGACCATACTTACTCATTTTCTATGTTGCTTATGCTGTTTTTTGCACTACAACAGCCCAGATGATGAGTTGCAACCAAGACCATATGACCTGCAAAGTCAAAACTAGTTACTGTCAGCCTTTTACAGAAAAAGTTTGCTGACCCCTGTTCTAGACCATTCTGACTTCAAAAGCTACAGCGCCCATCTTATCATTGCTATACGCCATAGGTCTGGTCAAGTAAAGACTGTTATCTAATTAGAAGTGCCTTCCTTTAAATGGGCCTCTTCAGGCATAGAGCAAAGGATTCAAGACTTCTGTACTTGGAGCCTCATTTTAAAGCCTTACTTTTAGGTCTGGAATTTGTTGGAAAGTACTTTTGTGGTATTTTTATAACAACATCTTCTTTGAAGATGTTTCTTCATTGTGGGATGTTAGTTCTTTTCTGATATTTCTCTTCAGAATTTGGTTTCAGTACTGGCATTCATTTTGGATGCCACATGGAGATATTTAGAACCAAGAAACTTTTCATACAACCCACTGAGGCTGTGGAAGGTTTTTGCTAAGGTCATCCCATGTCAAAGTCTTTACCACCACACTTGCTTGCTTCATGCAGCTGAACTTATGACACTTTCAGCTCTGGGTGCCCGTTACCCACCTAGTTTGTGAATACTCCCTCTCTGTACCCTCTTACTATTGTATCTTTTAGTAATTTACTGCCTTTTTCTTTTCTTATTGAGGTTAGGCAAGGAAAAGGAGATGATCATTAGTGCCCTTTCCTACTTGTTAGTATCTCTCATAGAACACATATTACATTTGAAGTCAGTTAACCCATATTGCATTCCTGGATTTTAATAGTAACCCCTCTATCACTGAACCCCTGCTAGCACATGGGTGTGTTATCTCTTCAGGGGCTCCGAGGTCTTTGGCCCATAACATTAACCTCTCGGAACCTTTGTTTTCTCATACACAAATTGAGGGGTTTGTTTTCTGAGGTCATTTCCTGAATCTAGGAATCTATCAAATGATTTAATGGGAAAAGAATGTTAGAATAAATGGTGGAACCTTATTGTTTAGTAGAATTTAGTATAGCCATGCTGCAGTATCTATCAGCATTTTAAATGTACCTCCTCCTGCACCCCAAACTCTACTCAAAAAAGTGTACAAGAATGTTCATTGCTGTCTTGTCATAAAAGTTAAACATTAGAGACACTGCTAATGACCATCAATAAAGGAATGGTTTAGTAACCTGTGTTATGTCAATATGATAGCATTAATTGCAGCTCTGCAAAAAGGAGCTATATCCATGTTGACTTTCCTAAAAGAATGGCTATAATACATTATTAAGTAAAAGAAGCAAGTTTCAGAGCAATATGAATATGAGCCTATATTTTGTAAAGTAATACAAAAACTGCATAAATGTACACATATGCATATATATGTGTATATATATACACATCAAAGTATATCTGCATAGAACAAGACCTGGAAGGAAATAAACTGTTAACAGTGACTACCATGGAGAGTGGATTCAGTGGAGTGGTAAGGCAATAGGGAAGTGAACTTTGAGTTTTCATTTTGCATACTGCCATACTATTCAAATTATTATTATTATTTTTAAGACAGGGTCTCACTGTATTGCCCAGGTGGGAGTGCAGTGGTGCAATCATAGTTCACTGCAGCCTTGAATTCTTGGGCTCAAGCAATCCTCTGCCTTAGTCTCCCAGAGTGCTGGGATTATAACATGCGCCACCACACCTGCCTAATTCTTTTATGTTACTTTTGTAGAGAAGATGGGGTCTTGCTATGTTGAGCAGGCTGGTTTTGAACTCCTGGCCTCAAGAGGTCTTCCTGCCTTGGCCTCCCAAAGTGTTGGGATTACAGGTGTGAGCCACCATACCTGGTCCAAATTTTTTTTAAAGTAATTTGTATGACTTTAAAAAATTATAAATGTGAAAGTCACAAAATAGAAGTATTCCATTTTTTCTAGCCTTTTAGTGTACAGGTAAATAATACGCATGTTAGTCGTTATAGGGCCCAATATTGTTGTAAATTCCCACTGTCTTCCCACTTCTTTGGCTCTGTCTTCCCACTTCTTTGACCTTTATTGCCTTCTGGTTTAGACCATAGAATAAGAGGTCCTTAGTGAGACCCTGTCTCTACAAAAAATAAATAAATAAATAAAATATTAGCCAGGCACAGTGATGTGTGCCTACTTGGGAGGCTGGGGCGGGAGGATTGTTTGAGCCTAGGAGTTTGAGGCTGCAGTGAGCTATAATCATGCCACTACATTCCAGCCTGGGCAACGGAGCAAGACTGTCTGAGGGGGAAAAAAAAAAAAAAGAAAAGAAACCTTGCTTTGCAGAAAGCCTCGTTAAAATATATCTTAAATACACACACACACACACACACACACACACACACACACACACACACACACATGTGCCCTGTGAAAGGATCCAAAGACAGAAGGAGTTTATAGGGTGCTCTCTGCTATTAATGAAGTAACAAGGATTTTTTTAAAAAATTACTTTTGGGCGGGGCGTGGTGGCTCACGCCTATAATCCTAGCACTTTGGGAAGCGGAGGTGGGCAAATCATGAGATTGAGACCATCCTGGCTAACATGGTGAAATCTTGTCTTCACTAAAAATACAAAAATTAGCTGGGCATAGTGGTACGGGCCTGTAGTCCCAGCTACTTGGGAGGCTGAGGCAGGAGAATCGCTTGAACCTGGGAGGCGGAGGTTGCAGTGAGCCGAGATCGCTCCACTGCACTCCAGCCTGGCGACAGAGTAAGACTCCATCTCCAAAAAAAAAAAAAAATTACTTTGGGCATGGTGGCGGGTGCCTGTAATCCCTACCCAGCCTCCCAAGTAGGCACACTTGGGAGGCCAAGGCAGGGGAACTGCTTGAACCCAGGAGGCGGAGGTTGCAGTGAGCTGAGATTGTGCCACTGCCTAAGCGATAGAGCGATACTCAGTTAAAAAAAAAAATTACTTCAACCTTAAAATATGTTATCCTTGCCCATTATCCTCAGGATTATGTTTCTAAAATTCAAATCTGATTTATTTTACTCCTTTGCATTTAAAATTTTTCTAATGTTTCTTAATGCCTAAAGTAGTAATCTCTGAAGTTTAGAAATTATTACTTTAGGCATCAAGAAGTAATATAGTAAATTACCACTAATGCTTGTCTTTATTTTAAAATGATAAATGAATTTACTACATTGCTAGTCTATTATGTACATTATAAACATAAGTAAAAATAGAAAAAAAATGTGAGAAATAAATTTTTAAATACTTTCATTTTACTTACAAAAAGTATAGAAAACTGTATATAGTAATTTTACTTTTGGTGAAAGCAGTATGATTGAATAATATTCTTTATTTATTAAAATTTTACTTTAACAACTAGTAATATGGAAATTCAGAGGTCTGATTCTAAGTTCTGTATATTTTGGTACTTGGTTTTAATGATTATCATAATTGGAAAGGATATATGTTTAGAAGATGTGAGTTGTGCTTACAAAATCATAATACTCATTTCTCAGTCCTATTCACCAATTATATTCCAATTCATTTTGAAATTCGGCTAGTAAATTTCCATCTTTTCTGATGTCAGTTCTTGTTAATTCATTGAGAGATGCTGCATTTTTAGATTAAAAAATATATTTATAATCTCCAGTTACTCATTAGTTGTTATCTTTAAAAACTAGTTAGAAAATTCGGCCAGGCACATTGGCTTACACCTGTAATCCCAGCACTTTGGGAGGCCAAGGTGGATGCATCACCTGAGGTCAGGAGTTCGAGACCAGCCTGGCCAACATGGTGAAACGCTATCTCACTAAAAACACAAAAATTAGCTGGGCATGGTGGCAGGCGCCTGTAATCCCAGCTTCTCGGGAGGCTGAGGCAGGAGAATTACTTGAACCCGAGAGGCAGAGGTTACAGTGAGCCGAGATTGTGCCACTGAACTCCAGCCTGGGTGACAGAGCAAGACTCCATCTCAAAAAAATAAATAAATACAAATGATTCTATTAGGAAGTTTAAGTCTATGGATATGAATATTTTTGTAGTTTATACACTTACATCATTTTAGGCCCCAAATAATATAGCAATGGAAGTATTTCAAAACATCCATTTAAAAAAAATGTTATCTTTAAAATTTGAATATGTTATTTTGTTTTCAAAATGCAGTAATTTGTTTTCTTATTGTTAAAATGTCACCTTTACCTTGAAGGGACAGATTAAGCATGTTTAATTTTCCTAAAGTATCTGATATGTTACATATGACTGACAGCCATTGTTTTGAAATCATAATGTGGCTGGAGTTGAATTCATATTAGACACAGAAGAAATGTCAGTGTTGCCATTTTTCTAGTATTAATGATATTACTAGGAATATTAGTGGTTTAGTATTATCTTCAATATATGGACCTTTGCAGTAATCTTTTTTAGCCAGTTACCTTTTTTGCAAGGATTAGTTTAGCTAAAACTAGACAATATCCATAAATCCATGTATCTGGGCATGAGTAAAGACCCATTAGTTGCAGTTGGCAAAAGCATAGGAACTAAGAGTGCTGCTGTCATTGCCTTTGTGTTCTGGAATGCCAACTCTTTCATCTGTACACCTCACCTACCACCTGACCCACACATCTAGTGAGGGTGCCAGGGTTAATTCATGTAGTTATGTAGTGTCAGTTAATTCCTTATTTTTAACACACATAAAGAGAAGCCATAAGTGTGTGGAATGAGCTCCAGTGATGTAGTTGGTTAGCGTGCAGTACCATACAGCAGTAGGTAAGCATGTTTAGGTAGTTGGATCTGATAACCTTTTCCTTTTCTTTGGCTGGTTTTATGATGGATTTATTCAGTTTTTATACCAAAAATATTTATTGAACACGATCCATGGGCACTGAGGATACAACAGTGAACAAAAATAGATGTATTTGCTGCCCTTGTGGAACTCTCAGTTTTGTGGCAGAAGAACATGAATGAAATTATTAAACAGTAGTCAAACGTAGAATTGTAATGAAGGAGGGGGTGCTTGGTTCAAGTGCTTGTGATCATGTGGTTTCTTCTGCTCTGAGGTCCGCTGCCTTCAAAGAGTTTTTAAAAACAGTATTCATTTTCCTAGGAATGTCAAAAGAAGTAGGATTGAGTCCCAGCACATGCTGAAAAATATGTGCTATATTGAATAATATATATTTTGTAAACTAATAAAATCAAAACTTTTTCAAACATTTATTTGCACATATATGCCAAGTAGTAAGTTAGCCACTGGAAATGCAAAGACAACCAAGGGCCAGCCCCTGTTCTTCAGGGAGACAGATTCGTACTCAGATTTATTACAGCAGACAATGGCAAGTGCTGTAAAATAGGTATGAACAGACTGCCAGAGTCATTGGTGCATGAGGTGAGATCTGAGAAATGAGCAGGTTTAGAGGGAACTAGAGTGACTAAAGTTGTCTTCATTTTAGTGATAGTCCATGGCTGCAGAAAGGCAGTGTGTTCCCTTCAGACTCCAAGATCCTTCTATAACAGGGCTTGCAAGTCCTATGGTTTGGTCACTTGATCCCCTGTCCTGGGTCACCCTGCCTCAGAGCCTGCAGTGTTACTCTGGCTCTAGCTACGTAAGAACTTCTACATACCCGTTTAGGTTTGGTATTTGAACAATTATATTTGGAACAGAAAAGTTCCATCAATCTTTAAACCTCATAATCCAATTATGTCAGTAAAATTCCAGTTTTTTGGTCCAATGGAATTGGGGTAATATTTTGCAAACTGAAGTTGAAAGAAATAGTGTTTATTTTGAAAAGAAAAAATGGTTGGTTAGCAATTTTCAAGAAGTTAGGCTTGCGTGAACTCCTAGGGGCGATATAGCCCTCCCGATTGGGGTCACCATTTTTCTGGACCTTCAGCTCTAGTCTCTGGAGAGTCCCTGCTTGCATGGTCTAGACCTGTAGCTGTCTTTAGCAGGGCATCTGAGGCTTTAAAAAAGAAAAGCAGCGTAAGTGCTGCAGAAATTTGAGGATCAGGAAGATAATATGTCCAAGGAAACTGCTTAAAGGGGGGTTGCACCAGAAGCTGAAGAAACCCAGAAGTTATTTCTGAGACTGGCTCCAGTTATTTCTAATTTCATTCATATTGTTTTGTTTCCTTTGTTGCTAAACTGGAATAGGAAACCAAAGCCTAAAAGCTCAATTAAAGTGGAAAATGAAAACCTAAATATCGGAGGGGGAAAATACCACGCTTATGTTTTTCCTGTAGTTAGTATTATTATGGAAGTTTGAATCATGTCACTTTTCAGTAAAACCATGAGTTTCATTGGAGTGGAGGTGGTTTCTATAGCTTTTTACAAGAGAACTTGTGGGTATCTATTTCTTTACTATTCCCTCAATAAAAAGGAAGCCCAGTGACCTCCACCAGACCATTACAAATGTGAAACTTGGCACTTAAAATTGCTTGCTCTAAATTTTCCAATTGCTTTCTCTCTTTTTTTTCCATTTAATGTCGTCCTGCCAACTAGTGATTTTATTATTATAAACAGGACATTGTATTCACTTTTAAGAAGAAATATGAAGCTGGAGGTAAAATTACAAACTGCAGCTTCTCGGCTGCCAAAATAGAAAACAATGAGCTAAAAATACTAAGCACAGAAAGGGGGTTGTGGTAAGAAATACTGAAAAATCTTCAAGATGGAGCTGTTCCAAATAGACAGAAATTTCCTCTCACTTCAGGTAAAACCAACCTTGAAATAGCAACTTGAAAGGAGAGTCATATAATACTAACCTCTTTCAGGTCAACCCATTTGTGGGAAAGCTTTCAAACATAACTAACATTAAATGACTAATGATCTTGCTGTTTATCAGGAAGTCCAATATGATTAAATTGCCATTTAGAAAATGTTCCCCTGGTAAGACAGTGTGGCAGCATTGAAGGAGTGCTAGAAGTTAGTCCTAGTTCTCCCCAGGGCCTAGGTAGGTGATTTTAGGCAAATCAGTTAAATCTGGGGAAGTGGAGAGGAGTGAGCAATTTTATCTTTTGTGAAATGGATTTTTGACCAGATTAGGATTTTTCAAAACATGTTGCTAGGTCATGAATAGGTGTCATGCGGAAAAAGGATCTGTGGGTAAGTGTTTTTGGAAAACAGTGGGTTAATAGATTTCTTAGAGTTTCTTCTCATGGATTCTGGTGGAACTAGTATTCCTTAGAATACATTTTGCAACTTTCTGAACTAGGTATTTCAAACCCCTCTACCTCTAACAGTGCATGACTTTGTATTTGAAATGTCTTTTCTGAGTTATTTAGAGCTATCTCATTCTTGGATTTGAAAGAAAATGGTATCCCATCAGTGACTGTCTGCCGCATTTATCTGACAAATAAATATCAACTGTGCCCCACCATGGACCACCCGGGAAAGATAATTACACAGGAAATTCAAGGGTTGTGCTTTAAATCTCAGTTCTTTGATTGCCAAGGGAGCCCCTTCTTTCCTTAGCTGGAGGGGGAAGCAAGATTAAATTGTTTGGCATCAAATGGGGAAGCTGTCATTGTCAGCTGAAACGACTGGCAGTAGTATTCCTTTCATGTAAATCCCAACTCACTGTGAAATTACAAGAAATGCATAGATAGTAACAAGGATTAATGGGCCCTAAAGTAGATACACAACTGGACATTCTTAATTGTAAGTATTTAGTACTTCGTCAGCCCATAAAATTCATGTTGATAAATAACACTACTCTCAGAAAAGACAAATACTCAAAGATCAATAGATTTTTTGTCTGAACAGGTAGAAAAATGCTTACTGGCAAAAGACAATGTTTGAATTTATTCCCTAGAAATATTTTTATAGCACTGTCGAAATACAAGTCATGGGCAAGATAATTTCTACATCTTCTAAAAAAAATCTGTTTGGAAATTAACTATAATGATATAGTGATATTTTAAAATTTCATTTTGTGGTATAGATGGCCTAAGATTTGGAATAAACTGGAGTATAGAGATAACTAAATGTCAGGGTGACAAAGTCTGTTTTTTATATTGAGATATTCAAGTACCACAAAATTAATCCTTTTAAATTCAGTGGTTTCTTGTACATTGGTAGACTTGTTGAACCATCACCACTATCTAATTCCAGAACATTTTTATCACCCCCAAAATAAATTCCATTAGCAGTTACTCCTCATTCCCTCTCCACCCCTGCTTCTCACAACTACTCATCTGTTTTCAATCTCTGTGGATTTCCCTATTCTGAACATTTCATATAAATGGAGTCATACAGTAAGTTGCCTTCGGTAGCTGACTTCTTTTACTTGACGTAATGTTTTGGGTTTTTTTGTTTGTTTGTTTGTTTTTGAGATGGAGTCTCGCTCTGTCACCCAGGCTGGAGTGCAATGGCGCGATCTCAGCTCACTGCAACCTCCTCTCAGGTTCAAGCGATTCTCCCGCCTCAGCCTCCCGAGTAGCTGGGACTACAGGCACCCACCACCACGCCTGGCTAATTTTTGTATTTTTAGTAGAGACGAGGTTTCACCATATTGGCCAGGCTGGTCTTAAACTCCTGACCTTGTGATCCACCTGCCTTGGCCTCCCAAAGTGCTGGGATTACAGGTGTGAGCCACCACACCTGGCCTACATAATGTTTTCAAGATTCATCCGTGTCGTTACATATATCAGAAGGTAATTCCGCTTTGTAGCTGAATAATATTCTATTGTATGGATATTTCACATTTTGTTTATTCATTAGTTGATGGACATTTGGGTTGATTCCCCAGCCTGACTATTATGAATAATGCTGCTATTAATATTTATGTACAGGTTTTGGTGTGGACATTCAGTTATCTTGGGTATATATCTGGGTATATACCTAGGAGTGAAATTGCTGGGTCATATGGTCAGTCTACTTTCAGAGTAATTGTGAAAGTATTTTTCAAAGTAGCTGTACCATTTGCATTCCCTGTGGCAATGTATGAGACTCTCAGTTGCTCCATATCCTAACACTTGTTATCTGTATTTGTGATTGTAGCCATCATTGTAGGTGTAGGGTAGTGTCTCATTATGGTTTTGATTTGCGTTTCTGTCATGACTAATGAGACTGAACGTATTTTGATGTTCTTATTGGTCATTTGTATATTTTCTTTGAAGAATTATCTACTCAGATAGTATTTATTCAGATCCTTTGCCTTTTTAAAAATTGGGTTACCTTTCTATTGTTGAGTTATAGGAGTAGTTTCTATATTCCAAACACTGGTCATTTATCAGATTTATGATTTGCAAATATTTTCTCCTACTTGTGGGCTGGCTATCTTTCACTTTCTTGATGGTGTTCTTAGAAGCACAAAGTTTCAAAATTTGATGAAGGCCAGTTGAGTCTGTTTTTTTCTTTGGTTGCTTGTGTTTTTCGTGTCATATCTAAAAAACCATTGGCAAAGATCACAAAGATTTAGACATATGTTTTCTTTTTGTTTGTTTGTTTTGAGATGGCATCTCACTCTGTCACCCAGGCTGGAGTGCAGTAGCGCGAGCTGGGCTGCAACCCCTGCCTCCTGGGTTCAAGCAGTTCTGCCTCAGCCTCCCAGGTAGCTGGCATTGCAGGCACCCATCACCACGCTCTGCTAATTTTTTTGTGTTTTTATAGAGATGGGTTTTTGCCACGTTGGGCAGGCTAGTCTCCAACTCCTGACCTCAAGTGATCCACCAGCCTCAGCCTCCCAAAGTGCTGGGATTATAGGCGTGAGCCACCGTGCCTGGCCAACATAAGTTTTCTTCTGTGAACTTTATACTGTTAGTTATTATATTTATGATCTACTTTTAATCTTTGTAAATGGTGTAAGGTATGGGTCACATTTCATTTTTTTTGCTTGTGGATAACCAGTTGTTTCAGCACCATAAGAAAAACTTGTTGACAAGATGATTCTTTCTTTATGAAATTTATTTGACCATAAATGTATTGGTTTATTTCTGGACTCTCATTTCTGTTCCATTGATCTATATATCTGTCTTTATGCAAGTGCCACACTGTGTAAATTATTGTAACTTTGTAGTAAGTTTTGCAATTGAGAAGTGTGATTCTTCCAACTTTACTTTTTTTTTTCTTTCAGATTTTTCCACTATTCTGGGTTCCTTGCATTGCTACACAAGTTTTAGGATCAGCTTGTCAGTTTCAGGAGGCACTCGGGATTTTCATAAGAATTGCTCTGAGTCTGTAGATCAGTCTGGGGAGCATTTCCATTTTAACACCATTAAGTCTTCCAACCTATGAACATGGGATGTCTTTCCATTAATTAGATCTTTAATTTCTTTCAATGATGTTTTGTAGTTTTCAGTATAGAAGGCTTCTTTGTTAAATTTAATCCTATGTATTTTTTCTTTTTGATGCTGTTGTAAATGAAATTGTTTTCTTAATTTCATTTCCAAATTATTAATTGCTAATGTTTAGAAATACATTTTATATTTATGTATAGATCTAGTATCCTACAACATTACAAAAATCATTTGTTGGCCGGGCATGGTGGCTCATGCCTGTAATCTCAGCACTCTGGGAAGCCAAGGCTGGTGGATCAGTTGCGATCAGGAGTTTGAGACCAGCCTGGCTAGCATAGTGAAACACTGCCTCTACTAAAAATACACAAATTCGCCAGGCTTGGTGGCGGGCGCCTGTAATCCCAGCTACTTGGGAGGCTGAGGCAGAAGAATTCCTTGAACCTGGGAGGCAGAGGCAGCAGTGAGCAGAGATTGAGCCACTGCACTCCAGTCTGGGTAACAGAGTGAGACTCCACCTCAAAAAAAAAAAAAAAAAAAAAAAATTGTTAGCTCTGTCTTTCATCGATACCATGAAATTTCCTATATTTAGAAGTTCATGTCATCTGCAAATAGGGAAGTTTTACCTCTTCCTTTCTAAGTTAGATGCTTTTTATTTCCTTTTCTTATGCAGTTACTCAAGCTAGGACCTTCCGTACAGTGTTGAATAGAATTAATGGGAGTGTGCCTCTCTTGTTCTGATCTTGAGGAGGGAAAGCATTCAGTCATTCAGTTTTTTTGTTTGTTTGTTTGCTTTTTGGTTTTGAGACAGGGTCTTGCTCTCTTGCCCAAGCTGGAGTGCAGTGGTACAATCACAGCTCACTACAATTCCAGGCTCAAGTGATCCTCCCAGCTCAGCCTCCTAAGTAGCTGGGATGACAGGGTGTGCCACCACACCCAACTAATTTTTGTATTTTTTGTGGAGATGGGGTTTCACCACGTTACCCGCGCTGGTCTTGAACTCTTGGGCTCAAGTGATCTGCCTGCCTCAGCCTCCCAAAGTGCTGGGATTACAGGTATGAGCCAAGAACTCAGCCTAGTCTTTCAATATTAATTGTAATGTAAGCTTTGGGGGTTTTGTAGATGCTCTCTATCAGTTGAAAGCTTTTCCTTCCAGTCCTAATTTATTGAGTGGTTTTCTCATGGAAGAGTGTTGGATTTTGTCAAATGGTTTTTCTGTCTGTTGAGATAATCCTGTGATTTTTGTTCTTTATTATTCTATTTCATTGATTGGCTTTATTATTCTATTTTATCTATTTCATGTTGAGCCACCGCATTCCTGGGATAAATTTCACCCTTGTCATGGTGTATAATCCTTTTTATATTGCTAGATTTGGTTTGCCGGATTCCTTTTTAGGATTTTTGCTTCTGTATTTTTAAGAGATTTCAGTCTTTAGTTTTCTTGTGATAACTTTGGTTTTATATGAGGATAACACTGGCCTCATAGAATGAGTTTTGGAAGAGTTTGTGAAGAATTGGGGAATTTTTTTTTCTTTTTTTCTTCCAGCTTTTATTTTAGGTTCAGAGCGTAAATGTACAGGTTTATTATATGAGTAAATTGCATGTCTCTATAGTTTGGTGTACAAATGATTTTGTCACCCATGTAGTGAGCATAGTACCCAATAAGAGGTAGTTTTTTGATCCTTATTCTCCTCCCACTCTAGAACTCATCAGTAAAGCCATCTGGCCCTGTGCTTTTGTAGGGGGGCGGGGGGTTGTTTATTCGATATCTTTTTTTCTTATAGATCTGTTGAACTTTTCCATTTTTATTTTAAGTTCTTTGCAGTTTATTTTCCTAGAATTTTTTTTTTTTTTGAGACAGAGTTTCACTCTTGTTGTCCAAACTGGAGTGCAATGGTGTGGTTTTGGCTTACTGCAACCTCTGCCTCCTGGGTTCAAGCAATTCTCCTGCCTCAGCCTCCCAAGTAGCTGGAATTACAGGTGTGCACCACCACACCTGGCTAATTTTTTGTATTCTTCATAGAGACAGTGTTTCATCATGTTGGCCAGGCTAGTCTTGAACTCCTGACCTCAACTGATCCTCCCACCTTGGCCTCCCAAAGTGCTGGGATTACAGGTGTGAGCCATCGCACCCAGCTTCTTCCTAGAAATTTGTCTTTTGCATCTTGGTTATCTAATTTCTTGGCATACCATTGTTATTAGTATTCCCTTATAATCGTTATTGTTTCTGTAAGATTGGTAGTAATATTCGCTGTTTCATTTGTTAGTTTAGTAATTTGAATCACTCTCTTTCTCTGTCTGGTTTTGGTTAGCTTAACTCAGGGTTTGTCAGTTTTGTTGATCTTTTCACATAGCCAACTTTTAGTTTTATTCTTCTCTTATTTTTTTAATTCTCTTGTTCATTTATTTCTACTCTAATCTTTATTATTTTCTTTTTTCTGCTTGCTTAGGTTTAGTTTGTTATTCTTTGGTTAGTTTCTTAAGGTGGAAGTTTATATTACTGAGTTCAGATCTTTCTATGTTTTGGTTTTGTTTTTTTTTTTTTTGAGATGGGGGTCTCACTCTGTCTTCCACGCCGGAGTGCAGTTGTGCAATCTTTGCTCACTACAACCTTCACCTTCCAGGCTCAAGTAATCCTCTTGCCTCAGCCTCCCAAGTACCTGGGACCACAGGCATGTGCTACCATGCCCAGCTATTTTTTTTTTTTTTTTTTTTGAGTCAGAGTCTCACTCTGTCACTCATGCTGGAGTGCAGTGGTGCGATCTCAGCTCACTGCAGCCTCCACCTCCTGGGTTCAAGTGATTCTTCTGCCTCAACCTCCTGAGTAGCTGGGATACAGGTGTGCATCACCACGCCCAGCTAATTTTTGTTTAGTTGTTTGTTTGTTTTTAGTAACGATGGGGTTTCACCATCTTGGCCAGGCTCATCTCGAGCTCCTGACCTCACGTGATCTGCCTGCCTTGGCCTCCCAAAGTGCTAGGATTACAGGCGTGAGCCATTGTGCCTGGCTGCCTGGCTGCCTGGCTAATTTTTGTATTTTTTTGTAGAGATGAGGTGTCATCATGTCACCTAGGCTGGTCTTGAGCTCCTGGATTACAGGCATGAGCCATCGTACCTGGCTCTATTTTTTTTATAAAGGCATTTACAGCTATAAACCTCCCTCCCTACTTCCCTGATTGCTTTAGCTGCATCCTATAAATTTTGATAGGTTGTATTTTATTTTCATTTATATCTAAGTATTTTAAAATTTCCTTTGAGATTTCTTCTTTGACCTATTTTTTATTTAGGAGTAGGTTGTTTAATTTCTACATACTTGCGAATTTCTCTAATTTCTTTATGCTGTTAATTTCTAATTCCATTCTATTTTGGTTAGAGAATTTATTTTGTATTTTAGTCCTTGTATAATTATTGAAGCTTGTTATATGGTGTGGAGAATGTTCCATATCCACTCTAGAAGAATATGTATTCTGCTATTGTTGGATGGAGTGTTCTGTAGATACCTGTTAGATCTAATTGATTTATAGTTTTGTTCAAGCTTTCTATTTTCTTGTTTATCTTTTGTTTAATTTTTCTCTCTGTTACTGGATATTGTGTATTGATGTATAAAAGTTGAATTCTGCATTTTTCCCTTAAGTTCTGCCATTTTTTGCTTTGCATATTTTGTGGCTTTGTTGTTAGGTGCATATATGTTTATAATTATTTCATTTTCTAGATGAACTGACCCTATTATTGTTATAAAATATTATCTTTTGTCTTTAGTAACACTATTTGCCTTGAATTCTATTTTGTCTGCTATTAGTTTGACTACTCCTGCTCTCTTTTGTTACTGTTTGCATGACACATGCACAAGCATACACACACATTCACACACACACATGCAATTAAATACTATTAAATAATAATATAATGTGGCAGCTCTGGAAATCATCTTACCTCCCTTCATCTCCAAGGTTTGCTGTTATTGCTGTTTGTTCTTTCTGCTGTTCATTTTCTGACTTTTTTGAACTAAGTGTTACTAAACTAAAAAGATAAACAAGAAAATAGAAAGCTTGAACAAAGTAGTCCCAGCTACTCAGGAGGCTAAAGCAGGAGAATTGCTTGAACCTGGGAGGCGGAGGTTGCAATGAGCCAAGATCACGCCACTGCACTCCAGTCTGGGCAACAGAGCGAGTCTATGCTGTGATCTGAATGTTTGTGTTCCCTCTAGGCTCATAGGTTGAAACTCTAACCCCCAAATTATAGTTTAGGAAGGCAATTAAGTCAAGGGTAGAGCCCTCATGAATGGGATTAGTGCCTTTATAAAAAGAAGCACAAGAAAGAAACCTCACCCCTTTCACCATGTGAGGACACAGTAAAAAGGTGCCATTCATGAGGAAGTGGGCCTTCATCAGATATTGAGTCTGCTAGTATCTTGATCTTCGACTTTCCACTTTCCAAAACTGTGAGAAATAAATGTTATAAGCTACCCAATTTATGGTATTTTGTTATAGCGATTCAAACAAAGACAGTTTGTATTTGTTATTTGAAGCTACTGAAATCTCTGCTTGGCTAGCTTAGTGGTCAGCTAATGAATAAACAGAGATTTCCTTAAATATTTGAAAACAGTAAGTCTCTTAGTGTTTGTTGAGAGGCTCTGTGTAGACTCATACCTTTAATGCTTAGGCATGCACTTTACAACTCTGCCATAGCCTTCACTTCCTGCCATTGTAGAGCTTCAGGGTCAGCCAGAAGTAGGAGCCTAAGACCCTTCTTAACTCTTTCTTGGGCGTGTGTACAGCCCTATGTGTGAGTGTGACCATCTTGATCCCCAGGAATGTGTCAGACCTTTTCACAGCCCTTTATAGATGCCTCATTCTCCAGCTTTTCCTTTTAATGTTTTTGGTCAGCTCTTGTTGACCAGTACTTTAGCTCACTGTTATCACCATCTCAGACAGCTGCCATGTTAAATAAATACTGCTGAATGTTTTTGATGAACACCCCTGGGGCTATAGGCTGTTTGCAGTGAACAAGGTTTAATGAAGGTCAAATTAAGCAAACCCTGTAAATGGCGGTTTTCAGGGAACTGCTGGATAGGTCAAATAATGACATTTCTTCTGTGATGCTGTTTTTAGGGTGCTCTAAACCATTCTGGCCACTCCAGTGACTGTTCAGCCTCTGGTTTTCACCACGATTACAATTCTGTTGATTTTAAGGCTACTGTAGAGCTGGAGAGAGGGATGTGGGAATACGGAAAGTAAAACTTTACAAAGTTCACTGTCCTTGTGGATATTTATCCATTTTTCTTGAGTAATTGCACCTCAGATTGTTAAAAGCCTGTGGTTAATTTCCAGAGTTACGCAAAATTTGATTTTGACAATTTTGCCCAGTGTTGTTGCTACTTATATGAAGTAGTAGCTTTTCAGAGGAGGTCTCTACTTTGCCAGTCCCACTGATGCGACTCTCAAGTCTTTTCACTTTTATTGCCTGAGTTGGAGATGAAAGAAGACAGTGTCCTGCAGAAAAAGCTACAAGCTTTCCTGGGAAAATAACAGAGTGAAAGGAAGATAGAATTTGAAAATAAGGTCGGGTGTGTGGCTCACGCCTGTAATCCCAATACTTTGGGAGGTCCAGTACTTTGGGTGGATTGATTGAGTCCAGGAGTTCCAGACTAGCCTGGACAACACAGCAAAACCCTGTCTCTACAAAAAGTACAAAAATTAGCTGGGCGTGGTGGCACGTACCTGTAGTCTCACTACTAGGGAGGCTGAGGTGAGATGATCACTTGAGCCCAGGAGGTTGAGGGCACAGTGAGCTGTGATCGTGCTACTGCACCTCAGCCTGGGAAACAGAGCAAGGTACTATCTCAAAAAAAGAAAGAAAAAGAAAAGAAGCATAGAGTAGTCAATAATTGTGTGGGCAAATTATTCCTAAGATTAATAATGTTGGGTAGCCTGACATTCATATTAGGGCAGGTCAAAAATGAAATGGTCAACTCTGTTGATAATAGGAAAAGAGGAAAATAAATTTCTTAGCTTCCTATGCAATATCCTGTTGTGCTTTCAGCCTTTCATCTTTCCCCAGTCTTAACTCTGTCATAGTTCTCTGTCTTACCTATGCCTTGCATTGTACTTCATCCATTTTCCAGGGCCCATCTTAAACGCTGTGAATCTTTTGTCTTCTCACTCTAGAAGAATTAGCCTTGCCCTTCTCTCTTCTCCCTTGGCAGTCTGCTCACTTGCCCTAATGTCCCTAATTTACTTACATATGACTCTGTCTCTCTGATGGGTAGCAAAGTTCTCATCAAGAGCAAGGACTGGGTGTTACGTCTCGTTTTCTAGGTGCTAACTCAGTACATGGATCCAGACCCAAATAAAGTGATCATGGAATATTCACCAAGATAGACCATATCTTGAGTCATAAAACAAACTTCAGCTCATGTGAAAATGAAGTCATATAGGTTATGTTTTCTGACCATATGGAACTACAAACTAGAAATCCATAACAGGACAATAGTAAAATATCTAGACACTTGGAAATTAAACAACACACTTACAAATAATTCACTGGTCAAAGAAGAAATCTCAAAGGAAATTTTTTTTAAAAAGTGTAGAACTGAATGAAAATGAAAGCACAACATATTAAAATATGTGAGATGTAGCTAAAGCAGTACCGAGGAAAATTTATAGCTCCAAGTGCTTACATTAAAAAGAAAAAAGATCTCAGCAGTGAGCTATGTTTTTACCTTAGGAAGAAAGAAGAGCAAGGCTGAGCATGGTGGCTTATGCTTGTAATCCCAGCACTTTGGGAGGCCTAAGCGGGTGGATCACTTGAGGCCAGGAGTTAGAGACCAGCCTGACTAACATGGTGAAACCCTGTCTCTACTGAAAAATAAATCCAAAATTAACCGAGTATGGGTGGCTCGTGCCGTTAGTCCTAGCTACTTAGGAGGCTAAAGCAGGAGAATTGCTTGAACCTGGGAGGCGGAGGTTGCAATGAGCCAAGATCACGCCACTGCACTCCAGTCTGGGCAACAGAGTGAGACTTCGTCTCATCAAAAAAAAAAAAAAAAAAAAAAAAAAAAAAGGCAAGATAAGCCCAAAGTAAGCAGGAAGGAAGAAAATATAAAGATAAGCACTTAAGTCAATAAAATTGGAAATTGGGAAACAGTAGAGAAAAATCAGTGAAACAAAAAGCTGGTTCTTTTTAAAAAAACTTTAACTTAATTTTTAAAAGAGACAGGCTCTCACTATGTTGCCCAGGCTGGTCTTGAACTCCTGGGCTCAAGCAGTCCACCTGCCTCAGCCTCCCAAAGTGCTGGAATTACAGGCGTGAGCCACCATTCCAGCCAAAAGCTTGTTCTTGAAAAAAAATTAATAAAACTGATAAGCCTTTAGCAAGATAGATGGATAAACGGAAGACACACATCACATTAGAAGTGATACAGGACATCACTTACAGATACTGCAGCCATTGAAAGGATAGTGAGGAATATACAAATGGTTTTTCAAGAAGTTAATAATTCAACATCTTAGAAGAGATGCGTCAAAGACTATAAACTTTCGTAATTCAACCATGTCATATAGACAATCTGAATAGTCACAAAACTGTTTAAAATATTGAATTCATAATTTAAAAGCTCACAGAAAGGAAGTCTTCAAGCCCAGATGGTTTCACTGGAGAATTCTAGAAAACATTTAAAGAATTAACAATTTTACACAATCTTTTCTTGAAAATACAATAGGAGAGAACATTTCTTATCTCATTTTATGAAGCCTGACACCAAAACCAGACAGAGGTCATGTTATAAAGAAAACTGTGGACCAATATCCCTCCTGAGCTCAGATGCAGAAGTACTCAGCAAAATTTTAGCTAATCAAATCCAGCAATGTATAAAAAGAATTCTATTGCTATTATAGAAGTGTCTAAAAAAAAAGTATTCTAAACCATGACCTCCTGTGATTTATTCCAGGCATACAAGACTGGTTCAACATTCAAAACCGATTAATGTGTCATGGTACAAATTAATTTAAAGTGGATCATAGACCTGAATGTAAGAGCTAAAACTAGAAATCTCTTAGGAGAAAACAAAAGAGTAAATCTTAGTGACCTTGGATTGGGCAAGGAAGAAGTGACAAAATAAAAAAATAGATAAATTGGACTTCATCAAAATTAAAAATTTTGTGCTTTGAAGGACACCATCAAGAAAGTGAAAGCATAACCCTCATGGGAAAAATTGTTTTGCAAATTATGTAGGTTAATATATCTAGAATACATAAAGAACTCCTACAACTTAACAATGAAAAAGACAAACAATTTTTAAATGGGCAAGAATTTTAAGACATACTAGTGGTCACTACACATATAGAAAAAAAGCTCGGCATCACCGATCAATACAAAAACGCAAAACCAAACCACAATGAAATACCACTGTACATTCACTAGGATGGCTGTAATTAAAAAACATACAGATAACAAGTGTTGGTGAGGATGTAGTGAAAATGGAACCCTCTTATACTGCTGGTGAGAATGTAAAATCGTGCAGCCATTTTGGAAAATAGTTTGGCAGCTCCTCAAAGGGTTAAACATAGAGTTACCACCAGGCTGGAGTGCAGTGGCGCCATCTTGGCTCAGTGCAACCTCTGCCTCCCAGGTTCGAGCGATTCTCCTGCCTCAGCCTCCCGAGTAGCTGGGACTACAGGCGCACGCCACCATGCCCAGCTAATTTTTGTATTTTTAGTAGAGACAGGGTTTCACCATGTTGGCCAGGATGGTCTCAATTTCCTGACCTCGTGATCTGCCCACCTCGGCCTCCCAAAGTGCTAGGATTACAGGCGTGAGCCACTGCGCCTGAATGTTTATAGGAGCATTATTTTAAAAAATGGAAACAGGCCAGGCTTAGTGGCTAAAGTGAGGCAGAGTGAGGAGGATTGCTTGAGGCCAGGAGATCGAGACCAGCCTGGGCAACATAATAAGATCCTGTCTTTATTTTTAAAAAGGGGAGGAGGCCAAGCGTGGTGACTCATGCCTGTAATCCCAGCACTTTGGAAGGCCGAGGCAGGCGGATCACTTCTGGTCAGGAGTTCATGACCAGCCTGGCCAAGATGGTAAAACTCCATCTCTACCAAAAATACAAAAGCAATTACCTGGGCCTGATGGTGTGCGCCTGTAATCCCAGCTACCGTGGAGGCTGAGGTGGGAGAATCACTTGAACCTGGGAGGCGGAGGTTGCAGTGAGCTGAGATTGCGCCACAGCACTCCAGCCTGGGCAACAGAGCAAGACTCCATCTCAAAAAAGAAAGTAGAGAGGGAGGAAGGGAAACAACCCAATCAACTGTTGAATGTATAAAGTGTTTCCTTTCTCTGCGGAGAAGGGAAAACATGGAGTGATTGCCATGGGTATGGAGTTGCTTTTCTTGGGTAATGAAAATATTCTAAAATTAGGTAATGATAATGATTATACAACTCTGTACATCTTCTAAAAACTTGTAAATTTTATGCTATAAAATGGTAAATTTTATGCTATAAAATGGTAAATTTAATGGTATGTGACTTTTTTCTCAATAATGGAACAGAATAGAGAACCCAGAATTAGATCCACACAAATATGCCTGACTGATTTTTAACAGAGGAGCAAACGCAGTTCAATGTAGGAAGGATAGCCTTTCATCAAATGGTATTAGAGGAATTTGCCATACACAGGCAAATAAATGAACTTCGATCTAAACCTCATGCCTTATGCAAAAGTTAACTCAAAATGTGTCATGGGCTTAAGTATAAAATGTAAAAGTAGGCTGGGCGCAGTGGCTTAAGCCCGTAATCCCAGCACTTTGGGACGCCGAGACGGGCGGATCACGAGGTCAGGAGATTGAGACCATCCTGGCTAACACGGTGAAACCCCATCTCTACTAAAAAATACAAAAAAACTAGCCAGGCGAGGTGGCGGGCATCTGTAGTCCCAGCTACTCGGGAGGCTGAGGCAGGAGAATGGTGTAAACCCGGGAGGCGAAGCTTGCAGTGAGCTGAGATCTGGCCACTGCACTCCAGCCTGGGCGACAGAGCCAGACTCCGTCTCAAAAAAGAAAAAAAAAGTGAAAGTATAAAACTTACAGAAATGAGCATAGAAGAGTACTTACAGGATGTAGGACTAGGGAAAGAGTTCTTAGACTTTGACATAGTACAGTCCACAAAAGAAGAGGTTGGTAAATTGGATCTCATCAAAATTAAAAACTTTCTGTCTATGAAAGATGCTGTTAAGAAAAGAAAAAGATGAGCTGCAGAAAGAATTTTCTGCAGCTGGGAGAAAATATTTGCAAACCACATATCCAACAAGAGACTAGTATCTAGAGTACATAAAGAACCTTTAAAACTCAACAGTATAAAAGCAATCCAATTAGAAAATGGACAGAAGACATACACTGAAGAGGATATACAAATGGCAAATAAGCAAATTAAAAAATGTTTAACTTCACGACCCATTCGAGAATGCAAATTAAATTCACAATATCAGTACACATCAATCAGAACGTCTAAAGTAAAATAATGAAAAGGCCAAATTGGCAAGAAGTTCTAAGCAATACCAAGTGCTGGCGAGGATGCAGAGAAAGTGGATCACTCAAACGTTGCCGGTGGAAATGTAAAATGGCACAACCACTCTGGAAACACTTTGGCAGTTTCTTAAAAAACGAAACACAACCCGGTAATTGCACTCCTGGGCATTTATCCCAGAAAGATGAAAACCTACATTCTCAAAAAAACCTGTACATGAATTTCTATAGCAGTTTTACATAGAATAGCCCAAATACTAGCAACAGCCCGGATGTCCTTCAGTGGATGAATGGTTAAGCAAATTGTGGTATATCCATATTACAGAATGGTACTCGGCAACAAAAAAGAGTGAACTGTTGATATGCGCAAAAGCTTGGATGGATCTTCGGTCTCAAAGGTTACATACATACTGTATGATTCTATTTAATCTTTTTGAAAGTACAATTTTGGAAAGTCAGCTGAGTTTAAGATTCAGAAAAGGCAGGTTTTAGAACTGTAGAACAGATTTGTAGTTGCCAAGATTGAGGGAGGCCAGACAGGTGGGAATTGGGTGCAATTAAGGGATCCTTGAGACAATAGTAGTGTTCATTGTCTTGACTGAGTGGTGTTTACATGAACCTACATATGTAATAAAATTGTATAGCACTTACACACTCAAATGAGTGTAAGTGAGAAATCTAAATAAGATTGGTGCATAGTATCAATGTCAATATCCTGGTTTTGATATTGTACTATAGTGTCGTAAGATTCTACCATTGGTAACTGGGTAAAGGGCACACAACATCTTTATTATTTCTTATACTTGCATTTTAATCTACAATTATCGCAACATAAAAGGTTCTGAGAAATTTAAAAGGAACCGGATTTAAAAAGATGGGAAAGTAATATAGTGTGAGGCACTTGGAAACTTTAGAGCAGATTATATTTGAACTTGGCTTTGAAGGAGGAATAGGATTTTAGTATGCTTTTGTCTTATGTTTTTAAAAAGGGCTGGGCATGGTGGCTCACGCCTATAATCTCAAAACTTTGGGAGGCTGAGACAGGAAGACTGCTTGAATGCAGGAGTTCGAGACCAGCCTGGGCAACATGATGAGACCCTCATCTTTACAAAAAATTTTTAAAAAAATTATCCGGATGTGGTGGCGCATGCCTGTGGTTCCAGCTACTCAGGAAGCTGAGATGGGAGGATCACCTGAGCCCGGAAGGCCAAGGCTGCAGTGAGCTTTGATCATGCCACTGCATTCCAGCCTGGGCAACAGAGTGAGACCCTGTCTCAAAATGGGAAAAGAGAAAACCATGGTTACCTCATGCTCTGAGAAAACCTCTCAGTGTGGGGATATGCCTACATGGTCCTTGAATTGCATCAGTAACTATAGGCCAAGGTGAAATTCAGAAGACTGAGATGTTGCTTTAAAGAGCATGAACAACACAATTTTTGGATTGGGAAAGATGAGTAAAATTTGGATACTTTGTGCCTAGGTTCACAAAAGAAGATGAGAGAGAGACATTTTGTGCCTAGGTTCTCAAAAGGAGATGAGAGAGAGAGAGAGAGAGAAAGAGAGACAGACAGAGAGAGACATAAGAGAGAGGAGAGAAAGAAAGAAAGAAAATAGGCCTGGCACTCGGGGAAGAAGTCTAGACTACGTATACCTGTTTAGGTGCCTAAAGATAGTAGTTACGGGCACCAAAGTGAATGAGTATACATAGGGTGAGCATATAATCTGATGAGGGAAGAGGACCAAGGATAGACTGTGAAGAGCTCCAAAATTTAAAGGTTGGAAGGAAATTTCTTAGGAAAAGGTGGTGTTGGGGGCACAGAAAAGCAGATATTAGAAGAGCTAAAGAAAAGGCAAAGGCAAAGTTGGTGACAAGTTCCAAACAAGGGTGATCTACCCTGTGCTCTGCTGCAGTGAGGTCAGCTGGGACAAAGCTAGAACAGAAGTCACTGTGTTTAGCCATGAAGCCCTTTTCTTTGTCCTTTGGATATCTCAAGAGTCGTGTCAGTGCAGTGATTGGAGCCGAAGCCATATTATAGTCAACTGAAGAGGTGAAAAAGTGGGGATCCTAGACGTAAACATCTCTTTTAAGGAGGTTTGCTTTGCAGAGGAGGTGGGAGGGAGCTTGAAAGAAGCAGGGTCTTGAAGATACTTGTGCGAATTGGAGAGATTTGAGCTTGCTGGCAAGTGGTGGTTGAGGAACCAGTGGGCGACATACACATTTTTGGACTCCTTTTTGGAAATTGCCTTCAGAGCCTGAGGCACATTTTCAACAATGGCAAATCTTCATCTTTCGAGGGTGGATTTAATTTTTGGAAACAGCCAAGTTAATTCAGAGCCAAGAGTGGTAAATCAGATGGGTGATCAAGTTGGATAACCCAACTTCAAAAAAAAAAAAAAAAAAGTATAATTATAAAGTAGTAAAACTGATATTCTTGTGAAGTTCATGAATTGGCTTAGAAAGTCATCCTTAAAAAATCCCAAGAACCATTTGAGCAGTTGCAGCATTCTCTGAATAGTAGGTGTATGGATTTGTAACTTTGAGGACACTCATTTGTGTGGAAGTTCTATTATATATGTGAAGAAATTGGCCTAGTTACATTGTGTTTACTCCTAGTGCTCAAATGTAAAGTTGCCATGTAGTCTTTTTGCCTGAGAGGTGACTTAGTGGAGTTATAAGTTTGTATATGGGAGAATCAAGAGTTTCAAATTGTGATCATTTAAACAGTTCTGTGGTCTTACAGATGTAATTAGAATTCCTAGGATAGGAGTGTTCCCACAAGCATAACAGTACTTTAAATGTGTGTTCAGTTATCCCTTTCTATAGTCATATTTCAGTTTCTTTTTGAAATAGAGTTATTTTGAAAATACTAAATCGCTACTCTAATCTTGAATATCTGTCAGACCTAAGACAGAGCTGGGCACATAGTAGGCACTCACCGAACATCCCTCTCCTGTCTTCTCTATGCTGGTGTTTGTTATATACCAGGGGTCATGCTAAGAAAAAAAATCAGTTCTTAGGTAGTAGATCATCTCCTGTGGTGTTTGACCAAAAATATCCAGCATAAAGAAAACAAATGTGTACAGAAGTTTGAAGTTTTTACTTACGTTTGTTGTTAATGGGGTATATATTTATATACCAAAAGATATTTTTGAAGGCTTATGTTATATCTTTATGTACATATTTATCATCTCCTTTAATCATTGAAATAATAACCCTGTGAAACTTGTCCTTATTTTACAGATAAAGAAACTGTGGCTCTGAGTAGTAATATCTTGCCTGAGGTCACATGACTGAGGGGGAGGAACTCGGACTTGATTTCAGGTCTGCAGTTTTGGAATTTCTAACTCACTGTCCTCATGTCTCCACTTTCTTAAACCTATGCCCTTAATTAAAAAAAAAAAAAGTTGAATAAAAAAAATAAATCAGAAGCGCTTCATACTTCCCCCTTCCTCATACTGAGAAAATAGAAGTTAGAGCTTGCCTTCTTTAAGCTCCTACTGGCTAAAATACTTGATGGCATTGTACTTTATGTCATTCTAATTACAAAAGCAACAGTTTTTAAACTCCTAGAAAGTTGCAGTGCCCTCCCTCTGCCTTCCCACACCTGGAGCTCTCTGCGCTCCCCCAGGGGGCAGTGTGGAAGTGGCGGCTGTAATGTCCTGTCATAGCTTTCGATAATGATAAAGCGTTAGAGAAAGCCAGGACAAGTTAGCCATTCTAGGAAACTTTCCACAGCTGTTGCATTAATTAAGACTTTTTTGGTCCCAAATAACAGAAACCACTGGAACTCACTTAAGCAGAAAGGGGAATTTGTTTTAAGGATCCTGTGATGTCTCCCAGAATCCAAGGGCAGAGAACCAGGGACTGCAGTGAGGCAAGAAACCCAGAAAGACTTCTTTCTTCCTCTCTGCCTCTCCTACTCCACACACTGGCTTCCTTCCTCCCCTTCACTCAGACTAGCTCCTTTGCTTCCTCCTCCTTAGTGGGATGGCTGCTATCTACAGTTACCAAGGTGCTCTCCGGGCCCATCCAACCAAAGGGAGACTGATTTCTCTCTTTCCTCCCTGCACACTCCTTCTTCCTTGTTTCCCATCCTCTGTCCCAATTTCCAAATTCTAGGCAAGGATCAGATTATTCCGTTTTGACTTTACATGCTAGTTTGGATGAGTGAGTGTAAGGACAGACAACCTGTGACTAGCACAGCTGCGTTCACTCCTACCTTTAGGAATTTTAAATGCTGCTATCACAGGAGTGAAATACAAGAACATAGGTTTTAGAGGCATATTCTGCCATTTACTAGATATATAATCTTGGGCAAGTTTTAGCTCCTGTGAGCCCTACTTTCTTTAAAGTTAAAAGGGATATACAGATAATGTCTGTCTCATGAGGTTGTGGCAGAGTTTAATGTAATAACAGGCATAGTGCTTAGCATAGGGTCTAGCATACATTATTCTTGATAAAATATTGCCCCTTTATTTCTGATGATTATTAAGGCACCTTGCCTTAACAAAAAGATGTTTAAGTCATATGAGGAGTAAAAATTTTAAACTACCTTCTGGTTCAAATTTCTGCTTCCTCTTGCCTATTTTATTCCCCATTTCATCTATCATTGGGTATTAGTATATTTATAATCCAAAGGACTTTGGTTCTAAGAAACCCCCAAAATTCTCTAGGAAATAGTTGGAGGTCTCAAGGTATCACCCAAAGTAGTTTCTACTCTCACAGATATGTTGGTACATAGACTATTAGGTGGAAAGCATTCATAGCTCTACTAGCCTTTTTTTCTAGTGACTGGAGTTGGAAGACCCCAATTAAAGATTCAATTCAGGGCGAGGCCCAGCACTTTGGGAGGCCGAGGCAGGCGGATCACTTGAGACCAGGAGTTTGGGACCAGCCCGGCCAACACGGCAAAACCCCGTCTCTACTAAAAATACAAAAATTAGCTGGGCGTGGTGATGCTCGCCTGTAGTCCCAGCTACTTGGGAGGCTGAGGCATGAGAATTGCTTGAACCCGGGAAGCGGAGGTTGCAGTGAGCCAGGATTGTACCAGTGAACTCCAGCCTGGATGACAGAGTAAGACTGTGTCTCAAAAGAAAAAGAAAAAAAAAAAAGATTCAATTTAGTAAATATTTATTATCTCTACTATATATATATCTTAGTATATATTAATGGGAATATGTCTTACAAATATTAGTGTATATAGATATATATGCTACTTCTATGTGTGTATGTATACAAACTAATAATTGCAAGATACTGAAATAGATAGATATTGTTGGAATTAAAAATATGTATAATATGTATTTATATAAATAATTGAGAGAAATAGTCCTTTAAAAAGAATAAAGTCTAGAAGAAAAGATTGTGAATCTGCAAAAATCATGAATTCAGGGTGTTTTGGCAGAACTGGTTTACCAGGGTCCCATGTTAATGAAGCTAAGTCACATTAAGTAAGAATGGAGAAGTAGTTTGAAGCCAGATCATGGAGGATACTGGATGCCAAGCTGAGGATTATAGTTCAAAGATAGCTAGAAGCCAGTGAAGGTTTTTGAGAAGGAGAGTATAATGTAATTGTACGTTGTAAGAATTGACTTCGTCCTAATAGCTAAGTGATAAAGGACTTGAAAGGCGGGAAAGGAGACTGGAGTCCATTTGAAGAGAGCTGCTTTAGTAGGAATGGAAAGGGAGCATTATGAATTCAGGGCCAGTCTAGGGCTTGGTAAGGACTGGGCTATGAGAGTTGGGCTGAGGTAGAGAGTGTGTGCTGGGTGACCCCCAACCTGGAAGCGCAGGAAGAGGTGTAGGTTGCATGAGGGGTCACCTGGGACTCCTCCTCTCCTGAAGTTATTGGGAGTAGAGAAGTAGCACTCCATGCTTCACTATGTTCCAATTCCTGATTTGGAAACTCTCTGAAACAAACAGTTACTATGAGCATATTTTTGACCTAGAATCTAAGTATTTAATATTAAAATCAACCTGGAAGTCATTTTTAGCCTGCTTTTAAAAAACAAAACAAAAAACTATAGAACAAGCTCTGAATGATACAACAGAGTTTGGGCCCAAAATGAATACTTGAAATACATATAATTCTAAGCTTGGCTTTTTCCATTAATGAAAAGAAGGAAATTCATACTTTCTTCTGTTAAAAATTACAAAGTCATACTCAATTTAATAATAGAATCCCTGATTATCCTGAAATACAGCTGAAATTTATTTTGTTTTGTTTTATTTTTGAGACACTGTAACTGCCCAATGGGTTCTTCTTGCCCACTGCCCAGATAGAGCCAATTGGTCAAGACAGGGGAATTACGATAGAGAAAGAGTTTAATACCTGTGGAGCTGGCTAAAACAGGTGGAGTTTTATTACTTCTCAAATCAGCCTCCCTGAAAATTCAGAGGCTAGGGTTTTTAAAAGATAGTTTGGTGGGCAGGGGCTAGGGAATGGGGAATGCTGATTGGTTGGGTTGGGGATGAAATCATGGGGAGTTGAAGCTGTCCTCTTGTCTTGAGTCAGTTCCTGGGGTGGGGTTGAGTGGGGTGGGGATGGTGGGCGGGGGTGCCACAAGACCAGATGAGCCAGTTTACAATTCTTTTTATTTTAAATAGAGATGGTGTCTTGCTGTGTTGCCCAGGCTGGTCTTGAACTCTTGGGCTCAAGCTATTCTCCTGCGTCAGCCTCCCAAAGTGCTGGGATTACAGGCATGAACCCCCATGCCCTTGCCTTGAACAACAGCCTTAGGTTTGATAATAATAATGTTATCCATAGGAGAAATTGGGAGGTGGGGAATCTTGTGGCCCCTGGCTGCATATGTCCTAAACCATTATTTTAAATCTTGCTAATTTGTTAGTTTTATGAAGGCAGTCTAGTCCCCAGGGAAGGGGGCAGTTTGTTTTGGGGAGAGGCTTTTATCATCTTTGTTTTAAAGTTGAAGTATGAATTAAATTCCTCCCAAAGTTAGTTCGACCTATGCCCAGGAATGAGCAAGGGCAACTTGGAGGTTAAAGGCAAGGTGGAATCAGTTAGGTCAGATTTCTTTCATTGTCAAAATTTTCTCACTGTTAGAATTTTTATAGATTTTATACTGTTATACAGAGTCCTGCTCTGTCACCCAGGTTGGAGTGCAGTGGTGCCGTCATAGCTCACTACAACCTTGAATTCCTGCGCTCAAGTGATCCTCCCTTCTTGGCCTCCCAAAGCACTGGGATTACAGACGTGAACCACTGTGCCTGGCCTGGTATTTTAAAAATATATTCATGTTGTTATTCTATATTTTCAGCAGCAAATTTATTACAATGTTTGTATGATTGTCTTACAAAAGTCTCTTATCTCACTAAACTGAGACTCTAGTAAATACTCTCAATATTTTATAAAACAATGTCAGGCCTGTTAAGCATCATTTATGATGCTTCAGCAAAAATATCTTTCCACATCATCATCTGAATAAAAAACATTCATTTTGAGAATACATTTTCCAGTCAGTTCCTTTGCCTCCAGGGGGAATATTTTGAGGCCTCCCAGTGACCATAGGATTAAAAGACTTGACAGGAAAGCCCTAGAATTCTTGAAGAGGAAGGCTTTTGAAAGATTCATTGTTGTGGACTCTCCCTTTGAAAGAGACCACTTTATCTTGCTCCTAAACATCTACAAGACAGACATAGCATTTTCTGAAAAGAAATTCTGGGTAATGTAGAAGAACAAATGTAGGTAGGTAATCTAGTATGGGTAGTGTGTAATGTGAAGAATGATAGTTCCATTTTTATGGTTGCCATAACAATCATACAGTTGTGCAAAAAATGTGTATAGCTTTTATAGAAGGGAGCTGGCACCATTGTAATGCTTCTTCTCATATCAGAACAACTGTTTTCAGATCTGAAAAATAGGGGTGGCTTAACCCTTCCCCAGTTAGCTCAGCATGTTCCCTGAGAAGTCTCTTTGGAGCTCCAGGGCTGTTGAAATGCATTCACCACTTGCATTTGCATTTTAGCCTGATAAATGGATTGAGAATTAAGGATGATGATCCTTTCAACAGCAGGTTCTGAATTCCTAACTCGGGAATTCAAAGGATGAGAAAAGAAATACATTGTTCCTCAAATAGAAATCTAGGAGAGATGTCTAGACATAGTAAATTCCTTCACTTTGTGACTATTCTTAATTCTGTCCACTAGAATTTAAATCCATTAAATGCTGTCCTTTACCCCACTGTGCTTAGTCTCAGATAAAGTCATATTAAAATTTGGTTACAATTTCTGTTTTATTTTTACATATTAACTATGTCACTTCTGGAAATTGAGAAGCAAATTTTAAGTGTAGTATACTTAAGTCAAAATGTATTCATACATATTCTTTCTTTTACTACCATTTTCCTATTTTTATATCTCCTTTCCTAAGGAAAGTACTTGGGACTTGACTTTCTCAGTCATACTAAGGAGTATTCACTATGAAGAAACTTTATATCAGAACTCTGGATGGAGGTTTTCAGGTTGAGGGTGGGAAGTTTTCAGGTTTGGATGGGATATCTAAAATGAAGTAATTGTCAACCTAGTCAGAGAAACTTTTTCTCATAGAGATTTGGGATAAATTATTACTTTTGCCAAAATGCATCCAGAGTGTTTAAATCTTAAGATAAAGTCTGGAATTCTAGCTGGGCACAGTGGCTCACACCTGTAATTCCAGCACTATGGGAGGCCGAGGCAGGTGGATTACGAGGTCAGGAGATTGAGACCAGCCTGGCCAACATGGTGAAACCCTGTCTCTACTAAAAATACAAAAATTAGCTAGGCGTGATGGCGCATGCTCCTAGCTACTTGGGATGCTGAGGCAGGAGAATCGCTTGAACCTGGGAGGCCAAGGTTGCAGTGAACGGAGATTGCGCCACTGCACTCCAGCCTGGGTGACAGAGACTCCATCTCATTAAAAAAAAAAAAAGTCTGGAATTAAGGGTAAAAGTAGGGGAGATTTCAGCTCTCATTGAAATAGAACTTGGTCTAATTGAGTTATTTTAATAACTTCCCTTTTGGTGAATTCCTGTCCCTTTGAGTCATAGCTCTGTAATTCTGTGACCTTGGGCTTCTTTGACCTTGAGCAAGTCACTTAATCCTTCTGGGCCTCAGTTTCCCCACCCACAAAATGAGAGTAAAAATAATACCCACCATTGTTATAATTCTATCCCCTTAAGGGCCATCTCTAGGAAATAGAGAAAAAAAAGTGTTTTTAATGAGAATAAGATTTCTTGTATATTGAAGACCTCTACTATGTTTATAAAATCTGAGAAGATTTTATAGATTATATAGAACTTTTTATGCTTTAACTCTTAACACTTTATATTTAGGGGCTTAGGTATTTGATCCTTCTGTGGTATTATTTCCTGGAAGCTTACAGTCCCTTTGTTTTGTCTGATTTTAAAACTTAATTTGTATTAATTAGTGTTCTCATAGGCTGTTTTAAAGTAACTGCAATCTGATATTTTAAATCTGGATTATAGGTAAACTACTACCAGAGATAAAAGAAGAAAGAGATGTTCAGAGAGAGCTTCGGATAGAGAGACTTTCTGGCCCGGTGGGACTCGGCTGCCCTCATTGCACCCTTAGGCATGGAAAGCTGCATTCTGAACACCAGCAAGCCTAGATATAAATCTTCTTGGACAGGAAATAAAAGAGTCAGAGACCAAGCCATCTCTGCCCTGCGTACAAACTCTCTTGGTTGAGTTGTGCCCAGTAGTTCAGTGCTTTCAGGTAAACTAACTTGGTGGATTCCGGGCCTTTGCCCAAGTTCTTCTTCCCCAGATAGCCTAGGTCTTACTTCTGCACCTCCTTTGAGTCATCTTCACGAGCCATCTTCTCAGTGAAGCCCATCCTGTCTATCCTATTCATAATTGTAATCAGTACTCTCAGTGCCCCTTACTGTATTCTAATGTTTCTTTTTTTCCTCCATAGCAATTAATTTCAGTACTATTTATTTTTTATCTCCTCCCCTGTAGAAATCTTTGTCTGTTCTCAAATGTGTCCCAAACCCCTAGAGCAGTAGATAGCCACTAAATATTTGTTGGATGTAGCATTTCTTGTCTTTCTCTTGATCTCTGATATCTCCTTCACATTGATGTTCCACTGGTTCCTACAACCCGGACTTGTTCTTGACACTAAATAAGTGAAAATTTAAGAAAAAGGCTACAGTTATTCACAGTTATAAACAGTTTAGAAAAGAAAGGAATGGGCATATTTCTTGAAAAAAGTCACGTTTGAAGAGCTGTATGGTATCAGAGGGAGTCAGCTAATTCTTTGTGGCCATAAAGGGCCTGAATTTTGAAGTTTCTCAGAGTCAGATTTCAATTCAGTTTATAAAGGTGCTTGCTAACAGGTAGAGCTGTCTAATTATTGCCTAATGATACAGTGAACTCTTCCTCTCACCTCTCCATCCCAGCTTTCAAGATGTGGATTTATCTGTGTGCTTGGTTTTTGTTTGGGGGCATTCAGAGGATAAGATTTGGAGTAGGGTAACCTTCCAATTTGATTATTCTATGATTCTGGTCCCTGAACTGATACAGAGTGATTTCTAGGATTTATTATTAAGTGCAAAAAGCAAAATGAAAAGAGAATTAATGGTATTTGAGTATTTGTGTAAGAAAGAAAATGAGAAAAATGTATCTATCCGTCTATCTATCTATCTATCTATCAATCAGTCAATCAAAAAGGAAAACAAACACTGAAAGGGTAAACCAGAAAATGATGAAAATAATTATTTATAGGGGAGAGGTAAGAGCTAGGGGAAGGATAGAGATGGGAATGAGACTTCTCTGCGTATACTAACTTTTGAACCACTTAAAGTTTTAAATATTCAGTAATATAATCCAAAAGGTGGTAAAAGCAAAATTTCTAAAATTGAAATCAAACAAAAGCAAATGGGCCTAATGTTTTTTGAATGTATAGCATCAGCATCTACAGAAAAAAGAATTCAAGTAACTTTTAAGCACTCGAACCATATACCCATAGTGAGTATATTCTAAGGATAAACCACCAAAGAAATCAAACTGAATAGATTTGTTGTTGTGAGTGGTGTTGGCGTTGTAATTCTGAAATAGTTTTGAATATCAAGGCCATTGGGAACTGGAAAAAGAAAGATATAAATATGGAATGGGGGAGATAAGAACTTAACGGTATTAGATTTCAGTTGGGGTTGTCAATATGAACTCATGATTTTTAAACAGCATCTGGGTTGAACCACATGACATTGCCAGTTTTTAGGCCACACATAGTCAAATATTAGCAATTTCATGTGATTCAACCCAATATTTTCTAACTCTGCTTGCTTAAAGGGCCTGGAGGCAATGGTAGCTCAGTAGTAATGAGCATATCTTATGCCCCAGCCTGGTTTCTAAATGCCGTTCCCACAAGAAGGAATTTGGGCTATGTAGGGAAGTCAGTGATTATAAGCCTGGGGCAGGCATTGTACAGCTTGAGAGACTTGCCACAGAGATATGGAGGCTCACTTGAAAGGGCTCCCACCAGCCTAATTTGGGAAAATTTAGGTATCAAAAGGAATAGTAGTGGCAGTAATGGTAATGGATTATAACACAGTGAATTTTTTAAAAAAATCAATGAATTTGTAATGACACTGAAAAAACAAACAAAAAACACTGGGACAGGAAAAAACTTCTTTTAATAGAAGATAGCCAGCAAATGTAGGAGATATAGGATTAGCAAACATTTTACAATTTGCAAGGCTATAATTCATTCAGGCAAAAGTCAAGTCATCTAAATGCTGAAACCATTGACCAAAAGGTTGTTTTTTCTTTTTGAAAAGAGATGGAGTCTTCTTCTGTTGACCAGGCTGGAGTGCAGTGGCATGATCTCGACTCGCTGCAAACTCTGCCTCCTGGGTTCAAGCAGTTCTCCTGCCTCAGCTGGGATTACAGGTGCCGACCACCATGCCCAGCTAATCTTTTTTATTTTTAGTAGAGATGGAGTTTCACCATGTTGGCCAGGCTGGCCTTGAACTTCTGACCTCAGGTGATCTGCCCGCCTCAGCCTCCCAAAGTGCTGGGATTACAGGCGTGAGCCACTGTGCCCAGCCCCAAAAGGGTTTTTGAGAGCAGGATATTCACATGATCTCTAAGTCTCATTCTATATGTTACTTATTATTTACAAAGGGTAAAAGGTAGCCTTAACATACACAGTTCTAGCTATTAGCACCTTAACCAAGTAATCCAACCTGACAGCCTAACATTTGTGCCTTCTGAAGGTATGCACACCATCACCTGTGAAAATTTGAGGCCAAAATGCTCATCATGAATCTAGTCAAGCCTTTTTACCCAACTTTCCATTTATAGGAAATACAGAGGAGATGAATTTTGTCACATTTGGTTTATTTCTCTCTATCCCTTTCTTCCTCCTCCTGTGAGGAAACAATCTAATAAATCCAGAACATGAGACGCTTTACAAGACAACTGACCTGGACTCTTCAAAATAAAAAAGCAACATTATATTTGAAAAACAAAAGATAGGCCAGGCGCAGTGGCTCATGCCTGTAATCTAGCACTTTGGGAGACTGAGGCGGGTGGATCACAAGGTCAGGAGATCGAGACCAGCCTGGCTAACACGGTGAAACCCCGTCTCTACTAAAAATACCAAAAATTAGCCGGGCGTGGTGGCAGGCGCCTGTAGTCCCAGCTGCTCGGGAGGCTGAGGCAGGAGAATGGCGTGAACCCGGGAGGCAGAGCTTGCAGTGAGCTGAGATCGCCACTGCACTCCAGCCTGGGCAACAGAGCGAGACTCCGTCTCAAAAAAAAAAAAGGAAAAAGAAAAACAAAAGATAGTTGAACAAGAAACAGGCTAAAGAGACATAACTGCCAAATACAGTGTGGAAACTTTGATTAGATCCTGGATCAGGAGGAAAACGAAAAGCAAAAGAGACTTTTTGGAAACAATCAAAGACATTTAAACACGGTCTATGAATTGGGTGATATGAAAGTATTAATCTTGGCTGTGGTGTTAGTGTTGTGGTTCTATAGAAGAATGCCCTTAGTTTTGGACAATGCATGTTAAAGTATGGAGAGGGAAAGTATCACCATCTCTGTACATACTTCTTAGTAATTCGGATGTCAAAAATAAACACACAAAACAACCGGCTAGACATAGGAAGGGAGGGATGGAAGGAGGAAAAAGATAAAGCCAATATGGCAAATGTTGAAATTTGATGAATCTTGATGAAGGGTATATGGATGTTCATTTTACTATTCTTTCAACTTTCCTGAAAGTTTAACATTCTTCAAATGAAAATTGAGGGGAAGAAAATTAATTTGAATGTTTTTTCTGGGCTTAAACCATGGCTTTCCTGGCTCATCCCTTGATCTCTGGCTCCCATAGTCCCAGACCCGTCCTGTCCTTTGTCCTCTGCTTCAGGATGTTGTTTTTTTAAAGTATAAAAAGAGGCACGATGGCTCACGCCTGTAATCCCAGCACTTTGAGAGGCCGAGGCAGGTGGATCACGAGGTCAAGAGATTGAGACCTTTCTGGCCAACATAGTGAAACCCCGTTTCTACTAAAAATACAAAAATTAGCTGAGTGTGATGGCACATACCTGTAGTCCCAGCTACTCAGGAGCTGAGGCAGGAGAATCGCTTGAACCTGGGAGGCAGAGGTCGCAGTGAGCTGAGATCACACCACTGCACTCCAGCCTGGTGACAGAGCGCGACTCCATCTCAAAAACAAACACACAGAAAAAAAACATAGACTAATGAGAAGTTCATTGAACCGGTGAGTAGAACTGATGAGTAAAGGGACGTAACAGGGCGGACCATTTCAGTTTGTTTGGATTAAGTTTCATTACTATCCTTTAAAAAATAAAAGAACTTAATAATCACATTCACTTGGTGTAGAATTTTGCTAAAGCTTGAGTTGACCTTTCTGAGGACCCGAGGTTAGAAACCCCTGGTCAGGTGAAAAGGGCCTGCCCACAGTGCTGCATCATTTCTTTCTGCTAGCCATGTGGCCTCATTAAGTGTCACTTTACCACTGAGTGTTATGAGGCTGGGGAGGTGGAGGCAAATGGACCAAGGTCACTTTCTGCTCTAAATAGACCATAGAGTTTTCCTGTTCTAAAAAATTTGTGATTTGTGTCTGCTTCTTAGCATCTTTTGTGTGAGTAGAAGTGAGTGAAAGAGTATTATGATATTGGCAACTACCATCAAAAAAAAAAAAAAAAGAAAAGAAAAGAAAAGGCGCAGCCCCACTGAACAAGGGGACAGACCTAGGTTTGAATGATGATCCCAGCTCTGTGAAATGGAGGCTCAGATGAATTCAGCATCAGATTGTACTGGAATGTTACAGCACCCATCTGGCTGGACTCTCTGCAATGGTACACTTGGGAACACATCCTTGTGAGTGAATGATCCAGCTCTTCCGTTGTTTTTCCTTCTACAGTTTACATAAAATGTGCTGATTTCTATATAAACTGTGAAGCCATCTAATCTAAGAAAGTGTTGGATTGAAAGTTTTATTCTTTATCCACTTAAGGTTATTTCTTAATTTTTTTCCATTGCTTTTCACCCATTCTTCATCATTGACCCAGATCCTCCTCCCCAGAATTACTTGCTAGCACGGAGACAGACCCAGAGTCACGGACAGAGGAGGGCCTCTATAAATTTTGTTAATCTGGAAATGGTCCCTGAACCACAGTTTGTAAAACACTGGTTTATGAGAAAAGAAGATGGGATGAAGACAGAAAAGGACACCTTTGGAAACAATAACACTGTGGTGTGACCACAGGATTGAATGCCAGGAAGTCATGAGTTCTAATCCTAAATGTATTTCCCAAGACACAGTGGCAAAACTGAATGGAAAAGTGCTCCACAAAAGCCCTTTGGTCATTTTTTCATTCATCTCTCCATCAGCTATTCATTACATATGTGCCTTCAACGTGCTGGAAGGGATTGTATCCCTTCAGCCAATCTCATTACCAGACCTGATACTGGCTCCCAGCCTGTCACAGCGATAAGACATGTCCATAAGTGGCCACCAACATGCCAGAGACAGTGGCTGTTGCCATCAGAGAGGGGGCAGATTGCAGGCATGGGTAGGGCAGATGGGGGAGAGGTGGCTTCCATTCTGTGGGGCTGTGAGGGTTTACTGGAAAAAAAGCTGGCATTGCAGCCAGGCCTTTAACTGCAAGCTATCTTAGACATTGGAGATTGGTGGAGTAAGTAGCCCAGTATAGGAACAACACAAACAACACTTCAGAAAGCAGAGGGTATAGAGAAGAATTTAGCACACGAGGGACATGGGGGAGCATGCAGTCTAACTGGAAAAGTACAGATTGGGGCTGGGTCATGAAGGGCTTTAAATACTAAACTGACTTTCTATTTCTCTCGGTAAGGAGTTGATGAAGGTTTTTGACCAATGCATACTTTAAGATGCTTAATCTGGCAGCATCCTTAACCTTAGGGAGAACAGTTTCTGTGATGTGGTAGAGTCCATGGCCAAAATCCAGTGAGGTGAATAATGACAAAGTGGTGAGTAAATGTTGCTGTGGTGACTAGACAGCTTCTTCCAGCTTAAAGGAGGTAGAGATGTTAATACCTTGAGGAACCTGAGGGTACAGGGTCAGAGGAAGAGTGTAAATGACAAAGGAACAGAAATTATTTCTAAGCTTTTGTTATTTCCTAGGGTTCTTGGCGAGGTCTTAAGGGATTATAGAAGACTTTTACTTACTCTTCACATGTTAATTCCCAGACCAATGGCTTTGGGTAAAACACAGTCTTAGAAGTTTTCTGTCTCTTTAAAAAGTTCTCCTAAGCCCTTCAGTCACGTGCCTTCAGAAATTTTGGTTACATAACGTTGCTCTGAATTGGAATTCTGCAGCCTCATGAACTGGAGTCTCATTCTTTCCCTCCCCCACCTGGCACTTTATTTTCTGCGGGTCAGGGTTAGCTTCTTTCTAACCATTGTTGCGGAACTCTTTAAATATTTGGTCTCACAGGTTCTAAAAGCTGGCAGGCCAGGCTGCTCCCTGCAGGTTGTGAGACCAAAGTCTTCCAGAAAAGGAGCCAGTAAAATCCCAAGCATGTTAACCGAGTGTAACAGCTGCATGGTGCACCACCCCCATCACCCTCAACCCCGCCGCACGGGGCTGGGCTCCCAAGTGCTGAGGCCAGCAGCTCCTAGCCACTGCGGCTTGCAAGCAGAAGGAGCCCTCATGCAACACATCGTGGTAGGCTCGTAATTGCGGTGATGACAACAGATTAAATCACTGGCTCTCAGCACTGAGGACTGGGGTTTGTCAGGGTCACTTACCGTTCCTTTACTTCTCCCAATTTTCCATAGTGAGAGAGCAAGCTTGGAGTCTGCTGCTACAGTACAAATGCTTTCTGAGAGCCCTCTGAGTTTTACTGTCGAGAGGTTCATTCTCTTAGTAGTCTAGGCTGCATCTTTCTTTCTTCCAGCATCCTCTCAACACATGATTCTGGAATGTTGTAATCCCTCAATATACATATGTATTTAGTTATACCCTGCTTTTATCCAAAAATATTTGAAGGCAGTTTACAGATATATATATATATATATATATATACACACACACACACACACACTGCTTTTATCCAAAAATATTTGAAGGCAGTTTACAGATATATATATATACACACACACACACGCGCGCGCGCGCGCACACACACACACATATATATACGCACACACATATATGTGTAAAATGCAGTGAATTTTGTTGTTGTTTTTAGAGGCAGAGTCTTGCTCTATCACCCAGGTTAGAGTGCAGTGGCGTGATCTCAGCTTATTGCAACTTCTGTCTCCCAGACTCAAGCGATTCTCCTACTTCTACTACTAACTGGAAGTAATAGTAGACTACTCCTACTGCTCAGGAGTACTCACCTACTTCTCCTGAGTCGCTGGGTCTATATGCGCATGCTACCGCAACGGCTAATTTTTGTATTTGTTTTAGAAACAGGGTTTCACCATGTTGCCCAGGCTGGTCTTGAACTCTTGAGCTCAAGCAGTCTGCCCACCACGGCCTCCCAAAGTGCTGGAATTACAGCCATGAGCCACTGTGTCCAGCAAGTGTTTTTTAAAAATTAGGAAATGAGGCAAAAGGAACACGTGAGTAGGAAAATTAGGCACAGCCAGGATAAGGGTTAGTTCACAAAGTGCAAACTATAAATAAAATCTCCTAGAGGCAAGTTAGGAAGGTTTTCTGAGTTTCCTAGCAGCCAAAGCAAAAAGGAAAGCTTTTTAAAGTTTATTTATTTTATTTTGTACAGCAGACAGTTCATATAGCATAAAAAGGGAAACCATCAAGGATAAAATTTGTGTGTCTGTAAGATACAGATTGTCACGAGAAGAGTGTTTCCTTATACTGCATCAACTTTCCCCATAAGTGCACTCTATAAAAGGATACTGCATGGTCAAATGGGCCCTTGTTCTCCCTGCTTCCCTGCAGTGATAGCATAGTCATTTGGTTGACTTCTTGCAGTGTCCCTTGGGGTAGCCTTGGTGGCAAAGCCCCAAGTAGGACGAGGGCACCATGGGAGGCCTGTGCAGGGTGTTTCAGTGCAGTTCTTCGCATCTCCAAAGGTGCTCCCTTGAGGAATCTTGGTTCTGGGAGATGCTGTCCCACAGAGAAGTGCCAGGAGCAAATGGGTTGGGCAAGAGCTATTGATACTGGCATATTAAAGGCTCCTTGAAGCCCTACAATTAAGAAATCAGCCCGGTATTTCCCAAACTGATTTAATCACAAGACCTTTTTTTAAAAAAAAAAAACACTTAATTGGCACATTCAGAAACAGTGATCTAAAACAGGGGTCAGCAAACTTCCTACGAAGGGTCACATAGCAAATATTTTAGGCACAACTAAAACAGCTGTCTGTCACAGCTAGTCAGCACTGCCATTGTATAGAAAAAGTGTGGCTATGTACGATAAAGCTTTATTTGTGAGTAGTGCAATTTGAATTTCCACTATCATTTTTGTGTCACAGAATAGTATTCTCCTTTTGATTTTTTATTTTTTAGTCATTTAAACATATTAAAACTGTTCTCATCTTGTAGGTCATTCACAAACAAGTGGCAGGCCAGATTTGACCAGTGTAATATGGTTTGCCAATTCCTGATCAGGAATAATGTTTGGATGGCTTACCTTTCCAGCAAGCAAGCCTTCCTGAGTACTGTTTGTCAGGTTCCATTTTAATTTAGACTTTTATGTTTCTGGTTTAAGAGCAGATTAAAAAGTGTTAACGGTAATAGAGAGTTGGTTTGAGTCCTTACAGGCTAGTCTAGGATTTTCCTTAGAAAGCAGTTGTGGGTGCTCCCAAAGAAGACATTTACAAACTGATAAACAGTCTTACACTGTTTATCTTACACGGTCACATATGGTTGAATCAATTTCAGGCTGGAAATGTCTTAATGGGCATTATCATTAATGCACCGGATCGATAGAAATGAAAGTCTCAAAGCACCCAGAGACATTTAATTTTAAGAAAATAAAACTTCCTAGTCAACCCTCCAAGTAATCTAGTAAACTATGGTTTCCCACCTGCAACCAAGCTAATGGAGTTCTTTTTGATTTTGACTAGGGGAACATTTTTTTGGCTTTTATGATGTCATTATGATGAAAGAAGAAGAACCAAACATTCCTACTACCATGTCTGACTTTTTAGTTTCAGTTATACAAGTCCTTTTTATTGAGTACTCAGTGTATATAAAACATTTGGTTAGGTTTTATGGGAGATACCAAAAGGAGACAGAAGTGGATACTTCCTTCTTTACCTTGTGAGCCAAGTTCAAGATCCTCATCAATTACAGCCCATTGCTGTGGTGCCAGGTCTGATTTCACCTCCTGGGCACTTCCTATTGCCATCCATCTGTTCATTCAGCAAACATGTTTGAGGTGCGGCCTCTGTTCAAGGCTCTGGGAACACAGCCCTTGGAGCACACGTTCCAGGAGATCAGTGTTTCTCTTCTCCTCTGGCACTCTTGCTTACAACCTCTTTTATATAGTGGAACCAGAATTACTTCTGTATATCTTGAGGCTTGAACCTTCATGTTCCCTACACTGTGTGTGACTCTCCTCGAAATACTTAGTGGGAGACTGGGTCTCCTGATTAACCACCCTTTCTGGGATCTGCACTCTAAATGCTCTTGTTCCCTCCACCTGAATGGCACCCAGCTTTCCCTGCCCTATTGTCTTAGCATCCAGTGGGGACACAGTTTTTACCAGATCTGTAATCTTGAAGCCATTAACTATATTAAGCCAAATGCATCTTGTAACAAATGTTACAAGATAGCTAAATCTATGTACAAACAATAATACATATCTGATCAATTGTTTTTTGATTGAGGAAGATTCTCTACAGTTTTTATTTTTTCCATTTACAAAAGTAATATTCAATTGCATTGAAAAATTTTAAAAATATGAAAAAGTACACATTAAAGGGAAAAAAAATTAATCCATAAATCTAGCACCTGTCGATCAACCCTATGAATATTTAACATATATGTTTTACTTTTCTTGATTTGAAAGTCACATTAATTTTTTTTTAAAAATAGTAAACAATAAAATTGACCTCCTTTTGCTGTATGTAAAATTCTGTGAATTTTAAGACATGTATAGATTTAGTTCCAGTCCCTCTGCTGCCCCCATACAAGCATCCCTTTCCTAGCTCTGGCAATCACTGATCTGCTCTCTGTCTTATCTCTGTTTTCCTTCCATTCCGTTCTGTTCTCCTCTTCTCCTCTCCTCTTTTTCTCCCCTCCCCTCTTCCCACCCCCCCCTTTTTTTTTGTTTTTGAGACTGAGTCTCTCTCTCTCTTGCCCAGGCTGGAATGTAGTGGCACAATCTTGGCTTACTGCAACCTCCGCCTCCCAGGTTCAAACAATTTTTCTGCCTTAGTCTCCTGAGTAGCTGGGACTACAGGCGTATGCCACCATGCCCAGCTAATTTTTGTATTTTTAATAGAAACGGGGTTTCATCATGTTGGCCAGTCTGGTTTTGAACCCCCGACCTCAGGTGATCTGCCCACGTTAGCCTCCCAAAGTGCTTTGTTTTCTTTTTGAGAGTGGCTCTTTTCACTCAGTTCAATACCTTTGAGATTCATCCAGGCTGTTGGATTTATGAATAATTTGTTAATTTTTGTTGCTAATTACTGTTCCATTTTGGGAGTGTACCACAGTCTGGTTGTCCATTTACCATTTAAGATTACTTTTTGGGTTGGGCATGGTAGCTCACACCTATAATCCCAGCACTTTGGGAGGCCAAATTGAGAGGATCCCTTGAAGCCAGGAGTTTGAGACCAGCCTGGGGAACAGAGTGAGATCCTGTTTCTACAAAAAGTTTTAAAACTACTCCAGTATGGTGGCATGCACCTATACTGTCAGTTGCTTGAGAGTCTGAGGTGGGAGGATCATTTGAGCTCGAGGTTGAGGCTGCAGTGAGCCATCCAAACAAGGTTATTATTTTTTAAACATTTGACATTTTTGAAATTCTAAAATGTCTTAAAATTAATGTATATATTTAATGTGGTGGGGTTTTTATTTCTTCAAAAGCTATTGCAGAATTGATGGTGCATCTTATAATTAATACTCTCTTAGGATCGAAGTATTGTGGTTAGGATTAGAGAGGGCTGTTGGGAGTAATTAGGAGTAGGGTAAGTGGACAGTTAAGACTGAGACAGAGAAAGGCCCCGAGAGCTTGTGGCAGGCCAGCACGAGAGCAGCTTGGCAGCCTCTGAAGACAGGGTCTCACTCTGTTGTCCAGGCTGGAGTGCAGTGGCCCAATCATAGCTCACTCCTGCCAAGGAAGTTTTGAACAGAGGAGCAACACCAGGAAAGAAGTCTTTAAGAACAAAGCCTGTCTTATCATGGTTGGTACAAGTATGGACAACATCATCAGTGTTGATGAATCAGCAAAAGACAGAGAAATGGTGGCAGTGCACTGCTAGTACTGGTTGGAGTGGAGGAAGAACCTAGGAAGCAGTGAGCACTGACTAGAGAGTGTGGCATGGAGGCAGAAGGGCAGTTGCTGCAGAATACCCCAATCTCCAGGTAGTGCCCAGGCAGGAAAGGCCAGAGGTATGGAGAGCCAAGGACAGCTGCTGCCAAAATCTTTAGGTGTTTACATGGTGGAAATGGGTGGGTTGAGTCAGGCATGCTATATGGGAAACTATAAACAGAATGAGAGTTTCACAGGTTAAGAGTGCAGTGTTCGTAAGGATACCGTGCAAGGATAAAATGGTGAACTTAGTATAAGCTTGGTTGTAGTATATAATTATTCTGTGGAAACAGACTGTGATTTGTGCTACTTCCAGGTAGGCTTATTTTATGGTTAACTGTACGGCCCAGTTTTTTTGCAAAGCTTATTGTTGGGTCTCATCCCCCTGTATCGCATGTCAGATGACTTATTCTTTGGCATACCCCCATTTTTTTCAATATAGGAGAATGAACAGTAAATTATCTTCATAGAGGTCCTTAAAGGACAGCTTCCCATCAGACACTGGAGAAGGATATTTTACCAAAGTTGTAAATTGAAGAATAATTTACCAAAGTAACTTGCCGCTCTTGTCGGCCAACTCTTCTTGAGAAGCCTCGTTCATGGAAGCAGCCTCATTTTCACCCACTCACATCTCTTCTGGCTTGGGGTGAAGGAGAAGTAGGTGCCAGTTCACACAGAGGAAGAGAAAATCACTCACCCATTTGTCTCTTCCCAGTCTCACATTTAACTAAAGATCTCATTCTCATAGAAGTTATTTTTCACTTTCCCTAGCAGAGCACATATACAAAATTCACTGTTCTTTAAAGCTGTACTATGATGGGGTAAAGTTGCTATTATTTGTGGCATTGCTAATTGTTTCTTCAATCTTTCCTAGAAAAGACTGTATCTTCACCATTGACCCATCAACCGCCCGAGACCTCGATGACGCCCTCTCCTGCAAGCCACTCGCTGATGGTAGGATGGAAATTTCTATAGCATCCTGGGCAGCAGGCAGTCTGCATGCCTGTGTGGTTTGCCTGGCTGCCCTGCGCTCCCTAAGCAGCATACTTTGCAAGGCTAGGTTTGCTTTGTGCCTGAACTTGCCACAGGCCTCTGAGCCTTTACAACTATGTGACCTTAAGGTTGTGTTCCTGGGCTGGGCGCGGTGGCTCATGCCTGTAATTCCAGCACTTTGGGAGGCCGAGGCGGGCGGATCACAAGGTCAGGAGATCGAGACCATCCTGGCTAACACGGTGAAACCGTCTCTACTAAAAATACAAAAAAATTAGCCAGGCGTGGTGGTGGGCGCCTGTAGTCCCAGCTGCTGGGGAGGTTGAGGCAGGAGAATGGCGTGAACCCGGGAGGCGGAGCTTGCGGTGAGCTGAGATCGTGCCACTGCACTCCAGCCTGGGCAACAGAGCGAGACTCATCTCAAAAAAAGAAAGAAAGAAAAAAAAAAGATTGTGTTCCTGTGGTGACGTTGGTGAGGGTGAGAATGAGAAATATTCTCTCACTAGACTCTTCTTGGGCCTCAGAAGGGGCAACAGTGAGTGCAAAAGAATGAATTGCAAGCCTTGGCCCTTCAGATAGTTCCAGTGTTGGCGTAAGGTATCACAGAAAGAAAGTTCCTAAGGGCTCTGCTTGGGAGAGACATAGGGTTCTTTACCTGAATTTAACACCAAATAACGTGATTGGAAGGGTACTCTTCAAAGTCATGCTTCCAGTTGGGTAGCAGGAACCCTGAGAACTGCCTCTCTAGGGCTGAGCTGGAGAAGCCTGGGCTACTCCCAGTAGGTTTTCATCTGTCCAGCAAGCTGAGAAAGGCAAACTGATAGGGGCTCTTTAAACATTCTTCTGGGATGTTACTGAGCAGGTAAAAGTAGGATTGAGGCTAGTTGTCTTTGGAAATTATAGCTGGAGGAAGAGAATGCAGCAATTGACTCTCAAAGGAAAAATGTGTAGGATGTGAGAAAAGTGAACCCTACCAATCCTCCCCTCCCCCTTCCCTCCATTGCCCTCCCCTCCTCTTCTTGACAGAGTCTCACTCTTTTGCCCAGGCTGGAGTGTAGTAGCATGATCATGGCTCACTGCAGCCTCAATCTCCCAAGCTCAGGTGATCATCCCACCTCAGCCTCTCAAGTAGCTGAGACTACAGATGTACGCCACCAAGCCTGGCTAATATTTTGTATTTATGGTAGAGATGGAGTTTCACCATGTTGCCCAGGCTGGTCTTGAACTCCTGGGCTCAAGTGATCCATCCACCTCAGCTTCCCAAAGTTCTGGAATCACAGGCATCAACCACCATGCCCAGCACCCACAATCCCTCTTCTAATACCGCAGATGTGCTGCTTCTAGTTTTTACCTATTTCTTGCCCCTCTCTAGGGTGGCTTCTGGGTGACTGCTTTGGCTTTGGTCATCCTCACAGATGATCTTGGCACTAACATGGCCTTTGACATTTGCCCAATGTGGATATCCACCGTTGCAGTTTCAGTCTGCTACCAAGCACTGATGGCCTAGTGGCCTAGTCTTTTAAAACATTGCAAAGATGTTCATATCTCCTGTTTTTATCTTCCTTGAAACTATGGGCAAGATTGCTCAGTATTTTCTTTTTTAAAAATTAATTAATTAATCGATTTTTAGAGACAGGGTCTCACTCTGTCGCCCAGGCTGGAATTCAGTGGCTCATTGCAGCCTTGAACTCCCAAACTCAAGCAGTCTTCCTGCCTTGGCCTCCCAAAGCACGAGCCACCATAGGATTACAAGCACAAGCCACTGTGCCCAGCCTCAATAAAGAAAGATAAAGCATAACAAGAGAAAAGGTCCCCTGGAAATTTTAGAGAAATTATATCTTTTTAAAATCCAAAATTCAATCAGCCTACTTCAAAAGGCAAGTACTGGCTTGATTTCTTACATTCTTAGCAATCTCTGTTGCATGCGGAGGCTTAGGCATACCTGCTCGGTATGTAGATGCCACTTCCCTAAGCCACAGTGTGAAAAATGCCCCTAGGCTGAAAGCCAGGTGACCATGGACCTCATTCCTCGTATTTTCCTTCCCTCTAGGTTCACACCTCTACTGTTTGTGTAATGCTTGGACAGAATTGCTTCCTTTGTTTTGTCCAGTTTCATAGTTGATAATAGCAGAAGGATACATCTACTACCTGTTCCTCTGTCTCAGCTGGCCTGGAACGCTGCACCTTGCAAGGATTCCAGGGAGCTGGCACATGTCCTACCCTACTCACTGCATACACTGCAGTTTTATGTCTAGGGTACAAATGTGTCAGCAGAGGTTTCTTAGAGGAAGTGGTCAAAGATATGGTAGGAAATATAGACTGGGGACAGATTTGGGGACAAATTTTCAGACCAAATAGTGTTTTTCGTTTGTTAGACAATGGAAAGGCAAGCAGATGTTGTTCAGCAAGAGAGCATTCAAAAAGAGGAAAATAATTTAGCACTTCAAGGAAAAGGAGAGAAACTAGAGGCTGGAAAATGAGTCAGAGAAACATTGCAATAGTTATGGACTTGGACTAGATGGTAGCAAAATCAATAGGGGGGTTGGAGTGGGAAGGACAGATGTGAGAAAGGGATAATGACAGAAGAATCTATGGAAATGAATACTGGGGTTGAGGGAGAAGAGTCCAAGATGGTGCCAAGGTTTCAACCTGGATGACTGGGAGATGGAACCCATAAGTTAGAAATGGGAATCAGGAGTACAAGCTGGTTTGGGAGAGAGTATGTTGGCGTGGAGTTGTCCGTCTGATGATATTTATGTTAGTTGCTGCAAATTCTTTGTAGAAGAGCTGAGGTATGTATAAATAAGCTAATTAGACGCAGCCCATGGAACTATATACAAAGAGCCCTGGAGGAGAGGAAGCAATGCACCAAAATGCAGTGATTTTATTTGAATGATGGGATCATAAGAGATTTTTTTTCCTTTCTTTAGTTTCCAAATTTTTATAATGTGGCAATAATAGTTTTATAATGAAAAAAATTGTGTAATACAAAAATATTATGAGGTGCCAGAAATCACAGGCCGCTCAGTAGCCTGCTGCACCAGGTGACCAGACACCTTCCATCCACTTAGTTTCTCTGTCGTTCCAGAGGAGCAGTTTGGCAGAGCAGCAGAGAAAGGACATGGAAAAGGAGTCAGGGAAGATTCCGAAAAGGCCTGAGTTGGTCAGCAAACAGTTTTACGGTGGCACTTCTACAGTTGGCCTTTGTGACAACAGTTTCTGCCAGGGCCATTTATCCAAGGAGTTGAAAAGGGAAAGTCATTTCCAGTTTGGATTGGGGTGAGATTGGCTAAGTTCAGGTTGAGGTAGTTACCAGTTCATGTCAATTCTTGCTTAGGGGGAAAAATGTTAAAGTTTCAAAAAACAAATAGTGTTTTCTTGGCCTATTTATATCATCTGTAGTTTTGTTTTGTTTGTTTGTTTGTTTTAAAGAAACTGTAAAGTTTAACTTTCCTTTGGTTTCATTAAAATTATCTGAATGACCACTCTGTGAAAAGCAGACAGATTTAACATACCTGGTCCTCACTTTCCCTTTTGGTAGAGTTCAGATGTACTCTGACCAGGACATACCTGGTCCTTACTTTCCTTTTTGGTAGAGTTCAGATGTACTCCAGGACTTGTTAGCAGTGTCTATCAGGTGAGGCACTCCAGTGATCAATTCAACAAATCGCAGTGACCACCTGTCTACCAGTAGATCATAATTAGGTTGCAGGCGGAGGAGAGGGTGCCACCTATCTTCGTGAAATCTCAGCTTGGAAGGGATTCTACTAGTCATCCAACCTGGTAATTCTCCACTTTTCTTAGCCTGAAAACACACTTCAGGAGAACACTCCCATGAGCATTATCCAGCAGTGTAGAGTTTTTTCACCTTTGTTCAAGAAAATGTTTAGTGATATAAGTGAATAGGAGTGGCGTTATAGTGATAATCCAGAATCTGGAGACAGTAATCGTGCGCCTCAGTGTTTTATTATCGTGCCAGGTCACTTGCAGCCTACCTCACAGCTGACCTCAACGCTCAAGTGTGGGAATGCCACAGTTGTCAGATCACCCTCTGGTTTTTGAATTACCTCCACTGCATCGAATGTCTAGATTGCATTTGAACTTTCTACCTTAGAGGCAATCATTCTGCCTTAAGATGGCTTGACTGTTAGGAAATCCTTCCCTGTAATGATCTGAAACACTGCTCTCTTCCTGTAATTTTCCACTCATTAGTCCCATTTATGCCTCTTGGGGCCGTATAGAACAAATCTAGTGTCCCGTTTGACAACCTGTCAGTTACTAGATAACAGTTATCATGTGTCTTCTGAGTCAAAAATTCTCAACTTAGCATCCTAAATATTCTTTGGTGTCCAGTGGATGATGAGGTGTGAGCCCATCTTCCATGTCATGGAGTCATTTCTGCTTTTATGAAGTCTGAAGTTCATGGCTGCCTGTATCCAGACTTCGCCTCCCTGGCTATTAGGGCCTGCGCTCTTCTTGCCAGTTCCTCCTTATTGGGCAGGACTGGGTTCAGAGTAACAGCTACCCATTCTCTTCAATTAATCAAGCATTGTGGCTTTGCCTTAGTCTCTGAGGGAAAATTGTCAGCCTGACCAGCTAGGACCTTTATTCAGCTTTTCATTGATTCAGGCTCCCAGCAGATCCTGCAGGAAATTGAACTTCACTTCTCCAGCATCTTGTTTCTCTGAAGTTGTATTCTCTAATGTGCGCTCTGCCGTTGAACTTACAGGGTTACCCTAGCCAGGCCTTAGAAATGAGTGAATGGGAAGGGGGAATGATGGTTAATGGGTTTCAGTTTCTTTTTGGGTGACGAAAATGTTCTGGAATTAGATAGTTGATAGTTGCACAACTTTGTGGACATACCAAAAACCACTGGGGGAAAAGGAGTGAGTGAATAAGTGAATGAGAAGAAATAAACATATCCACTTATCCTTGAGGCTTTCTGGAAATTGGAGTTTATACACCTTAACCACAATTTAGGAGAGGTCTTTATGGAATGCCTAGCTGGATATCATAGTCACATCCCTCATGTCCATCTCTCCTCCTTGCTGCTTTCCTCTCTGAACCATGAAACTACAGCCCCAGGTGCACAGCCCTCTGCTCCGCTGCCCGCTCACATTTCCCATCCCCACAGAGTGCAGCCATCTGACTCAAAAAAAGAAGGGTCTGTCCCACTATCTGCATAGAAAATACTTGGTTAAGTTGGAACAGCATCCAGCCTGAGGGGCCTCTGGGATGCATATTACCTACTGTGCTCAAGGAAGCACCAGTCTGCCTGCCTGGATTGTCTCTGCGGCCTGCCTGGTTGCATGGCTTTTTTGGGGGAGGATGGAGCAGACAGCACTGTTCCTGGGAGCCCATAGCAATAAGGGAATAGAGTGAGAGTCTAGGAGCAGTGCCTGTAAGGATTTCAGAGACTTCCTAATAAACTCTCTGGCTCCCCAAATGGTTATGTTTGTCACCTGCTGAGAATTTCCTGTATTGACTGATCACCTTTGGAGGCAGTGAGGAAGTAGGAGCTAGAAATTCTTGTGTCCCCCTGTGTGCCCAGGCTTTAGCTAGAAAGCCTGAGGGATAGGATGGGGTGGTAGTTGTTTTAAAGAGCAAAGGGCTGAGATGAAGTCACTGGACCTGCTACTGGGAAGAAACAGGAAACCTGAGAGTCCTGGAGCTTCTGAGTGAAAAGGTTCATGCATGTCTCTAGCAGCCAGGCCAGACCCTCTTCCTGGGCTCTTTTCTCACCTCTGGGAAGACTTCTCCCCAGCAGTCATTCACCCCAGCCCCTTTACATTTCCCTTTGCCCTGCTTCCTCCTCTTGCTGTACCAACTGAAGTCTCCCTCATCCTATAAAACCTTCCTGTACTCTGCTCCAGCTCCAGAACTTTCACTTGTGTCTGTCAGGACACCTTGGAAGAGTTGTCTTTACTTGCTCTTGCTTTCTCACTTCCCGTGTATTCCTTATCCCATTTGCAGCGTGGCTTCAGAATGCTGGCTGCAACAGGTTGCCCCAGCCTCAGTTCACTAAGCATCTCTACAGCACTTGGCTCTTTAGTGTGCTCTTCCTCCTTGAAATTCACTCACTCTTCCTTGGACTCAAAGGACCCTGCCTGCTCTTGGTTCTAAATGTGGGCTTTTCTTCTCCAGTTGCCTGTTTAACTCACCTTTCACTGCCCAGCCCTTCAGGCATCAGTGCCCCTCCTTTCATGCTCTGCAGTCTTTGCACTTGGTGTCCCCTGTGCCTGGTTTCCCCTTTCCCTGCAAAGCCACATGGCTGATTTCTCACTTCCTTTCAGGTTTGATTGGTCGCCTTCTCAGTGAAGCCTTCCCTAGCCATTCTGCCTCTGATTCCACCCCTCTCACCTAGCCACCTTTCCATTTTTTTTTTTTCTCACCACTCATCACTTGCTAACTAACTTAGGTCAAAGGTGGCTTTTTTCTTTGCTTTTAAGATGGAAGATATTTGATATGTTTATGTTGAGAGCTAGGAGATGACAGAGAAGGAAAAGTTGAAAACACAGGCATGAGAAGAGTTGATTGTTTTGCAGGATCTTGAAGAAGAAGGTGGGAGATGAATCAGAGCATAAGTGGAAGGCAAGGCCAAGGCAGAGGAAGAATGCCCCTCCCCTCCCCTCTCCTCCCGTTCCTCCATCCCCTCCCCTCTCCTCCCATCCCTCCTCTCCCCTCCCCTCTCCGCCCCTCCCCTCTCCTCTCTTTTTGGATGGAATCTCGCTCTGTTGCCCAGGCTGGAGTACAGTGGCACAATCTTGGCTCACTGTAACCTCCACCTCCTGGGTTAAAGTGATTCTCTTTCCTCAGCCTCCCGAGTAGCTGGGACTACAGGTGCACGCCACCATGCCCAATTAATTTTTGTATTTTTAGTAGAGACAGGGTTTCACCGTATTGGCCAGGCTGATCTCAAACTCCTGACTTTGTGATCTGCCTCCCTCAGCCTCCCAAAGTGCTGGGATTAAAGGCGTGAGCCACCATGCCCAGCCAGAACACCTCTTTCTATGAGACAGAGAGGTAAGACATAGTTGATGGGCCCCTGCTAATGAGGGATCACACCTGGCCATACCCGCTTCCACTGTGAAGTAGAAAGCCGAACGCTGCTGAGAGGGCTGACGGAGTGGTGAAGGAGATAGTCTGAGTGGAAAAAAACAACGCAAACTGCCTTTCCCCTGCTGCCACCCTGCAACAATCAACACAGAAGACTGCTATGACCAAATACTTGGGTGCTTTTTTGCCATACACAAAGCAAGCAATTAGTTCTGCAGCATATGCCAGAGGGTGTCCTCCAATTCAGTTCTGATATTCTCTGCCTGGAGATAGCATCAGATCCCAAAGATTGAGCTCCTGATCCCACAAGACTGCCTCATGCTTCTGATGCCAGTCGCAGGCTCCAGGTTGGTTTACTTGTGATTCTGTCTGACCAGCTATAAGTTTGGGATCCTGCAACCCCCTCCTTGAGTTTCATTAATTTGCTAGAGTGGCTCACAGAAAACTCAGGGAAACCCTTAGGTTTAGTGGTTTATTATAAAAGATATTGCAAAGGATACAGATAAACGGTTGCCTAGGGTGAGGTATGGGGGAAGGGATGTGGAGCTTCCATGCCCTCCCCAGGCATGCCACCTCCATGTGTTCAGCTCTCCAGAACCTCTCTGAACCCCTGTCCTATTGGGCCTTTTATGGAGGCTTCATTCGATAGGCATGATTGAAGCGTGGACACCCATGTAGAAATGTGATTGGGCAAAAAGTGTTTGATCTCAGTGACAGACTGAGTGGAGAAACTCAGCAAGGCCTGTCCAGATGCTTCTTGGCCTCTCTGTGCAGCATTCCCTCTTCCAGGTTATCGGGCAGGACCCCTTTTGAAATGGAAGTCTTCCAACCCACAATCAGACAAGGTAGGTCAGAGAACATTTTAATAGGAAGAGGGGAAGATTAGAATCCTGCCTTGGGGAGAAAAAGAAGCTGGTGAAAGGAGGGCAGGAGAAAGTCAGAGAGATTCAGTGGCCTAAAGCTCCCCAACGTTTTAACAAAAGACTGTAATAAGGGCTATAGGAGTCATAAGCGAGGAACCGCGGATGAACACACACGCGCACACACACACACATGTCCATGTCACGCACACATCACAGATAGGATAGGGAACTGACCAGGAATCCATCAGACAAAGCATTGGCAAACACTGCTTAGGTATGTCTGGGTTTGAATCCTACAAAGTCTGGAGAATAATAAGATTTTCTTCAGTAATTCTTAGCCTCCCAGGTGTGGGAGCAGAGGTTGCAGAGATCCAAACTTGGAGGTTTCAGGCCGGGCACAGTGGCTCACACCTGTAATCCTAGCACTTTGGGAGGCCGAGGTGAGAGGCTCATTTGAGGCCAGGAGTTCAAGACCAAACTTGGGAGTTTTCTGGCAGGGAGAGCTGGAGGGGCAGCAGGACAAGGGTCTCACTGAGCCTGTTTTTTCTCCGCCCCTTGCTTTTATGATAGAATCGGCCGGCGTCTAATCAAAGTTTTACAAAGTAATCCTGGAACCACATTTGATTCCTTTTCCTCTCCAGACTGTTGTCATGGTTTTTTCAGTAATTTCCCTCCCTCCTCACTGTCTCCCGTCCACCTTGCTGTCCAGTTATCTTTCCTATGTGGCATGCACAAGGACCAGATCATATAGCTTTTCTGCTTGAAAACCTGCTTGTACCTATGGGTTAGGTCTGCAGTTCTTTAGCAGAGCTTTGTTACCAAAGCCCTTTAAGATTAGCCCTCAGTCTCCTCTCCTGCCACCCCACTTCCCGGCGCTGCTTCCCTTAACACATGCACAGTGGGGGTTGGTCACTGCAGGCTCTGCTGATCTTCTGTGCCCTTTCCTGCCTCCAGGCCTCTGCCTGCTCCTTTCCCTCTGCTTACAAGGCCTTGCCTCCCTGCCTCCTTCTGTCAGATGAAATCTCCTTCTAAGAACAACATAAACCTCTTCAGAGCTTTCCTTTCCTCCTAGCAGAATGCATTGTTTCTGTTTATCCTACCAGCAAGTATTCTTCATGTCTTGGATATAGCAATAAACATCATTACTTCTGGATTTAGTTCTCTTTTTTGCTTATTTCCTAAGAGCAGGGTGTTCCTTGGGTATCTCTACTTCCTGAGTACCTTGGATATCTCTACTTCCTGGTTGCTGCCCTGCATTTTAAAAATGTTTGGTCTAGTTAGATCTAGCCAGGCAACTTATTGCATACCTTCAGTGTTTCACTCCTTTTTCTGGTTCTTGCCTTGCCCCTTTATTTCTGTGTACTTCTGTCCTTAGTTTTGTGGGTTGCCTGTGGGTTTATATCCTGACATATAAACCTGATCCACTTTCTCTCCTAAAAAATTTCTTTGGAGTTGGGCATACTTTTCCCTTATTCCATTCAAGTGTTTCAATCCATCTGTCATGTCTCAGTGGTACCTGAATTGGCCCATGTGAGGCTCACTTCCTTCTTCTTATTTCCTTGCCAAGTGTCTTGCGTGGCCTGCACTGCTCTTCTCTTTTCATCCCTACAGGCTTCTGCAGCAACTCATGTCTTCATTTTATCTTGTCATTTCCTCCACTTCCCTCCTGCCTGTATCCTTGCTATTTTCAAATTCAATAAGTGCTAATTTTCTGATAAAATTAACTTCCTGAATGAACCCTAATGTGGTAGTAAAACAAAATTTGTGATCTAAATGCCAATTTTTTTCCCTTTAGTTATATTGGCAAATAGTCTTGCTAGTTAAGAAATGCCTTTTAAACACCAAGTACAGTGCTAGGTGCAGTAGCTTACACCTATAATCCTAGCATTTTGGGAGACCAAGGTAGGAGGATCACTTAAGGTCAAGAGTTCAAGACCAGCCTGAGCAACATAGCAAAACCCAGTCTCTACAGAAAAATTAATTAATCAATTAATTAATAGCTGGGCATAGTGATGCACATCTGTAGTCCTAGCCACGTGGAAGGCTGAGGTGGGAAGACCACTTGAGCCTGGGGGTTCAAGCCTGCAGTGAGCCAAGATGGCGCCACTGCACTCCAGGCTGGGCAATACAGTGAGACTGTGTCTCTAACATAAATAAGTAAACAAACACCAAGTATCTCTTCAGTCGCAGTGCTCACCTATAAGTTGGGAGAAGTAGAAATAGGAATTTGAGGGCTGGGCATGGTGGATCACGCCTGTAATCCCAGGACTTCGGGAGGCCGAGGTGGGCAGATCACCAGGTCAGGAGTTCAAGACCAGCCTGACCAACATGGTGAAACCCCGTGTCTACTAAAAATATGAAAATTAGCTGGGTGTGGTGGCACGTGCCTGTAATCCCAGCTCCTCAGGAGGCTGAGGCAGGAGAATCACTTGAACCCGGGAGGCGTAGGTTGCAGTGAGCCAAGATCGCACCACTGCACTCTAGCACGGGCGACAGAGCGAGACTCCATCTACAAAAATAAAAGGAAAATAAATAGAAATTTGATAGTGTAAAAATCCAGGTATTCCTTTGGTAGCAGATAGATCTTAATGCCATGTTGATAAGACATTGGAAATTAGAAAGTTTGTTTTTAGACTGGGCACGGTGGCTCATTCCTGTAATCCCAGCACTTTGGGAGGCTGAGGCAGGTGGATCACCTGATGTCAGGAGTTTGAGACCAGCCAGGCCAACATGGTGAAACCCTGTCTCTACTAAAAAATACAAAATTAGCCGGGTGTGCTGGCACATACCTGTATCCCAGCTACTTGGGAGGCTGAGGCAGGAGAATCGCTTGAACCCGGGAGGTGGAGGCTACAGTGAGCCAAGATTGCGCCACTGCACTCCAGCCTGGGTGACAGAACAAGACTTCATCTCAAAAAAAAAAAAAAAAGTTTGTTTTTATTTTTTATCTCTTGGGAATGTAGTTGGGTGGTTAAGCTGGTATATGGCGATAACACCAAGGTACTGGAATTCAGGAATCAGGTGACAGTTCAGAAATCAGGTGACAGTTTAAAAATGAAAGTCAGCTTTATATGTAGGGTTTCCTCTTGCCTGGAGATCTGTGGAACTTCAGAGTAAATCTGTTATTTTAGTTTGCCTATGGCTGAAACAGAATGTTGGCAGTAGTTTTATTCTCTTGAGGGTCACAAAGCCCTTTGAGGATTTCATGATAGCTATGGACTTTCTATATATAGTAGCTATATAAAATTTTGCATAGAACTTACATTTCCAGTAATACCATGGAATGGATATCCTGAAAAAAATCTTTCTTCACTAAAACTCTGTAAAATGATGCACTTTTAAAAAATGTATGGCAGAACTGGTAAGAAAGTATGGAAAATATATAGAGGCCAGGAATAAAACAAGAACAGGTATACTTCGTATATACCAAAGAAGTGTACATGTGTTAAAGAAAGCAGCTTACCTAATGACGTCGTCCAAATCTTAGTAGGCCAGAGATTTTGCTCAGGACCTGAATTAACACTACCTGCATAGTGTATAACATTTCTTTTCTTTTTTTTTTTTTTTTTTTTTTGAGACGGAGTCTTGCTCTGTCGCCCAGGCTGGAGTGCAGTGGCGTGATCTTGGCTCACTGCAACCTCTTCCCCTCCAGGTTTAAGCAATTCTCTGCCTCAGCCTCCGGAGTAGCTGGGATTACAGGCGCATGCCACCACGCCCGGCTAATTTTTTTTGTATTTTTAGTAGAGACGGGGTTTCACCATCTTGGCCAGGCTGGTCTTGAACTCCTGACCTCGTGATCCACCCGCCTTGGCCTCCCAAAGTGCTGGGATTACAGGCATGAGCCACTGCGCCTGGCCAGTCTATAACATTTCAAACCAAATATTTATTTTAAAGTGGCACCAGGTGGATAATACTTCCAGAAGCTGGAAAAATCAAAAGCATATTTCTTCTGGAAGAATTAACTCTCAATCAAACCTTTAAAGATTTGCCACCGATACAGTTCTAGTAAATATTATCTCACTTAAAAAATCATGAAACCCACAGGAAATAAGGTACCATGAGTGAGAGCAGAAAAAAACCAAATGTTGGAATCACATTCACAAAGACTTTAGATATTAGAATAATTGACAATAAAATAAGTATTTTAATATATTGAAAGAAACTAAAGAGTGAATTGAAAGTATGAGTTAGAAAAAAAGATATTAAATGACTAAGAGATTTGGAAAAAGAACTAAATAAAACTAGAAGTGATAAACTAAAGTAAGTAAAATTTAAAACTCAACAAATTGGTTTAACAATTAGACTCAGTAAATCGAGAATTAGAGAATTGGAAGGTAAATCTTAAAAAGTCAAAGTATAACACAAAGGGACAAGCAGGATTATGAAACAGTGGTTAGAAGACATGGAGGATAGAATGAGAAAGTCTAATTTTAAGAGTTCTAGGCCAGGCATGGTAGCTCACGCCTGTAATCCCAAGCACTTTGGAAGGCCCAGGCGGGAGGATTGCTTGAGGCCAGGAGTTCAAGACCAGCCCGGGCAACATACTGAGACTTTGTATAAAGAATAAAAATTAGCTGGGCATGGTGGTACAAGCCTGCAGTCCTAGCTTCTTGAGACGCTGAGGCAGGAAGATCACTTGAACCTAGTAGTTTGAGGTTACAGTGAGCTATGATTGTGCCACTGCATACTGCAGCCTGAGAGACAGAGTGAGACCCTATCTCAAAAAAATAAAATATAGTGGAGCTTCAGCAGGATAAATAAATGGAATTCACACCTAGATACATTATATTTAAAGAAGATCTGGAAATCAACCAGAAAGATAGACTGTAGCTGACTTCTCAAGAATATCAATGGAACTCAGAAAGCAATGGAAAAATACCTGCTGAGAGAAAAAAAAGAAAAAAAGCATTCAACTTAAGAATTATTTGCACAGCAAAACTATCTTTCAAGAAAGAAGGCTGATGAGTAAAGACATATTACTTTTTTATTGTGATAAACTATATGTAACACAAAATTGGCTATTTAAATTATTTTAAAGTTTACAAATCGTTGGCGTTATTTACATGCGCAATGTTGTGCAGACACCCCTTTTTTTAAAAAACGTTCTCATCATCCCAAACGGAAACCCTGTAACCATTAAGGAGTAATTATTCATTCCTCCTCCCCACAGGCCCTGGTAACCTTTAATCTACTTTTTTGTTTTGTTTTGTTTCTTTTTTTGTTTTCAAGAGGGTCCTACTCTGTCACCCAGGCTGGAGTGCAATGGTGGGATGATGGCTCACTGCAGCCTCGACCTCCCAGGCTCAAGCTGTCCCCCAACCTCAGCCTCTCGAATAGCTGGGACTATAGATCTGTGCCAACATGCCTGGTTAATTTTTATTTTTTGTAGAGACAGGGTCTCACTGTGTTGCCCAGGCTGGTCTCAAACTCCTGGGTTCAAGTGATCCTCCCACCTCAGCCTCCCAAAGTGTTGGGATTACAAGCATGAGCCACTGCACTCAGCACAAATAGATTTTAAGGTGGAGGGCATTACTAAATGTAAAGAGAGTCACTAAATTATGATTAGAAGGGTCAATTTGTTGGGAAAATATAATAATTCTAAACATATATTAACAAATAATATGGCTTCAAAATATGTAAGACAATACTTGACGGAAACACAAGGACAAATTGATAAATTCATCATCGTGGTGGGTTAGTTTAATATACCTTTCTCAGGAAATGATAGTTCAAACACACCAGAAATTCAGTGTAACTGTAGAAAATTTGAATAGCACAGATGATGTTTGCTGTAATAGCCATATCTAGAATATAGTACTTGCAGTTAGAGAATACACATTGTTCTTAGAGCACACAGAAAACTTTTGTAAGTACTAATTCTGTATTAAACCGTTAAGCCTATTTCAAAAAATCGTTGGTATTATTCAGATCATGTTCTTAGATTGTAATGCAACTAGATTAGAAATAATTATAGAAAATTTTTCCATTTTAATTTGGAAATTTTAAATAAACTTCTTATTACACATACACAGATTAACAAAAATTAAAGTTTGGCAATATCAAGTTGCCTTTTTTCACCCTCTACTCGAAGAGCAGTGGCCAGATGCATGGTATAAATCAGCATGTCCTTGATGCTGTGTCCCCTGTTAATGCCTTAAAGATAAGTTACCTACCTTCTCATAGTGACTCTACCTTTGTTGTTGCCTTTCACATGGAATTCAGAGTGTCTTCTTCTTTAGGACCTAGGGTTTCTACTCCTACTACTTTCCTCAGACCATCCAAGAACTACTTAGCTCTTTGAAATATGCTACATGCTGACCTGCTGGCTACCAGTGAGCTAAGGATTGCTGGAAAGCCTGCACTACAGGAGACCATCAAAACAGAAACTGCCTTGTCTGATCAAAGAAACCGAGATACCTGAAGGTTAGCAGTAGAGAAAGGGTTCCCAGCTGGGACTGACAGCTGCCCCATGTGGGCATTCTCTCCTTGGACGTCTGCTCACCCACTTTTGGAGCGGGCGGCACTTGTTGCCACCTTCGTCTGTGTGTGATCTCATAATCTGTTGCTTCATACCTCATACACAATTGAATCTAGACTGTAACTTCTAAACAGGAGTTTGCTAAAGATTGGAAGATAGCAAAAGGAAAATAAACAGAGAAGAACATAAAGCACCACAAAGTGGCTTGCTTTCCACTGCTCCCAAATCTAGGCCCACCTGGACCCTGACCTGTGCCCACACTGAGCATCACCCTGGCAACCCACACCTCAGCATCTGCCCTTTGAAAGTCTAAAACTAAGAGGTCTAGAAAGAGGTCCAAGGGCCTACTTCTTGCATTTTGCATTTCCCCTCTGAAGACTTGCCCCTTCTTCCCAGGAAGAGTAATGTTAGGGGGCGTTCATCCCTTTTAGGGAAGAGTACAGCATTCCCGTGCCTTATTCTGCAAGCCACATCAGGACCCTCGCCAGTGCACTACATTGGCAGTGGAAGACCTGCATACTTCAGAAGCAGAGGTCATCTGGTTATACCATTTAGTAGGAGATCTAGTTTGCAGCTTCCCTGCTACATACTCAGCATCCAATCCTGAGCTAATTGAAAGAAACCATTCCTTTATATTGTGCTGTCCACCACCCCCAACTTTGCACAGTGTGCTTTACCTCGGACCTTTCTGTCCTTACACCCCATGCCGTCACAAACCCCCTGTTGACAAGGTATAGAAAGATGGAATCTAAGGCCTGTGTCAGATAGGCCATTGGTTGGAGAAATAGCTTTAAGGTCAGTCAGTCTTCAAGCACAACCTTCACCACAGCCTTCCACTGTGTGAACTTACGAAAGCTCCACTTATGTCCTGCCTCAAAGGAGGGCCCGAGCGGACAGATATGTGTGTATCCACATATATCCTTTATGTTCTCCTCTGCCTGGCGCATGCCTACCCCTCAGGACTGTACCATTCCTTTCAACCATTCTTCTCACCTTGAGTTGTCCTATTCTGAACTTTCCGGCAGGTGGTCTTGCTGTTGTTCCCCTATTTCATTCCTTCTTTAGTTTTCTGGAATTTAATTTACCTCAGACAGAATACCTAGGTTTAAACCCCTGGAGTTAGCCCCACATATACTCTTAGCACATAGGTTATGTGTCTCCCTGTTTCATCCACTTCAGTGAGCTGAATCCTGAAATGCTGCATTTCAAAAGGATGCCCTTGCTGAAAATTGAAGACTGTACCATGGGAGGCACCTCACATTTAATTAGGAAAGTTTAATCTGCTAGCTGTTGGAAACATAAACATTCATAGCTTAAAAATAAGATCTACATGCGCCATTTAATTTAACAAAAAAACTATGCGTAAAATCTATGCTTTGTATTTTAGAGGGGAACCCTGATCACTCGTCAGTAGATCTTGGAAGAAAAAAATTCCAGCTGGGCACGATGGCTCACGCCTGTAATCCCAGCACTTTGGGAGACCGAGGCCGGTGGATCACCTGAGGTCAGGAGTTCGAGACCAGCCTGGCCAACATAGTGAAACCCCGTCTCTACTAAAAATACAAAAATTAGCTGGGCATGGCGGGCACCTGTAATCCCAGCTACTCAGGAGGGAGACTGAGGTGGGAGAATCGGTTGAACCTGGGAGGTGGAGGTTACAGTGAGCTGAATTCATGCCACTGTACTCCAGCCTGGGTGACAAGAGTGAAACTCCGTCTCAAAAAAAAAGAAAAGAAAAGTTCTACTTCAGGGCAGTTTTCTGCTTGGATACATTTCTGGGTTTTGTCTCTGACTTCTTCATGATGCCCAGTGCTTCGAATGCTGTTCCTCCTACATTCCTCTTCCATGGGAAGTCATTGCTTTTTTTTTTTTTTTTTGAGATGGAGTCTTGCTCTGTCACTCAAGCTAAATTGTGGTGGTGTGATCTTGGCTCACTGCAACCTCTGCCTCCCGGGTTCAAGCAATTCTCCCGCCTCAGCCTCCTGATTATCTGGGATTACAGGCACATGCCACTGTGCCCAACTAATTTTTGTGTTTTTAGCAGAAACGGGGTTTCACCATGTTGGCCAGGTGGTTCTGGAACTCCTGACCTCAGGTTTTCCGCCTACCTTGGCTTCCCAAAGTGCTGGGATTACAGGCGTGAGCCACCGCACCCAGCTTTGTGAAATCATTTCTAATCCCATTTTGAAACACTGAATTTTTTCCTCTTGCAGTATTTTATGTCAGAGGGCTTTCTGACCTCAAGCAGATCCCAGGCAACTCAAGTACTTGATCTCAGTCAAATCTTATTTTTGTAGTAGGGCCCTTGATAATGAACCTGGGAAGAGAAATGGGAAATTCTGTAGATCTGTCAGCTCATAAGGAAATGCATGTCTTCTTCATTCATCTGGGGCACTGGCAAGTGAACAATTTTTTTTTTTTTTTTTTTTTTTTTTTAAGAGCTAGTCTTGCTCTGTCACCCAGGCTGGAGTGCAATGGCGCAATCTTGGCTCACTGCAGCCTCCACCTCCTAGGTTCAAGTGATTCTGCTGCCTCAACCTCCCTAGTAGCTGGGACTACAGGCACCTGCCACCACACCCAGCTAATTTTTGTATTTTTAGTAGAGATGGAGTTTCACCATGTTGGCCAGGATGGTCTTGAACTTCTGACCTCAGGTGATCCACCTGCCTTGGTTTCCCAAAGTGCTGGGATTATAGGCGTGAACCACGGCACCCAGCTGGTGAGTGAACAATTTTAACTGTCCTTGTTGTATGATCATTTTTTACTGAATTGTACCTTGACTCAAAAAATCCAAATAACTGAATAGTCATGCGAGGGCTCTGGCATGGAAGTGGGCTTCTGGGATGCTTGCCAATGAGTTCCTTTTTGAGGACACAGAATCTAAGTGGAAAGATTAAGTGGAGAGGCAGCTCCACCCTCTAAGTCTTATTCCTATGTTCCATTCAAATCTTGCTAGCCCGATTTCTGTGGGGTCTGGGCTTTGGAAATTCTCTTTTTTCATGGATGTCTCAGTGCACCTTGTTAAACCGAATTTGGACTGTTTTGTGTTCATCAGCTTCCAGCTCTGCTGATTGGTTCCAGTTTCCTTGCTCATGAAAGCCAAGATAATCTGGCACCCACCAGTCAGGCATCCTTAAGTATCTGGCACCAAGGTAAACCTGGAAGCCAGTTAAGAAGTCCCAGTGATCCAGCGTACTCACTGCGTGATGAGAGACAGTTGTGGTATTCCAGAAAGAGCACTGGAATAGGAGCAGGAGAACTGGGTTCTTGTCTCATCTTTGCCTCTACTGCGTCATGGAAATTTGGGCATTTCTGTGATTTCTCTGAAATTCTCTTTCCTCAGCTATAAAATGGTGGTTTGAACTAGATAGTTTCTCAAGTGTCTTCCAGTTCCAAATTACTGAGTATATGAAAAACTAAAAGAGCTAAGCTTCATTTATGCCTGTTGTTGCAGAAACACAACTTAGCTTTAAAGATATTTACAGTAACTGCCTAAAGTTGCATATACTTCTGATCCTTTTCCACAAAAGTAGTTTGTATAACAACAAAATGAGAAGGGACACGGTCCATATTCCGGAGGAGAGAATTAACCTCTTCTTACCTCAATGTTCCCTGACATTAAGGGGGATAATAATATCTAACTCAGAATTATGGGGAAGACTAAATGAGATAATCCCTGGCACTTAGAATGGTGCTGGAGAAAAAGGAAGTGTTAAGTGAAAGTTATTATTAATATAAAATTAGAAAGATTAAAATTTGCATGGGCCACAGTGACTCACGTCTGTAATTCCAGCACTTTGGGAGGCTGAGATGGGAGGATTGCTTGAGCCCAGGAATTTGAGACCAGCCTTGGCAACATGGCGAAACTCCATCACTACAAAAATTACAACAATTAGTTGGGTGTGGTGGTGCAGTCTATGGTCCTAGTTACTCAAGAAGCTGAGAGGTGGGAGGATTGTTTGAGCCCAGGAGGTCAAGGCTGCGGTAAGCCATGATCGCACCACTGCCCTCCAGCCTGGGCGACAGAGTGAGACCAAAAAAATCGCCATGGAATTGTATTAAGGGTTATGCTGAAATAATAAATGTTCAGCGGTTGCTCAGAAGTCAAGGTGAGACTAGAATAGAGAATACAGAAACAGACCCATTTATATATACAACCACCTGGTTTTTAGCAAAGATGTTACTGCTGTGTAGTGAGAAAAAGATGGTTTTAATCAATAAATAGTACTAGACCGGTTGGATATCCATATGGGGAAAAAATTGGTTTTGACCCCTGCTTTGTACCACACATAAAAATGAATTCCATGTGGCTCATAGATCTGAGTATGAAAGTAACACATTAGCACCTTTAAAGATAACATAAGAAGAATAACCTTATGACCTTGGTGTAGGCAAAGATTTTTTAGGTGGAGCACAAAAAGTGTAAACTTTAAAGGAAAAGACTGATAAATTAGATTTTATTAAAATGAAGAACATCCGTTCATCAAAAGATGTCATTAAGATTGTTGAAAAGGGTGCAGTGGTTCATGCCTGTAATCCCACCACTTTGGAAGGTGCAGGCGGGTGGATCCCTTGAAGTAGGAGTTCGAGACCAGCCTGGCCAACATGGTAAAAACCTCTTTCTACTAAAAATACAAAAATTAGCCGAGCATGGTCATACACATCTGTAATCCCAGCTACTGGAGAGGCTGAGGCACGGGAATCACTTGACCCGGGACGTAGAGGTTGCAGTGAGCCAAGATTGCACCACTGCACTCTAGCCTGGGCAACTGAGTGAGACTCTGTCTTTAAAAAAAATAATTGTTGAAAAGGCAAGCCACAGAGTGGGAGAAGATATTAGTAATATATATATCCAGCACATGACTCTTACCAATATATCATATAAAGACTTGAACAGGCACTTCATAAAAGAAGATAACCAATGGTCAAAAACACGAAAATATCATAAGTCCAGAGGGAGAATGGAGATGAAAACCACCATAAGATACTAATTATGTTCCCACCACATTAGCTAAAAGTTTTTAAAGGTGAAAATGTTAGTGAGGGTGTAGAGCAATTAGAACTCTCATATACTGCTAGTAGGAGTGTAAGTTGCCACACCTACTTTGGGAAACCATTGTACACCATGTAATAAAGTTGAGTGGATTCATAACTCATGGCCCAGCAGTTTTAGTCTTAAGTATATACCCCATAGAAAGGTGTATATATGTACAGAAACGTTCATAGCACCATCACTCAAAGTAACGAAAACCCAAAAACAATCTAAGTGCCTGATAACAATAAAATTAATAAATTGGGGTATACTCTTACAATGGAATATTATATAGCAACAGAGTGAAGCAAATTCAAAACACACATGATGAATATCAAAAACGCTATGTTGAGCAAAAGAAACCAGACCAAAAATAGATATATACCATATGCATATGAATCTAGTTATGTAAAATACAAAGAAAGGTGAAACTGATCAATGATTATAGATTATAGAGGTCAGAAATGTAATTATCTTTGGTGAGTGTAAAGACTGGGAGGAGGCATGAATGAGAAAAGCTTCTGGAATTCTGCATACGTTCTATTTCTTGGAACTGAGTGGTGGTTACATAAGTATATTTACTTTGTAAAAATTCACTGAACTGTATGCTTAATGTTTGTATGCTTTATGTATTTCATGCCTTAATAAAAAGTTTTATTTAAAAAAAAAATGAAGGAGTACACAAAAAATGGAAACAACCCAAATGTGTCTGCAGCCAATGAATGGATAATTTAATATGGTGTATCCATATAATGGAATATTATTCATTCATAAAAAGAAATGAAGTACATGGTACAATAGGGGTGAACCTTGAAAATAAACTAGGTGAAAGAAGACAAGCATAAAAGGGCACTCATATTCCATTAATATGGGATGTCAGAACAGGAACATCTGTAGAGACCAGAAATAGATTAGTGGTTGCCTGCGGCTGGGAAGGTTGGGAGGAAATAGGGAGTGACTGTAAACACGTCACTACGTATGGGCTTTCTTTTTGGGGTGATGAAAACTTTTAAAATGTAGTTGTGGTTGCACAACTTTGTGCCTATACTAAAAACCATTCAGTTGCATACTTTGAGTGAACTGTGTGGTATGTTAATGAAATCTCAGTAAAGCTGTCATGAAACAAAAAGTTAAGAGATACTGGTAACTGTAATAATGATTAAAACATTGTTAATCATAATCAGCCTTAGGAAAAGGCTGCACCACCATATGGTCCTTTGGTATGATAGGTGAGCACATTGTTACTAGAGTCAGACAATGTTCTAATCCTAGCTGTGCTATTTATGGACTGTGTGACTTTGGGCAAATCATTTAACCTCTCTGAGTCTGAATGTTCATTGGTAAAATGTAAATATTAACAGTACCTAACTCATAGAACTTTTGTGAAGATTATTCATTTAATCAAGAAATAGTTGAGTGTATTTATATGCCAGCCACAATAAATAAAACTATTGTTATCATCCAGGAGATACTGCATCTGAAGAGTCTTAACTCCATTTTAGTGAGAGAGGCTACAAGTGAACTTGAGCGTATGTCATGAGGACAGGACATCTTTCCCCAACTATACCACATCCATATCTATTACAAAATACAAAAGTCATGTTCAAGGCCAGGTGGGGTGGCTCACGCCTGTAACCCCAACATTTTGGGAGGCCGAGGTGGGAGGACTGCTTGAGCCCAGGAATTCGAGCCCAGCCTGGGCGACATAGTGAGACCCCATCTCTACAAAGAATTTAAAAATTAACTGAGCATGATGGTGCATGCCTGAAGTCCCAGCTGCTCAGGAGGCTGAAGTGGAAGGATCACTTGAGCCCAGGGAGGTGGAAGCTGCAGTGGGCCATGATCGTGCCACTGCACTCCAACTTGGGTGACAGAGCAAGACCCTGTCTCACAAAAAACTCAGGAAATTGAGTTATAACTAACTGATATATGGACAGCTCAGAAATAGAAAGTGACCAGTAGTAAAAAGACTGCTTGACAAGGTTTTCATTTCAACAAATATTTATTGTCTCCGTAAAGGAATTACTTTCAGTCATGTTGAAAATCATACTATGTCTACTTACTTGTTCTACTTATTAAAATGTTTGTTCTGCAAAATGAATGTATAATCTTTTAAAATTAAATTGAGAGTGCTTGTAGTCTACAGGTGTTGAAAAAGAAGCAAGTATGAGTTTGTTAGGTACCTGATGCTAAGGGGCAAATCTCCATAATGCAGTGGTTAGGAACTCTGGTTTTGGAGTCAGACCTTGATGCAAGGTGTCTGACCTCCCTGGGTCTCAGTTTCTTTATCTCTAGAAAGAGATTAGTCTCATAGCATTGGAAGATTAAATGATAATATAATGAAGTGCTTTAAAAAGTAAGCAGTCAATATGCCATTGTTATGAGACCGCCAGTATGGTGGATTCTCATACCATAAGCATGCATAAATTATGTATATAATTTCTGGTTAACTTTTGTGAAGTCTTGGGGGGTCAGAAATGGTTTCCCTTTCATGCAAAGAAATTAATAAGTGAAACTGAATGATTGGATCCAAAAGAGCTAATTGGGCATGGTGAGAAAATAATCCAAATGATATCTCCAGTGTCAGAGAAAAGCCACTAAGGGTTTTTGTCACCGGCATATAAAGCAATGAACTTTTGCCTTTCAGAATTCTAGGTAAATATGAAAGTTGTTTCAATGTCTGATGTAAGGAATGCTGGGATTGGATTAAGCAGTTAACAGTTAACATTTAGTTTGTAGGCATTTTAATACACATAGTTGTTTTATATTTCTTTAAAACATTGAAAATTATATATCTCTGATATATTTGGCTGTTAGAGACTAATACTTATGTCCTGGGACTATTTTTTTTTTTTTTTTTTTTTTTTTTTTGAGAGGGAGTTTTGCTCTTTTTGCCCAGGCTGGAGTGCAATGGTGCTATCTCGGCTCACCGCAACCTCCACCTCCTGGGTTCAAGCGATTCTCCTGCCTCAGCCTCCTGAGTAGCTGGGATTACAGGCATACACCACCATGCCCAGTTAATTTTGTGTTTTTAGTAGAGATGGGGTTTCTCTATGTGGGTCAGGCTGGTCTCCAACTCCTGACCTCAGGTGATCCACTCGCCTCAGCTTCCCAAAGTGCTGAGATTACAGGCGTGAGCCATCGCGCCCAGCCGGGACTTTTTAAAAATAGAAAAATCCACAAATGAATGAAAATATGCTACAGTTCTGTTTTCAGACCTAGACCTGGGGGAAACCATTCTACTGGGATTCTACACGTACATTCCCTGCACAGCCTCAGATATAAGAAAGACTGGGTCCCCATGCTGGCCATACATGTCGAAGCCCATAAAAGATGACACCACATGCCATGACCTACTATGTACTGCAGTCACATTTCTGGCATGAAAATAGTTGTTTCCTGTTCAGAAAGAGTATGCCCAGTTCTCTGCTACTTCATTTACTAAGTTCACCTTTATGGAGCTTGCCTGCAAAGTGCTTTAGTCACCAAAATCCACCAGGAGATTTGACCAATAAGCTGGCATTACTGCCTCCTGCTCAGGCTGGCCAGTAGTGCTGTTTCTTGGTGTGTGCTGGGAAGTCAAGAGGTACACAGGTGGCTAGGGTGGACATAGTGTTTTGTTGGTGTGTTTTATTTTAAAAATCCAAGACTCTTTACCAAGTAAAACACTTATGATTCAAAAATTAAAGTTTACATCTAAGCAAAAAGAAAAATTCAAAATCCTGTCACTCGAAACCATTGTTACCTTCTTCTTATATTTTTCTCCAGATATTTTAAAGCAGGGTTTGCATTTTTTATTTTATACTTTTTATCCTTGTTGCTTTTCTCAGCCTTTGAAAACTGAAAACATTACAAATGTGTGTAACGGATAAAGGAACAATCCTGGTATCTGCTGCCTCTTAAGATCATCACTGAGGACATTTTTATTCTGCTCCTTCTTAGCAGTAACCTTCAACTTCTGCCTCTATTGACTTGTTGTTGTTTTAAAACTTTGAGCTAGTTTTACTTAACTGGATTTGTCCTTTTCAAACTTTTTTCTTTTCTTGCCTTCAGCCCTGCCTCTTCTTCTTTTTTTTTTAATGAAGAATTTTGAACATGCACAAAAGCAGAAGGAAGAGTATAATGAAACCCGTTGTTCCCATCACCTAGCCCCTGCATCCCTCATTCCACAGCCAGTCCTGCTCCATTCCCAACCCACCTGTACCCCAGCCCTTATTACTTTGACCTGTTCACTTTGTAATGACCTTCTAGGGTCCTTTGCAGTCCCTAGGACTTCACTGTCTTTTGGCTTTGAGGAAGAACCAAGTGCCTGCCCTGCTGCTCTCAAAGCTTCTCTGGAGCTTGCGCTCTGTCCCAGGCTTGACCGGCTGACCTGGGCTTTCCCCACTCATTGCTGAAATGCCTGGAAGTTCCCAGACGTTGAGTGTGCCAGCCTCGCAAGTTCAGCTCCTCATTCTCTTTCCTGTTAATGAAGAAGGCCATTGCTCAAGTCATTTGGAAGAGGAAAAGTGGAATTTACTACCTGGGTGTTCCTCGTCCGTGCTGTTCATATAAATTTAAACTTAGATTCCTGAGAATTACATTGAACATGACAAAAATTGCTGTGTGGGCAGTTTAGTTGAGTACTTGCAGATTGATAGAGCCCTTAGTAATAATGAAGGGAAAAGGCTCTTGAAGCTGTTTAGTTCCAGAAGATGAGCTCACCAGTTAAGGAGTTTGCAACTAAAGGTCCTCATTAACCTCTTGCTGGATGGCAAAGAGGAAAAAGAAGAAGAAAATCCAGGCTCTTCAAATCCTGACCTTTGGAGAGATCTAAGAAGAAGTCATCCTATGCTACCCCCTCCTCACGGTGGGTTCCTGTATTTCATTCAGATTTACTTACCCCAGATGTTTTTTTTCACTTCAACTTCTCTTAAGTTTATAAAATATCCTCAAACCATTACCACGTCATGGCCATGGAGTGCTGCCATGGCTTGCTATACTGGTGGTCAGCTTTTGTGTGAGATTACATAACGAATACCACATGGAGCTGGAAGATGCCAGCGTTTGAGTTGTCCCTCTTACCTAGCAACCCAATCAGTGTTTCTCAGAGGGAATGTGCTTATCCCAAGTAAAAGGTGGAGTTTATTGTGTGGCCACAAGGTGATCCAAGCCCAATTGAGTCTGTCTCCAATATTCAGTAGGATCATGCTGAGGCCAGGGCCCACGTCCTAGCTGCGTCAAGCTGCCCTGAGTCAGGCCCCTCATCGCTGGTGCCGTTTGGACAGCAGAACGTCCCTTTCCCTCAGTCCTCTTGGTTGGATTACCCTTTCTGGGCTTCCAGAATACTGTTTTGTATCTCTGTTGAGGCTCCTTTGTTGGGAAAACTGGCCACAGGATCAAGCCAGAGCATTGTGTTCCCATCATAGACTGGGTGGAAACCAACCTGAGGTACAGGAAATCCAACATCTGTTCTATCTGTCAGGGTGTCCAGCAGATTGTACTTCTGATTGTGGTCTTCAGGCTCTTTGTTTTTGTTCAGTATGACTGCAGATGGCATTAATAGAGCCATGGTCTGCAGAGTGGGTGAGGTGGCAAAGTGAGAAAGTGAGTATGGTACATTCAAGTTACCTTTCCACTTAGCACTCCCTGGTGGCTTCCCATTGCACTTGGAGTAAAGAATGCCTCATCCTGACCCAGCAGGACAGCTCTCCTCAGGGCCCATCCACCTCACTAGCCTCCCTGCTTCCAGTTCTTCTCTGCTTTCCAGCCATCTTTCTATTCCTTAGACACAGCAAGCTTGCCCCCACCCCTCTTCCTTCGCTCTGGCTCTCCTGCCTGGGATACTCTCCCCCATGTCATCATGTGACGTGGTCTTTCTTAGACCCACAGGTCTCAATCTGTTTCCTCAGAGAGACCTTTTCATTACTAATGAACTCTAAAATAAGCTCCAGGCATTCACTGTTTTCTTTTCTCCAAAGTCCTTTTTACTATCTAAGTAATCTTGTCATTTTTTTGTTTGCTTGTTGCCTTTCTCTCCCAACTTGACTGGAAGCTTGACATGAGAAGGGAGCTTGTCAGTTTTCTTGTATGTCTCCAGTGCCTAGAAAAGGACCAGTACATAGTAGGAGCTTAATAAGTATTTGTTGCATGACTGATTAAATGAATGAACATGGTTATTAGGAAGATTATGAGGTAACTAAAAGCCAAACCATGTGGTTGTTTAGCCTGAAGGAGAAAAGTCCCAGGGGGCCATATGCTGGCTGTCTCAGTAATTAAAGCTGGTACTACCCTAAAAGCACCTAGCCCTGTTTCACTCCTTTCTCTTAGCCAGATTGCTGTCGTCCGAGGAGATAGGCTTATTCTGGGCACCCTTATGAGCCAGAACTGGAGCCAATAAATGGAAACTCTAGGGAGACATATTTTGGCTTTAAAAGAGAGAAAAAAACAATAATAATTGCCACTTTACCTGAGGACGTAGTGAGCTTCACCAGAACAGCAGTGAGTTTTAAGTCACCTGAGGTAGGCAGGCACAGCCTTTGTGCTCTCTTGCAGACCTGGTATGGAAAGGGCTCAGCACCTGCATGGGCAGTTAGGCAGGGTTTACAGTCCTTTCAGCCCAGAGCAGCAGGGGGCCTGCCTTATATTTTTTGTTACTTTCTTTTTCTTTCAGTAAATGTCAATCACTGTGGACCCAGCCCTTTCCCTACCCATCATGTTGATTACAGAGTCAGGAGGTGGTTCATGATCTACATGTAGTAAATGGGGGTAGAAGAGTTGAGAAGCTGTAGGAAGACACGAAGGGGATTGAGCCTGGTCTAGGTCATCAGGGCAGGCCTGCTGGAGGAAGTGACTTTAGGTGGTAGTTTGAAGGACCAGTGGGAGTTGCCAGGAAGAGAAATAGAGATAACCAGGGGGAACCCCATGGGTGTGAGCATGGGAACCCCATCACAGTGTCTTGGGGGTATAACTGTCATTTAAGGGATAAGGACCAGGAAAGTCAAAACATGCACAGAGCAGACCCACATGATGAGCACAGCTCCTTGTGAAGTGGTGATAGAGGATGGTGTGCAGGGGAGGAGTGGAAGACACAAGACCATGGGATGAGAGGGGTGGGCAAAAACCAAGCCAGGCAGACCATGGAAGCCAGGTCTGGGCTGTGTGCTCAGGGAAGCAGAGGCTCTGGAGGGTGTAGATGGTGAAATGACAGGCAGATTTGTGTTTGGAAAGGGCACTGTTTTCACTATGGAAAATGAGTTTGAGAAATGGCAGGGAGAGCAATAGGAGGTTGTTAGATATTTCTTAGGAGAAGCCATGGTGGTCTTGGCCATGGTGACAGTGGCGGGAAGGAAGACATCTGGGCAGATGTGAGAGATGTATGGAAGGTAGAATCAGAATGATGAATCGACACAGGCCTGAGAAAGTCCCAGGTTTCTTTTTGGTTTAGGCAAGCCTGGGTATCACTTTTGGTTTAGTGGAGGTGATCCCACTTCCTGGGACAGGAAACACAAGGAGAGAAATAGTTTTGCTGACAGTAGGGGCTTACGGAGGTATGAGTGTGATGTGACTGTGGGACAGCTGAGTGACAATTCTCAGTAGACTTTTTATACATCAATTTGGAGCTCAGAGAAGTCTAGGCTGGTGATATACAATTAGAAGACCAAAGCACAGAAATGAGGTTTGAATCCCTGGAAGTAGGTGAGACAATCCAGAGAGAAGAGGTGGAATTAGGAGAGAAGGCAGCCTGGGGCAGAGCACAGAGGCTGGGCACACCACACGCAAAGGACATGGAGAGGCAAAGAAACTTGAAGAGGAGCAAACATGGAGCTTAGACACTCAGAGTGGGGCCCAGAGCTAAGGAGAAGTGTCTGAAGGTGTGGGGGTGGGGAGGGCGCAGAATCACCAGGTTTCAGATGCTGCTATAAGGTCAGGCCTACAAAGGTTTGGATTTAGTGCACAGAGGTTACAAGTGACCTGGACAAAGTTATTTTTTGCTGATGAAGTATATTAAAAGGCTTTCCAGGTGTCACATGTGCCTTAGTCCATTCAGGCTGCTGTAACAAAATACTGTAGACCAAGTGGCATAAAGAACTAAAACAACGGATTTATTCCTCATAGTCCTTGAGGCTGAGAAGTCCAAGATCAAGATGCTGGCAGATCCAGGGTCTGGTGAGGGCCCACTTCCTGGTTCGTAGAGCAGCACCTTCTCATTGCGTCCTTCCATGGTAGAAAGAATGAGAGAGCTCTCTGGGGTCCCTTTTATAAGGCACTAATCCTATTTGTGAGGGATCTACCTCTGTGGCCAAATCACCTCCCAGAGGTCCACCTCCTGATGCCATCACATTGGGGATTAAATTTCAACATGTGAATTGGCAGCGGGTGGGGAGACTGGGGGGAACAAATATCTATCACAACACATAATATTATTTTATGCGAGGAGTGTCCTGCTGATGTCAAGAAGAGCCTCTGTCACCACTGTAACCACTGTCCAGTCTCAGCAATGGGTAAAAGTGAATGAAGTGACCCAAGTCTGGAAGGCCCTTATCTCACTGCTGGTAAGGGAAGGCCCCACCTATAGTAGGTGGCCACCCTGGTCCTGCTCATTCCTGGCGCAGGCCTCTTGAGTCATTCAGACAGTCTCTGCACTACCAGCTAAAAATGACTGTAAGCTAGAAATGTAGAAGGGAGTGGTTTAGATTTTAAAGAGCTTGTTCATCTAATTAAATAGAACTGGAGTTAGTGGCTTAGTGGTTGTTCTATAATCAGGCCCTGCTACAAGTGGTTAAGGAGACTGACAGTGGGAACCAAAAGAGCCTGCAGGGACAGGAGTGTGGCTGTGAACATGGCTGGGAAGAGTCTCTGCCAGGACTTTTGAATCCAAAGCTGAGACTGTGGCTTCCATGGAGTTATGAGAGATAGGGAGGGATTTTGAGCTGTGGCCCACTGAGATGAAAAATTGGGTTGTATCATCTTGTCTTGGAGTTGCAGTGATAGTGTATGGCGAGGGGTAATAAAAGGAGCAAAGGATCTGGACCCAACCTGGTTTTGAATCTGGGATTTCTCACTTTTTAGCTAGGTAATTAGAAAAGTGACTGAGAAGCTCTCTGCATCTCAGATAATTCATCTGTGCAAAACGATTTGCATAGCTGTAGTCAAAGTTAGCTTGTGTGTGGAGCCCCTAGCACAGAGGAGACATTTAATAAATGATCACTCCTGCTGCCTTTATTATCATTATTATTATTGTTATTATTTTTCTTGAGACAGAGTCTCACTCTGTTGCTCAGGGTGGAGTGCAGTGGCGCGATCTTGGCTCACTGCAACCTCCCCCTCCCGGGTTTGAGTGATTCTCCTGCCTCAGCCTCTCAAGTAGCTGGGACTACAGGCATGTGCTACCATGCTTGGCTAATTTTTGTATTTTTTTAGTAGAGATGGGGTTTCACCATGTTGGCCAGGCTGGTCTTGAACTCCTGACTTCAGGTGATTCACCCACCTCAGCCTCCCAAAGTGCTGGGATTACAGGTCTTTATTATTTTTATGATCATCATTGTCCATGTTACGTTTATGTAGTTGTTATGGATCACAAAACACTTTCAGATGTTCTCTCTGATTGCAGTTCAGCTTACTCCCGTACACTTGAGTCATGACACGGGTGTATCTGCGAGCCTCATTAGACCGGGAGCTCCTTAAATGGAGGGGTCCCCACTCACGGATGTCTAGTGCAGGCATAAACTAGAGGATCCATGTGAGGAAGCACTTCCCCTACCAGAGCTCTTCAGAAAGAGAGCAGGTGGCTTCAAGAAGATGTCAGCTTCCCACCCTTGAGGATATAGCAGGGGCCACCTGGCAGGGACACTGTGGGGAAGTGGCTGCACTGGTTGGAAGGCTGGCTTCAAAGAAATGGTTTCTCAATCCCACTTTATAATCTATTAGTGTTTTAATTGGATGAAGCAGTTCTGATGTCCTGTCAAGTTCATTCAAAGGAGTGTTTGTACTCATCTAAGTTTGTGGACCCTGGGCAAAGTGAGCCAGACATGGCTGTCCCGGGGATCCTTCCTCTCTCTGCTCTAACTGCTCTTTAAACACACAGACTCAGCCCTGGCAGATGAAAGTTTTAAATTTAAAAATATTTTAAAAGAATGCTTTTATATGAAAGACAGTATCTTTTAAAATATCAAATTTGTCTTAAACATTTTGGCAGCATATGCCATGTAACTTTTGGATTTATGTTTTCTCTTTCATAGAATAAAAAGTTCAGTGCAACCACCTCAAGAGTTCTGCAAGTTCACATTATGTAAACATATATAATAAAATATTTACTTAGGGTTTCCATAAAAAAGATCCAAAGCAGAGAATAAGAGGGCTTCTCTTTGCTGGTTTCAGAGGCTCTGCTGGGAATTCGGAGTGAAATTTAAGCCTCTTGAATATGTTTTGATTGGCCTTCTTCGTATTTTATCTCCTGTAATGAACTCTTTGTCAGTTTGTCAATTTTGACTAAGGACAGAAAGTTCATGTGTAGTAACACAGAGACTGAATTTAAAATTATGGTTTATATCATGATGTAATAATCCTCTCTCTTGTCCTTTAGTCAATATTTACCTGGTAGGCCGATATATTATAATGCTGACTTCAAAAGAAGACTCTTTATTTTACCTTCTCTAAGTGTTGGTTTTAGATACTTGAAATATCAAAACTGGAAGTTGAGCCGTCTGAGACTCTTGGCTGAATTCATGTAAAGTTCAGTTCCTCGATCGCCGGGCAGGTTTCACTGCTCCCAGTGACCCAGCGACACAGCTGCGTGCCTGTCAGAATGAGGCAGCTAAGCTTGGAGTCATGCTGGTTCCTCTCAGCTTTCCAGACAGCCCTCTCCTCTGTGGGAAACAGATCTGTTATGTTACCCCATAGCAGCCAGGATCTCTTAAGTGTACTTAAGTATTCCTTTATGTATTACAGCTACAGGATTGGGCGGAAAAACCTGAAGAATGCCCTGTAGGAAGGTGGTCTCTGAGTGTCACACCAGATGAAGAATAAGGAATCTTAAATTCTTTTCTTTGCTTGAACCCCTTTTTTCAAGCACCCCATGTGTAAGCATTTTTCCATTTTAAAAACTGAGGGAAGAATTATCCCCCGGTGAAGGAGTAGGAGGATGATAAGTAGCTACACAGTTTGCAGAGAAAATGTGTGATACCTTAGTACTGATCGTTCAGGTCACCAAAGAAGCAAATGGTACTGTGTTAATAAGTTCTTCTGAGCCAACCTGGGTGTGAGTCAGGACTCTGTCAGTGAGTCATAATGGAAAGGGAATTGATTCACTCATTAACTGCCAAGTCCGCAGGTAGACTAGTTTCAGGCTCAGCTGGATCCTGAAGTTCAAATGAGGTCATGATTCTTCTTTTCTTTCTTAGACTATTATTTTCTATATTGGCATGATTATGTAGCATAGATGTTTCCTGGCAGCTCCAGGTTTATGTGGTCCTTAGTGCCTGGGATCCCAGGAGAGAGACCCTCTTGCCTGGAGTTCGTATCATTTATCAAGTGTATTGTTCAACTTAAGCAAATTCAACACTATGCTTGTATCTTCCATGTGTTTATCTCTGCCCATTGTGTATCTTTAAACCGTATATTTATTTTATTTTATTATTTTATTTTTTCAAGACAGAGCCTTGCTCTGTTGCCCAGGTTGGAGTGCAGTGGCACGATCTCAGCTCATTGCAACCTCAGCCTCTGAAGTTCAAGCAATTCTGCCTCAGCCCCCTGAGTAGCTGGGACTACAGGTGTGTGCCACCACACCTGGCTAATTTTTGTATTTTTAGTAGAGGCAGGGTTTTGCCATGTTGGCCAGGCTGGTCTCAAATTTCCTGGCCTTAAGTGATCCGCCAGCCTTGACCTCCCAAAGTGCTGGGATTACAGGCATGAGCCACCGTGCCCAGCCTATATACTTATTTTACATGTATACTCTTTTTTGTAATCTGTTCATTTTGTACATTTTCATACACACATACATGTATATGTAAGTATATACATATGTATATACTCTTGTATGTATATGTATATTTTTATTTTCACATATACATTTGATAGATGATTTACAGTATGTTCAAGAATAAATCTTAAGTTTATAACCTAACGACCCTCCCTCATTTAAGGTACAGTTCTAACAGCCTTGGTCATCTGATCAACTCTCTGGTAAACCTGGTAGGGAGGGCAGGGCCTGTTAAAAGACAGCTCCACCAGGAAGGGAAGGAGCAGTTCTAAAAGGAAAAAGAAAGTGGGTCCTTTACCAGAGGGAAAAGATAAACTGACTATTGATTCATTCATTCAGCAAGTACTTCCTGAGACCCTATTATGTGCCAGGCACTGTTCCAGGCCCTGGGCGTACAACAGTAAACATTAGACAAAAGGCCTTACTTACCGGGAGCTTACGTAGTAGGGAGAGAGATAACAAACACACAAGCCGATAGAGATATGCTGTGATATCTGGTAGTGCTGAGAGCTCTGAAGAAAGACCGCGGTAAGCAGCAACAGGTGTGGAGTAGTTGCTTTACAGTGCAGGTGGAGGAAATGGGGTTGGGGGGTAGTGGGGAGTTGGAAGAGGCAGACAGGTGGAGGAAACGGGGGGAGGTGGGGTAGAGGAATCTCTTCTTGTTTTGGGATTCTCTTTCAGTTGACCCAAATAAAGTAAGGAGAATTTTGATAGGCAGATCCTATTAAGACTATCCCAAGCATAGGGAAAAGTATGAGTCAAGCCAACGTCTAAACGTCTTGAGGGAAGATCTGTTCAGGGAGTGGAAAGAAGTTTCGCATGACAGCTGCATACAGAGCATATGAAGGATGGGGCTGAGGTTGCTTGGGGTGTGACCCTGCAAGGACATAAATAACAGGCTAAGAGTACCTTTCCCAGACCCACATTTAGAAAGATCACAGCAAAGTGTGGAGAGCCAGGTGAGGGGTCACAGAGGCAAGATAGGGCAGCCAGGTGTGCACTGAATAGGGCAATGGCCAGAGGGAATGGGAAGGAAGGGCAGAGCTTTCAGAGGTTGCATCTGCAAGATTTGGGGATTAATTCACTTCTAGTGACCTAAAAGGATTTGTTCATCACCCAGAATGAGCCATGTCTTCTTATGTTTACTCAAAGATAAGAAGCCTTTAGAAATGGGAAACATCTTGGGAAAGTGGTTAATCTTGTTTATTCACAAGACAACTTCATCATCTTTTGCTATACAATGAGGAAGGCAACAGTAGTGCGGGTCACAGGGGGAGGTGGCCAAGGAAGGAAGAAAGCAAGACTGGATGTGGCACCTACATTGCAGGTCCTGTGGCCTCTGGGAGTGACATACATTCAAGGAAAGGACTTCTGGGAGGGAATGCTGTGGCCTTCCATGCCAGCCTGATAGTCCTTCTCGTGCATTTACAGGCAACTTCGAAGTGGGAGTTCACATTGCCGACGTGAGTTACTTTGTTCCAGAGGGATCCGACCTGGATAAAGTGGCTGCTGAGAGGGCCACAAGTGTCTACTTGGTTCAAAAGGTAAAAATCCATCTCCAGTTTCTTTTTTCTTGCTTTGTTTATTTGTTTGTTTCCCTGGAAAAGTGTGTGCTCGCTGTTATGACATGTTCTCCGGAAAGAGAAGCCAAAGAAAGACACAGGTGTTCATCCGAGGCCTCACCCCAGAGTGGCCCTGCTATTTAAGTAACTGACAGATACTCAGCTTCAGAAAGAAAGGAGGCAAAATACCTGCTTTCAAACAATTCTTCTAAAGCAGGGCTTGGCAAACTCAGCCGACACCAGCCACTAGTTTTTGTAAGGTTTTATTGGAACTCAGGCACATGCGTTTGTTCATGTATTGTGGCTGCTTTCATACTACTTCAGCAGAGTGGCATGACGATTTCCTGTTACTATAGGCCGTTTAAGGAAATGTTTTCAACCCCTGTTCTAAAAGGTGGGAGCCAATCTGGTCCTGACCTGCCCATTACAAGATAGCCATGGGAGTCTCTGAGATGGAAAAGCAAAGGGAGATGAGGAGGAGTCTGAGCTTTTCCCTCTCATCCTGACTACACCACTCTTGGTTAGTTGCTAAGTGTCTACAGAACTCCCTAGACTCATCTGTGAAATGCAGGGATTGGACAGATGGATCTCAAAACATCCCTTCCATTCTATGTACCTGTACCTGGCACATTCAATGGTAACCATGAGAATCCATTCCTTTAACAAGTATATATTGAGCACCAATTATCTGGTGGACACTGCAGTAGACCTCAGAGACAGAGGTTAATAAGAGACCAAGCATGAGTAAGTTCTGCCTTCCACACTGTGGTTTGTGAATTCTGCCAGGTTTCTTTCTCTTCTTTCCCTCCTCTGATCCTCTGTTCATTTGATCATCTTCCTTCTTTGGCCATATCTGGACTTCCACTTCCTTTCTAGCTTTTTAAAATTTGGCAGTCCAATTTGGGATTCTACCTATACTAGCTTGAGGCTTCCTGCCTCGCAAACCCATGCACTAGGACATGATTCTGGTATTTGCTCATTGACTGCCCTAAGGTCAGAGGAATATCCCCACCATCCACCCTAGAATGCACCACCATAGGTGCATTCTGGAATTTCTGGGCTTTACTTCTAGCAAAGTGCCTACTTAATGTCCACAAAGGTATTGGCACTTCTGGAGCAAAAGCTATCCAGGAACACCCAAAAGTTTCTAAGATTTCTGATATTTACCAAGCGTTACTGAGAGTTCCTCTCATGTTTTCAACTTGTCCACCCTGAAAACTAACCTCTCAAAAGGGAAGAGACTAGTCTAGGCTTTGAATGCAGCCATATCTTCTAGGGGCTGAAGATCCTGTTGCCTGTGGCCCAAGCTTAGTTCCCCCAATGTAGCTGAGCTTATCTTTCGACAGTGATGTCTTCCACCCCATGGTAGAAGTCACCCTGTCTGAGACCCTTTGTTTCTGCTACAAAGGGAGCTAGCCTAGATGGGCTGTCTTGTCCCAAAGGAAAGCCAGAGCTGTCATCTGCCATAGCCACCTTCAATAAGTGGAGGTCCTACCTAGGAAAACCTGGTACCTCCTCTCCCCTGCCCCAGGACAGTACTCTCTGTATCACTGAAACCTAGAATGTTTGAGCAAAACCCTAGCTCCACCTGCTCCAGGAGAATTGGACAGCTAGTTTCTTCAGAAGTACAGCTTTGCCTGCCATTCACATTAGGTGATCAGAACCACCATGTACATGTTTTCTGCCATCCCATAAATGAGAATAGTGAATGGAGAGGAAGACAGAGTTGATCAGAGCCAGGAAATTCTGAGTCAGAAGCTGTGTGATCATCAAAACTCCGTTCCAGGAAACCGTGTCATGGGCAATAGGTAATCTCTATGCACAGTGATGCCTGAAAGACCCAGCACCTTCAGTGACCAATTAGTGAGGATAGCTAGCTGTATCCTCATCTGAGCAGGGGGAATTCCGTACCAGACTTTGCTTGTGTCAAACATACTGTGTCCCTACCTGACCTCTGTGGCTGGCCTAAGCCTCAATGCAATGTTTAAGAACTTCTCTTTGACCCCCGGCCCCTCATAATGTCTGTGACAACTGTGTCCAAGCTCTGGGCAGGTATAGGCAGCTTAAGAGAATGCAGCACAAACTTCTGACCCGCAAGTATCTCTTGAGCACACAGGGCTTCCTCCCTGACCCCCAAGCCCCAGCTGCTGCGCTCTGCTTTTATAACCAGGAATTACTTTTCAAAATCAGAAAATGAAAAAATCAAATTGGGTTAAGTAATTAAGCGTGTTTCCTTTTCTGTTTCCTTTGGTTTTGTGTTTGTCACAGTTCTAGAATTTCTCTGTGGGACTACAGAGTTGGGGCTCTGCTGCTGAGTTGTGAAAGCGGGGAGCTGGGTGGAGGAAGGGCCCGCATGCGTCTGCTGCCCAGCACTGCCTCCAGCTTGGCAGGCACAAGTGGCGCCGGCCCGCAACCTTGGACAGCAGCAGCTGCGCGCTCTGATTCCTTTGAACCGCTGCTCTGACCTTTCTTCCTACTCGGTTTTGTTTCTTAAAGGACTGTGTCCAGGAACTTTTCTGCTGTTTTCACTTTACTTTGCCTATAAAGGTCTTCTGAAAAGCTGGATGAGCTGCGTTTCCGCTCTCCAGATTCTCTGCTTTCTCACTTGGCACAATCATTTCTCCCAGCTTCATCACACAGGGAAGAGGGGCTGGGGTTCCAGTTGGTTTCCCATCTATAGGCAATGTGGCACTGATTTCATTCAGATCTGTAAGTGACTGATGCCAGAATTGCAATCTTAGCTCATTATCTAAACTGTAATTGGGGGATTAACCTGTGGAATAAGACAGTATACAGCGTAACAGGTCTTGGGTCCAAATACCATCTCACTGACTTTTTAAATGAAATTCTTTTTGTTGCGATTTTGCTCACAGTAATAAGTATTTGGTTATTCTTGTTAACAATAGGGTATACTCAATAGGATAAAAGATAAATTTAAATAGTGTCCATTTAAATATCAGGAAAAAACTTTTTGACAGAAGATGGTTCCGTTAGGACAGGGGACAGCTGCCCACCTGAACTTTGGCCTGTCCTTCTCAGAAGGACACAACATTTGCTCAGTTAATGCCTCTCAACTGTCTTCTCTGGGAGATAAATATAATGTAATCGCAAAGTTTAAGGTAATTTTAGAAAATAAGCGAATTAAGCTTTAAAAGTAAAAGAAAACCTAAACAGTTGAAACCTAAACCTAAATTTTCTGCCTACTGGCCCAAGCATTCATGTTATTTTAGGTGCGAAACAGCTCAAGTGAAAGTTCGCCCATAAATCTCTACGATATTTTATTGGTACTGCTTTATAATAGAGATCAAAGATTGGGATTGGAAGCCTGTCTTAATGCAGAGTCCAAAGAGTTTTAAGATGTTTCTTTCTGACACCAGCAGGTTGTCAGATTGTTGATGTTTTGTTAATGTCAAACTGTGTAGCAAAGAGTTGATCAAATTCTGAATTCATGGAAGTGTTGATATGGAAAAGAAAACTCTTTAAACAGAGATGTTGGCTGGCAAGTGAATTAATCTATTTCCTTTAAGTTATTTCAGTGTGTAAGTGGGGAGCTAGCTGAGAGTACCTTGTTGTTAAAACCTCGAAGTCCTCAGAGAAAAGGGGTAAAAGTCACCAATTCTTAGACTGCAGATATGGGCTGCGATGGCCGATGGGTTATCGCACTGAGGCCTGAGGGAATGTGGTGGGGAGCCGGCAAAGGCCTGGGCTGAAAGGGGCAGAAGACGCCCTGTAGCCCCTCCAGGTGGTGGAGAAGCCCCTATGACTTGGCTTGTGGGCATCTGGCTCCCACGTCACTGCTAGTCCTTCCTGCTCCTCCTTGCCTGAATGATTGATTCTTCCCTTCTGTGGCCCTTTGTGTTGGTCACAGGGCTGTCCTGGCTAACCTGCTGCTGAACTTGGCCAGCCTGCCCGCTGTGGCTTTAGCAGATGTTTCTGCTCTCTGAGACTAATATAAGATTTTATAGTCTTGTTGGTACCCCCACCCAGCTGCCTTGGGCAGTGGTGTATTTACCCAAATGATCAATTTCTCTCTACTCTCTCAAGACCTGGTCCAGAATACTTAGAAAGTCAGTGTCCTATCATCACTGTCCCTTTTCTCCACAGCCAGCTCTTAAGCTCTGCCCTGACTCAATTTTGGTCCTGGCCCCAAAGCATGCTTAAGAGGGCTTAGCATCCTTCAAGCCCCGTTTCCTTTTCTGCTGCCTGAAGTCCTTATCAGTCTTCATCCACTTGGTATTTGTTGAGTACCAGCTGTGTGTCATGTTCCAGGGATGTAAAGATGAGACAGATTCTGCTCTTGCCCTGGGGAAGCAGAGGAGGTAGACAGGTAGCAAACACTTGCAATGCATCAGGCTACCTTCAGGTACAGAAGTGCCCCAAAGGTGAGGAGAGAAAGGTGAGTTAGAGAAGAAAGAGAGGTTGTATCTGCCTGGGCTGGTGGTGGGAGAGGAGCTTCTGCAAGGGCCAAGAAGACTTCACAAAGCAATTGTGTTTTGAACAGTGTTTCACATTTTGAGTAGAAAATTTCTAGATAAAAAGTGGGCAGAGAGGGCATTCCAGGCAGAGGCTAGAAAAAGCATAGAATGTTCAAGGAGCAGAATGCAGTTTGAAATTGTTGGGGTGTGCGTTGTAGAGAGAGCCATGGATGAGGTTACAAAGAGAGGCCTGGAGTGGTAGGCGAAGGAGCTCGGATTCTGAGGGCAAGTAGGGAAGCGATACGATCTCCTTCGACCAAAATAGAAAATCACCTTAGCAACTGTGTGGTTGAAGGATAGCAAGGCCAGAGACAGGAAAATTGTCATCAGTACCAGGGCCCTTCCCCCCAGTCACATCCTCTTGAGACTCTGAGTAACTACCCCAACACAGAGATCTTTGCTCACAAAATCTTATGAGAGTTTACCGATGTGGTGATGTCCAACTGGACCCCAGGAGAACTAGAACAATAGATGTCTTTAGCCTAGTGCCAAATGGACATTCTGAACAAGCAGTATTTCATTTACTCCATATTACAATTACTTCCCAATTCTGGCAATGCATATCACACAAGAAGAAGTAGGGAGAAGCAAAGGGCAGGGAAAATGGAGAAGTTAGCTTCCCACTGTTATCTTTGCTGTCCCCTTGGAGATAGGGTTCTTCTCCTGCTTCCCCGTGGGGAACTCTTGGCCACCTGTGACCTTAGCCACTGAACATTGAGGGTCCAGGCTTTTCCAAAAACCCCTTGGCCCCATCGAACCCTCTAGGCCCTCCTTCATACACAGGACATGCAAAAGTCCATTTACTAAATTCAGCTCCTTAACTATTGGGAAGGTAAAGCAGTGTGTCCTAATATAAATGGAATTGCAGATTATCATTGAGTGGAGATTAGTAAGAAGATGCAAAAGTCTGGAGAATAAGCAAGTCTTATCTAGAATAATTTCTGCTCCAGAATTGTCAACTGATTTTTATCCTGAGAGAGGAAGAGAGACATATCCACACTTGAACAGTGAAAGGAGGAGAGGAAGAGACTCATTTGAGAGAGTTAGAATGTCAGATCTAGGCTTGGGAAGTGATTGGATATAGAAGGCAGAGAGAGGAGAGTGAAGAATCACAGGCTAATCCTCAGCTGTGTTCTGGGGGCAGGGGTGAGGAGCGTGGTGAGGCATGGGTGCGGTGTTTTTTGGTGGTTTTGATTTTTGGTGGTTTTGAGGGAGTGGTGGTCGTTTGCTTCCTTGCTTATTTAACTTGGGATGGAGTGCTGCTCTTAACAGAGGTAGGAAATGTAGACAGTGGAACAGGTGAAGAAGGGAGGAAAATGCTGAACTTTGTCTTCTCCATGTGGAGTTTGAAATGTTCATGGGACATCCAGTTCATGGTGTCCAGAGGGCATTGTAGAGGTATGTGGAGTCACAAGGCCAGAGGGCCAGGCCTTGGACATGGAAGACACTCATTGTGAGATGGCAGGAGACCAGGGCACACATGTAAAGTGAGTGGGCCTGGGAGAGACTGGCCAAAGGGAAGAGCTGGTAGGTTGCTTGCAACAGATTGAGTCTGATGATCTCAGTTTTCTTTGTGAAGAAGAGTTGAGGTTTTCTATTGAGAAAGATTGAGAAGGCAGTCAGGTAAGAGGTCTGAGGAGAGTAGTAATATTTTGGGACCTCAGCTGAGGGGTGTGGGAAAGGAACTAACAAAGACAGGTGAAAGGCCTGCCAGCCCTCATGGAGGTAAGAACTAAGACAGCTTAGCAACTCACCTCCATATGGCCCAGCAATTTTCTCTGTCACTGCTCAGTGAGGACTTGCAGAAGTAGGAAAGGCCGATTTATAAGATGGATCATGGGGTTTGTGGAGCTGGGATAGTAGAAGTGAGGTAAATAAAGAACCTTGAAGGAATTATCCTTGTGGTTCACACTGCATAGCGAAGTTAATGAGGACAAGATAGGATAAGACTGGGGAAAAGGATCAAGGGGTCAGGGAATGTGTGAACATTTGCACAGTTTTAATGATAGCCAGGAATTTCCCAACTCCTGGAGAGACCTTTCTTTTCCAGTCAGACATGGTGTTCCACACTTATCACCCTGGCCCCGAGGCTCTCAGGAACCATGGCAGGCCTCATGTAGCTGACCTGTGTGCATGGACTCTTACGCCATGGTCCAGGTGAGTCTCCCTCTGACATACGGGACTTGGATTGGAGAAAGCAGCTGATCAGAAGGGGCTGCCTGCCTCTCCTTTCCAGCCCTCTTCCACAGGGATCCTGCCGTGCCTGGAGTTGTGGGAGAGCACATTCACAGTGACGCTGGCAGGAATTAGGCCCCATTTATGAGAGACTGATGTGCCAAACCACAAATGTGATTGTAACCTGTTAATTCCTTTTCCTTTGAAACACAGAGGAATAACCATCTATTTACAAAACTATATAAACATAAAGAGTGTTTTCTATGAGAATTTCAACTCAATTCTGCTTTAAGACCTGGTAAATGTCTTTTATAAGGAATGCTTCTTAAAAATTAAATACAATAGGGACCAGGCGTAGTGGCTCATGCCTATAATCCCAGCACTTTGGGAGGCTGAGGTGGGTGGATCATGAGGTCTAGAGATCAAGACCACGGTGAAAACCCGTATCTACTAAAAATACAAAAAATTAACCGGGCATGGTAGTGGGCGCCTGTAGTCCCAGCTACTCGGGAGGTTGAGGCCAGAGAATAGCATGAACCTGGGAGGTGGAGCTTGCAGTGAACCGAGAGCACGCCACTGCACTCCAGCCTGGGCGACAGAGCAAGACTGTCTCAAAAAAAAAAAAAAAATTAAATATAATTATACTAACCAAAAAGTTTTAAAGTTCAGCTTTTTCATGAGCACTTAGATTGGTAACTGACCATTGCAGTGTGATTAATAAAATGTCTTTTGTGTAAGATATAGGACACCACACAATTTTTATAGCCTGCACAATCACTGCATGTGCTGATAAGTTTTAGGAGGTAGTAGCCCAAACAGTGTAGCTTATACTTAAAATATTAGTTGTTTATGAAGTTTTTTTTGTCGAGATGCTTAAATATAAGTCTCGTGTATTTCATAAAATGTTTTATGTGATGCAGTAAACATAGAAAAAAAGAGGTGATCCATCTCCTGGGCAGAAGCCAGTCAGTTGTCTACACACTGGAAGTGCCTACCATGCATCAGGTTTAGAGAGAGACAGGAGTGAGGCCTGGCCCTTGCTCCTGAGGTTTCAGTGTCCGTGGCACTCGAGGCACCTGAAGAAGCAATTAGGACAGTGTGGTAAATGCAGCTGAAGAGCAGGGAGGATGGAGTAAGTGGCTGACTGTGTAGGATGGCCCCAAATCATCTTTGAAAGAACAGGGGAGGTATATAAAATACAGCACACACTATGCCTGGGGGATTTTGGATAAACCTTTTAGTGGCAGTGAACTGAATCTGAAAGGATGTACAAGAGTTTGCCAGATGTAAAATATCTAGAAAGGTGTTTCAGAAAGAGGGACTGGCACAAGCAAGAGCTGGAGCAGCACACAGACAGGTGAAGGGGGTGCAGCGGGAAGGCCCATGTGACTGCTGTTGCCAGTGCCCCAGGAGAGGGCCAGGGCACAAGGCAGAAGGGAATGCTGAGCCCGGTGACAGCACACCTTGGACACCACGGACTGGCCAGTGAGCTTTCACTGAGCGTCTTCAGTATTGTTCTACCAATAAGAAGACCAAGACTCAAAATTTTACTAACTTGCCCAAAGTGTACAAGAAGCAGTCAGCCCAGGATTAGCCCCCAAGCCCACAGGAAAGGTGGCAAAGCCTTTGTTCTATTTCCTGCACCGTGCTGCTGCTGAGTCTATACTTCTTCACTCATTGGTAAAAAGGTCTTTAGACCTTGTTGTATTTTTTTAAGTGGTGAGGCCCTTTTTGCAAATTATATCTGAACCCCAAATTCCAACATATAGAAACAGATCAGGTTTTCACTAGATAATTAGCATACATTTATTTCATATTTAAATGTGTAACACAACACCAATTAATGAAAATAGTGACTTTCTTTTTAATAAGCTCATTTATTTTGGAATGCTTGCAGTTGACAGAGAACTTGCAAGGTTAATACATAGTGGTCCCATACCCAGTTCCTCCATGTTAATGTCTTATGTGACTACGCTTCATGTGTCCTAACTCAGAAACTGACATTGGAATATTACTGTTAGCTAAACTCCTTACTTTATTTGAATTTCACTAGTTTTTCCATCAGTGTTTCCCTTCTGTTCCACGGTCTAGTTCTGGCCCAAGTTATAATGACTTTCTTTTGACAAACACTAAAATATGAAGTTAGGAACTATAATGCATTATCAGATGCTCAGTTTTGTGACTTAAAGTAAGATACTGCCTTGAACACTTAGAAGACACACTATCTGTACAAAAGGCATTACGCCCTGGACTAATGTCATTGCAACAAGCATGCTGGGTGGCTGAGCAGCCAGTTATCAAAATACAGTTGATAGAACAAACTGTCTGTTAATGCAGCCCAGAGGAGAATACAAGAATGTACACCCAGCAAACTTGATGTAGTCTGTCTTAGCTCAGGCTCCTATAGTGACATGCCATAGTTTAAACAACAGAGATTTATTTTCTCCCAGTTTTGGAGGCCAGAGTCCCATATCAAGGTGCTAGCCAATTCAGTTCCTGGTGATGGTCTCTTCTTCATTTGTATATGGCTGTGGCCTCACATGGCCTTTTCTCTGTGCCTACTCATGCAGAGAGAGACTTGTGTCTCTTTCTCGTCTTATAAAGTCACCAGTCTATTAGACCAGGGCACCACCCCATGTCCTCATTTAACCTTACTTACCTCTGAAAGACCCTATCTCTATATACGGTCACACTGGGGGTTAGGGCTTTAACATATAACTGCGGGGTGGAGTTGGGGGGTGGCAGGGAGGGTGCCAATTCAGTCCCTAGGATAGCCCAAAGGCTGAGTATGTGAAATCTTTATCATTCAACCATGATGGTATCATATTGAAGCTTTCTCCATTTTGTGCACTATTTTTAAACAGGTGAAGATGTACCATTTTATAAAACACTTGATATATACAAGAAAATGTTAAATATTTGGATTACATTGTAATGCATCACAAAATAAGTTAGCAAAGAAAATATAGTATTGTCTGAACTGATGGTGCAAAAGTAATGCAAGAAAAAAATTTCAAAAGTAGTTGTCTGTAAAAGCTTTTACCAAAGGCTGTTAGGAAAAGCTATTACCAAAGATATCAGGTAGTCATTAGGTTTCATATAGATGTTAAAAGAGATGGCATTTTTTAGAAATACCAAACAATTGCCAATTATTTGTTATTGGTTTGGGCCATGAGTTCTAGAATTTACTGTTCCATACCAAAGATATTTACTGTACTAAAGTAGAGTACAGTTGCAGATACTTCATGCAGAATAAGAAGCTGCTGGAGTTTGTTCTGTTTCTGCCCATAAAGAAACATAATTTGCTAAATGTACCTCAACTACAGCATGGCCGCCCTTTGCGTATCACTTCTCAGTTACCTAGCATGGGGTTTCAGTGTTATCCATGCTCAACACTGCAAGCCAAAGTGGGCCATAGTAAGTGTGTTGAGTAAATGGCTAGTACTGCTGATGTTTTTAGTTAGAGAGATGGAGTGGATGGTCCCAAGAAAAATATGGGAAAAGGAACAGATAGGCGTAGATAGGAGAGAGTTTTTGAAGTATCTTCAGGAGATACAGGTAGAGATATTCATTTCATCTTTGGAATACTAGAAAAAAACAAGTAATATTTTGGGACCACTTCTAGTCATCATTTGAAAGTAAGCTGAAAAACAATTTTTAATTAAAGAGTATATACTGTTGACTCAGTTTATTATGGAACAGAAAGAACAATAAGGAGAATAAATGATTTAGGCTTAAAAAATGGGAAAATAGATAACTACTTGATCACAGTGTTTATCTGGGAAACCTGGATGTATGACCCTTTCAGTTTTATCACTCCAGTGATATTTTAGTGATATCTTAATGTTCCAAAATGTAATTTGGTAAATTGCGGTATATTCAATTACTAAAACATTGATTCAGCAATAACAATAGCTTATTTTACTTTTAACGAAATCCTGTCCAGAGTTTACACTCAGTTCTTGGGCTCTTAAGTATATGTATAATTTAACTGGAGTACTTATATCCAAAAGCACAAGTACTTCTTGAGTCTGGAGCTTCAGGTTTAGTAGATAATACAATGTAGCTATTTTCCATTGCTTGCAATGTGCTTTTTGTCTTCTTTTACCAGTTCTCCTCACTTTCCCAGCTCACATTCCCATCTGACTCTAGAGGCACATGGAAAAGTATACAATAGTGTGGTCTTTCTGCAGAGTCTTTGGGAACAGAGCCACCTCCATCTTCAGCTTGCTCTGGAAAAGCTGAAGCTGTTCACCAAAACTCTGCCCGCTGGGCTTCTCCTAAGCAGGTTGGAGAAAGGTGCTCATGGGCCTGTGCTCTGTTTACAGGTGGTCCCCATGCTTCCCAGGCTGCTGTGTGAGGAGCTGTGCAGCCTCAACCCCATGTCTGACAAGCTGACCTTCTCTGTGATCTGGACACTGACTCCAGAGGGCAAGGTAACAACTTACACGTTTTCTTTCTCCACTTACCTCTGTTCCATTCCATGAGTCATGAAGTACTCACCATGTGCTTGGCACTGGCTTGGGTGCCATGGTAGCCAGGACAAGGGAGATATGGAGCAGCCGTCATAGAGAAATGTCAGAGTCCCTGCCTCAGAAGAGCCGTTGGCCCCACTTAGAAGGCAAGACTGACCCTAAGCACTTTGAACAGGTTTCATGTCTGTTATCAGGTGAAGGAAGAAATTGAGTAAGCAGAGTGATGCCTGGGAGGCTAATGCAGGAGACAGGGTGTAAGTGGGATTGAATGAGGATTGGCAAAGGCAGGAGGGGCAGCCCAGCCTGCAGTTAGGAGAGCAGAGCCTGTTTGGAGGTGGATGTTAGGTAAAGTGGGAAGTTTACATAGGTGGGGTGAAATCAAACTGGAGAATCACAGATGAATTGTAGGTGTTAGGGCTCCTCTGAAGTGTCATGAGAAAGCTGATTGTAGAAAGGTCAGTGGTGCATCGTCATGCAGGATGATTGGAGCTGTGAAGATGAATTAGCAAGGTAGTGCTATAATCAAGGCACAAGGTGGTGAAACCACAGACCACGAACAGAGAGAAGGATGTCAGCAGGGATTCCTAAGCATAGGGAAAAAGATGTCTGTGCCTGTTATCGGGATGTGCCTATGCATATCATAGGGAACGACAGGAGAGAGATACATGAAAGAGAAACTAGTCCCCTCCTGCAACCGAAACAACTCCAAACATTCAGAAGTAGGGTCCTGATTAAGTAAGCTCTGGTGCCTTCTCAATGGAATATATACAGTTATTAAAGTTGTTGACAGAGACCATGGAAGAACATGGGAAGTGTTTATACTGTAATATTAAATGGAAGTAAAAAAAGATATTTAATTATAAAGAGGTTCCAAATAAAGATAGAGGATCAAATACCCACATTTACTTTCATTCCCTCCCAAAACCTCACTAAAACAACAGTAAAGGGATTTTTTTTTTAAGACATAAACCCACAAGGACAAAGAGAGTGGGAGAGGAGACAACAGCAACAAAATTTTGGAATCTGGGTAGCAGATGGACGAGTGTAACTGACTTAGCAGTCCTGAGAAAGCTGAATCCTGAGCCAGCAATAGAGAAAGCCAAGAAACAACCCAGTTTACGCAGAAGAACCCTAAACAATTCAGAAATTGACAGTACCAGATAATTCTAGAAGGTGGGGGAGGGATGGGGGAGAATGAGGCTAACAACAGTATTGAAAGTTTATTTTTAAAAATTGCCCCTCCTGTAACTTAGCGGAAGATCAGAAATGTGTTCTCTGGACAGGGTAAAGTAAGAGGTGTCGGAACTAGAGAACATCAAACATGCTTGATGGCAGTGACACCTTGGGGGAGATTGAGTGACTGTTGGCATACTGAATGTTAAGAGTATCAGCTTTCTTTTTGCTGCCAGCCCCAGAATTCTGGTCGCCAGGCCTATATCCATGAGTCGGGACGTGGGAAAATCTCTGAGGAATCTGAATAGCGAGGAATAAAAACATAAAGATACTAACCTTAAGAGTTTCCCAATCAACAGCCCAGCTGTCTCTCCCTACGGTAAAGTTTACAGACTATTAATAAGCTTCACCCACACAGTCAGAGCTTTTTAGGATTTCATTTCCATGTATGAAGAGACAACCCGAAAGAAGCTTCTAATATGAAATAGGGAAGCTATTACTAATGCATTGATTCAACAATAGCTTTATTTTACTTTGATGAAGCCCTGTCCAGAGTTTACACTTAGCCCGTGGGCTCTTAAGTATATGTATAATTCAACTGGAGTACAAACAAACAGGAAAAAAGTAAACAAACAGGAAATGAAGAAAACACAGGAAAAAGTAACTAGAACGAAATACACTAGCAGGGAAAAGAAATTAGCACTTATGTCTTTAGGGAATTTTTTTAAAAAAGAAATAGCTGTATCACAAAATCTTGATACTTTAAAAAAGAAACATTTGGAGGGAAAAAAAAGAGCTCTTGGGAATTAAACATAGGTTAGAAGAATTAGAGATTCAAGATATCTATTGAAAGGTAAAGTTGGGAGTTGTCCCAGAAAGATATAGAAAAGACAAAAAATTGGAGGACTAGTCCAAGATATACAATATCTGTTCAATGACCATTCCAGAAATAGAGAACAGAGTAAACAGAGGAAAAGAAATGATCAACAATATAATTTTAGGAAATGCCCCATTCCTGGAAGATATAATTTTCCATATTGAAAGGGCATACTGCCTAGCACAGGTATAGAGACACATCATCAAGACACATCATTATAAAATTTCAGAACACTGTGGACAAAGAAAAGACATACAATAAAATCAGAAATCAGAATAACTTCAGACTTTTCTACCACAACCCTAGAAATTAGATGACAGTGAAGCAAAGCTTTCTAATTTCTGAAGGACCGTGATCTCCATGCCAAAATTCTGTACCCAACAAAGCTATCGATAAAAAGGGTAGGAAAGGGCTTTTCCAGACATACAAGGCTTCAACAAAAATGTCCATCTCATACACCCTTTCTCAGGAAGCCACCAGAGGATGTGCTTCACCAAAATGAAGGAGGAGTAAATGAAGAAAGAGGAAGACATGGGACCCAGGAAACAAATAATCCAATAGAGGAAAGAAGTGAAGGAATCACTTAGATCAGGGCTGGCAGACTTTTCCTGTAAAGGGCCAGATAGTCAGTATCCCTGTCGAAGCTACTACACTATCCTTCAGGTCTGTCTTAAAGAAGATGCTAAGCGCCGGGCGCCATAGCTTACACCTGTTATCCTAGCACTTTCACAGGCTGAGGCAGGTGGATCACTTGAGGTCAGGAGTTCAAGACCAGCCTGGCCAACATGGTGAAACCCCACCTCTACTAAAAATACAAAAATTAGCTGGACCTCGTGGCGGGCACCTATAATCTCAGCCACTTGGGAGGCTGAGGCAGGACAATCACTTGAACCCAGGAGGCGGAGGTTGCGGTGATCTGAGATCGTGCCATTGCACTCCAGCCTGGGCAATAAGATCGAAACTCCATCTGAAAAAGGAAAAAGAAGACGCTAAGTTGGATCCTCTCATGGGCTTCTACATTCTGTCTGTTGGAATCAGTTGTTTTGGTTGATATGTAGATATGTAGCTGGAAAAGAAAGGAGCATTTTAATAACTTTTTCAGATAATTGTGGCTATTCATTTTTGTACTACACCAGACTTTAATAGTTTCTCAGAAGTTGGTTGCACCAGGCACAGTGGCTAACACCTATAGTCCCAACACTTTGGGAGGCTGAAGTGGGCAGATTGCTTGACCCCAGGAGTTCGAGATCAGCTTGGGCAACATATTGAAACCCTGTCTCTACTAAAAATACAAAAATTAACCAGGTGTGGTGGCATGCACCTGTAGTCCCAGCTACTCAGGAGGTTCAGGTGGGAGGATCACCTAAGCCTGGGAAATCGAGCCTGCAGTGAGCCATGATCACGCCATTGCACTCCAGCCTGGGCAACAGGAGTAAGATTCTACCTCAAAAAAAAAAGGTGGGGGGCGGGGCTGGGCACTGTGGCTCATGCCCGTAATCCCAGCACTTTGGGAGGCTGAGGCAAGAGAATCGCACAGCCTGGGCAACATAGTGAGACCTCGTGTGGACGAAAAAACACAAACAAACAAAAACAAAACAGACACCAGAGTGTGTGCTCACTCTTCCCAAAATACCTGAGTCTAAATAACTAGAGTTTGTGTGTCAGTTGTTCCTTCAGGTGAAAATGGTGTTCCATAAAATGATCAATCAGTTCACGACTCAGTTATGTAAATGCTTTTCCTCAAGACCACCAGCGTGCTTCTACATGCAGCAAAAGTGAAAAAGACTAGCAATCAAGGGTTGAGACATCATAAAATTAATAATCTTTACTCCTCTGGTCAGAGCATTCAGTTGTTCGATACAAGTATGAGGTATTGGAGTGCAGTAGCCACAGATGCGCTGGGTGCCATTGTCGGATTTGCACCAAGGCAGCCGCTTTACCCACGAGGGCTTTTGTGCCACCAGTGTAAATGTCAGCATGTGGAAAGGACAAACACTGCCTTAGTATTACTATGAAAATAGTTTTGACCTCCTGGACTCCTGGAAGGGTCTCAGGGATTCCTAGGGGTACATGGTCCATACCTTGAGAACCAAATGAATAGTTGGTGGAAGGTTTGGAGTAGATTAATATATATAGCACACAGAGAAATCAAGCCGATAAAAAGACAGTTATTAATTCCAGTGAGAATAAAAAGTCGTATAGAAAAGTAACAGTTAGTATTTATGTAACCATAATAGTACATTGATAAAATGAATTCTGATCATTGTCATGTATTAGGAGGATTAAGGACTTGAATAGTTATGTGGGCATGGTGGGGGAGGGAGTGTGTATGGAAGGAAAAATAAATTATCTTCTGTAGTGAAAAGTTTGCAAATAACACCAAAAAAAAAAAAAAAATCAGGAAGTAGCAGACAGGTTATATAGAAAGTTAATACCCAAATACTCTTTTAGAAGAGGCTAAAGTAGTTACTCTTGGGAAGTAACAGAGAGGGACAGGGGGCTGCTTTTTTTCATAACAAGACTTTAAAACTATTTGAACTACGTATACTTTAATATTTTTATTGTGAAAAATTTCAAACATACATGAAAGTAAAGGGCACTATAAACCCATCCTCCCCACCTCCCAGATTCAACTACTATCAAGACTTTTTTTCATTGTCAAAGTATTTTGAAACAAACCACAGACATGTCATTTTGCTCAGACATATTTCAATATGAAGCTGTAAAAATTTTGGACATTTTCTTATATAGCACAATGCCATCAGCACACCTAACAGTGACTACTAATGCCTAGGTGTCATTCTAAACCCAGTCCATAATAGATTTCCTTGCTTTCTCCCATAGATTTCCCTGAATTGGGATCAAAACGAGTTCTACACGTTATATTTGGTTTTTATGGCTCTTAAATATTGGTTCATTTAAAAAAAGGACCCTTTTAAAGATTTTTTTAAGATTTAAGAGGCAAACGCTATCCGAAAACAAGGAATTATGAGGACAGTATGCCAGCAATCATATTTTGGTGGGGGTGGGAGCATGCATAGGGGAAAAAATGAATGGAAAAAGACAGTAGGAAATAAAATAGAATGCCAATAGTGGTTATGTTTGGATAGTAAAACTATGAGTAATTTTTTCTACTTTTTTGTATTTTCTAATGTTTTTTGAAAATGTGTAGCTTTTATATTTTTATAAATGCTTATTTTTGTGAAAGTTTAACTAAACAGAAAATAAAAGCCCATAGAAGAAAGCTAACTTGAGTCAACAGAAAAGAACTTTGAGTCTGAATTATGCCTGCCAAGGTCAGACCCAAGAAATAAAAAGCTGCCCAATCTAATGAGCTTCTAAAATATGAGGGTCATAAAAGAAGCACTAGAAAGTGGCAAACTGTAACTCAGTTGGCCTCTGGGGTTTCTGTTGGAGGTAGTGTCTGGTGCCCAGGCCGCTGGCATTAGGGACTAGAGAGCAGGTGTGAAGTAGGCACAGGATCCAGGAGGGGCTGTGGGCCTCAGTGCAAACCAAGCCAGATCGGAAGTAATGAGAGTTTGGACTAGACACAGGGTTGTAGGGCAAAGCCCACTAACCACACTCCTTGTACTATGGTTATCCAAACACCCTACCCGGACCAAGCAACCACATGAGAGGTAGACCTGGTTGGTTAGTCCTGGGATGAGTATCTCTTACCCACAGTCAAGATGCATGAAATGAGAGGTCAGATTCCAGACTTACATCTAAGGGATGGTGCTTCTTCAAGACACTGGCAAGGAAAGCTTGAGTTTAGCAAGGGCCGGGGGAGCAAAGTTCGGAACCAGATGGGAGGTTCAGGGAAGCCAGAGAAGGCCAACGGGCAAGGGGTAGCCCTGCATCAACCCAGTGATGAAGAGGAGGGTCTCTGAAGCCTGTGTGGCCAAAGTCTGAGGCTGGTTTTGCAAGCAGTGGTGACTTGTCTTGGCGTAAAGGCTTGGACTCAGAAGGAGCCAGAGCGGGGCCAGCAGCATCATGCCATAGCTGCTGCGTAGCCACCAGTCTCACCTGGAGTTGAAGTGGAGAAAGCTGTGTATTTTTCCTTAGTCTATTGGAATGGCTTACTTTCTGGAGCAGGCGTGGTCAGCTATAGAAAGACTGTTCCAACGTTTTCTTAACGCCCACTAAATTTTTTTTTAAACACTCACAAGAAAATCTTGGACATGTATGCATTCATTAAGCTAGTGCTCAGGCTTTTAGGTCAATAAACGCTGAATAATTTATTTTTAGCATATTTCTCACATGTTGGTTGTGAGCGCCTTATTCTCTGACTTAGTAACTAAGTCCTTAGACCTTAGAACCTTAGAATCTTAGGGCCAAAGATCAGAAAAATAAAAGAAGGGTTTCACAATTGATTAGCTCTCCTCAGTTTGCATCTCCTGTGACATCCCTGCTGTGTGCTGTATAGGATTAGTCAGGACCCAGAGTGTACTATGGAAGTCACCTGTTTCAGCCATTTACTTAGGTCAAAAACCACAGGGTGATTCTTGACTTTGGTCTTTCTCTCATGCTGCATCTGCCAGTGCAGCACACAGTCTGCCAGTGTGTCATTGCTGCTTTGCTTTCTGAATGCCTCCAGAATCAGCCCCCTTCCTTAACTACTGGCACTAATACCTGGGTCCAAGCTATGCTCTCTCACCTTGACAAATACAGTGGCCTCTTGACTGTCCTTGCAGCCTCTGCCCTTGCCCCACGTCATCTCCTCTGCATACAGCTGTCAGAGTGATCCTTCTGAATCTTAAGCCTTGTCTCTCCATTAAAACTTTCCAATCTGTCATTCAGAATAAAAGATCTAAAACGTCCTGACAATGGTAACCTTTTCCTCATTCTTTTCTGCCTGTCTTCTGTGCTAGAAATGCATGGACTCCAGAGTCTTCTTGCAACCAGCCTCTCCTCTCATGTCCTGGAGCGTTGCTGCTCACAGGAGAGAAGCTGCCTTTTATGTATAACCGAGCTCTCTGCTGTGCTGCAGGTCCTCTCCCCAGCTCCAGGGACTTGATATAAGTCAAGGTTGAGTTTCCCCACCTGCCATCTTCTTATATCCTTCAAGCCTCTGCCTCTTCCTTGTAGCTGAGCAGATCTTTTCCTCCCTGCTTAACTCATTCCATTCTGAGAATTGGACATTGTAGAACTATGGTGTGTACCAGTTCGGGCTTTCTCAGCTGAACCTTTAGTGCTACTTGGGAATCCTTTTGTCACTAGGTTCCAAGCCTTTTTTCTTGGGTTCCTCAACCTCAGCCTTGCTTTCCAGTCCTCTTTCCTTTAAGACCCATCATTTTCCCAAGTACTTTTCATTTCTTCTTCTTGGAAACCAGAGAGGCTAGCCAACTTCAACTGCTGAAGTCCCCCTTGCCACATCAAAATTCCTCTCTGCCTTGCCACTACATGGGAGGCTGAGGCAGGAGGATCACTTGATCAGATGGAGAACAGATCGAGACCCTGTTTCTAAAACATAAATGAATGAATAAATAAATAAACAAATATTTGGCTGGGCGTGGTGGCTCATACCTGTAATCCCAGTACTTTGGGAGGCTGAAGTGGGCAGATTACCTGAGGTGAGGAGTTCAAGACCAGCTTGGCCAACATGGTGAAACCCCATCTTTACTAAAAATACAAAAATTAGCCAGGCATGGTGGTGGGCGCCTGTAGTCCCAGCTACTTGGGAGACTGAGGCAGGAGAATTGCTTGAACCTAGGAGGCGGAAGTTGCAGTGAGCCACCTGTGAAGAGAAAGCGAGCATTCCTCTGGGTGTAAGTGCATTGTGTGCAATGGTGCTTCAGTCTAGATATTCACGCCTTAATCTTACTGTGTTCATCTCTTCCTATTTCAGGGGAAGCCTGAGCTTTGCTCGGTGATAGTGGCACTAGTGCGAGGGCTGGGGCTTGTGGAGGAGCCTCTTGTTTGCTGTAGCCACCCCACTGTCTCTGTCGTCTACAGTTGCTAGGACTTTCCCTAGCAAGTTGGCGTCCTTTCCACCACAGGCATGACCTGCCTCTCTCTGCTCTCTTCCAGCCCGTCCTCTCAGCCCAGTCCTTTTCAGACACTTGCTGCTTGGCACCTTTGACTTCTTTCACTGCAGGGCTGCCCCTACTAAGGATGATTGCCCTGTGTTCGTAGCTCTAAGAAGCAGCCAAAATCCACTCTGCCTCCCACCCACCATCACTCCAAACAGCCTGGTTTTGTTCCAGTCAGGAAAAGGTTTCTTTCTTCCTCATATGTTTTTTGAACAAAATATTTTGCATACAGAAGCCCGGAGCTGCTGCAGAAGTGATTTTGTACCTAATTATTTAAGATTATAAATTAACCCCACTTGCAGTTTTTTCAACCAGAGATATATCTTAATGAGGTGCTGACATTTTTCAGAGGATAAATTTAAAAATACATTTGAATGGAACTGAATAATTTTCAAAGGAGGTGGTCATACTTTTGTATCAATATAGAAAGTTGATATGTGTTTGAGACATACTTGGTTTATTTTACTTCATCATCTGCCTCTGTCTAATTTATGACCTTCACCTGAAATGTAATAAAAGTAACACTAGATTTTGGGTCTGTCTTTAACTGGATCTGGTCTTGGCTGCCACTTAGGAGTTTGTATGACTTTTGACAAGTTCCTGGCCTGTTTTCTCAACTGTAAAATGGGCTGAACAATGCACTCCTCCCAGATGTGCTGGGAGATTTTAGAAGTAGTAGGTATAAGAATACTCCTAGTGTTAGACTACTTCCAGTCTTACTTAGTACAGTAGGTAGGCCTTGGATTACGATGCTTCGGTAGATAATCATTTACTCCTTTTTCAGTAGGTTTTTCCCAGTAATACGCCTTCAGTCGGTGTTGGCACTGTATTTAACTTGACATTCTGAACAGTGATATTCCAGAGTATGTGCAGTAAACTCACCTGCCTACAGAAGATGACCCAAATCCTGTGATTAAGAAAGAAAAGAGGGGCCAGATATGGTGGCTCACGCCTGTAATCCCAGCACTTTGGGAGGCAAAAGCGGGCAGATCACAAGGTCTGGAGTTCAAGACCATCCTGGCCAACATGGTGAAACCCCATCTCTACTAAAAATACAAAAAATGAGCCGGGCATGGTGGCACGTGCCTGTAGTCCCAGCTACTTGGGAGGCTAAGGCAGGAGAATCACTTGAACCCGGGAGGCGGAGGTTGCAGTGAGCCCTGATCGTGCTACTGCACTCTGGCCTAGCAACAGAGCTAGACTCTATCTCAAACAAAAAAAAAAAAAAAAAAAAAGAAAGGAAAGAGGAAAGACATGATCTTCGGTATGAAGGGTTTTGTTTCTGAAGCTCCCCCTGCTATTTCTACTTTTTCCATGAAAAACTCTGTCCTTTTGTCTTCTGCCACTGGCTGTGGTTATGCACTGGGCATTGATGTGAATCCAGTTTCCAAATTGGAAAGTAATGAGGTGTTCCATCCAGAGAGGCCTGCCTTCCATACTGTGAGCTTGGCTGTTCTGAGGACCCCCTCTATTTGGATCTTTGCTTTCTTGCTGCCTTTCTCTGTGTCAGGCGACAACAGGCTCCTTTCTTTTCTGCTTGGCTTCTGCAGAGGATGGTTTCAGGCCTTCTTTCCCTGGCCTAATCATTTTTCAGTACATGTCAGGTATGACTCCCAGAAGCGCTGGATTGTGTTAAGGCAGAGTAGATTCAGCTGCCAGAGGTCCCTGTCCCTGAGCAGGAAGTTCCTGATGGCTCTTCAAGCTTCTACCTCAGCCCTTCGTGTATTTAAAGAGAAGGTTGGGATGGATTTTCAGGGTTGCAGGCATTAAGGAAGAGGACTGAAGTGAAGCAAAAGAGCTATGGGAAAGTGATCATCAGCACTGCAGTCTCCAATCTGGTAGTGTTCCTATGTGCTGTTAGGAAGGGATATCTGTCTTGACTGATAAGGAAACAAAGTAGAGGTGCCCATTAAGGAAAAAAAAGGGAGCTCAAATGAACTGATAGCCAGTGCCACCGTGGGCAGTGAGCAGGCTTTGGTAAAGAGTGACAAGCTGCTGCTTTGGGCAAGTCTCAGGTAATCAATTTTAGAAATACCTCAAGATTCCAAGGGGCTCCTCGTCAGGGCCAGCAATCAAAGGGGTGAGAGGGAGCTACAGAGATGTGCTTAGAGCCAGGAGACATGGGCATGCAGGGTACAGGGGTGTCTGGGAACCTCATGGAACTTGCTGCTAAGTTTTATGCATAAATATTTCAGGGAAGAGGGCCTGGAGCATTCACTAGGTTTTTTTCTGTTTGTTTTGTTTTTTTGAGACAGAGTCTCACTCTGTTGCCCAAGCTGGAGTGCAGTGGCACAATCTCCGCTCACTGCAACCAACACCTCCCAGACTCAAGCAATTATCGTGCCTCACCTTTCTGAGTAGTTGGGATTACAGGCGTGCACCAAACCATGCCTGGCTAATTTTTTTTTTTTCTTTGTGGAGACGGGGTTTCATTGTGTTGGCCAGGCTGGTCTCAAACTCCTGACATCAAGCAGTCCACCTGCCTTGACTTAAAGTGCTGGGATTACAGGCATGAGCCACCATGCTTGACCAAAATTCACTAGATTTTGAAAGCAGTTCTTGACCCATGGTTTATGTGAAAACAGATGCCCGATCAGGGTGCAGTGGTTGCCCTATGCTGGAGCATTCACTTGGGAAAAAGACCACAGACCCTGGGAGGCTGCAGACCCTGTGACCTGAATCCTGGATGCTGGAGGGAACCTCCAGACCACTTGTGAAATGTGAAAGAGAACGGTGGAATAGAATTGAAACTGACATTTCCCGAACATGCTGAAGGCACACTGTACAGCACGATGTAGACGCACAGAAGGAGTGACTGGGTTTGGAACGAAATGTAGAAAAGGAAGCAAGCTAAATCACCAGGGGAAACCCTTGAGACCACAAGAATGAAGAGGTCATGGCCCTGTCATTCCAGAGGAGGCTGGAGCAGCTCTTCAGGAAATGTGGATGTGCGAGGAGGACAAGCCTGGCTGAGCCTAAAAGGGGCTCTTCAGACTCTTCTGGAGACCTGCACGTGGCCCTCCCCACTGGGACTGTCAGGTGGTACCTGGAATTGACTCTACAGTTGCTTTTGCCCACAGCACACACATGCTTCCTGAGAGTCAAATTCAGACCTGCTTGCCACAGTGGAAGACTTGTGAGATTATTTGAATCCCTTATGTCTTTGGATAGTGGTAGTTCTTGGAATAATATGGAAAGAATAGTTTCAGGATTGTTTTTAAAGAAAAGTTAAAGTCAGTGATTACAGATTCAAGATTCTTATAAGACTTTGCTCTGGACAAAAATGTGAGTAGTTGCCACCATTCTCTTCCTCTACCCCATGGCTGCCATTTTTCGAGAGTATTGATGCTTCCTTTAAGGGAGGGTGAGGGTACCAAAGTGGTCTCTCCAGCCTTCCAGGGCAGAAGCTGTATTCCCTGGAGGCTTTGTAGTGTGAACAACTCCTGGGCAGGGCTCAGGCCTTCCCCATGGGGAATGCCTACAGACTCTTCAGTTGGCTTTTTTGGAAAGTATTGTCTCAGAGGTTGTGAACAGAAGGGTTGGCTGCTAAAGAGCAAGGCAAGGGGGATGTCTGCAAGCTCAGGTTAAAAGGTAAAAGGTTCTACTCTTGACTAGCACTCCCTCCCTTTTCTTGCACAGGAAATACACTTCCACGCATTTATCTCAGAGCTTTTCCATTCTCCTCAGGCCCTCGAACTCCACCTAGCCTCCTTTGTTCTTTGCCTCATGCTAGACTACATGGATTGGGGTTCTGTGATGGTCATGCTCTCCACTTCCCTCTTCTTCCCCTTAAGGTCTCCTCCCCTTTCCTTCCTTCCTTCCTCCCCACCAGGCCACGCTTCCTCTGTCCGGAATGGATGGCCTCCACTTGGCCCAAAATCCCTTTTGTTCTCTTGTGTCTTCAATCTTCCTTCAATGCTGGTTTCTCTTGTTTACCCTACAACCGCCACACAGCCCTCTGTTCTGCTCATTCCAAAGCGCTCCTTCCCTCCCGTCCTTTTGGAAGTGTTCATCCACACTGGTTGCATTGCCTCCACTTCCAATGCCTCCACCTATCCTTAACCCGGTGCTTCCCAGGCTTTTTCACATGTCACACACAGAAGATGTAGCTGTTTGAGTGGCATAGGGGATGTGTGCAGGAGGCTGATGGGAGGCCGAAGCTCTGGCTGCCCTGGGAGTGAGAAGAGCTAAAGCCCTCCTCACAGCATCTCCGGAATCCATTTGCAGTACATGCCTTAAACCTTTGCAGTGTGACTCTGCCTCTGTCCTATATTTTCCTAAAACAGCCTTCCTAAATACCACCAACCAGCAAATGCTCAATGCCAGGAGCTTGTCTTTGTTTTCTCCTCCTTGACATCCAGGTGGCATTGGACATACACTTGTGGTTTAGAGAGAGTCTAGGGCTGGACTGCTTGGGTTCAGTTCCCAGTTTTGCCAGTCTCTAGCAGTGTAACCTTGGGCAAATTCCTTAATTTCTCTATGCCTTAGTTTCCTCAGCTGAAGAAGAGGATAGCATAATTCCTACCTCATCGCGTTGTTATGAGAATTAAATAGTTGCCATATGGAGAGTGTGAACAATGCCTGTCTAATAGCAATGGCTCTCTGAGTGTCCCGTGTTGCCTTTGAGTCCCCTTTCTTAAAGCTCTTTTCTCCTGCTTTTCCTAACGGGGGACATTCCTGGGTTTTGTCCTGTCTCTCTCAGCTCTCTTGTTTTTCTACTGTTTTCATTCCCTGGCTTCTCTTCTCTCCTTAACATGAAGGAGGTGTTAGGCCAAGCAGCCCCGCCTCTCCCGACCGCCCTTTCTTCCATAGATCCTTCCACCTCCAGACGGGCCAGGCCCACATCCGAATGCCTGCCAGATCCCCTCGCCTACATCTCTCTCTGAACCTCAGACCCAGGAGTCCCCAAAATGTTTTAATGCCCTTTTTAAAAAAGTAATACATATTTGTTATACAAAATACAGAGAAGTAAAAATAATAAAGTGCACCTCAGTAGTAATCCCACCGTTCAGCTGGCACCACCACTAAACTTGGATATATCTCCTTCAAGCCCAGGGGTTCTCAGCCTGGGCCAGCTTTCCCCCAGAAGACATTTGGCCATGTCTGGAGACATTTTTGATTATCAACTTGGTGTAGGGAGAGGTGCTCCTGACGTCCAATGGATAGAGGCCAGGGATACTGCTGAACATTTTATAATACACAGTTCAGCCCCCTGCCCTACAAGGAATTAGTCAGCCCAACAGTGCCGAGATTGAGAAGCCTGTTCTAGACTTCTATCTCAACATATGTGCCCCAGATGGAACAGTCAGAATGGGTTTTCTCTTTCTAGCCCCATCCTGCTTCTCCACCTGTGTTCCCTCTTTCTGTCAGTGGCCCTGCTTTCCCCTTCTCCCTCACCCCACATCCGAGCTGTTCCCAAGTCCGCAGAGTCCCTGTCTGCCACATTGTTGGCAGCTCTCTCCTCTCTACTCCCTTCAGTGTCGACATCCTCTTTCTGTCAGTGGCCCCGCCTTCCCCTTCTCCCTCACCCCACATCTGAGCTGTTCCCAAGCCCGCAGAGTCCCTGTCTGCCACATTGTTGGCAGCTCTCTCCTCTACTCCCCTCAGTGTCAACATTGATGCCCACTCACCGAAACTAATGAAAAAGCCTCCAGCATGCCTTATCTGTGCCACTGGTGTCCTTGGGGACCGTTCATAGGCGTCCATTGCCCATTGGATTAATTCCACGCCGGGTGGAGACTAAGCTCCCTGAGGGCAGCAGTTTCCATGCTGATTCATCTGGGTGCCTAGCCCGAACCTGCCACCATTCCAAGCACACAGTCAGTGCTCAGTAAATCTTTGTTGAATGTGTATGGATGAATGGTTGAAGGAAGAAAAACCTGAAAAAATTGGTCCTCACAATTGCCTCACAATCTGTCCATGTTTGCAGATCCTTGATGAATGGTTTGGCCGGACCATCATCTGCTCCTGTACCAAACTTAGCTACGAGCATGCACAGAGCATGATTGAAAGCCCAACTGAGAAAATCCCTGCGAAAGAGCTGCCCCCCATTTCCCCAGAGCATAGCAGCGAGGAGGTACAGCAGGCCGTCTTGAATCTCCACCAAATTGCCAAGCAATTACGCCAGCAGCGCTTTGCGGACGGCGCACTTCGTTTGGATCAGGTCAGTACATGTTTTTTTAGTGCAGCCAACAGATTTGACTCGTGCCTGAACCCAGCATGGATGAGGGCAGCTTGGCAGGCTTAGACTCTTCCTTCCTTCTCCTTGCCCAGTCACCACACTAAAATCTTGTTCTCTGAGGCCGGCAGGAACTAACTTCCATTCACTCTCCAAATACAGGATATTATGCAGAATATTCTGTATTTTGTATGATTCCACAGGTACACGAGGCCTAATGACATGAGCCAAGGCAAAGAGTGGGTCTGTGTGGGTGGCTCTGACCAAAACCCCCAGCTGGTCTTCCCTGGTAAGGCTGTGTCCAGTCTGTGATCCTCACCTCAGGTCTCTACTCAAATCTGTTCTTTAATGGAGGCAAGAATAGGAGGCATGGAAATTTAGGAGGCAGCTGACCAGTATCTGATACGAAGGCTTGGAAAAAAAGTATTTCTTCTTATACCTCATCTCCCAAAAGATTTATTTGTTAACAAATTCCAGATTAATATCTGAAGAAGCAGAGAACTGAGGAGACTGTAGAACAGCGGTCCCGTTGTTTTGGGCACCAGGGACCGGTTTCGTGGAAGACAGTTTTTCCATAGACCGGGGTGGGGGATGGTTTCAGGATGAAACTTCCACTTCAGATCATCAGGCATTAGATTCTCATAAGGAGTGTGCAGCCTAGATCCCTTGCATGCACAGTTCACAATTGAGTTTGAGCTCCTATGAGAATCTAATGCCGCCACTGATCTGACAGGAGGCGGAGCTCAGGTGGTCATACTCACCCACCGCTCACCTCTTGCTGTGCGGCCCGGTTCCTAACAGGTCATGGACCAGTATGGCCTGTGGCCTGGCAGTTGGGGACCCCTGCTGTACAACATTGGCTATTGAAGAAAACATTGGCCTGGATTGTTATTGATAACTCTGAAATCTCACAGCCATGCTGGCAGCCCTCTGGGACTTAGGCAACTGTCACTTAAACCTGCTTGAATTTCCATGTCTGAGAGTCAGTAACTATTAGGACCCAGGATTTCTTTCTTCATTGTTTGTCAGTATATTACAGAGCAGAGACTGTGTTTTGTATTATGGACTTTTTTTCTCCTTCATTTATATTTCTTACCCAAACTCTCCTTCCTTGCTTGTTGTGTGTGCTCTGGAAAGTTTCCATGTGTCTGAAATGAGGTGGGTAGGAATGTGGAACTGTTCACCAGACTGCCTAATGCAGACTTCTTTCCCTAAGCCTGTCAGCTGGGAGAAATCTGAAAGGCCTTGTAAAGCCCTCTGATTGAAGTTCTGATTTTATCCTACCTTTTGCAATAGCCTTGCACAAATGCTTCTTAGCAGGCATTGCAAAGAGGTTCTGCCCTTGGCCTAGGAAGAAGTGGCTGCCCTCGGGACCAGTGGATGACCTGTCCTTCCTGTGCGTGGCAGAGTCAGGGTAGCCTCTGGAGTTCTCCTGCTCCTCCTTCCCCGACCTGGGCTCAGGCAGCCTGAGCAGCCCTGTCTATGTGAGAATACTGACAGGGAGACAGGAGGCAGAGCGGACGCTGAAGAAGACAGCAGACGTGGTGGAAGAGAAACTAAAGGCATAGGGGATTACAGAATACCTACTTTCCTTCCTTTAAGAAATCGTTCATGGGAGTGTAAACACACTCCAGTTGTCATTTACAGGTGGCTGGCTGATTGTCAAGTCCAAGGACACTTTACAGTTCTTGCTTCTTAGACTTCTGACCTACACCAGGCCCTTTGAAACCCACCTCCTGGTTCTCTGTTTCTCTTTGTACATCTCCAGTAATGTCCTGCTGGCCCCCTTTGCAAGATGCCTCTTGTGCTCACCACTTTAGGGTTGGCATTCATTCCCTGGGATCTACCCCCACTTTATTCTTTCTCCATCCATACTCCCACCCTGAGTGACCTCTTGTGAATCTAACTACTAACTGGATGCTAATGAGCCAGAATCTGTCTCTCTATCCATGACCTCCCTCCCCCAGCTCTAGTCCATCCCCACAATATCTCAGCCAGTGGTCATCCTTCCCTCTGTAAAACACAGTAATCAGTGATGCAGCAGGTGGCACCGGCTGTCTAGTATTGCCTTCTCCCTTGGCCCCTACCAGGGGAGTGGTATGTGTATTCTCAAACCTGGCTAGGCCAGTTGTAGTGTTGTAATTATGCAGTTTAACTAAATATCAGGGAAACTGATCAAATACTAACATAAAAAAGAAGCTGTTGTTTTTATAAAAAACTAAGTTAAATGTTTTGGAAAGACCTGGATAAGGATAAGTCTTTAAAAATTCAGTTGTAAAACAGGGGATAATTATAAAATCCAGTAAGCATTCTATATTCAGATTGCTTCATAAATGTCTAAATTCTCATTATTTTTAAAGAAACCAAATGATAGGCCGGGCGCGGTGGCTCAAGCCTGTAATCCCAGCACTTTGGGAGGCCGAGACAGGCGGATCACGAGGTCAGGAGATCAAGACCATCCTGGCTAACACGGTGAAACCCCGTCTCTACTAAAATATACAAAAAACTAGCCGGGCGAGGTGGCGGGCACCTGTGGTCCCAGCTACTCGGGAAGCTGAGGCAAGAGAATGGCGTAAACCCGGGAGGCGGAGCTTGCAGTGAGCTGAGATCCGGCCACTGCACTCCAGCCTGGGTGAGAGAGCGAGACTCCGTCTCAAAAAAAAAAAAAAAAAAGAAACCAAATGATAAAGTATGAACAGTGAATTGCAAGTGTAGTTTATTCAGAAAAGACTAGTAGAAATCTGGTTAGCATTCCCTTTTTGAAAGCCTTACATTTTAAAAAAATTAATGAATGCATATACATCTATATAAATTAAAACATCTGGTGATGGGTTTGTCGCCTCTGTTTGATTCCCTTCTTTTTCTAACTTCTAGAATAACCAGCCAATGGCTACTGAAGCACATCACAGGAAAGTTTCTGTCATAACGTTTTAGAGACCTCACCCCACCAGTTTGTTGCAAAGTTCAGTTGAATTAAATGTATGAAATACTCTAAAAACTATAGAAGACCGTCAGGTGATCCCAGCTCATATGAGGATGGGGTATAATTGTCAAAATAGAAGAATGATCTCAGATTATTGTTAAAGATCTGTTGGCATGTCTCAGAATCAGAGTTCTATTGCTGAAAATGGCTTTGGATATCTGTCTCATTGGCCCTCTCAATTTATCAGTTAGAGAGCTGAAGCTCCTAAAGGTTAAGTGAGTTGCTTATATGCAAGAAATCCAAATCACCCTGTGTTCCCTTTGCCTTCATTTACACCACGCTGACTTGAGAGAGAAAAACATTTTCCTTTTAAGTGGAAAGAAAATCCTCCAAAGTCCTAATTAGGTTCCAGTTAATTAAGGTTTGAAAATAAGGGCTTTGCACCCTTGAAGTTGATTCCTTGGTTCCCCCGAAAACAAGGTGATGGACCCCAGCTTTGGAAGGAGGAGCACATCAATCTCCCACAGCAAAGAACTCTGGTGAGGTCATTTATAAATCAGCTAAATGGCCCTATTCAGAAGTCACTGCATTTGTTCTCCTGCCCCTACTGCCTGCCTTGCCCTCACAAAAATCCATTTTTCCTTGGTGCTTTTTTGAGTAGCCTACTGTTCAGAATTGTTCTCTGATGCTTTGTTTGCCTCAGACCACTATGTCCGTGCTTTTGGTGGCAGTCCTTTAAAAAAAAAAAATCCATTTAAACTAGCCTCAAGTAGAGATGAGTCTGTGTGAGGGGGTACGATTTATTTACACATCATGCCCTTAGGTTCAGAATAAGTGTGTAAACCACAAGTTTCACCTTTCCAAGAAGTCAGTTTACCATGATGACCTTCAGAATGAATGGGAGCTGAGTATACGGCACTAGTATGGTGATTGTTTGTTGAGTTAGGGACCTACTAGTTCCAAAGTCATAGCCTCAGAACTGTCGAGCATCTTGACCACTGTGTATTTGCAGTTGGCGGCTTAGACCGGAGCTGCTTAGCCCATGTCTGAGATAGTGAGCCTCAGCCCTCAGGGCCACCTAGTCTGGCTCCAGTTCCATTAGGGCCACCTACTAGCAGTCTTGTCTACCCTAGTGTGCTGTCATATATTAGCGTATGTATATACTAGTTCATATCCTAGAGCTGTGATGGGAAACAGATAGGGAAGCACTGCCTTCTGGGTAGGATTACCTGCTCCAAATGTCTCCCTTACCTACAGTTCAACCTAGTTCTAAAGAGGTTCTAGACTCTTTAGAAATGACTCATTTGAAATGACTCATTTGTTTCACTGCTTGGAAAGCAAATGCAGATGCCACATGCATTCTTGTGCTTTTTGGTTGGATGGGTTGAGTAATACCCCTTCCAGGTGGTTTTTTCTGTCTCTGTGTTTTCTGCTGCTAAATTAATTCTTGGACTTAACATAGATGTTTGTTTTATTTTGTTTATTTATAACATATGTCTCTCGTTTCTGAAAAGGGAGCTCCCATAACAGGGGCCCAGACTTTTTTATGTTGGTAGTAAAAGGAATCATAATGGTTTATAATCATATCCAAATCTTGAGCTTTGGGAGAGGGGGAACTGTTGGCAGTTTGCTGTCTGCCTGGGTCTTGCTCAGTGATTCAGGCCAAACTAACAGACTTTGCAGGTGGGGGTCACAGAGTCCCCTGGCACTTCTGTTTATTGGGACACAAAGCCTGTTCTCAGGCACCTTCCCACTTAGGCCTGACTATAATGTGAAGACAAGGCCTCAGGCTTCTCAGCCATGGCATTCAGAAAAGATACCAAGGGAGGGTGGCAGGGGCCAGAAGAATCCCATTATGAAAGTGTCTTGGGAATATTGATTGATTTTAGGAAGCTACACCTACTGCCTGCTGGGGCGCTCTCTCTAGCCTCTTCCTCATCAGTCAGGTGGCAGGACCTAGAAGCCACTCTGTTTGAGGGCTTCCATGTAAAATAAGCATGAGGTTTGCAGGAAGCTGTGCTCCATCATGGGTCCCCTGACAGGTGATTAGGGGATGTGAGCAGTTCCTTCTGGGTCACTGACTTTGGGAATTCAGAGGAAGTTGAAGTAGTGGTGGAGAAAACCTGATGTTACCATCTTCCTAGGCAAATTAAACTCCAGGAGCTTCACAACTGCATCTTATATGAATCCTACTTGGCACAATTTTGAAACCCAAACTGCAGGAAGTTTCTTTGAGTGGACTTCATTATAAAGATAGCTTTGTTAATGGAAATTATTTTTAAATACCCTGGGACCCAAGCTGCAGTAGAATGCTGTTATGTATGACCTTGACCTGGCCCAGCCTTTAAGGCAGGGATTGGCAGATATTTTCTGTAAAGGACCAGATAGTAAATAGATTAGGCTTTGTGGGCCATGCAGTCTCTGTCTCTGCTACTCAACTCTGCCGTTGTAATGTGAAAACACCAGTGTTGCTTTAAATGGATAAATGTGGCTGTGTTGCAACAAAACTTTAAGAACACCGAGATTTGAATTTTGTATAGTTTTCACACATCACAAAATATTGTTCTTCCTTTGATTATTTTTCAGCCGTTTAAAAATGCATAAACCAGGCCGGGCGCGGTGACTCACGCCTGTAATTCCAGCACTTTGGGAGGCCGAGGTGGGTGGATCACGAGGTCAGGAGATGGAAACCATCCTGGCTAACACAGTGAAACCCCATCTCTACTAAAAATACAAAAAATTAGCCAGGCGTGATGGTGGGTGCCTGTAGTCCCTGTTATTCGGGGGACTGAGGCAGGAGAATGGCGTGAACCGGGAGGTGGAGCTTGCAGTGAGCCGAGATCGCGCCACTGCACTCCACCCTGGGCGACAGAGCGAGACTCCGTCTCAAAAAAAAAAAGCATAAACCAGTCTTAGCGCATGGGTCACACAAAAGCAGGTTTGGCCTGTGGTCCATACTTTGCTGACCTCTTCTTAAACAGCCAGCTAGCAATTCAGCCCTGCTATCCAATGAGCTTTTAGCAGCTCATCATCACTTCACAGTGATGGGTAATGGAGAGCAGTTGTGCTAAGTTAACTCTCAGGATGGCTTCATGCAATTAGGTAAATTATTCCTTTGATTAGTACCATGCCTATCCAGTCCAATTGGAGGCGGGGAGTAGAGGAATGAATCAGTTTAGCATCAGTTCCCTTATTCCATTTACAGGCGGGTCGCTTTAATTAGCCTGAAGCAAAAGGAGCAGGGGTTCTCATTTCCCACTTCTGCAAGCTCAGCAGCTCTTCACAGTCAGGTCTCCATCCCACCCAAGCACACTTTAAGGGATGCTGGCTCTGTCTCTTGTAGGTGTGCTGAAGGTGGGGACTGCTCATGGCAAAATGGAGCTCTAAGGAAACCGTATAGCATTTCTCCCCCACACTGCCCCCATTGCCAAATGTAGCAGTATGTTTCATTGAATCTGTTTCTGTTCCTTCTCTCCAATACAGTCTCTTTCAAGAAATGAGCATTCCAGCTTTGCTGTTTAATTTGTACAGTATATTTGATCCAAGGTAAGAAGGATGGGTACATTTATCCTGTCTGGCTCTTCCTTGGTCTTATTATTTATGTTGTCACTTAAACACACAAGGAAGCTATTGATCATAGGGTTGAGTATATTTGTAGAATCATTCTGTTTTCTTAGTCGTAGAGCTTTTCTATAAATAATATAGGAAAATAATGAGAGAGCCAGCAGGCCACACAGAAAATGTAAAGTGATGTGACAGAACTCTGCCGAGAGTACAGTGAGCTCTCTTGGAGAGGACCAGCTCAGTCTCAGGGGTTCAGGGAAGATTTTCCAGCAGAGGTAATGGGGCACTGGCCTTCTAAAAGACTTCAGGGTCTAGCCAGGCTGCAAAGGCAAGCAAACTGCTGGTGCAAGCATCGGAGGGATGAGAAATGGCAGATTGTTCCAGGGTGTATGGTGTAGAGTGCAGAGAGAGAGAGGAGCTAGAGGAGACACAGGCTAGGCCTTGGAGCCTGTAGGAATGAGCCAGGGCAGCTATGGAATGATTTTAAATATGTAAGTGACATGACCAGAACTGGGTTTTAGAAAGAGCATCCTGAAAATGAATAGAATAGAGGAAGTTTATAATCCAAGAGAGAAATGATGAGGGCCTGACTTGAGGTAGGGACCGTGGGGTGAGAGAAAATGATAGACCCAAGAGAGGAAGGAAAATCGATAAGCCTGTGGCAAATTGACTCTCTTGATTAGATGGGGAAGGGAGAGGCAGGATCAAAGGCTAGGGATCAGGGAATCAGGTTTCCAGTTTAGGCACGTGGTAGTACTGTGTACCACCAGGGAACAGCAGCAGGGTGGAGGTCGAGAAGAGAGACAATCATTTCCATAACTAGGCCTCTCTGATCCCCAATTCTTTCTTTAGGAAGGAAGCTTTATCATAAAAGTAATATGTTCTCGTGTTAGAAATTTTAGAAAATACAAGAATATAAAGAAGAAATCATAATCACCTATAGTTCCATCACCCAGAAATAACCATGGTTAATATTTTGATATAATTCCTTGTGCATTTGCTCCTTACTGCTTCATAGCAGGAGGGAAGGGTGGCTAGCATAACATATGTATAGTTTTTATTTATATTCTGCTCTTTAATATTATGTAATGAGTTTTTCCTATGTCATTAAAAAATCTTCTAAAACATTATAATGCCTACATAATATTCTGTCATATGAATATACTCTTAAACATTCAGCCACTCCCCAGTTTTGAATATTTTGATTAGATTCTGATTTTTTTGGTACTACAAGTAATAGTACCATGGCCATCTGTGTTCATAAATCTTTGACCTGATCTCTGATTATTTTCTTAGGACAGTCTTAGAACTGGGATGACAGCGTCAAGGATATGGATATATTTAAGAAACCTGAAACATATTGCCACATTCCCTTCCCGAGAGGTTGTACCAATTTTATACTCTTTCAGTAGCATTGAATCAGGGTATCTTAGATGGAAACATCTGTCAGGAGTTCTCTGCCTGCATGGAGCGCTCTCTCTCGCTCTCGCACTCTCTGTCTCTCTCTCAGGTGTCTAGGTCTCTGAGATATCCCAGTGGTTGTGGTCTTAGATTATTCCTTCATCTTTCATATTTTGTTTATTTTCATGAGCTGTTCTCTACGAAGAGCTCAGTGTGTCACAGACACTTCTCATTGTGTTACTTATTTTAAAAAGTACTTACAAGGGTCCTAAAATTTAAAACAACCGAAAGAGGTGGTTGGAAGTATCTTGCTAAACTCTTGATAATGTTGAGACTGGGGAATGACCCCTGCCCCAAACGAAGGTCCTTTCCTCTCATTGGAATCCTTAAAGAAACCCATTGTGTTTGAAATGGTGCTGAGAACTGTTGTTGCATTCTCAGATCCTCAGAGAACATTTGTAACTTCACTAGTCTTTTCTCTTACCTCCTGTGTGTATTACCTCTCGGGCATTGTTTGAGTTGATCTGACGTGAATAATTATAAGGAAATCCAATTGAAAACAGAATCGCTCTATATAATCTATGCTCCCCTAAGAATTGCTACACTTCTCTTGAGAGCAGTAACAAACATTACAGGAAGGCTTCTGCCAGAAGTTCAAGGCTTCCATTTAAACATTGACGGCTTATTACTTCAACCGTGGAGATAGTTCTAGAATCAGCGAGGCTTGAAGAATATTAGCTTCGTACGTTTTCCCAGTTACCAGTTTTATAATAATAATATTAGCAAATTTTTCATTTAAATTTATTTATCTCATTTATAAAGTAAATCCACAGCCAAGAATGTGTGTTCTCTTAGCTGTTCAGCACCCAGGCTATCTAGGACAGCCTCCGTGGAAGAGAGTGGGAGGAGGAAGCAGCGAAGGGTGGAACAAGCTGCATCCCTCAGCTTCAGGGAGAACCTGGGAGCGTGAATTTCAGCCGTCGCGGGTATTGGAATCTCCCCTTTGAGAAAGAGGAAGAGACAGAGATTGATTTAGTTAATACACTTTATGGAATCAAGGAAAACAATCCATGGTTATGTATCCCAAGGCATGAACAATAGACAAACTTGAAAACTATATATAAGCAACACTAATTACAACCACTTACGTGTGCTGGCCACTATTTCTGGCTTGTTCACGAATGCATAAAAACTAATATGTGTCTTTAAGTGTCAGATTAATTCTGTTGAGTGGCTCGTTATTATAACCCTGACCTCTTCATGTGCTCCCTCTCCCTGTAGGCAAGTCACCTGGTCATTTACTCATAATTTTCAAAAATTAGAAGGAATACAGGTTGCATTATTCTGGAAGTTGTTAAAAAAAACAGATTCAGAGGTGATATCCGACCAGCACAGGAGGGATGCTTCCTGTGTGTTACAAATACTGCTCGCAGTTCTGTGAAGGAGCCTTAGGCAGCAGAAGACAACTTTCTACCCTCAAGCTGCTTCAGCAATTTGTGAAGAACTGTATGTACCTTAAAAAACACCAATAAGATAAAAGCAAGGGCACAGTCTCTTGAAACAGGGCTGAAAGAATTGCAAACCTGATGGTTATTCCGTGGGATGGAATTAGGGAAAGAAGGCCAGTTTGGAGGGTGAAGCCATGAGCCACACTGTGATGAAAGGGAAAAGGAGCTGAAAGTTATGGAGTACCCATGCTGTGAGAGGTAAGGGATTTATCCCCTCACTTCTCTCTCCTCTGAGTTCTGAACCCACTGAGAAATAGTCACACCTATCAGACTGAGATTATTCCATCTTTTACTGATGATTTGGGTTTGAAGGCAGTCTAACAGAACAGCCCAGAAGTAGTTAATGTAAAAAGAAACTGGAGTGATTGGTGAGAGGAGAAAGTAGCCAGAGACAGAGAGAACCATGCCCTCTATCAGACTGGGACTGGGGATGGCCCTTGTGTGACCTTCACTGCTAGGTGCCCTTCCAGTGCAGGGTCTACTGGTGAGGACCAGTGGCTAATGCTTCTGTTCTTGGTCAGAACAACCAGTGCAGATGCTCAGAACTCTGAAAGCAAAATTGACTCCCACCCCACTTCTAGAAGCATTTCACTTGCCTTCTGGTTCTTTCTGCTTGCCTATATTCAGGCTCATTTCTTATAGATAAGGAAAGTCCTACCCCCACCCTACTCCTCCACCTTCACCCTGTGACCTTCTCGGTTCACCTTTTGAAGCTGAAGATTGAAACTCCAAATCCTGCTGCAGAGAAGTTCGCATTTGTTTTTTCCTAGGCAGGGCCAGCCCATCCACCCCTCCTTCCTAGGGTTCCCGTGATACTTCTTTATACCTGTTAGCTGTCTTTGCCACACTGTCATATCATCTTGCCATTTTCCATTTGCTTCCCTGTCTCCTTTTCTAAGATTGTGAGTTTCTTAAGAGTAAAGACAACATCTTGTCCACTTTTGTATCGCCAGCCCCTGCCCAGTGCTCATTTTTAACCAGGCATTTCAAGGTCTTCAAACGTCACTATACATACTGATCTTTTTAAAAGATGATGGTAGCTGTGTTCAGGAGAGTGGCTTGTAGCTCTAGAAGAGAGGCATGTTTATATAAGAGGATTAGATACATATTATGAGCCAGGGCGGTTCTCCTTCCTTGTGAATGAAAGGGCCGGGTATTTGATTTTTTGCCGGGGCATCCAGGGTTTAGAACAAGGTATAATGAGGACTTTCTCAAGGTGGAGTTGCCTGAACAGGTGTGAGGAACCAGGAAGCTTTGGCACCCCCAGGGCCTGGCAGTGCTTCTGAGGCATCCTCAGCACTTCGGTGCTCACTTCTCAGACCAACTGTGTCCCCTTCAGGGGAGCATGGTGGAAGGGGCACTCCAGGGGAAGGGAAAGAGACCCCAATGTGCCACCCTGGGAAGGGAGATGCTGGCCTGCTGGCATGGAAAGGTAGGGAGGCACTGAACTTCCAGAAGTTTCTCTAGGGTCAGGTACCATAGCTGCTACTCCCTCTCCTCATGATGGGGATGAAAGTGATTTGTGTATCAAGGTGGCTGTGCAGTCTAATGCTCCTCCTGCGAAATTCTGATCAGAGCCTATTTTTGCTTTTAATGGAGATAATTCCCATAAGACAGAGGTTCTGTGTTAGCTGCTGCTGGGCTAAGAAAGGAAGATAACTTATATCCTAGTTGAAGTTGAAAGTGTGCCCAGATGACTCAGACCTAAGTGCCTGGCGTCTCCAGGGGACATGAGGTGAGACACAGAGTTCCTGCACTGACCAGGTGATAGATAAGAAACTTCCAGGGGTGAGCAGAGCCCCAGCCAGCACCCCTTGTTCCTCTCAGAGATGTGAACCTTTCAAGTTAGGGGCCTTGACAAATGGAACAGAATTTGGCTCCTCTGGGACCCTAGCTTTTGGGTCATTATACTCATAATTCGGCAGCATTTGGACTCTCTTCTTTCTGTTCACGGGACACACTGCACGTCCTTGCCCTGCCTCCATGTCACACTCCACGTCACTCAAATGTGAGCCAAACAGCTACATCAGAGACGTGGAATTCTTTGACGTTAGTAAAACCTGCATTAGGGAAGGGGAACCCTTGCAGCTGACCCTTAGATTTCAACCATGACTGCTTCTTGGGACAGGCCCAGTTTATTTCCGTTTTCATTGTTCAGTGAACTGGGGCTCTGCTGCTAAAGCTGGAATCCTTTTGTTCTGTTTGCTGTCTGTCCTAAACTCTGCTGCCAGACTGAGTTTCCCCAGATGCTGCTTTCACCTTGCCACTCAAGAGCCTGCAGTCTTATTAAGTAAATATCATGGATCAGTAAGATTTCAAAAAATATTTTGAAGACAAGATATAATAAGATTGTTGCCTTTTTATTTTACCAAGCAAGGACATTTTCTTTAAAAAGCCAGTTACCATCTATCTTCATTATTTTATAAATGAAAACATTTTAGCATCAAAACAAAGACGACATAATTTCACAATATAGAGCAGTCTTTTACGTTGACTTGGTTGGGCTTGGTGGAAACCTATTTAATTGTCTCATCTTTTTCTCATTTTGTTTGATCTCAAACCAGCCAGTGAGAATGACTGGATTTCTACATCAGATCTAAGTGCCCCTGCCTTTGGGGGCCTCTGTCAGGTACCCTGGTGTCCCCACTTCCCACTAAACCCTATCCCTCCTCCTCCCTCCTGCCTTGCCTCTGTAGAGTCTGGGCCTCCATTTGCTCCCTGCAACCCTACACACCTCACTGCCTCCAGAAGCCTGCTCCAAATAGACTTCCTCTTCCTCCAATATCTCTGGCCCCATTCCCCATCTGTCCCCTAGGTGCCTGGTGCGGAACACCATCAGCTCTCATTCATTTTGTTTTGCAGTTTTCTTTCTTTACTCCTTTTTATTTTCCTCCCTGCCTGCATTCTTGACTGTAACTGTTGAGAAGGCAGGTGTATTACTGTTGCTTCTTTCAGATTTGTAAATCTAGCATGGTGCTGGGCACAGAAGAGGTATGCAGGCCTTTAGTGGGGCATCACTAGGCTAGCTCAGAGCTGTTCACAGTGATCTGGATGTCACCTCTGAGGTCCATGGGTGCCCAGGGACACTGTGCCCATTGTATTGTCTACAAGGTGAAAATGTGGTACTGCTCTTCCTCAAGAAACTCCCACATTTTTGAAAGAATGGTAATATTGTAGCATGGTTTGTTTTGCTTTATAATACTTCTTGATTCCCTTGTTAAGTGACATGGCAGACATTTTTAAACTAAAGACAATTTAAGAGCTTTAAATTATTTTATAACTTTAAAATACTCCTTTTGATTTACCTTTTTAATTGCCCACTTTTTTTAGTATCTACCAGGTACAAGGTACTCTGCTAGGTATCGGGGATATAGACAAGGTTAGAACATGGTCACAGCCCTCAGAGTAGCTTACTGTCTCCTGGAGGACGTAGAGGCAGATGGGACAGGGGTGCACAGGAAGAGCCGGACGGCGGGCTGCACCTGCGCCGGGCGTGCACGTGACTGCTTTCGTGTAACACCAGCTGTGGTTTGAAGGGGCCACTTTCAAAGTCGATTAGAAATGTGGGAACTCTGTTTAAAAGTTTTCTCCTAGCAACTTGCTCTTATACTAGAAATGTTGAAAACAAATTATAGAAATTATTTAATTGCTCCTTGAATTGTGACCTCCTGGGGTAAAAGAAATCTGCCAGAGTGGAAGGAGATGAGGGCAACACCCAGGGAGGGGATCCCAACAGGTTTCTTACCTGCTTGTCAGCATGAGGCTGGTAGCTTCCTAAGTAAGATGTGCTCATGAATAACAGAGTCTACTGGTTCGAAGCACATTTGAACAGAGAGCTGTGATTGAGCTCTGAGAATGCTGGCAGTTTGGCAGTTTGAAACTAATTTGCTACTATCAGTTTCAACCTGTAAATAACAGGGAGCTCTCCCCTTTCATTCTTCTGCCTGCTACCTGCCAACCAGGCTCTCAGACTTACCCACCTCACTGGTGGCTGTGCCAGAGCACAGCTGAGCTCACCTCGAGGGGAGCAGAGCTCCTGTCTTTCCTGGACCCTCCTGGCTGCCTAGTTTCCTGGCTGGGATTCCTGACCCCTGGTTGCCAAGACTACCTTGTTGGTCCCTGGGGAGTTCTGTCCTGTTTGCCCAGAGGCCTTGCTCAGACTTGTTCCTTTTTGGTACATGTTTCCTCTCCAGACTGCCCCAGGCCCCAACTCTCAGCTCTTCTGTTGCTTCCAGCTTCCAGTCAATGACTGTTTATTTAAGCATCTCCTGTGCAACAAGAGAATGTAGTGATCAAGAGCATGGACCCTGGGTCAGACTGCTTAGGTTCTGATCCTGACTCCCTCACTTAGCTGTATGGCTATAACTCTTCCGTGCCTCAGTTTTATTTTCAGTGAAATGGAGAGCATAACGGTACCTGCGTTACGGGAATATTAGGTTAGATGAGTTGTACCCGTAAAACACTCGGAACAGTGCCTGACACGTAGCAAGCACCCAGCAGGGATTAGCTGTGTGGCCAGATGCTGAGAAGGGGCCCATTTCTATCTTCACAGAAGAACTACTTTAACACAGAGGTGAACATAGAAGGACTACAGTCAATGGTGGTGGCCATCAGCAGCCTTGGCATGGAGACTTCGCCTCCTTTATGTACCTTCCAGTCGATTTGGGGGGGCGGGGGAGATTTGAAATGTAAATGCAAGGCAGGGTGAGCCTCATTGACCCCTGCAGGGAAGCAGAACAGTCTGGTTTGGCTAGGTCCCTGAAGGGAGCTCCATGGTGAGGGATCAGCCTAGGCATGGTGGTACTGAGTTCCTTAATGAGGGTAAGATTTGGGAGCAAGGAAGTCAAGGGAATGCAGTTTTGTACATCACACCGCAAGTCACACAAATGTGAGCTGCGAAATATTTCATCCTGTATTGATAACTAGACCACAGTGTGCATCACACCCGCTAACGTTGCAGCTAGAATGTTTCCAGTTTTTGCTGTTATAAATAACACTGCAATTAATAATCTTATGCATAAAATTCAGAAATCACTTTGGATTATTTCCTTAGGAGTACATTCTTAAAATTACTAGGTTGAAGGAAATTAACCTTTTTTTTTCTGTGCTACTTTTCTGTTTCTTACTTTTATTATTTTATTATAAAAGTAATACATATTTATTTTATAAAAATTTAGAAATTGACCAAAAGTAGCCATTGGTCACCTGTCACTGAGTAATAACATTTTTCTGTATATCCTAAGGCATGTACATTTTTAGAGCTTTTGACTTTGAGATTACAGTCACACATTGCTTAATGACAGGGACACGTTCAGAGAAATATGTCGTTAAGTGATTTTGTCATTGTGCAGCATCATAGAGTGTACTTAGACTAACCTAGATGGGATAGCCTATGACCCATCTAGGCTTTGTGGTTTACACAGTTGCTCCTAGTCTACAGACCTGTACAGCATGTGCCTGTGCTGAATACTACAGGCAGTTGGAGCACAATGCTGTGTATTTGTATACCTAAACATAGAAAAATACAATAAAAATATGATATTCTTATCTTATGGGACCACTGGCAGATATGGGGCCCATCGTTGGCCAAAACTTTGTTAATTCTGCACATGACTGAATTTTACAGAAAGTTGAGACTAATTTAGGTTTTCCTCAGCAGGAAACAATAGTGCATTGTTACTGCTTCTCACCAAATTGAGAGTTTGTGGGTTTTGTTTAATCTTTGTTAGTATGATAGATTGGAAATTGTATTTTATTATTGTTTTGACTTGCATTTGTTTTCCTGCTTGTGGGCTCAATCAACTCTTCAATCCTGTTTTTGCCATTTCTGTGAAAGGGCACATTTTACCATTTTATATGCTATCACTAGAATCTTATAATACCTTAAGCACTAGACCTACCAGCCACATTTAGCTAAAATCACTTTTTTTCCCTACTAAGGTATACTTACATACAGTAAAATCCACCCTTTTTAGTGTACAGTTCTGCAAGCTACACATATAGTCGTGTAATCGCCACCACAATCAAGATATAGAACAGTTCCGTCACCCCAGAAAATTCCCATGTGCCCCTCTGTAGTCAGTTCTTCTTCCCTAGCCTCAGCCACTGGCAACCAACAACCTGTTTTGTCTCTTTCTAGTTTTGGCTTTCCAGAATGTCATACAAATGGAATCATTCCGTTGGTAGCATTTTAAGTCTGGCCTCTTTCACGTAGCATGAAAGTGCCTTTGAGGGTCGTCCATGTTGTTGTGTGTATCGGTGGTTATTCCCTTTTGTTACAGAGTAGTATTCTGTTGTATAGATATACAACACTTTATCCACTTACCAGTTGAAGAATATTTGGCTTGTTTCCAGTTTTTTGCAATATGAATAATGCTATATTTGCCTACAGGCTTTTGTATGACCATTTTTTCCCATTTCACTTGGGTAGACGTTTGCAGTAAGATTTCTGGGTCATATGGTAAGTGTATATTTAACTTCATAAAGAACTGCCAGTTTTCCAAAGTGACTGTACCACTTTGCATTCTCACCAGCAAGGTATGAGAATTCTATTTCTTTTTTTTTGAGACGGAGTTTCACTCTTGTTGTTGCCCAGGCTGGAGTGCAATGGTGCAATCTTGGCTCACTGCAACTTCCGCCTCCTGGTTTCAAGTGATTCTCCTGCCTCAGCCTCCCAAGGAGCTGGGATTATAGGCATGTGCCACCATGCCCAGCTTAGTTTTTGTATTTAATAAAGACGAGGTTTCACCATGTTGGTCAGGCTGGTCTCAAACTCCTGACATCAGGTGATCTACCCGCCTCGGCCTCCAAAAGTGCTGGGATTACAGGCGTGAGCCTCCATGCCCGGCCAAGAATTCTATTTCTTATGTGCTTGCCAGCACTTGGTATTGTTAGTTTTTTATTTGTTTTGTTTTTTGGGTATGCTAATAGGTGCATAGTGATATTTCATTGTGGTTGTAATTTGAATTTCCCTACTGACAAATTCTGTTGAGCATCTTTTCATATGTATACTTGCTGTCTGCATATCTTCTTTGGTGAAGTGTCTGTTCATATCTTTTGCCCAGTTTTAACTGGGTTGTTTGGCTTATTACTGAGTTTGGAGAATTGGTTTTGGTTTTTTTTGTTTGTTTTTTGAGACAGAGTCTTGCACTCTCGCCCAGACTGGAGTTCAGTGGTGCAATCTCAGCTCACTGCATCCTCCACCTCCTGGGTTCAAGCGATTCTCCTGCCTCAGCCTCCCGAGTAGCTGGGATTACAGGCACCCACCACCACACCCGGCTAATTTTTTTATATTTTTAGTAGAGAGGGGGTTTCACTATGTTGGCCAGGCTTGTCTCAAACTCCTGACCTCGTGATCTGTCCTCCTTGGCCTCCCAAAGTGCTGGGATTACAGGCATGAGCCACCACGCCCGGCCTGGAGAGGTTTTTTTGTTTTGTTTTGTTTTGTTTGTTTTTAAATATTTTAGATACAAATCCTCAACCAGGTTTGTGATTTGCAAATACTTTCTCCCAGTCTTTGGCTTGTCATTTCATTTCTTCTCTCTCCATTCTCTCTGGCTTGTCTTCTCCTCTCTTTTGAAAAGCAGAAGTTTTTCATTGTTATGAAGTCCAATTTATCAATTTATCTTATGGATTGTGCTTTTGGTGTCATATCTAAGAAACCTTTGACTAATCCAAGGTCAGAAAGATTTTCATCTGTTTTCTTCTGAAGGTTTTTAGGATTTACATTTTAGTTTCTCACTTTTTAAAAATATATTTCCCAGGCCTAGAAGTTTCTTTTGGAAAACAGTTGCACCTGAGAAGATTTGGGATAGAGTTGGTCCTAGGAGCCTTGCCAGGCATGGTGCTCTCTGTGAGCCATCTGAAAAGGAGGTGTGTGCCTTAGAAGTTGCCACAGGGGTGACTTTTAAACAGATACCAGGCTTCTCTGGCTTAAGATTTGGCATCAAACTGAAGATTGTATCATTTGAAAAGAGGGTATGGGATGATTAGAGAAGAACCTCCAAACTTTCTAGATAAATCCTTCTAACTGTTGCACAAAGTCGAAACGATGAATGGTGCCAAATACAGGACTTTGCCGATTACATGCGAATACCCATGTCAGTGACTCACCCAATCATGCTTTAATCTCATAACTGAGAGGCTTTAAAAAATTATAGTCAACAAGGCAGCTTGCTAGTTATGACTGCCATTGGAAAGGAGTTTTCCTCAGAACAGCTGGAGTGTAATGTGGTGGGAAGAAAGCCTGGTGTGGGTGAGAGGCCAAGGATTGCCTGCCTGGGAAGGATGTGCAGCTAATGTTTGATAGAAATCTGTGAGATGACCAACCTCAGCCAAGCTAAGTAGAGGCCCTCCATACACTGCAGCCAAAGTGCTCAGAAAACAACATTGATAATCAGCACTGTGTCACTCACAGCAAGACAGATAAAACACAGCTCTGTCTTCAAGAAATGCATGGTCCACTGTGTGATCCATGCTAGGTTGTAGAAGCTGGCAGAAGATTCCAGTTCCAGTAAGGCAAGGCAGTTGAGAGCAGCCTGGAAATGGCTTCTCCAAGAATGTCCCAGGCAGAGCATTGCCGTGGGTTGGTTTGTTCTGGGTTGTACGGGCCATTGGGTGGCTGTGTCAGAGGAAGGGTCGCAGTGGTAGTGGGAACTCTTGGGGATGTAACCAGGGATGATCTGGAGGAACTTGTTTGCTCTGCCTTGAAATATGAGTGTTTTAGGCCATGTGCGATGGCTCATGCCTGTAATCCCAGCACTTTGGGAGGCCGAGGTGGGCGAATCACAAGGTCAGGAGATCGAGACCATCCTGGCTAACACGGTGAAACCCCGTCTCTACTAAAAATACAAAAAATTAGCTGGGCATGGTGGTGGGCATCTGTGGTCCCAGCTACTTGGGAGGCTGAGGCAGGAGAATGGCGTGAACCTGGGAGGTGGAGCTTGCAGTGAGCCAAGATCACGCCACTGCACCCCAGCCTGGGTGACAGAGCGAGACTCCGTCTCAAAAAAAAAAAAAGCAATATGAGTGTTTTCTCGAATTCAACTTGGTGCTGTTGAAACATTTTACATACAGGGGTTGTGGGATGGGACCTCTTTTTTAGGAAGATCTCCTTGGCAGCTCTGTAGAGAATGAGTTGGAAGGGGTCAAGGTGTATACATCAAGGAAGCCAGTTAGATGGCTGTGGCTGTGTGCAGGTGAGGCCACATAGCTGACAAGAAGGAACAGATGAGAGAAGTGGAATCAGAACCACAAAAGGGAGGGGGGACACCTGGATACACCCAGGTTTCTGTCAGCCAGGAAGATGTGCCATCCAGGACCATCATCAGCACCACCCAGGGGAGGAAGAGCAGGCATCGGATGGAGACCCTCCAAGCTTGAGGTGCATGAGCTGCCAGGTTAAAGACACTTGCCAGGTGGCTGTACTGGAAGTCTGTTCCTCCTCTCCTACCTTGTCACAGGCTGCTGCCTCTGAGTTAAGGAGACATGGGAAGCATCAGGATTGCTCATACCTCCCAAAGTACAGCAGGAATGACTAAAAGCAATATGAAATCTAGTTGGCGAGACCATGGTGAGCCACACAGGCCCTTAGGAGCAGCGCATGGCACCCATGAAAACCTACATCCCCTGACGGTGAGCCCAGAGGCTTCTGTGGAGCAGGACGAAACCAGCCATCCTTCCTCCTTGCTCGCACCCTCCCTCCTCACCTCCTACTCTCTGTCTTTCCAGCTGAGCCCTTCTCATTTATTTAAAAAAAAAAAAGTGAATTCACTCCCAGTCCTTTTGAAACCCAACATGTCAGTGATAGATGAGGGCGTATTCTATAACTTCAAAGGAGAAAAGTTGAGTGAGTGAATGTGGGCCAGAGGAGTTGAAAAGTCCAAGGGAACAGGAGACCCATGGGGTGACCCCACCATCAGGAGGAGTGCCCTCCATCCCACCCCTGCTGGTGCCATGCAGAGGCACAGACAATGCCACTTTCAATAAATCATGAAGGATTCTGAATGCCTGGTTTTGTCCCATTTTCAATGGGCCTTGGGCATATTGCTTAGATATAGCCAGCCATTTGTGCGTGGTTCCCAGCTACTCAAAGGCTCAAAGTCGAGTGCTCTTTCCACTATATAATGGAGTCTTCGCATATGTGATTTTGGGGGAGACGTTTTCAGATTTCCATAGCTAGTCATAGTAAAGATGACCTCGTGGGCAGTTCAGGCCATTGTCCCCTTCTCACATCCAGCCTTTGAGTGAGGCTGTGCTTTCAGGAGTATCCATGCAGCACCTAATTCAATCACACATCTGACCCCTGCCTCTCTTTGGCACTGGCCCCTTCTCTGTGCTCAGTGGGCTGCTGGGGGCCTCTGCACAAACCCGGCTGTTCTGGAGGCATCCTGTGCTAAGCAGAGAGCACTTGGCCATTTTCCCCACTTTCTGAATTCAGGGCCCCCTGGTGAATCTGGCATGGCGATGGCTGCCTGTTCTCATGAGGCTGTGCACATGAAGACGCCTGTTGGAAGCGCCTTTTAAGAATCCCCAGGTTGTTTCCATCCTGGAGTCTTGGAAAGAAAGAGGAAGAATAACCTGGGGTCATTTAAGGGCTGGCATGGTCATTTCCTTAATCATCTGTGACCATTGAGAGCCTTATTTTCTATAAAGAAGCACAGAGGCTTCTTTGGCTTTTCTTTAATAATAACAAACAGCTAGAATTTATTGAGAGCCTGCAGTTTGCCAAGTGCTTTCACTCATTCGATCATTTAATCCTCAAACCTTTTACCCTTTTTTAGAGATGAGGAAACTGAGATTTGAGCTTCAATACTTGTCAAAACTCACATAGCTAGAGGTGGCAGAACTAGGATAGAATCGTTTCTCTTTTTATTTGAGACAGGGTCTCGCTCTGTTGCCCAGGCTGGAGTGCTATAGCATGAACATGGCTCACTGCAGTCCTCCTAGGCTCAAGTGATCCTCCCATCTCAGCCTCCTGAGTAACTGGGATTATAGGCATGTGTCACCATGCTCAGCTAATTTTTTTGAGTTTGGTAGAGATGAAGTCTTACCATGTTGCCCAGGCTGGTCTCCAACTCCTGGCCTCAGGCAGTTTTTCTGCCTCTGCCTTCCAAAGTGTTGGAATTACAGGCATTGTGAACAACTGGGCCAGGACTTATTCTGCTTAATTTTTCATTTCTCTTGATGGATGTTGATGTTGTTGTTTTATATTCTTCTAAAAATCTAAAAAATGGATCAAGTCCTGACCTTAGGATGGTTTGAAGAGCTGTTTAAAATACTGTGTGATTCCATGTGGGTAACATCCTCAAAATGACAGATTTATAGAGAAGGAGAACAGATAGGTAGTTGCCAGAAGCTAGGAATGGTGGGGACCAGAGGGTGGCCCAAGGGAGACCTATGTAGGGAGGGAACAGTCTGTATGTAGATTGCCGTAGCAGTTACACAAATGTACGTGTGTCACCAAAATGGCATAAAACTGGACACACATATTGTGCCAGTGTCAGTTTCCTGGGTTTGATATTGTACTATAATTATGTAAGATGGAACCTTGGGTGGAAATTGGAGATCGGCACGTGGAACCCTTCTGTACTGTCTCTGCAATTTCCTGAATCTATAATTATCTCAGAATAAAAAGTGGGTTTTTTTTTTAATTCCTCTGTGTGCAGCACTAGCATTGCCCCCAGGAAATAGCCAGATCTCAGTTCAGGGGCTGGTTGCCATCAGAAAGCAAGTCACATCACACAGTCACAGGTGGCCTAGGAGCGGGGCACAAACTAGAAGAGGGTTCAGGTTTTATCGCCTGTCATATGTGAGCTGAGGCGCTCTCGTCTTATGGGAAAGCACTAAACTGAGAGTCAGGGCCCCCGGACTCAAGTATCAGGCCTGCAGGTGTGTGACCCAGAGTACACTTCTCAACTTCTGTGAGCCTCCAGGCACTTCCGAGCTGCAAAGTAGGCATGGTAACTACATCCACCCTATGAGGCTGTTAAGAGAATCCAGCAGAATGTGTTGATGTGCTTAGTATCTTTGATACCACGATCAATGTTGTTATTTTATCTTTTCCCAATTGTACCCCCTACTTTGTAGTCAAACCAATCTCTTGTGTATTCATGGAACATTGAATATTCATTCTTATTTTTTCTGCTTTTGATCATTTATTCCTTCAACAATTATTATTGAGCACCTGTTTTGTTGAAAATTCTGGAAGGCACTAGGGAGACATTGATGGACATGACTCATGTGGTCTTTGCCCAGGGAGAGCTAAAGGTTTTGTTTTTTCCCCATCACCTCCGGAATCTCTCCAGAGTGCATTGTTCAGATCCTTGCTGTCCTGCCAGACTCACCTCAGGTCTTATCTATGCCATGCAGGCCACTGTACCAGATCATTCTCTGAGCTCCCTCAGTGTTAGAGGCAGTGCAGCTCAGTCATCTCTGCCAGCCTTTATCCTGAACCTCCCATGGGACCTGGCACAGAGCTGCGCACCACAGAGAGAATGCTCAGCAGGTGCTCGCCCACAGAACTGTGAAAGGAGAGCCAGAAGGAGCCTTAGATAGGAGCCTTTTGATTCTTTCATTTTGCAGATGAAGTCCTGAATAGGGGCCCCGGACTAAATAATAAAAAGTGGCTATATGAGTCCCCAACCCATTTTTTAATAGCATAATAATAGTTCTTATATTGATCTTAATTTTTGTTGTTGTTCTTGGTTTTTTTTTCTTTATTTCTGTTCTGCAGTATTTTGACTAGTTGACTGACATTTCGTCTTTTAACCTTTTACAGACCCTGAAAGAAGCTCTAGTTCTGGTCTTATTATTACTTAGCTGTGTGACTGGGCCCCAACTGGGGGCAGGTTCATTGAATTGAAAAGGTGAAACCAACCTGTCTCTCACCTGCTCTCCCTGAGTGGGCTCACCTAGCACCTGCAGGCTCCAAGCTTGACATTGCCTGGAGGGAGCCCACCCAGGCATCTCCTTCTTCCAGTCCAGCCTCTCCACCTGCAACTGGTGGGTCAGTCTGCTCAGCTCCCACCTGATTCTTCAGCTCCCACCTTAATTGCCAGTGAGCCTTAAGGAGGCTAACATTCTGAATGCCACTTGCATTCAGTTCTCTGTTAGAATCTAGAGAAGGGGAAAGGTAAATTGTTGCAACTTCCAGCCTCCAACACAGTGTCCCTGTTTGTGGGAGAAGAAGCAGCAAGTGTGGCCCAGTAGGAAATGCCAAGATTTTAGAGCCACATGGGTTTGAGTTCCATTTCCAGGTTGGCCGGGTGTTGATTTATATATTGCCAGACCTTGGGCAGGTCAGTTACTTAACCTCCCTGAGCTTCAGTTTCCTCACCTTCAAGATAGAAGCAGTAGTACCTGGACACTTGTTCCTGGCACAGCGTCTGGTTGCATGTGGAACCTGTGATTCCTACTGCTTATCACGAGGCCCTGCATTGCCTTAACTTAAAGCCTTTGTGGGGATCACAAAGAGTAAACTTACACTGGGGTTTCTCTATAGGGACTTAAAATCTAGTTGGGACAATATGATTGTTAAACAAGTACACAGCTAGAGACATGTTTCAACTTGAGAATAACTGAGAAGAATCAGGCCACGATAGAAGCAATTTTCATGTATCCAGACTGTCAGAAGCCAGCCCTCTGCCATGCTCCGACAGGCTGGGGTGGCCTCTTCCTTCCCCAAGCAGAGATTAATGGACAAGTTGTTACTGGTGCTGAGGTTCTGGGCAGCTTCCTTGTGGAGGCACATCTGTTGACCCAGCAGGGCCTTGGAAGCTTTTTTTTTTGAGTAGTGAGTTTCATCTAGAGGCACAGGGCCTCCCTGATGCTGGTGCTGTCTGAAGCAGCCCTGGAGCTAGCGTCACTGGGGCATAAAATCAGGGCTGCCTTGTAGTAGAAGACCCTGTGTCAGCACGGCCGCAGGAGAGCAGTGTAGTGGTCATGGGGCTGCTGAGGCAGACAGCAAGGCTTTGAAGCGTTGAATCTTCCTGCTGCGGCCCCAGGAGTCCTACACAGAGAGAGTGTTTCCCAGATATTGCTCAGGTAAAGAAATTGGACCTTATTGTTGTAGAAATTACTCAGGTTTTAGAGTGATCACATTTGGAAATACTGAGTCCCAATCAGCTTGTTCCAGCATGTCATGTTTTGAATTCTGATCTCAACTCATTATCAGGAATAACCTCTGGTCTTACTATATAATACATCAAGAACATCATTAAGTATTTGCTATAGGTAGGCACTGTTATTATCTCTTTTTTACAAAGGAGGCAACTAAGGTAAAAGAGGTTACATACTAACAGGAAGTAAAGCCCAGATTCAAAACCCAGCAGCCTAAAGAGGCTGTACCCTTTACTTCTCTACTAAGCAGCCCCTGTTGTTGGGGTTTGATTTTTGAGACAGAGTCTCACTCTTGCCTAGGCTGGAGTGCAGTGGCACAGTCTTGGCTCACTGCAACCTCTGCCTTCCAGGTTCAAGAGATTTCCTGCCTCAGCCTCCTGAGTAGCTGGGATTATAGGCGTGTGCCACCACGCCTCGCTTTTTGTATTTTTAGTAGAGACAGGGTTTCACTATGTTGGTCAGGCTGGTGTCAAACTCCTGGCTGCAAGTGATCCACCTGCCCTGGCCTCCCAAAGTGCTGGGATTACAGGCATGAGCCACCGTGCCTGGCCTGTCATTGGTTGTTTTCATAGGTAGAAGTGTTCACAAGCAGAAGTTCTTCCTCTTGCCAAAGTCCTGTTTCCCTGGCAGAAAGGTGGACGCAAGAGCATAAACTCTGTCTAACAGGCAGAAAGGTAGACTAGAAGATCTAAACTAGACTCAAAAGTTAGACTTCGAGATCCTCTGTCTGTCCCCTGAGTTCTAGCCCTAGAGCCCCTAGAGAGATTACCTGGCTACTAGAGGGAAAACAAGTTTCTGCTTAATGAAAACATTCCCCTAAGATTATTGTGAAACTTATTTTTTTAACATTTAACATTATGTCTAGTTTCTTAAATGATTTTCAACTGTGTGAGATTATCCAAGGAGTTTTTTATTACCAAAGCTAATTTTTCGTAGTTAACATTACAAATAGAAAGTTTGTTCATTTTCCTTCTTTTTTTTTTTTTTTTTTTTTTTTCATTTTATTACATAGAGACAGGGCCTCACTCTTGCCAGGCTAGAGTGCAATGGCATCATCATAGCTCACTGCAGCCTCAAATTTCTGGGCTTAAGTGACCCTCCCACCTCAGCCTCCTGAGTACCTGGGACCACAGGTGCACGCCTGTGCTAATTTTTAAATGTTTTGTAGAGACAGAAGTCTTGCTATATTGCCCAGGCTTCTCTCAAACTCATAGCCTCTGGCAATCCTTCCATCTCAGACTCCCAAAGTGCTGGAATTACAAACATTGAGCCACCTCACCTAGCCCCATTTTCCTTCCTAATGGATCCTGGCCTTTCCAGATACCCTCCATTTGGTCTTTGTATTTCATGTTAACTGTAAACTTTTGTCTGTACCATCTTTAAACTTCACAATACCCATGTTTTCCTTGGCGTTACCACAGTTAGAACAGCATCTCTTAGATTGATATGTCATTCTGTAAAGAAACAGACTATCTAAGACACAACTAATTATCTTAGAATAGGAACTTCAGGTAACCCCAGGTATGAGCCCTATAGGTGTCCCTTCCAGTTTGTTCTGAGCAACCTTAGGGATGTCAGATCAATGACCATTTTGTGGCTGGATGGTAGTGAAAAGTGATTCTTCTACCAGGAGGTGCTGCTAAGCCCCCTTGTTGCAGGTAGAAGCCAGGGTGTAGGAGCAGGGAAGCAGGCAGTTGGGGAAGGAGTTAGATTGGCTGCCCCAGGTCCAGAAGGGACCTGAGATGGCAGTGTAGTTCTGGAATATGTTATCCAGATATTTGGCCTTGTCTGGGAGGAAGGAAGCAGAATTAGCGTAGAAGCAAGTCATAAACTTTGATGGGAGCTCTTAGCTACGTAAGACAGCCTTATGCAGGAGAACTCTTCATTGCCACTTGGTTCTCATTAAAACATCTGAAGATGTGAGCGCTGGTTCTTCTGAAATCATAGAGCTTCTCTTTTAACCGATATAGCAGGGGTTTATCATGAGTGCTTTCTTCCAGCAAACCTAGAAAGTATCTTACATTGACCTGTAAAACACACCATGAGGACAACCATAGAGGAACTCAGCTCTATTTCACAGGTAGAAAGTCTAGGACCATCAGAACCCTACCACCAACCCCAGAATCTGGGAGAGAACAGAGACAAGGTCAGAGCTGCTGGCTTCCCGCTTGGGGTTATGTAACTCCCCAACTCCTCAAGTCCCTGGAAACTGAGGCCAATTCCCTGGAAGATCATTCTGTTCTCTACTGTTTTTTCAAGAATACAGCCAGCTTGATCACTGGCTCTGAGTATTGTATGGGAATGTCCCGTTTTCTTTTTTTCCATGCACTGAATGCCTACCATTATGGTCATTGTTTCATCAGTTTGTGTTCAAACTTGCCTGGATCTCCTATTTTTATGTATGTTTGGCTTATATTTTGAAGAACTTTGCTTTGTTTATATATACCCTCATCTGTTTCCAAAAAGATTTTGAGAGGGCTTACAATAAAGGAAATGAACAGTGAGCTGCATTTAAATAATAGAAAGACAGAAAATCAGAATGAAGGAGAGGAGCGTCAGAAAGAATGTGACATCTCTAGGGGTGGGCACAGCTCCTGTGACTGGGCTTCATGTTTTCTGATTTCGGTATCACAGATGCAGTCATCCTGCTTGGTGGGGTGGGGGAGGGAGAGTTTATAAGGTTATCTCTTATAACAAACTCCATTGAACATTGAGAATTATTTTTCCTAGCACCTAAAAGCAGCTTCTCACATGAGGCTTGATATTGGAAATATTCAGTGTTACAACAGTGGAAAGCGTTTGCGTTTTGGGCAAATGAGGAAAGAGATTTTTTTTTTTTTTTTTTTGAGACTATTTCCCAGGCCTTGTCTAGTTACTGGGCTGTGTTCTTGCCTCTCTCATGCCTAAGATCGCAGTGGTGTGATCTTGGCTCACTGCAACCTCTGCCTCCTGGGTTCAAGCGATTCTCCTGCCTCAGCCTCCGAAGTAGCTGAGATTACAAGCACCCACCACCACGCCTGGCTAATTTTTGTATTTTTAGTAGAGATGAGGTTTCACCATGTTGGCCAGGCTGGTCTTGAAGTCCTGACCTCAGGTGATCCACCTGCCTTGGCCTCCCAAAATGCTGGGATTATAAGCATAAGCCACCGCACCTGGCCTGGAAAGAGATTTTATAAGGCTATTTCTTAAGACAAAATCTGGTGAAGGGATATATTAACCCACCCTTGAGGAAGGCAGGTGCTAGAGAGCCAAGCTCATATGATCTACACACATAACTTTCTAGCCTAATCTGATGCCAAGATAAAGTGTAGAACATCTCTGAGTGAGTGGAGAGCCTGTCACTTGGGCTACTTCTGTTCCCTTCTCTTTGCTGAGTGTTTGATCGAGGCTGTGTAGCAGTCACTGTAAAGTGGGAGGCTTCCACAAGGCCTGCAGCTTGGGTAGGACCACTGCTGAGGGCAGGACCACAAGCTTTAGAAAGCAGATAGATGGGTAACAGAATTAGTATATTCTATATGCAAGGAAATCTAGATAGCATCCTTCTCAGATGTACAACCATCTCTGTGCATTGGAAGGGGTGATAGGCAGTTCCTGCAGTCAGCACTGACACTTTCCTGTGGAAGCAGCTTTGGGTAACTCCATTACTTCAACAGTAGTTGGCCTGAAGCCCCTGAGCTCTGAGCAAAAATGGTTTGATATGGTGATGTTCCAACACAGTCACCTTCTTTGGCCATTAAAATCCTCAGAAATGCTCCAACTTTGATTAGGATGAGGAGATTGACTGCACTCTCTCTCCAGCTGGCTGCATGTGACACACACAGACTTGCTTATCATGCTGTGTATTCACTGTTGCATATTGCTCAGGCATGTGAGAGGCAAGAACATGGCCCAGTAACTGGGCAAGTCCTGATTGGGAAGCTGCTGAAGTAAAGGTGCTCCTGTTCTGCTAAAAGAGACCCTGGGATCAGGGATGAGCTCTTCCCTGCTGGGCTCACCCAGTAATACAGGTCGTGTGGGACAGTGGTGAGCAGAACTCTCCTGCCATAGACGAGCTGGTGAGCAATGGAGTCACCTTCAGAAGAGGAGGTAGCTTGACCTGGGGGCATGAATGCTACCACCAGGCCCTTTTCTCTTGGGACTGGCTCCTTCCTACAGAGCAGCCCTCCCTGTGGGTTGACCATAGCTCCAGAGACAGACTTTTTTTCTTCTCAGAAAGTAAAACCTCAGCATTGAAGAATCCTTGTCCTGTCATTTTTAACCTTAATGAGAACAGAACAAGCCTCTGGAATAAGGTGCAGCGCAGTCAGGAGAAGTGGCTTTAAGTGAAAACACAGCTGTGGGGTTTACAGACGGCGCTGCAGGGAGGCGTCATCCAATGGGAGCAGCCAGCCTCACTATAGACTTTCCAACACTAATGAATCGGGAACTCCATGCTGAACAGGGTTTAGTTTGATGGGTCCCTGTGCCAGCAGAAGGATGTATTTTTCTTGAAAGACCAAGGTGCCAGAAATCTCCATGATTACGTTACTGGAGCAAGGTTCTTTTTTGTGGTTTGTGAAGTTGAGCGTCAGGACTGCAGGATTCTCTTGCTCTTTCTCACTCTTATTTTTTCCAGGTCAGAACCAGAGCTTGGGGTGGGGAGGAAAATCCTGCTGAATGAGCAAGTTCTTTCTTAAAAAGCTCTCTCCAAGTCCAAAAAGACTTCAGTGGACTTAGGAGAAAGAAATTTAATACATTGCCATAGAATCGTTGTTAACCAAGTTAAAGCAAAGTCCACAGCATCTTTGTCTTATAAAAGAAAGCAAAAAGGAGATGGAAAAACGAATTGATACTTAGGAAATCCAAACCAAACAGTGAACACTAAAGAAGAAAAACTCAAGATCATCTCAGAATGTGGAGATTTTCTTCTAATCAGATTTTTCTATTAAAAACCAAGGCTGCAGGTAGAAGTAACTTTGATCTTTTAAAGTTTGCCATAAATGGCATAGCTGAAATGTTTGAACTGTGCTAGGATTTACCACTTTCAGCTTAAGGAAGAGTTGGACACCCTGCAAAACCCAGTGGACTATGAGGGGAAGAGTCAACCATGGAGAGGCTGGAGGCTTCCCAGGCCAGCCTTGACCTATGTTTGAACCTTAGTCCTAATAACTAGCAGATTGAAGCAAATTCACAGGCCTCCTGGAGAACCCATGTTGGTTTGAACTGGAGCAGTCCTGGCCAAATAACTCACACTGTACTCTTACCAGTGACCTCCCTCATTACACCCCTGTGAGGGGAGCTCTGAGCTAGCATCCTAGGTTCCCCTGCTCATTCATGGAGTAGCCTGCAGAGGAAGCTGAATGGCTGTGTCCTGCTGGGACTGTAAGTACCTTCCAGGAGATGGGCAGAGAGAGACCTGGTTGCCCGTGAGAGGTCATCTTGGAGGTATTGTGAACAAAACGGGGAATTCCTAAACTTTTAAACTCATTTTTTGCCCTTCCAAGGTCAGGCCAGGAGTTTTCCAAAGCCTCAAAACCTCTAATGTGGTATCTTCCCTAACTGATGAGTGCCTAGTGGCCCTTCGATGATGTTCTCCAAGTGTGGCTGTTTGACAAAGCTGCCCGTGTGCCTGGGCCAGCTGAAGATCTACCTGCTCAGTAGCCCGGAGGGACCCCTGGCATGCTTGCCTAGCCACACTTTCCTGTCTTGTCCCGTCACTCTTCTGGTTATTCTTATCAATGTAGCCTGGCCCACTGTCCTCACCAGGCTGGGATCCAAAGTAAGGTCACATGTCTTTTAGTAGCTACATTAAAAGACTCAGTGGACACCCCTTCTCCTGCTTACCTAGGACATTCTTTCTGCCCCTAAGTTCTCCCTGAAGTGCCATCCCCAAGCAGCAATAATCTGAGCAGCCTGAGGAAGCTGTACATAGTCCTTAGTCACTCATTCTTGTTACCCACCTGTTACCACCTGCTGGGAGGATGGCCTTGCTGTCTCCATTGTCATCCCACCCAGAGAGGTCAGAGGGGCTAAAGGAGGGCCTCTCAAAGGCCCAACAACCCCAGCGGGGCCTGCATCCCATATTTCCATAGATTCTGGGGAAGATTCTCCTCTCTCAAGGGTCCTAGTCCCTTCAACTCATCCAGGCTCCTAGAGGCCACCCACACGACTCTCTGGGACCAGTTTCCTGGGAGCCCCACCCTAGAGCAGGAGGCCTAGGTCCAAAGGGGTCCCAGTGGTAGTCTCATGCTCTGGCTGCCTGGAGCCTGCCCTCCTGTGTGACCTCAGCCTGAGCCCCTGGAAGGAGAAGGCTCTTCCATTTTCTGCCCTAGGAGGAGACTGACCTTTCCTTGTTGGGATGAAAGCCTTGCCTCTAACTGAACCCATTTGAAGGCTTCCACCCTCTGCTGGTGGAAGCTGACAGAGCAGCCTTGTTACTGCCTCTTGGGTCCTTCCCTTCCTTCCCTCTTCACTCAATACCAGGACCATTGTGCCGTTGGAAACTGTCCACCCAGAGAAGCCTATTCCAGGGGAAAGGATTGGGTAGTGGTGAGCTCTCCTGCTTGACGTGACGCTGCCTCTGGAGAGAGAAAGACCTTGTGAAGTCTGAGTGGCTGCCATTCTTGCAGGCTGACTTCCCAAGGTGAGCTGCTCTGTGGGTGGGTGCCTGCAGGTGGTGATTAGGGCCAGAGCGCTGCTGCTGCCTGGTTCCTTGCCGTGCCTGAGAGGTAGGAAGCATCTAGTGAGCATTGCTGAGGGAAGGAGCTCGTGCCTCTTCAGGGTGCTGACAAGATGGCAACACCTGAACACTGAGTGTCTGAGCCACAGCTTGTCATTTACTGAGCAGGAGGCAGATGTGAGGCTGAATTTATTTCCTGAAGAGAAAGGAGAAATTCTTTTGAAGGGATGACACTGGACACCTGCTGTGACAGTGATAAGGACACCGAGTGCCCAGGAGACCTGGTGAAGCCACCCTCGGACTCCCTGGGGGAAATGCCTCCAGCATCCCAGCGAAGGGGAAAACAAAAGATCAGGGCCACTTGGACAGAGGAGGGACAGGCAGGAAGGGCTCCCCTGGAAGCAGGTGGAGCATGAGGAAGGGCGCAGAGGCCTGAGAGAGCCTGGCCTGCTCTGAACCCCTCAGGGAAGTGGACTGCGTAGCGGGAGTGCACGGAGCTCTGCAGGAGCGGGAGAGCGGACCTTCCCTGTCCTGTAAGACTCCTGCTGTCTGCCCTGAGTGCCTCCCTGGCTGGCACACCCTCCCAAGCACAGGCCTACCTCTTTCCGTTGCTCTGTTGCTGTCCATATTTGTTCATATGAACAACCAACCTCCAGAGACCCTGGTCTGTGTTTAATTCACTTTTATATCTCCAATAGCAGGAAGCCATCAAAGGTACTAAAGAGGGAAGTGTTACCAGGCTTATGTTTCAGGAAGATAACAGCTGTGTTCTAGAAAGCGAATTAGGAGAACAGAGCCAAGGGAGTGGGAAGACACATTGTGTGTCAGTGTCCTTAGGAGAAGCATAAACACAAATTACACAAGGGCAGTAGAGGGCCCGAAGGTGGCAGGGACCAGGCCTGCCTCCACCAAGGCGCTGGCTGCCCACGTTGTCACTTTGGAGTCTGTGTCCTCCATGACTTGGCTTCCTTCTCAGGCTGGTGACAAGCTGGTTGCAGCAGTTCTGGCCCATGTACCCAGAAGCACTCAACAAGCATCCCCTCGTACCTCATCGGCCTTGGTTGGGTCACACATCCATTCCTGAACCAGTTTCTAGGGCCAGGAAATGCCATACCCTGATTGGCTTAGGTTTCTTATCTCAGAGCTGTCAGGTCCAGCCCTATAGCTAGAGGTTGGGTCTGCTTCCCCTGAACCCCCTAAACTGGGAAGCAGGACAGGGGAGTCAATAACTGAGTAAAAGTAGGGCATCCTTAGCAAGGAGGAAATGCCTGCTAGATATGCATCCGTGTCTGCTGCAGGAACCAGAGGGACCCATTCATTCATGTATTGAACCTTGCACATGGTAAGCACCTACACACCAGTAGGGACATACTTTGTGGAAACAGCATACCATCATCCTGGGTGAATTTCAGTCCTCATGACAGATCTCCCACCCTCATCCCTACCCAGACCCTTGGCTCTCCATTCCTTGACTTCTTTTTGGATCTTGTTTTTGACCAGCCATCTCCAAGATCAGACACACAGCCTGCTCTCTGACCATGGCCTCGGCCCCTTCAACTCCCTTACCCAGTGACCCCCACACTCCTTTCCTTGACCCCTCAGACACTACACCCAGAGATTAGCAACATGGACCACACTTCAGCTCTGCCACTTACTTGGTAATTTGGGCCAAATACCTAATACACTCTCCTGTAACATAGAGGTAGGAACCAGCCTTGCAGGGCTGTTGCAAGGATTAAGTAAGATCAGCATGAGAGATGCTTAGGACAGAGGATGTGCTTAATAAATACTAGCTCCATTCCAGACATCGGTCACCCAGCCACTTCTGTTTTCTTCCCGTCAGCCTCCTCCCCATTTATTTCCTTCCTGTTCCCCTGTAGGTCTCCTGGTCCATATGCTGCTGTATTGTATCTCCACTCCCTTACCCCCTTATTCTTTCCTCAAACCTTCCTGGCAGATAGTCAGCTTGGACCAACCTAACTTTTTTCTCGCTAATGTCTAGGTTGCTAGAAAAAAGTTAACAGTGGGACAGATGCTTACTACACAGTAACTTCAGATCCTGTGGCCTCAGGGGGATCCGAATACTCCCTGGCAATCCTTATGCTCTGCCCAGGTCAACTGTTTTTCCTATTCTCCAAAGGAGCAATTTCTTTTTTTTTTCTTTTTTTTTTTTTTTTTTTTTTTTTTTGAGACGGAGTCTCACTCTGCCGCCCGGGCTGGAGTGCAGTGGCAGGATCTCGGCTCACTGCAAGCTCCGCCTCCCGGGTTCACGCCATTCTCCTGCCTCAGCCTCCCGAGTAGCTGGGACTACAGGCGCCCGCCACCTCGCCCAGCTAGTTTTTTTTGTATTTTCTTTAGTAGAGACGGAGTTTCACCATGTTAGCCAGGATGGTCTCGATCTCCTGACCTCGTGATCCGCCTGCCTCGGCCTCCCAAAGTGCTGGGATTACAGGCTTGAGCCACCGCGCCCGGCCACCAAAGGAGCAATTTCAAACCTTCATCACTTTCTTCAAACTCCTTCCTCCATAACACTCCCCATTCTTTGCATATAATTTGTCTCCTAAGTTTCAGGAAAGAACCCAAAAAATCATACTAGGACCTTCTAAATCCCCCCTGCCCAATCCACAGATCTCACTGTTACCCCTGCCCATCTTCGTTCCTCCTGTGGCCGAGAAAGGGGTTCCACTTTTGTGTTGGATCCAATCCCTTGTCATCTCAGAGACTTCGAATCTGCATTTCTTGCTGTCTCTCTTAATGTCTTCTACCCCACCATCCATAGTGCCTTCTTCCTGTCAGCATTGAAACAAGTCTCTGTCATCTTTAAATACACTCCCTTCAAACACCTTCAGTATACTCCCACATCCTCTCATCCTTTCCCATTCCATTTCATGAATCTTGCCTCTTCCCTAGCACTGTCTAATTTGCTAAAAGAGTTGTATTCACTCATGATCGCCATTTCCTGGCTTTCTACTCGTTTTTCAGCCTGTCACCCCGATCTCTGCTCCCAGCACTCCCTGCAAGAGTCTTTTCTGATAGAGCCAAAGGATTCCTTGTTTGGGAACATTCTCTGTTACTTGACCTCTTAGAAGGATTTAATGCTGCTGACTACGCCTTCCTTGAGGCATGTTCTCCCCTTGGCTTCTATAATGTCAGAACTCAGAACTCCATAGCCACTCCCTAGTTTCTGTTGTCCAGCTCTTAAATGCAGGTGTTTCTCAGGATTCTATCCAGGGCCCTCTTATCCCTCCAGGTTACAATCTTGCTTGTAAACTTCAGAACTGTATATTCAGCAGCCTACTGGCCATCTCCACTAGATGCCTCTCAGGTATATTAGAATCAGCAGTCTCAAACTGAACTCAAACTCTCCTCCCAAACCTGTTGTTCTTCCTTGTCAGGGTGAGTAGCAATAGCATCTGCCCTGCAGCCTGAGCCAGACAATCCTGAACACTATTGTTGACGCTTCTGTCTCTCACTGACTTTATCTCCAGACCATCACCAAGTCCTGTAATGCTGGTGAGGTGAAAGGAGTGTGGATTTTGGTTAAAATTCCAGTTCTAATTGTAGTTTGCACAAACTACTTGACCTTTCTCAGCCTCAAGTTCCTCATTTGTTTAAAGGAAGTAGCAATACCTAATTTAAGTGGTGGTTGTCAGGATAAAGGAAAGCCTTTACTTGGTAGGTGATATGGTTTGGCTCTGTGTCCCCACCCAAATCTCACCTTGAATTTTAGTAATCCCCACATGTTGTGGGAGGGACCCAGTGGGAAGTAATTCAATCATGGGGGTGGGCTTTTCCTGTGCTGTTCTCGTGATAGTGAATAAGTCTCACAAGATCTGATGGTTTTATAAATGGGAGTTTCCCTGCACAAGACCTCTTGCCTCTCGCCACGTAAGACTTGCCTTTGCTTCTCCTTTGCCTTCCACCATGATTGTGAGGCCTCCCCAGGCATGCGGAACTGTGAGTCCATTAAACCTCTCCTTTATAAATTACCCAGTCTCAGGTATGTATTTATTAGCAGTGTGAGAACAGACTAATACAGTAGGCATTCAATAAATGTGAGTCCTCCATTCAGTAAACATGACTGCTCTTCTGTTCCAGTCCTCTCTCTCCCCAACCCCATCACCACCTCTGCTGACTTGCCTTATTGTTGAATTGGTGTGTACATAGTTTCCCGACTTTGAGAATCCCCCTGCAATTAGATTTCCCATTGTTCCTTCATGACTAAGGACTAAGTGCTGGTCACCACAGCATTGAGTGCAGTCTGGGAGGCAGATTCCAGCTATCACTGCCACATAGTTAGATGTGTACATACTTCCAAGTCTTGTCTCTTAGCTGTCTCCTATGCCACCGCACCTCCGTAAGCTAAATCCTCATCATCTCATTTGGGTACTGCAGCAGCCCCTCTGAGGCCTTTCTCCACGCCCTCTCTCACTTCAGTCCTTCTCTGCCTGACCATCATAGCTGGTCTTTCTGCCCTGAAACCTGCCATGGCTTCTCTCTTCTGGCGAAGTGAAGTCCACACACTGCTACGTGCAGCCTGCCTTGCCAGCTCATCTCCCTTGCGTGCCTGTGCCAGCTCAGTGGCTAAGTCCTCTCTGACCCAGTGTCAGTTTTCATGATGAGGGAGCAAGAAGGATGCTTAGATACTGGTTGAGAAGCTGAATACTGTACTTCTTGGGTCTAGTGGCCAGTAGGACAGGCATAAGACACTTGGCTGAGACCAGCTGTCCAGAAAACAGGGACCAAAAGACACAGGAAACCCAGGAGGGCTTAGAATTCTGTAAGAATCACCAGTCATAAAATAAGGAGGAAAACCGATTAGTATTCTGTCATAGCAATGTATGCTTATGAAGAATTTGGAAAATGCAAAGAAAGTAATCACCTGGAACCTCTCACCTAGTGATAGGCACTGTTGCTGTTTCAGTATGTTCCTTCCAAGTCTTTTTTTTTCCCCCCCGAGGCAGACTCTCACTATGTCACCCAGGCTGGAGTGCAGTGGCACAATCTTGGCTCACTGCAACCTCCACCCCCCAGGTTCAAATGATTCTTGTGTCTCAGCCTCCCAAGTATCTGGGACTACAGGTGCTTGCCACCACACCCAGCTAATTTTTTGTGTTTAAGTAGAGATGGGGTTTTACCATGTTGCCCAGGCTGGTCTCCTGAGCTCAGGCAATCCACCCGCCTCGGCCTCCCAAAGTGCTAGGATTAGAGGCATGAGCCACTGCACCTGGCCTCAGTCTTTCTTCTAGGAAGTCTTTGTCCTTTTTTACACAGTCTTCATGGTACACTGTATAATCAAGTGTACATCCTGCTTTATCTCGTCTGTCCAATGTATTTTTCCTGGGTTAGTAAAATTTCTGCCTAAGCCATGTAACGACTGCTTGCTATTCCACATGTGACTATAGGATAGTTTCTTTAACCTTTTGCTATTGCTGGACTTTTTAGTCTTTCCAATAAATAACACTGAGGGGGAGGGACAGTTTTGCGAATAAAACTTTTCTTCCTACATTTCTGATAATTTTTCTAAGCTATAAATTTATAACTTAAATCACTGAGTCAAATGATATGAAAATTTCTAAGCAGTGCAGACTCAAAAGGGACAGAATGAATATAGACCGGACCTCAGCTGCAAAGAGAGAGGTAAAGAGAAAAGGATTGTAACTAACAGATTCTTTTAAAATTATTTTTTACTTCACAAAGGAGAGGGCTGGGAAGATTCAAGTGGTGCTCTGTAGGGAAAACATGCCTTTGAATTGAGTTCCTGGCTTCATGATGGTCGAGAAGGGCTTGTTGCTGCTTTTGTGTTTTCATCTGGGTCAGTTAGAGGACAAACCATTCCTATGAGTTCCCTTCCCACTAAGGAAGAGAAAAATCATCCAGTATATAATGATGCAGATCGTTAGCTGTGTTCGCAGCCTTGTAGTTTAAAAAATATATATATATATAATAATGTATCCTCCTAATGTGCAGTTAATTTTAGTTAAAATTTCCCTAGTGCTTTAAAAACCCGGTGAATTTATAAACATAGTAACTGGCTTGCATTTGGAACGTTCAAGCTGTCATAACCAGCTGGCTGTAGCAGGGCATGCTGCACCTCCTTGCGCTCTGTTGGGAGTTCAGCACTCACCTGAGCACTGCCCTCTCGAATCCAGAAAGAAACCAAGACCTTCCCAGAGTTCCTGTTCCTAATTTTCCATAACCGAAGAAAGCTAATGAGTGTCTCAAAGTTAACATGTCCAAAGTCAAACCTTTGACTCCCTGTCAGTCCCCAAATTCAGTCTTTCTCTCAGCAGTGGATCAGCCACCTGACTGGTGATTCAGATTCAAAAGTTTGAACTGTCCTTGATTTCTTCCTTTCTTTCCTTGCCACTGCCAACATCACATCCACCAGCATATCCTGTTGATTCAGCTTCTAACATATACCTCAAATTGTCCATTTCTCTTACTCTATCCCAGCTCCCCTGGCCACTCCCCTAACTCTGGAGTGGCTGCCTCCTGCAGGATGTTGCTTCTGCTCTGTGGTCTGTGGTCTGCAGAGTGCACTGTAGCCAGAGGGATCTTGCCGAAATAGAATTCTGATTACGTCGTCTACTCTTTCTTTGTCTCTTCTTCGCTGTTAAGGTAAAGGCCAGAAATTCCAGTGTGGCCAAGAAGGTCCTCCCCAGAGCCACCCACCGCGTCCCTGGATCTATCAGGGCCCAACTTCACCAGCCATCCTGCAGCTCCTACCCTAGGGCTTCTGCACTCAACTGTGCTGTCTCCCCAGGAGAACCCTCTGCACTCCCCTCCCTCCTCCTCCTGATTCAGAGGAGCCTTCCCTTCTACCCATTCTATCCAGGTCAGGCTCTTTACTTTCATAGAAACATGGGGATTTTTTCTTGCTTCAGAGAGCCTATTTTAATTTGAAGTTCTACACATGTATACACATTCATTGGTGTGATCCTTTGATTGCCATCAGTCTTCTCTGCTAGGCAGTGAGACCCATGAAAAGGGTCTGCTGTCACTGTTCTTTCCCTCTCAGCTAGCTCATGTCTAGCACAAGGTAGGTGCTTAATAAATGTATTGGTTGCATGCTGAATGAACGAGTAGAGTCCTGCTGACAGTTGTCATTGATGGATGGGGTCCTTGTAAGGTGTGGGCTCTTCCCAGAGCAGGCAGGCCCAAGTTTTCCACAACACATTGACTTGAGGGAGTGTGACTTTGTTTGATTTTATTTTTTTCATTTCAGCTATTGGAGCGAATAGAGCATGCTGCCTAAAACTTATTTTTTCTTCTCTCTCTGTTCAGCTAAAGCTTGCTTTCACTCTGGACCACGAGACCGGATTGCCTCAAGGATGTCATATCTATGAGTACCGTGACAGCAACAAGTAAGCCACTCAGTGGGAAAGAGTGTCACTTCACATGTGTGCAGCAGTGGTGCCTGTGGGCTTTCTGACACTGAGCTTCCATTGCTAAGTGGTCATCAGGAAGGGAATACACCTTTTACTACTATACTAGAAAATAGCAGGCAGAGAAATATTCCTCTTGTTAGATCTCTTTGCCCCTAAGTATAGAACTTGGGGCACTTGTAGAGGAGCAGTTGTGGTGTGTTAGAAGTAGATGTTGAAGCAGACCTTCTTTCAAGGCTCCAGATGTACCCCAGACACTCTCTACTCTTGGTCTCCAATCATGTGCCTGCTTGTTTGGTTCACTGTGTGACTTTGGCTTTGTTGCAGTTCTCAGTCACTGTCTATACTTAGGTTTATGGGTTTTGTTGTGATTATCTTCCTTGTGTATTTTATATTAATAGTTGGGAGATTTCTGAGTACTTACAGAGATTTAAATTGGTGGCCTTGTTGGAAAGGTGGCACCTTGCATAATTTCATAGCACCTCCTTTCCACATCATAGAATGCCTCCTTTTTTTTTGGACAGGGTCTTGCTCTGTCACCCAGGCTAGAGTGCAGTGATAGAATCATGGCTCACTGCAGCCCGAAACTCCTGGGCTCAAGTGATCCTCCCACCTCAGTTTCCCAAGTACCTGGGACTACAGGTGCATGCCACCATGCCCAGCTAATTTTTCTAAAGTTTTAGTAGATACAGGTCTCCCTATGTTGCCCAGGTTGGTCTTGAACTCCTGAGCTCAAGCGATCCTCCCACCTCGGCCTCCCAAAGTGCTGGGATTACAAGTATGAGCCACTGCACCCAGCCACAGACTGCCTCCTTGACTGTGTATTTTTGTTTGTGAGACAGTGAAAGTGGTGGTGAGTGAGGCACAGGGAATGTTCCCCAATGATGACAATGATGGTAATGACGGCAGCTACCATTGAGCACCTCCTATGTGTTAGGCACAGTACTGGGGACTTCACATTTGTTATCTCATTTAATCTTCATAACAACCCCGGGTGTGTTATTTTATTATTGTCATATTTGCAGAAGCTAAGGTCTAGGGAACTAAAGTAATTGACTCAGGGTAACTTGCCACAGCTGTGAGAAGCAGAGTCAACATTATCATGTTTACTCTGGGGAGAGAATAGATGGAAAACAATTGACCCATATTGCCACTTAGAAACTCCAGTCAGTGACAAGAGCAGTCCCAACCTGGATTTAAAGAGAATGTACTCTGGTCTCATCGTCTAAATATCCAGGCTGTTTAATTTCATCCAGTAGAAGGAAACAAATAGCCACATGCCAGTAGAACCATCTATGACCTTACAAAAGAGAAATCGGTGCCTTCCTCGAGACCTCTGGCGCTGTTTTGGGTGGAAGAGAGGCTAATGGGTGCCCTCATTACCACATCTCCACTGGGATTACCTTCAAGATGTGATGACTCTTTGTAATTTATCTTTAGGAGAATGCCATGGTAACTGGTGTGTACCCCTAATTAATCATAGGAAGGATTGACCAGACATCCTTTAACAATTCTGGCTGGACTCTCTGCTCTTTGGGAAAAGGTTGCAGAGTTTTTATTCAATGGGAGAAGGGCACCAACTCTCTGTCCTTTAAGTTTATGTCTTAGCTGTTCACCTATCCAGTGGCAACAACTTATATTGTCTTTGACTGTGAGAAGAGAAAATAGCCTAGCTCCTTTTTTTCTTTTTAATAGAAACAGTGTGTCATGATGTTTCCTAGGCTAGTCTTGAACTCCTAAACTCAAGCCATCCTCTTCCCTCAGCCTTCCAAAGTGCTGAGGTTATAGGTGTGAGTCATCATGTCCAGCCTAGCTCTGTGTCTTGGTCTATCCATAGCTCCTAGCATATTACCAGATCAAGCAATGTAAGAAGATAACTTAGGGTTTATAAATATGAATAAGTTTTGGCCCCCAAAGACCTATAAAAGAAAGTATTTGTGTAGGAAATCGGATACGAGCCATGATCTAGAAAAGTATGGTGATCAAATGCTTTGGTGACTGCTCTCTCTGGTTCTCTCTTGCTTGTATTAGAGTCAGTCTTAGGGTTCATTCTCAATCCTTAGACAACTTTCTTAACCTCTCTGAGTCTCTAGTTTCTTTTTTCTTTTCTTTTTTTTTTTTTTTTTTTTTTTTTTTGACGGAGTCTTGCTTTTGTCGCCCAGCCTGGAGTGCAATTGCATGATCTCGGCTTACTGCAACCTCCACCTCCAGGGTTCAAGTGATTCTCCTGCCTCAGCCTCCTGAATAGCCAGGATTACAGGTGCCCGCCACCACACCTGGCTAATTTTTGTATTTTTAGTAGAGACGGGGTTTCACCATGTTGGCGAGGCTGGTCTTGAACTCCTGACCTAGGTGATCCACCTGCCTTGGCCCCCCAAAGTGCTAGGATTATAGTCATGAGCCACCGTGCCCAGCCTGAGCCTCCAGTTTCTTCATCTGTTCAAAATAGTAGGATTAATAATACCTCTCTGGCAGGGTTGCATGAGGCTCTCTGGCCGTGATGTCATGTTGAAGTGTGTCATCACCAATCTCACATATAGAATGCCCGTAGGAAGTGTTGGTTGCCTCTTCTTCCCAAAGAGAAAAACCAGCTCATGACTTCCATTTTCCCAGAAAGTCTTCTGCTAACAGTGTGCTTATGAGGGAAGAGGCTGGTGTGCCTGCCATTCACAGCCTTCAGTTGTGTACGATGCTCTGTCAAAGGCAGACTCTTCTCCTCACTCATGAGTTGTGAAGCACAGGGGACCCCAAAATCCTGACTATGACTTCTCGTCTCCCCCAGACCCTTCCCTGTCTGTATTCCTCTGTTTCCATTTTGGGTCATTTTCCCTCCAATGCCTGAATCCAAATATTGGCATAATAGCGGCATTTAAAAAATGAAGATACTCAGCCCAGTCCCTCAAGGGTTCCATGTTGTCTCAGGCCAAGTAACGTGAAGACAACACCAGCAGAGAGAGGAAATTCTACAGATGAAAAAGCTTGCTTGAATATTAGTTTGGTACAACTGATTATTGAAACGATTGCTTTTCCCTTTTGGGTATTCCCTGCAGTACAATTTGTAATCATTTTAACATTCATCTCTGTCTGCCAAATTCAATCCATCAGCAAAAAAAGTTGTTCTGAATAAGTGCTGAGGCTGTTGGATGGTTCTCCCAAATAGTCTTTCCTTTCAAATGGAATGGCCCGGAAAATGGGCTCTCCATTTTTATATTTTCTGGATTCTCTTATCAGCCCTCGATTAACAGGATTTAGTATCAAAAGCAGGTCAAGTTTTCTGCAACAGAGAAGAAGGTGGCCCTCAGGTCCATGGGTGGTGCCTGATAGTTTTGATCCTTGGCTCTATGTCATCCTGTTCTCCTTTCACATAAAGGGGCTAATCTCTGCATCTGGGGTCCAGGCAGAACAGTCCCTAGGACTTGTCCATCTTGGATGGGACTTGGACCCTGCCTTCTCTAAGGCTAGGGGCACAGCTCTCGTGTAAACATTCTTAAAGCTCTGAGGTCATTAGAAGAAAGAGAGAAGCTGTCCTATTGTGCCTTGGGTTCAACTAGGAAAGCTCTCCACCTTGAATTATTCTGTCAGCCTCCCAAAAGCTATTCCAGTCTGCATCTGAGAGGTGTGAGGCCTCACGCCCCCTGGCAGACGCCACCAGTCACCACCCGTGGACCCAAGGGCCACCTTTTTTTTCTCTGTTACAGAAAACTTTACCTGTATTTAACACTGAATCCAGTTAATCAAGGAGTGATTGACAGTCATTTTTGTCAAATTGAAGTTTGGAGATCTCTTGATATAGGGCAAGGAACAAGGCCTTCAAGAGTGAAGAAGTGATTTGTGAGAATTCAGTTACACATTTATGAAGCCCCTGCTTTGTACAGTGTGTTACATGGGGGAGGCAAAGATACATTAGACCCAGTGCATGCCCTCAGGGTTTGTATAAGTAGCAAAGCACACTTGAGCACCCTGTAGGGATGATGTGCACTTTGGCAGTAGTAGGAATCGAGTGCTGTGGCAACAACGATGAGGAAAGTGAATGCTTCTGACTTTGTAGTTACTGTATGGATGGTGGTGACCTTCACAGACAAGGAGCTTTTTCAGAAGGCTTCTTTCTCTCCATCCCCACTGCCACCCTCCTTCTCACTGCCAGGACTGTAGAGCTGCTTTGCAAGCTGTTCTTCCTGCTGTTAACTGGTCGGCCTCCGGGCTGTCCTCTCTGCAGCCTGAGTGAGTGTGCATGTCTTTTCCTTCTGGTTGCTTTTTAGGCCTTATTTTTGTCTTTTTGTTCTGCAGTTTTACTACATTATGTCTGAGTGGATTCACTTTTATTTATATTGTTTAGGACTCAATATAGTTCTCATTTAGACATTTTTATCTATTATCTTTGATTCTCTCTGATCTCTCCTTCTGGAACTTGTTAGAAACCCACCATCTTATTTCATCTTTCCTCTCTTTTCTATTTCCGTATCTGTTAGTGCTGCATTTTAGGAAACTTACGCAGAAGTGTCTGTCACTTTATTCTCCTTGTAGCAGTTTACTATCTGCTGTTTAATAACCCTTCCCAATATGAATGTTTTTATTTTATTTTATTTTATTTATTTTTTGAGATGAAGTCTCACTCTGTCACGCAGGTTGGAGTGCAGTGTCGCAAACTAATCCCACTGCTACCTACACCTCCTGGGTTCAAGTGATTCTCCTGCCTCAGCCTCCTAAGTAGCTGGGACTACAGGCATGCGCCACCACGCGGGGCTAATTTTTTTGTATTTTTAGTAGAGACGGGATTTCGCCACATTGGCCAGGCTGGTCTCGAACTCCTGACCTCAGGTGATCTGCCCAACTCAGCCTCCCAAAGTGCTAGGGTTACAGGCGTGAGCTACCACACCTGGCCTAATGTTTGGTTTTTATATTTAATTTTCAGAAGTTCCATTTCGTGCTTTTGAAAATCAGCCTATTATTATTAATTAATTTTTTTGTGTCCTAGTCTTCTGTTATGATTTCTATTCTTTCTTTTATCTCCCTAATTATTTTGATTGTATTTATTTTATAGCCTCTTCCCAGTTGTTTGAAGATTTTTAGTTCTAGTTCCAAGAGTACCAGTTCTCTTATTTCTTGTGTCTATTGACTCACTCTTCTGTGGTTCATTTTCTCTTGCAATTTGTTTTTTATCATAAGATCGTCTTAGGCTGTATGTGGTGGCTCACGCCTGTAATCCCAGCACTTTGGGAGGCCAAGGCGAAAGGATCAGCTGAAGTCAGGAGTTCGAGATCAGCCTGGCCAACATGGTGAAACCCTGTATCTACTAAAAATATGCAAATTAGCTGAGCGTGATGGCACACGCCTGTAAGACCAGCTACCCGGGAGGCTGAGGCAGGAGAGTCACTTGAGCCCAGGAGGCAGAGGTTGCAGTGAGCCGAGATGGTGCCATTGCACTCCAGCCTGGGTGACAGAACAAGACTCCATCTCAAAAAAAGAAAAAAAAAGAAAAAAAAAAAAAAAAAAAAGAATCTCAAGTAGGGATTGTGTTTAGTGGGAGTTCCACATACTGTGGGTTATGGATGTGTTATCTCATCACTTTTGCATGTGTTCTGCCAAGACCCAGGGAGGTTCATAGGCCTGCTAGTTTGGATGTTAACTCCTTGTCTTAGGAGTCTCACCTCCTGGGTAGCTGGACTCCTCACCCACGTGCCGTGTGGGCTTGGCCTCTCTATTTCTCATAGGAGATGCCTCTGTTCTGTGCCACATACGGACTTTCCTCTGCTCTGTGAGAAAGGTCTTCCTGGTTCTTTGTTCAAAGACTAACAGCCCCCAGGATCCTGGCTTTATGTGGGGATCTCAGTTCCAGTTCCATGGCCAGGTCTTCTGCCTCCTGCGTGCATTAAAATCTTAGCTCCTGTAACTGTATCAACATCTGATACTCCTAGCCCCCAGTTGCCATGGTAAAAATTACAGCTCTGACTTAATTTTTTTTTTCACTTCAAGCATCTGAGAATTTTCCCATTATTCTTCTATACTCAATAATATATTTAAATTATTCTTTTGGTATATTTTATCTATAATTTCTCTGTGTTTGTGTTGGGAAGGAGGTCCACATCAGTTCAGTCTCCCATCTTGTCAGAACCGGATATCTGAATAAACTTAAAAATGGTCACTCATTTAGCAAGTGTATAGAGAGTATCTGCTGCATACCTGTATAGTTCTAGGCCTTGGGGCCATGGAGCTGAATAAACGGTGATGCTGTCAACAGAGGCCCATTCGCCAGTGGAAGGGAGTGGGCACTCCTCAGCAGCAAGGCAGCCCTGTGTTCCCACCCCACCTGCCTGCCATACAGACCCATTCTGTCTTCCTGCCCTGGCACCCTACATGCTGTCTGTACCAGATTACCTCACACTCCTGCATACAACTTGTCCCTGTATGCTCATGCCATTTCCTGCTTCTTAGAACATCTGTCTTTCCCAGAACCTCCTGTCTACCCATCTAGGTAACCTCTGCTTCTCCTTCCACTCTCAGCTAGGTATTTCTTCTCTGGGAAGACATTCCACACCCCTCACAGGCACCACCAAAGCTGGGTCAGGTGTGCCTTCCCTGTGGCCCTGTGCCATGCCCGTCTGCTCTGTGTCAGCTCTTAGCACTGTGCCTTTCAGCTGTGGGTTTACTTGTTGACTTCCTCCACTGGGCTGATGCTTTTGAGGTCAAGGTCTTGTTTTTTTCATTTCAGTACCCACAGTGCCTAGTCCACTACCTGGCAAATAATGCTTGATGAAGGGAAGGCGGGGGACCTGATTTAGTCCTTTAGGAAGGGAGGAGCGTGGCTACAGGGAAGTCAAACTTCTTTCCAGCTTTGTCTTTTCATTTGCTGTAGGATTACGATGATTAAATTACACGTGACATCAGGGAAACTGTCTCCATGGATAGCTCTGAATTCTGAAGAGCTAACATGGAGAAAAGAGAAGCTGTAAAAATGTGGCTTAACTCTAAATGTAGTGGTAATTACAGTCACTTATATCAGTTTCTTACCATTTTCTGCTGGGTACTGAAGCACAGTGATAGCTATGAAGAGCATTAAACATGTCGGGTGAACTTGTGGAAGCTGCATTAGATCGCAAGGCTATACTCTTGCTCATGATGTCTAGACTTTATGATCCATATACCATAATCATGATGGGAGCTACCATCTTCTGAGTGCCCGCAGACACCAGGCAAGGGGCTTACCCAGGTTATTTCTAGTCTAAAACCATTCAAGAAGAATATTCACAATAAAAAATAGAAATAAAACCAGTGAGAGTCTGAGAGGTTTTATTATTTTCACAATTTTACAGAATAAAAAATAAAAACAAACCAAGACTGAAGAATCTGAAGAGGCTCACCTGCCAAGGCCACAGAGGTCAAGGGCAGAACCTGGCTTCTGCCTCAGTTGTGGCAAATTCTAAAGCCTGTGCTGTGCCTTCATGACACCTGCCTTTTTCTCCACACCAGGAAGCTGCAGGGATGCTGATTCCAGCCTTGTCTAAGCAGGCCTGCTTGGGAAGGCTGGCTGGGAAATCCTGGGATTTCCAGTCCCTGTGAACCCCAGGTTAGGTGGGCAGCTTCTGACTTGTCATCAGAGTTCTGGATTAGGCCAGTCACACTGCTTGGCAGGTCACCATCTACTCGGTGGTATGTGGTGTGGCTGTGTCAGTTATAAAGACCTCATAGTTTGGGGGGTGCAGTTGCCCTGAGTACCTGCCTGAGTGGCCCTTGTAGTAGACCCTGGCAGGCCCAGGCCCTGGCTTTGGGGTGCCTGCTTCTCTGCCTTGCTGGCAGTTGTGCCTCACTTTGTCCAGGCAGTGAGGCCAGCAGCTGCTGTCCCTGCGGACCTCTCAGAGCCTCCTTGACACTCACAGCCGGGTCTTCCGCCTTACTCCAGTCTTACTCTTAGAACAGGTTAGTTTGCTAAACTAAACAAGAGAAAATCTTTCATTTTTCCTGCCCAGCTACCTGACTCATTTTGGGGCCTTGAAATACCTGTCATTAAACTGACTAGCTGGCCTCTAGACGTGTGAGAGAGCTACACTGTGGGACTGATTTCCCTCTGCCGAAGGGTCTGCTGCATTCATGAGCCTGCCTTGAAGGACAGTACTCCTTGCACCTTCCAGAGGATAGGGCAGTTCTGGGCTGCACATCTTCTCCCCAGCCCACGGGCACCTGGTAGCTCAGGTCACTGTAAGGACACCTGGATTCTCTTCCCCAGCGCCCGAGCACATAGTTCTTTCTGCTTGCCAACATGCCCCCTGCCCATGGGGGGGCCTGCTCGGCATCCCCCGGGGTCTCAGAACACGCTCTCTAGACACAATAGAGTTAGAGAACCAACCCTAAAACCACACTGCGGTTCTCTGTCTCTTGTTTTGTGTTTATCATGGAGGATGTGATGGGTTCGTTCAGGTGCTCTGACAAGTGGACACCAAGTAGGATTAATGTATGAGAGATGTGTTGGGGCAAGGCCTGTGACGGATGAGGGGAGGGAACAGGGGCAGACCCAGGGCTTCCTTCACCTTACAGCAACCAGCCCTAGTAGACAGTGTGCATCCCAGGGCTTTCCCGTGCTGGCATTATCACAGTGACGCAGGACCTTCTTCCCAGGTCACTGCTGGTGAGTCTTTGAGCAGCTAAGCCACCACTTTGTACAGGGCCTGTCCCTGCCCACACACCACTCAGAAGAGTGTCCCCTTTGCCCCCTAGGTATTGAGCGAGCCACTCCCCAGACTCCATCTTTCTGCCTGTTTCCTCAGAACCACTCCTGTCCCACTTGTGTCAGTTCAGATCTGCAGAGAAGCAGATGCTGAGATGGGATTAGATGTCGAGAAACACATGGAGGAAGATGCCTGTGAAGGATGAAAGGGGAGAGAGCAGCAGAAGGCAGAGGGAACCTTCAGACCTCGACACAAGTCTGGCCCTTGTGAAGGAATTTGGGAAGGAAGGAGGGCTGGGTAGGGAGTCTCAGGCTATGGCCCAGGTTTTTTTGTTCAGTTTTGTTTTTTTGAGATAGGATCTCATGTTGCCCGAGCTGGTCTCAATCTCATGGGCTTAGGTAGATCCTCCCACCTCAGCACCCCACCGGCTAGGATTACAGGCCCGCACAATGGCTGCCACCTGCAGTCCAGTTTCAAGGTTCACTGACGGAAAGTCCTCAAACCAAAGCCAAAGTTGCCTGCTGGAGGATCCTGACATCTTGCAGGACCTGGCCTGCCTTAGGACCCTGGAGGCATGCTCACAGGAAGTGTGGCTTCAGGGCAGATGCAGTGGTGGATCAGAGCCCTTGCAGTTGGGGACATTGTCAGTAGTAGATCTCAGTGATGCCTCTTCCTGGCTGCTGCCCTTGAGGAGGGGACAGAGTAGGGTGTTCCTGGATGATGTTTAATTAGTTTCCCCTCTGCTTGGTTCTTTGCCTTTTCCTTCATCCTGAATAAGCAGAGGAAATATTTCCCAGCAGCCCTGACAACTTCAAACCAGCACCAACACTTCTCAGTACTTTGGAAATGACACTTTCTGTCTGCACCTTGGAACTGATGCCAGCTCCTGAGGCTAAGCAGCAGTGTTACCTAACAGCCATTCATTGCAGAGGGCAAGAGCCTCCAGGCCTCCCAGACACTGCCAGGTTAGCTTGAAGAAGGCCTTTCTTGTTCCTGATGAAGCCTTAGTTTAGGAGAAAAAGGAGCTTGAAATCAAGAGAGAGGAGGGGTTTGGGGGAAGTTGGAAGTGACGCAGCCAGAGAGGTGCCAGGAGTGAGCTCATGGGCGCAAGCCTGCAGCTGTATTGTGCACGTGGGAGTCAGCCACTCACAGTGCAGGTGTGAGCTCACTGTTCCACCACAGCCATTAGTGTTTGGCACCAGCACGATGCAGGCACAACTCCTGTTTCCACTGCTGGATTCGGGTAGTGTTCAGCGAAGGGAGTGTCTCTCCACTGTCCACCGACGCAGAGGGATGGCCGTGGCTCTTTATGCTCTGCTCTCTTCTCACCTCACTCCATGTAGCAGCAATCAGGATATTTTGTCTGCCAACATTCATTTAACCTCAGTTTTGTCTACAGGAAGAGGAGAAGAGGGTATGAACACTCCCGTTCTAGAGAGAGAGAAACGGATGCCCTGATAGGTGCCCTGTGCAAGGTCAAGCTGTACATGAGAGGACCTGGATACTACCCCAGCTATCTGATGCAAGCAGGTGTGGGGCCCTAGAACAACTACACATAAGTGGCACTGAGTTGCCCATGGGTCCAGGAGCGGGGAGGGCAGCAAGGCCTGGGGTAGCACAGCTGCCTCCTGTATTTCTGCGCACACCTCTGGAGTGACAGTCTCCTGCACATGGAATCTGAACCACAAGGGGCCAGGACAAGGAGGAGCTCTTTTTCAGCTGTGTTGCGTCAGTGCCTGTTCCCCACTTGCTGGGAGAACCAGGGAGGGACAGAGTCTGAAGTCACATTTTATAGCACTCAGTTGCCTCGGCAGAGGTTTCCCATGCTGCTGAGCTATGGTGCTCAGGACCCTTTGTAGAAATCACTAGATCTTCCACTCTTGCTGGCTTTCTGAGGCCAGAACTGATGCAAGCAAAGAAATGTGGGAGCCGCAAAAATCGGCAGATTGTGCTGGCCACAGACCAGTTGCATACATCAGTGTACACACGCAGGAACACCCGTCCATGTCTAGCATATAGTGTGACTTATGCATTCTGCTATTTTTTCCTATAGTGCACAGACTGGAAAGTAGGTTTTTATAATAAGCTTACTTTGTAAAACTTATTTCTGAATTATGACATGCGTAGAGAAAAGTACACAAATTATGAGCATCTAGTTCAAGGAAATTGTTAGAAAATGAACACATCGGTGTCAAGAAATAGAACATGGCCAAGTGCAGTGGCTCACACCTATAATCCCAGCACTTTGGGAGGCCAAGGCAGGAGGATTGCTTGGAGCCCAGGGGTATGACATCAGCCCAGGCAGTGTAATGACAATTAACGAACAAATTTTTATTAAAAAATAAATAACAAATAGAATATTTCAGCCTCCAGGAGCCTCCCATGTGCCCCTCACTCCTCCCAAAAGGATACCACCATTGTAACTTCTAACAATATAGGTTGGTTTTGCCTGGCTTTGAACTTCATATAAATGAAATTATTTACTATATTCTCTTTTGTGCCCAGCTTTTCTCTTTCAGCATTATGTTTGTGAGAATTCATCTTTGCTGTTGCATCTATAGTCCATTCATCAATTTATCAAATCTGCATTTGTTCAGTCAACATTTGTATTGTTTCCATTTTGGGGTTATTATAAATCTGCTTGTACATGTCTTTTGGTGCACATATGCATGTGTTGCTTTTGAGTATATAGTAGGAATGAAATTGCTGAATCATATGTAATTTAACAAGCAATGTGTGAGAGCTCATCTGTTTATTGGCCATTCAGTAGAGTGCCTTTTCAAATTTCTTGCCTATTTTTCTACTGGGTTTTCTGTATTTCTTCTTGATTTATAGTCCTGTGTATTCTGGATATCAGTTCTTTGTTGCTTATACATGTTGCAAATATCTTCCACTGTGTAGTTTGCTCTTTTACTGTCTCTGGTGTTATTTTAATGAACAGAAGTGCTTAATTTAAATGAAGTTCAATATGTCGATCTTTTTTATTATGGTTAAATGCTTTTTGTATCCCACTTAAGAAATCTTTGTTTATATTCTAAAAGAATCTACTTAGAATTGATTTTTGAAAATGGTACAGCAAGTTTATTTTTTCCTATGGGTATCTGTTGACCTCACATCATTTTTTGAAAATACTTTCCCATACCTTAGCACTGCCACCTTTGTCAAAAACGAAGTACCCATATGCACAGGTCTGTTTCTGCTCTCCATTCTGTGTCACTGGTTTATATATCTATTCTTGTACCAATACCACACTGTCTTAATGTTTGTATAAAAATCTTGATATCCAGTAGGGCTAGACTTTCCAACTTGGACTTTTTCTATAAAGAGCACCTATGCTATTCTTGGCCCATTCCATTTCCATATAGATTTTAGAATCAGATTGTCAGTTGCCACATACATGCACACAAACTTACTAGGATTTATATTGAGATTGCTTTGAATCCATACGTCAATTTGGGAAAAATCAACACTTTTATGATAATGAGTCTTCACAAACATGGTACCTCCCTCTATTTAGAGCTTCTTTAATTTTTCTCAATGTAATTTTCTGTTAGAGATCTTGTTCATGTTTCATTAGATTTACTCCTAGGTATTTGATTTGTGGTACTATTTTAAATGGTATTTGTAAATTTAATTTTCTCTTTGTTGCTAATACAAGGAAACAGTTTATTTTTGTTGACCTTGTTGTCATCAATGACTTTCCTAAATGTATTTATTAGGTTCAAATAATTTGTAGTTTTTTTCATAACAGTATTTCAGTTCAGTGTAGATGCTTTTTTATTTCCAACATACCTCATCATGTCATCTGCAAATAATGACAGTTTTACTTTTTCCTTTCCAATTCTCATGCCATGTATTTCTTTTTCTTGCCTCATTGCACTGTACAGTATTTCCTGGACATAATAATAACAGGCATTTATGTCTTGTTCCTGATCTCAAAGAGAAGAGTTTTTACCACAAACTCACTCTTTAGATTATGAAAATTTTTACTAGCATTCTCTTTAGTATACACTTTATTTTTCCCCAAGATGAGTTTTCAATTTGGGAACTTTTTTTTAAGTTTTAAGTGGTGATTTATGAACTAGGAGCTAGGAAAATGGTATCTGAATTTTTTTTTAATTTAAATGAAAAGGAACTAATGTTTATCACAAGACTGCTACTCCTCGTTTTAACCTTGTGAGGAGATTTTGCCTTGGCCATTTTACGGAAGGATATCATGACTGTACATTTAAACAAGGATTCAAACAGATCTGTCTGACTCCAAAACCCATGCTCTCCTTACTTCTCCCTGATTCCTTGGTAGAATATTGAATGTGAACCCCCGAGGTCATAAAAATACCACTTTTGTCATACATGACTGAGAGAAAAGTTGCTAAACTATTAATACCTCACAAGTATATTCAGCATCTTTTCCTTTCCCCAGTAATCTCCTACCCCAAATCTCCTTATATCCCTGTGTTTTAGTCCATTTTCATGCTACTGATAAAGACATACCTGAGACCGGGCAGTTTACAAAAGAAAGAGGTTTATTGGACTTACAGTTCCACATGACTGGGGAGTCCTCACAATCCTGGCAGAAGGCAAGGAGGAGCAAGTCATATCTTACAAGGATGGCAGCAGGCCAAGAGAGGGCTTGTGCAGAGAAACTCCCATTTTTAAAACCATCAGATCTCATGAGACCCATTCTCTATCATGAGAACAGCATAAGAAAGACTGGCCCCTGTGATTCAGTTATCTCCACAAGGTCCCTCCCACAACACATAGGAATTATGGGAGTTACAAGATGAGATTTGGGTGGGGACACAGAGCCAAACCTTATGACCCTGTCACCTGCCCCATCCCTCCTTTCCCTGATTTCCATTGCCATGGAAAGGAGCCCTGTGGGCCTGCCTGTGGCCCTAAAGGGCTGCAGCCCTCCTCAGCACCAGCTCAGCACCCACTGGGCCCAGTACAGGGCCTTCCCCAGCCTCTGCTGTCATTCTGTCACCTGTTGTCTGGTGCTGGAAGGTAGGATTGAAGGCTTTCCTCCTGGGCAGGCTGCTCAGGTTGCAAGGTAGATCCTATTTTTAAGCCCTGTAGAGTCTCAGCTGTCCCATTTTGAGGGTCATGAGTCCTACATGGGTTCACAGAATCCCTCTCGCTGAGACTCGGAGGAATGAAGAGGACAGAGAGGGTGGAGACCCAAACCAAGCAAGGCCCCGGAGGCCTCAGGGCCCTGGGGCTGAAAGGAGCTCCCTAGACTAAGAGTGCCCCCCACTATTCTCACACCCCACCTTTTGCAGCCCAAATAACTACCCATGGGTGTCCTAAGAGATTTCCCTATGAGACAGAAAAGTCTAGGACACCAGGAACTCTCAAAACTAGATATTTCAGAACTCTCAAAGACCTTGAAGAATAAATGTTTTCATTGTCAATTTAACACAGAGCTACATTAAGCAACTAACACTTTCCCTTTCTTGAATGTCACTTTGCCATTCCCTTTCCTTATCTTTTTGTGATGGACTGCAGCTTCTTCCATTCTGGAGAGCCTCCTGGGGCTGCAGCAATCCAGCATGACTTGGAGCTCTTTGGGTTTCTTTCCTAGATACTTAATAGCACATGAAGATGTGTTCTTACCAGTGACAGAGGGTAGTGAGAATGACCATTTTTGTTTTCTCTATATCTGTACCTGCCACATCCATACCTTTCTCAGAAGGTCCTGGAATGACTCATTTCTCTCTCTGCCTCTCTGGGTATTTCTCCAACCACAGGTTTGCATCCCCAGGGGGAAGCTGGCTCTCTGATCCCTCATGGTAACCTTTTTAAGCAGATGGCACAGCCAGGCAGTCTTTAAACCCAAGGAGGTTTGCCCCTTCCCTAGACTTCACGGAGTTCTAGAAGAGACTGTGATATTCAGGCCAGGTTCCTGTTTGATGAACAGGGACACTCAATTCCTGGCAAGTGGGGTGAGCGCTTCCAGCCCTCCCCACCCCCATATCGGTGTGCTGGCCCAGACCCAGGGCATGTTCAGGTACTTAAAGTAGCAAATGCCTCTGCTGTAAAAACCCTCACTGGAGAACTGAAAGCCCAGAGCCCAGACTCAGGCCACAGAGGTCTGAGATATACTCTCAAGTAGGTTAGCCCATAAAAGAAACCGGTCATAGGATTACATGTTGGGTCTGAGCCTGAAGAAAGGTGCCCATGGCTGTTACCTTCTGCGGCTGCCTGGCAGGTAACCAGAATGTGCTTGGCTTTCTTAGCTTTTGGCTGTGTGATCTGTGGGGAAGTGTTTCTGATCTATCTTCACTGCCACTCCCAGCTCTCTGGGGCGTTGTGGCTGTTTCTTGGTGGTTGGGCAGGAAGCCTCTAGAGCCTGAAGGAATTGCTGTGCTTGATGACAGGCAGAGGCTATCAATGGCTATAAATCGCCTAGTGGCTGTTTCACGTACTGAAGAATTGAACATGTTTGCTGTCTGTTCTGCGGATGCTTCTCTGATGGCCGGAACACAGCTGGGAAAAGATTTCATAGAGTGAGTCAGAGCAAGGGCCCAGCTCATGCCCACTGAGTTAAGCAAGAGGAAGTGGCTGACTTCCGCAGCTGCTCTGAAAGCCCAACACAGCAAGGCCTGGCTGAGATGAACAACATAGATCATTCCACTGACTTTGGGCTACCCTCAGGCTGACCCCATGTGACCCCACACCTGCCCCAAAGCTAGGTGAGACCCAGGATCCACCCTCTAAGCCCGGGTTACCAGTAGGGGGTAGGTGCCAAACTGGAGAGTGGACTGTGATGAATGGGTGGCAGAGATGGCAGAGGAAATGGCTCATCTCCTGTGGTCAGGGACCCCGCTCTCAGCAGCTCCCTTCCCTGAGTGCCCTGGCACTGGTGTGTCTGTGTGTCCAGGAGCCCTGGCACACCACTGTGGCTCTACAGTAGCCTCCTGGGCAGCAGCTCATCAGCTTCCAGCACAGCCTTTGTTGCTCTGTAAATCTGTTAATGTTTGTGCTACCTAGAATAAGAAGGAAGGAGTCATTCTACAGAGAGGATTTATTCTTGCAGGTGCCAAAACCTTGTTCCTTACAATTATGTCCCGTTCTTTAATGGGGTCCCCTGCACTCCACAGTGTCATTCGCCTCCACACTAGCTGTCCCCACAATGCTATGTATTTTCACTGATTTTGCTTGGGGCCCTGCCCGTCTTTGTCTCTGCCTTTACAGTCAGGCCAGTTGTCACTTCTCCATAGCTGTCCAAGAAGCCTGTAGCACCCTCTCCAGCCACTCCAAGCATGAGGCTTTGTGGGGAGCGTGGAATCTGTGAGGAAGCCGAGGCAAGCTGTTAGGATTCTGTTCTATGGGAGGAAAGGCTCTGAGTGAGGCGCGAAGGAGGGACTTCCCAGGAGGCGCACTTGCGTGCCCGGCCCCGTGTCTACGCTGGCTGCCCACAGACCCTGCTTCTGCCTATTTCCTGGTTCTGCTTCATGTTTCAAAGACTAAGGTCAAATGTGATTAAGTTTTAGGTAAGCAAGATATTGTGCTTATTATTGAATTGTTCTTCTTTGGTTTAACAGCCCTCCAGTTTAATCTAAATCTATTTCCTCTCAGTCTTTGGTGTAGATAAAAGAGCAGTTAGCTGGTCGCTATCTTTTGTGTCATAAATCTTGTAGGAAACCATTGTTGTGATTTTTCATTGTACCGTTCCTGAAGAGGAAGGAACTTTTCATTCCTTTGGGCTTTTTTCTAGTAAATCTCCCAGCTGTTAGTGTCATCGAGCTTAACTCTCACATCCTTAAGGCAGCGTTGACCTCAGAACCACCAGTACTTTGCTGTGTGCCCTGGGAGGCAAGTTATTACCCTTGGCTTCATGACCCATGGACAGTCCTTGCAATGGAAGGCAAACACATTTGTGGGTAGAGTGTGGAGAATGTGTGTAAAAGGCTTTCCTTGCCCAGGCAGTAAGTGCTGAGGAAACAAGCCACTTTTTATGCTAATAAAATTTGGACAGGGGTTATGGGGTAGGGGAGTGAGTATGTGTTGATCTGATTCCCTGTGCCCAAGAGCAAGGACAGTCACTTCATCCCAGCCCCCACACGGTGTCGGGAACACAGAGGTGTTCAGCAGATGCTGGACAGATGTCTCCTGGGGGCATGCATGCAGTATTTGCTCTTTTTCCCTCGCATGTTCTGTGTTCCTAACATTCTTCTATTTTGGCGGAGTGGGGAGGTAGAAGGCAGAGTCTCACTCTGTCGCCCAGGCTGGAGTACAGTAGCCCGATCTCTGCTCATTGCAACCTCTGCTTCCCGGGTTCAAGCGATTCATGTGCCTCAGCCTCCCGAGTAGCTGGGATTACAGGTGCCCTCCACCATGCCCGGCTAATTTTTGTATTTTTAGTAGAGATGGGGTTTCACTATGTTGGCCAGCCTGGTCTTGAATTCCTGACCTCAGGGGATCTGCTCACCTCAGCCTCCCAAAGTGCTGGGATTACACGTGTGAGCCACCACTGCTGGCCTCTTCTATTTTTTAATTACACCTCTTGTATTTTTTGTCTCCTTAACTCAGTGCAGAAGGTTTTCATAATAACACTAATAATATTTATGGAATAGTTAACAGCATGTCAGAGCTTATAATGTTAAATAAGATAACAAAGTGTATCTCATTTAATCCTCACTAGAATAACCCTGTGAGGTAGGTGGAAGAAGTTAGAGAGGTTAAGTAGCCGCCTAAGGTTATCCAGGTTGTGTGTGGTTGACGGCGCCCTACCTTTCCCCACTGACTTTAGCAAGACAAGAATACTGGCAAGTTGCTGCTGCCCTCTGGGCTCTGTTATAAAGTGAAGCTGCTGATCCACAATGGAGAACCCACTCCTGCAAGGCCAGCCTCCACAGAGGCCAGAGGCCAGTGCTGGTCAGAGCGTCCAAGAAGCTGGACTCAAACAAGGGTAACTTGCGGGAATCTTCAGGAAGCCCTTATATTCAGAATTGTATTCTGTGCCACATGGGTCCTTTCCCACCATCAAACTTAGAAAATGACCCCTAGGGAAGCCCTTGGAGTTCAAGGGCGGGCGCTGAGAAGTCTACCCACGTCCTCATGGGTTGGAAGACCGGTTTCGCCACGTGTTCTCTGGCCCAGTCGTAAACATCATTCGTTTGCTTGTCCAGCAAACATTATTGGACACCTGCTAGTGCCAGATACTGCACTGAGCACAAGAGAAGGGCCCAGTTCCTTCCTTTGAAGCCCACAGCCCATTGAGGAAGACAGGTATATAAAACAGCATTTGCAAGGGGGCGACAAGGGCCAGGGGGGAGGTGAGCAAAGGATGCAGGGAGTGGCTCTCAGTGTCGTGCGCACCTCACATGGGAAGGCCAGTGCAGCAGGGTGCTGTTGCCCTCTGCTTCTCCCGGCTGGAGTGTCAGTGTGGGACCCTGTAGGCCCCAGCCCACCCAAGGGGAGGCAAGTGAGAAGGTGCCAGAGTGGTCATGGGACAAGAGCCAGAGGGAAAAGGGCTGGCCAAGCCCTGGAGAACTGAGCAGAGCAGAGAGCCACCTCGCCAAGCCTCTGTGTTCCGTCTTGTCATGCTTGTTGGAATGAGGAGGAATCCCTAAAGATCATGGATTGAAGGAGAATGGCTCTCCCTCCTACCACTTCCCCACCATCTCTCCCTGAAACCACAGGAGCATTCCACATACAACACAGGGCAGGGGTCTTCCCTTCATGTTCCTTGAGTGCAGTGACCATGGCCACTCCTTTCTCAGAACTCCTACTGCCAGAGTCTTAGCACTGCTGGCCTCCATAGCCAGCAGGGAGGTGTGGTCTGCTCCCACATGGCTGGCTGGGCCATTCCTGGGCAGATGGTATCGAATGAGGAACACCCAGTGCCTGTGTGGTTGGCACACAAGACACTGTGGTGGTTGAGAGAAGCAGAGGGCGACAGCACCCCACACCCTGCCGCACTGGCCTTCCCATGTGGGATGCGCACGACACTGTGTGGTTGGCATGCAGTGGACACACCCTGGACTGCATGCTACCTGTAAGCATGTCTTGCTGAAACTAGCAGCCAGTTCTTTGTTTTGTTGCAAATGACCATTTGACAGTACATCCACAACAGCCAAACATGGCACACGAGGAACTGGGCTTGAGTATCACGAAGATTTACTGATAAATGGACAGCCATAAGCACCATTAACCAGACTACACAGTTACTCTCCATCTTGGTGGCTGCACAGCCCAGTGGACCACACAGGGCCCTCCTCCCAGGCAGAGGCAGTTGGACTGAGGCCAGAGAGCTCTGGGTACTGCAGCCTCTGCCAGGAAGAACAATTCTTACCCAGGGGAGGCCCGCAGGGAATGGGCTGGCCCTCCCAGTCATACATGGCTGCCTGGGCTTCGCCTGACCTACCTGTGAAGAAGCTCCCAGAAGGCCATTGCTGGTCAGCATCCCGGGTACCAGGAGAGCTTTCTTAATGCATCTGAAAATCCTGGATAAACAGGACTGCCCTCTGCACCCCAGGCTGCCCTACAAGATGGGCTTGGCCTGTAGAGTGGTAGCTCCGGGAAGCAGAGCCCTCAGGTCCAGTCAGGCTTTGGCATGGCCTGGCCTCGCCATCCGACTTACCATTGACCCAGCTTGCCTGGAAAGACTCAGGGCCTAATCCAGATTGTTCTGGTCTTGGTTCTCAGGTAGAATGAGAGTGGCATGGGGAAAAGGGCTGAAGTCTTCACACAGGCTGTGTGAGAGCTCTCAGCGGTCTTTGGTTGACTTTGGGTAGGGGTAGAGATGAAACCCAGCAGTCTTATTGTTCTCCCCACCTCCCCACCCCACCCCACCCCACGCCACGCCACCTACCCTACCCCTTCCTGTGGACAAAGCAGAGAGGGCAGAGCTGGGGCCTCAGTGCCACATGGGGCAGGCACATGAAGATGTCAGGGAAGCCCAGAATGTTCTGGGGGCCAGGGGACACATTCATTGAAACCACTCTGAACCTGGGTCATAAAACTGTGTGTCAATATTTTAAAAGTCACAGGATGAATGCAGAGCTCTGCCAAATTCAACATGCTGTGTTCCAGGGGTTGATAAGACGAGCATTAGTTCAGTGGAAAAAAACCGAGACAAGAGAGGTTTTCTTTTAACCTTCTGTGTTTCATGTTTATACTGAGGCAGGCTGCCCTTGCAGGAGAGGATTCATTCATCATGTAACCAACAAATGAGTCCCAGTCACATTGTCACCTGCCACCTGTGTTGGATTTAAGTGATAACCATCTACAGGCAGTAAGAATGTATCGAGGCGAATGCAGCGTGTCCCATTAGGCCAGCAGAAGCCGTCTTGGGTTTCGTCTGCCAAGTTCATACACCTCTGGTTCAACAGTGATAAGCTGAAGGGAATTTGCAGGAACCATAACTGCCACTTCTAGTCCTTTATTACTGGGGGGCTATGCTTCCATCCCTGAAAATAAGTCTTGTTTGGCACTCAGCATTTTCTGTGGAGCAAATAAGCAAATCATTATCACTGAAATGCCTCATTTGTTCCCCCAAACATTTCACCAGCTCCTCCATGTGCTGCTCAGCTCTGGGATACATAGACAGGCATGGCCAGGTGTTTCCCACCCTCCTCGCCCCACGGCCTATGGTCTGCAGAGGAAAACTAGCCTCCAGAAAAAGACAGTCTGGATTCACTGATGAGATTTGGTTTAGATTCAGCCCACAAGACCATGGAGCCAGGGAGGGAGATGCCCGAACTGAACCTGTACAGCCCCACAGGGAACTGAGTGGACAAGGTGGGCTTGGGTATGGGGAGCAGAGTGGGCAGAGTGAAAATCCAGGGTGGCGTAAGAGTCTGGGTGCCTGTCACCCATGAGGAGGCCCCACGGGTTCCCTGGGGAACGGAGGCACTGATCTCCTTGTGTCCGGTAAGGGAGCAGGGCTGAGGCCAGAAACAGGCCAGCGAGAGCCTGTGGGGGGCCAGGGAGTGTGACAGCCAAGGACCCCCAGAGCACTAGCAGCTAAGGACCCTGGGCCGCACTCAGGCCTGGGCGAGGGACTGACCTGGGGAATTCTTGAGGTTTCTCTGACTGTACGGAGCTCATCAGGGAAAACATGGGAGATGCCTGGATTCATTGCCCAGCTCCGAGCTCAGCACAAAAACTGCCTCTTGGGACAGTCTAGAAAGAGGCTCACCTGAGGCCCAGTACCCAGGGGCCATGCTGTCACGTAGGCCAAGGCATCTGAGGGGCAGGGGCCTTCCCCATCCCACTGCTGCCATGGCCTGTGGCCCACTCTGCCCTGCCCTCCTGACCCGGGGACCCAGTGCATCTCTGTTGGGGCTGGGAGGAGCGTTAGCAAAGGAGAGGCCGCACAGGGCACCTTCAGTGATGACGGGAAACCAAGAGCAGGAAAAGCAACCGTGCTCTGCCCTGGGTGACTCAGACAGGAAAGGGCCTGAGCCTGAGGCAGCCAGGAGGAGGCAGCCTTACCAGGGAGGCCGTGGCGTGGGCCTCCGTGCTGCTTCTGCCCTCCTCATCCAACTGCAGCGGGACAGAGGCAGAGGCAAAGTGGGGGCCTGGAAACAAGCAGTGTGCTCTCAGGGTGGGCTCTGCATTGAGTTCCCACTGTCAGCAGAGCCTTTGGCAGGTGCCAGAAAGAAATCCTGCTGCTCCCTCCTCCTCAGAGGGTTCAGAGCAAACGATGCAGGGTCACCTGAGGACAAAGCAGTGGACAGGGTGTCAGGGACCCTGGGTCTGGGAGCTTGGGCAAGTCCTTCCAGCTTACTGAGCTCCCCGTTCTCCTGCCAGACATGAGAACTCTTGACTTCTGAGACTTGATGGACCGAGAGTAGCGAAGTGCCTGGCAGTCTCCACATCCAGCCCTGACACACCGTGGCATGGGACCTCTGTGGTCACTTCTGTGGCCTCCCAAAGACACCATCTCCATCGTCACCTTAGGGCCAACAATCCCCTCCCCATGCACTGGGTGTAGGGGCCAGTGAGGAGTGATGAGGAAGTGCAGAGACCACGCTGCGCTTGTTTCCCTGCAGACTTTAGTGGCTATGTGGTTGGGGTGGTGGCCCTGCTGAAGGGGGTCTGCCCTAGCAGCCGTTTGGGCAGGAGCAGTTTTCAGATGTGAGCACACTCGTTCCAACTTGCAGCAAAGCCTCTCAAGGTCCCAGGAAGCCCAGGCTTCTCTCTTGTTTTTGTGGCTACCTTGGTAGCGTGTGTGTGTAAGAGCATGTGTATGTGCAGGAGAGAGACGGAGAGAAAGACCTGTGCATTCCAGAACACGCTTCTTCCTTGAACATCCAAGTGCCCAAAGCCTAATTTTAAAACCAAAGTCGATGCCTCCTTAAGTCTGCGATGGCCCAGTTCTGTTCTTGATCCAAGTCTACGGAGCCAGCTTCCCCTGCCAGGGCTTGAAAGGGACCCCTGGCCAGGAGTCAGCAGGGCAGCAAACAAAGCTGTTGGGGGCACTGTGGGGACTCCCCTAGGTGGCCAGGCATCTGTATGCCTGTGCCACCCTCCTCAGGAGCTTGTTTCCAGTTCCGGTTGGGCAGGGGCTGGCACTGGAGAGAGGCTTACGTGTCAACACCGTAAAGCAGCCAGCAAGCCCTAATGACCACACTCTGCAAGGCCACACAGCACAGACTGGCACCTGGTTCTGCTTGGGGGCAGGGCTGCTGCCAGTCTGCAGGCCTGCCCCTACCTCTGGGAGCAGAGCCCGAACTTGGGGAGTGAATGAGGCTTCTGGGCTGGCTTTACGCTGACAAGGGCCTTCTGCACTGTCAGCCTGGCCCCAGCTACCAGCAAGCCCCCTTTTACTCCCCATTACAGCCACTGGGCCTCCCTTTGGCAAGGCATAGGAGCCCAAATGTGGCCACCTGGCCTCTGGGGACTTCCTTCCTTTAGAGCTAGAAAAACAGCTGCAGAATGTGCCTGGCTGCATCAGGGCCCCGCCCACTCACCTGTAGAAAAGCCCTGCCGTGGACTGAGCCTCCCGGCCTAGGAAACCTGGCTCTGGCCTCCCCTGCAGGCCTGTGATGTCTGACTCCAGAAGCCTTCTCCTCCGGGCTTTTCCATGCCTGTGAACTGGGCCCCATTCATTTCCCTGCGGTTTCATGGGAATGTCCAATGTATTCAGGAGGTTGCAGCGCGCCCAGGAGGAGAGGGGTCAATGAGAGGCCCAAGCTGTAACTGGTGGGCCACCCAGCGGCCACGGCACCCTCTGCTGGAGGCTGGCAGCAGGGTGCATGGCCAGCTGTGGGTGGGGGTCCATCAGTCAAGCAGCTGCACTTCCTCCCCATCCCCCTCCCACACCCAGGCCAGGGGCTCTGCCTGCAGCTCCCTCATGCCAGGCCTCCACTTTCCAGCTCCCAGGCCCCCAGCCCCACCTGGCCTGGCCCAGGACAGAGCTGCCACCAAGATCTCTACCACTTTCTCTCCCCAGCAGCCTGCAATTCAGTGCCCCGCAGACCCCTGCCTCCTGGGCCCTGCGGTTTCCACAATACTACACTCAATTTCTGTCCGCTAAGAACACAGCAGGTCCCATGTAAAGGTGGCCATCACCTGCACCCCATGGGTTGCCCAGCAATGGAGAAGGGGCCATGGTTGGGTGCACAGCTTCTGAGACAGGCCCAGCAGCTGCCTTCATGGCCTCGGCAGAGCCCAGGGCTCTGGAGCTTACAGGGAGCATATGCCCAAGTGTGGAAAATTTGGTCTGCAGAAGAAATGAGGCTGAAATTGGCTGGGAGCAATTCTTATCAAAGCCACATTAGCAGTTTTCAGCAAGAGCTAATTGAACAAGCTCTGTGAGTGGCCTCATTCCATTAGCAGGAGCCTCCCACAGAGTGTGACAAGGGCCCTGGTGGCTGAGGGCAGAAGAGGCTGTTTCTGTCCCACATTTGCCTTAGGCCTTTGAAAATGGACACATTTTCAGCTTTGGGGACTGCCCCTGCCCCTCTGCCCTGGCTCCCGCTTATTTCCAAAGCCACTCTCTGAGTGTCCTGTGTGAGGAAGGGGTGAGGTGAGTTTCTCAGCACTTTAGCAGGTGCATGGATCTGAAATGGGACACCTCTGGCTCCTTGCCAGAGGGAGGCTTTGTGGTGAGGGTAGGGGAGGCAGAAGAAACTTACAGAAATATTGCCTTTGCTGTATTTTTTGCCAAAGTCCCAGAGTTGGGGCACCCAGGCCAGTCACATCATAGGATATATAATAATAATGTCTTATTTATTCAAGGCCAGGAACTTGAACATTGCTTCCCTGTTTTATAGGAAACAAATTGAGATTCCATGAGCTTAAGAAACAAGTGAGTGGTAGGGCTGGCATTCTATGCATGCCACTGAGGAAAAGCCCCTCGTCTCTTTTCCTCTACTGATGGCAGGGCCAGGAGAGGTGAAGGACACCCCCCAACTCCTACAACCTGCCAGTCAGGACCTTCCTGGCCACAGATGCCTCGGATCCCTGACTATCAAAACCCAGCCCCAGCCTTTCAGCTGAGCAAAGAAATACTCAGATCCAGTTCCTCGATGGTCAGGGAAGGCAGGCTTCCTCTGAAGCACAGATGGCTGCATCCCTTTCTCATCTCCTCACCTCTGAGCCCATTACAGCCACTGGGCCTCCCTTTCGCGAGGTCTGAGGGCCCAAATGTGGCCACCTAGCCTCTGGGGACTTCCTTCCTTTGGAGCTAGAAAAACAGCTGCAGAATGTGCCTGGCTGCAGCAGGGCCCCACCAGGGTGAGAGCAGCCTTTCCCAGCATCATCCTTTAAGATGCGACAGAAACAGGTCCCACCCGAGCCAGCAGGAATGCGGCACCCAGTGTCTGCCTCTGCACAATCTTGATGCTTGCGGGTACCTTCAGGGTGAAGGACGCCCTGTCGTAAATGCATGAAGAGCCCCGCGTTTTGTGTATTGATGTTGATGTTCTTTCTTTAGAGGAACACTTGTGCGCTGTGGGAACCTGTGTGTCTACCAGTGTCACCCTTGCTGTGGGGAGTGTGTACCGTGTGTGGGGGCTGGTGACCTTTCCCTGCTGTCTGCCACAGCATGTGAGGGGCTCGCCAAGCCTCATACCTGCCCTCCCTTTCCCGTCCCCTCCTGCCCCAGGGAGGCCCAGACCCAGGGAGGAGGGGTGCTGGGAGTGAGTGACGAGGAGCTGGGGTCCTGGCCCTGCAGCCGCTGTCACAGCGCAGCCCCACCCCAGACCTCCAGAGTGGTGGGGCCCTGGTGGTGCGGGCTTCAGACACTCGGCCGATGCCAGGTCTGGGACCGAGGCCCCGTCTCCAAGGCCTTGGCTTGCTGTTCTGGAAGGTGGTGCTGGCTGGCAGCCATTCCCAGCCCCTCGGAGAGCAGTTGTCAGGCGGTCCCTGAGCTCCAGCGCCCCATCCCCAGCAGGCCCAGTGATCTCATGCCTGTGCCCCTGGCGCTGGGAGGAGCGGGGTGACACTAGGGCCAGTGCCCACATCAGAGGAGGAAGGTCTGAGGCCGGGACAGGGGACAGGGTACGCTCCCATCCAGCAGCCCCAGTGCCCTCTCCGCCCCCTTCAGGGCTCCCCTGGCCCAGGGTGTGGAGCAGCGCAGCCTGACCAGCCAGGATCGCTTGGGGCATTTTGGAGGTTTGGCTGCCCAAGCTGTGCACCTAGCACTGCTCCCCAGGAGTGGGAGGGAGGAGGTCAGGGCAGAGGGCCTTGCTGACCGGGTCATTGTCACAGCCTCCATCTCTGGCCCTGGGTTCCTACAGGAGTGCCTGGGCTCTAAGCTGGAGCTACCCCATCCCAGGACCTTGGGGAGGAGGAGGCTGGGCGCCACCTCCTGGCCCACCAGGGAATTGACAGGGTTGGGGACTGTGGTCCATATGTTGACCCCAGATGAGAACCCTGACCCGCACTTACCCTACCCCATCCACCCTGCACCGTCCAGCTCAGTTCTCTGAGCCGTGGTGCGGAGTCCCATTTGCAATGGTGAATACTGAACTCGGTGAAACTCTGGCTGCTGGCAGCTGGGCTTGGCCTGCACCTTTCTGTCTGCAAACTCCACTGGGGACCCACCTTCCAGCCACCCCAGGGTGCCACCACCAGAACCAGGGGTCAGCCCCGCCTTCGTTCACTCCTACCCAGAGCCCACCTGTTCACTCTGCCCCCATCTGCTACCTGCAGCATCAGAAGGACATGAGGGCAACAAACAGCCCCTGCAGCTGGCCTCAAACATCATGGCCAAGGCTGTGCCTGGGAAGCGGACTCTCTGTGGTGCCAGCTCCCTCCTCAGTGCCCTTGATCTTTGTCTGGGTCCCTGCTTGATGTGACCCAACTGGCTGTGCCAGAGCTCCACAGGCACTGTCCCAACTCCCAGCCCCAGGAGGGAGGGTAAGGCTGAGACCACAAGAGAAGCAGACTCAGCCACACCAAGGGCCCCAGCACGGTGGGCCTCTCCTCCAAAACCTCAGCAGGCTTCACGTTCAAGTCACCAAGAGTGCACTTGTTGTCTGTCGAGGGCAGGGGTGACTCCTGGGACTGTGCTGGGGTCCAGGGAGGACAGGTAGCAGAGTTGCCAGGGAAGCAGCTTGCCTGAGGTCTGTGGTCATGGCAGGGGCTTCTGCAGTGGCCCCGTCCTCTCCGGGTCCCCTCCCTCCTGTCCTTGTCCTCATGTTTACTGAAGACCATGAGAAGGGATGTGGAGAGCCCCTGCGGGAACTAAGAGCAGGAGCCTGGCTCAGCCCTGAGGGGCCCCCAGATATTCAGTTCCTAAACCCATAGTCGGTGGGGCATGGGCATAGGAGAGTAACCAGGGCTGCCTCGCACAGCCCTGCTCCTTCACCCTGTCTGCCTGGTGGCCTCCTTAGCCTGCAGCCTCAGTGCAACCCGCTGTGGGGTCATGCTGCCCCCTGCTGGCCACACTGCAAAACGCAGCCCAGGGTTGGGCCTAAGGCTACACTTGTCCCTCTTCCTGCAGCTGGGCTGGAGGGGAAAGCAGGCACCACACAATAGCCTGGATGCTCCTGCCCAGGAGGATTGTCTGACTGCATGGGGAGAAAAGTCCAGAACCATGCCTGGCACATGGTAGTCTTTGTGGAGTGAGAGGGCAAAAGTATGCATGAGTGTGTGCATCTGAAGCATTTCAGTGCTGATGGCCTGACCAGTATTAGATATTTTTCAAGCAGGGATTTTGACTCCTCTTGGATTCACAATATCTTATTATGAAATCCAAGTAAGACCAGTCTAATGGCACCAGACAGTGATACAGGTGAGCCTAGAACAGTCAGTGTTCATGTCGGGGACTGCAGCCTACTTTTCAGGGGAGGCTTCAAAAGAATTGAGGAACAGAGTTGATGGTAGGGATGAAAATCACAGGGCATGTTGAGGAGACCCCCTGCTGGCCATGTGGAGGGCAGGTGGGGCAACAGGAGAGCAGCACCTGCATCCTGAGGGCTTTCCATGCATCGGGCAGAGGGCCTGCCAGTGCAGAACCTGTTTTCTCTACGTCCGTGACAGCCCTGAGCAGGTGCCCTTGTGACCCCTGTCCTGCATTTGAGACAGAGGATGGATGGGGAGGGCTCTGTGGTTTGTTCAGGATCCCACGGCAAGGATGTTGTGGAGCTAAGAGTCAGACCTGGGCTTGGGAGACTTGTAGTGGGTTAAAGGCTTGAACACAGGGTTTTTGGCAGGAAGTGGTGGGCACAAGCACAGATTAGGGGCTGGGAGGTGGGGTGGCACATTACAGGCAGTTACTGCCACCCAGAGGGCAACATGGACGCTCCTCCTTTTACCTGCTGGGTATCCTATGTGATAGAAGGGTAGGCTGAAGTTTGATCCTTGTGGTCACACATCCCAGCTGTCACCTGCCTTACTGTGTGTCATGAGCCAGCCCAAAAAAGTCCCCACAGAGGAGGGATTAGGGGTGCTGAACTGGCTTCCCTCCTCCCCAGGTGGCGCCTGCCCTCCTGGGGCATTTCCCAGCGCTTCTTCCTCTGCAGCTCGGGCTCCCTGGGGAGGCAGATGTGCTCTCAGGACATCCTGGTGGAGCACAGGCACACGTCTGCCCTGGCAGGCCCACCCTGGGTGGAGGAGGGGCTCTGCATGCCAGGGTGCTCTCTCTCTCTGGCTGGCTTTCTTTCCACAAGCGTGGCCAGATGACGAGGCTCACCCGCAGCACCACCCACACCTCCAGGAAGGGAAGTTGATGGCAGGGCTCCGGCTGTGGCCAGGCCTGCGGGAGCTTCCTCCCTGACCTCTCTCACTCAAGGGGAAAGCTCGGGGCTGGGCATGAAGCCTGGGGAAAGGCAGGGAGGGCAGAGTCCCCCCAGCCTAGTCAAGGCCCTGATCACCCCATGTCTTCCCGAGGGAGCGGCTTTCCCCATGAAGGGGATCCTGGTCACCAAGGCATGAGGACATGCCCAAGCGCCCATCACAACAGGCTCCAGATGTTCTGCACATTTGTGATCTTCTTGTCCCACCAAAGGAGGGGCCTCCTGTCCCAGATTTGATGATAGGGACAGTGGTACTGACCTCAGTGCTGTGTGATACCAGCCCCCCAGCCTTTGCCTGGTTCACGTCCCGCATCGCCCATCAGTCCCTGCTCCTTCAGTCTGGTACCTTGACCTGCTCAGTCCGTCCATCAGGAGCCACGTCCATTCACAGTGACTGTTGAATCTAATGACACCCAGGTGCTGCAAAGCCAGAGCAGCAGCCCCTGAAAGGGTGACTCTGGGGTCTCAGCCCATCCCTACTCCTGCTGGTGAGGGCTTCCCTCCTGCTGCCTTAGACTATCCTGTCCACCCTCAGAGACCCTGTCGGGAGGCTTCCCTCCAACAAGGCACCATCCCCAGAGGAGAAGGGAGCCCAGCACTCCTGGGACTGAGGGGTCCTCGGTCCACTCACCACTGCCACATGCCCCAGGGAGCCCTCTGAGCAGGGGCTGGGCCAGGGCCCCTGGGTTCCCATGGCCTGGGCGAGCATGGTGCCCTCTTATAGCCAGGGCTGCCCGAGGGTTCCAGGCATCCTGTCATTCAGCAGAGATCTTTCCTTGGCGCCTTCTCTGGATTGGGTGGGCTGCTGAGTTCTGGGGCTGCTGCGGTGAATTATTTAATAGATAGGTGCTTCCCTGGTCTCCAGGGTCCCCCTCTGGGAGAGCCAGCACAGGAGCTAACCAGACAGAGGAGAAGGCAGTGTAGACCCACTGGTACAGGGGAGACCATGGGAGTGCTGGGCAAGACAGGGACTTGGCGGAACACATGAGATGAGGCAGCTGGGAGGTCATCTTTAAGCTGAGACCTGAGGGGTGAGAGAGCCAGGCAGGCTGCAGCGTGGGAAAGCCTGAGCAGCTGTCCCCCAACCCCAGCGGTCCCTCCCATCCCACCCACCCTCTGCAGGCTCGTGGAGGAGTTCATGCTCTTGGCCAACATGGCAGTGGCCCCACAAGATCCACAGCCTTCCCGGGCAGGCCCTGCTTTCTTGGCACCCCCACCCCAGACAAAGGATGCTCAATGACCTGGTGGAATTCTCGACCAGATGGGGCTGCCCGTGGACTTCAGCTCATAGAGGCCTCGAAATGTGAGTGGTGGGCGGGGTTCCCAGGGGAGGCTCTGCTTGGGGAAAGAAGAGAAAGACACACCTGGAAGGTGGGGGGTCCAAGGGCCTCTGGCCCCAGGGGAGTCCCTTTCCTTCAGCCAGGTCTCTCTATAGAGGAGGAGGAGGCCCTGGGAGGGAAGGAGGCCCTGGGAGGAAGGGGCCCCTCTGAGTCACAGGGGGCCCTGACTTAATGGGACCTGCCCCCTCACCAGGACTGTGCCAAAGCGGGGACCCTGGAGGCCTAGCAGAGGGCAGGGGGTCCTGTGGCCAGAAAGGGCGGTCTTGGGCCCAGAGGCTTTCAGAGTGTGGGGGCTGGAATTGCTTAGGAATCCGGGAATGTTCCTGGTGGGGTACTTTCAGGTGCTTAGGTACTTGGAGGCTGAAGCTAAGAAACCCAGGGCCTTGGCTCTGGTCCTGGAGGAGGGACATCTCACTGGGCCCAGCCCTGGGGAGAGGCAGGTGCCCTAGGCCCGGCTGGAGCCCAAGTGAGTCCAGGCCAGTCAGCAAGACATGGAAGGGACTAACCTCAGGCCAGTGTACTTGGGCCACGGAGGCGCTGTGGGCAGCTGCCCTCTCCCCACCCTCCCCTCTGAGCAGAGCTGAGCCCCCAGAGCAGCTCCTCCCCTGAGGCTGGGCGCAAGGTGCCCAGCAGTGACAGGGCCCGAGTCTCTCTCCCGAGCTGGACCACATGTCCACTGGGTTTCTGGGATTTGCTTCTAGAAAGCTGACCCAAACATTTGGAGATGACAAAGTACTCACTGGCCGGGAAGGAGGTGCTCACCCAGCATGTGCTCGGCCCATGCACGGGTAAGGAGGGAGGCCCAGCCCGGCCCATGCAGGTAGGAGGAACCCTGTCCCATGCAAGTGGGAGGGGTCCAGCCCGTCCTGCGCCCGGCTCCGGAGCACACTGTGAACCTGTGACCTCCCGCGTGCAAGCACAGTCCACCAGTGTTCCTGTCCTGCTGGACATGGCTGGGTGGGCCGGGGCTGCTCCTCCTCTGCCGGAGGGTGGGAGGAGGCCAGGCCCCAGGCAGCCTTGCGTGGGAGGGGCACCCTGAGCCTCTTGAGTTTGAACGCTGCCTCCCTCAGACTTGCTCCAAAGGACATGCAGAGCTGAGGGGCTACCGAGACCTCCTGTCAGGCTGGGGTCCTGGAGGAGAGACAGGGTCCCGTGTGGCTTCCTGTCCCAGGAACCTCCACAGCCTCCACCCCTGCATGTGGAGTCCAGAACCAGCTGTCAGCCTCTGGCCAGTGTGGGAAAGAAGCTTGAACAGCCCGTGGGGCTGGAGCCTGGGCCTGCAGGGAGGTGGCAGCCTGTGGGGTGGACAGCTGGGCTTGCTCTGGGGCATACATCCCTGCAGCCCCAGAGCTGAGCTTCACCCGTGCAGGGCCTGAGCATCCTGGGACCAGGACCCCAGAGGACCCTCGGGCCAGCAGGAGCAGTGGGTGCTGATGAGTCGGCTCTGGGCCCCAGCCCAGCCCAGGGGCAGGGACAGGCTGTATTTCAGGGGCTTGGTCACATAGCAGATTCAGTCTGTTCTCAAGAACTGGATGGCTTCAGCTGACCCCAGTGGATTTATTTTCTGACACTTCAAGCTCTGCTGGGTTTGAAGCCATCAGGGCCTGCTTGGGCTTGGCTGGTGCCCCGTCACAAGTGTCTGCCCGGCCGGCACCTCGACTGGCTGAGGGCTGGAGGCTGTGCCTCTTGAGGCTGTTTCTGTTCTACACTCCAGTGGCTCTAGGCCTGGCAGAGAAGGCACAGCAGCCCCTGAGTCCCAGAACTGCCTCTGGCTCTGCCCTGCAGGGCCCCTCCCATGCCCCTGCCTCTAATGCCATCACCTTCAAGGAGGTACAAGCCAAGCTGGAGTTCCAGGGATCAGAGCCGCTCCGGAGTCAGCCAGAGCCTGAAAAGGCTGCATTCTCCTGGCTCGCCTGCCAGGGAGCTCGGAGGCGCCCTTGCCTGGGAATCTGATGGCAGCGAGTCACCAGGAGGTCTGCGGTGCTCCTGTTCCTCGGCCCCGGGAACTGCGGTGGGGACAGGGCAGGGCAGCAGCAGAGAGCACAGAAAGGTGTGAGGGGGCACGCAGTCCCCAGTGAGCTTCTGCATCAGGACTCCAGGGCTGTCCCAGGGACGGCTGGGCCTGTGGGAAAGCCATGGTCCCCACCTGACCCTGAGCCACCTCCACCAGCCAGGAGGGGCCAGGGCCCTTCAACCTCACCCAGGTCATCTGGGGAACTGGGCCACCGCTGAGAACAAAGCCCAGATGTGTCTGGGAGTGGAGGCTGTGCCCACCTCCCCCGGAGACTTGCCCCCAACTTAACCCAGGGCCCAGCAGGGGCTGGAAGGGAAGTGGAGTTAGGGAGCCGAGCAGGTCACTGCCAGCTGCGCCCTGGATTCCAGGGCCCATGTGCACAGAGTAATGGGAGCTGGCTGTCTGGCCAAGGGCACAGGAGGGTGAGTGTGTACAGCAGCCAGGGAGCAAGGGAACCAGCGAGACACACAGGAGTGACCTTGGACCTCTGCAAGGAACCCGTTCACTCGCTCCCAGGCAGCAGCACTGGCCTTGACACCCAGCCCTGAAAACTGGGGGACTGCAGGGCAAGCAGCTTCAGTGACTGTGGCCCCAGCTGGGCCGGGCTGTGTGCTGGTCCCTAGAGACTCTGGGTATCTCCCCGTCCCAGCCCTGCCTCCTGCCCAGCACAAGGGCCTCTGGAACTCCGCCCTCTGTGTCTCAGCCCCTGGGAGGATCAGATGGTTGGAGATGAGAAGGGCCGAGGCTGGCAGGCTGGAAACTGCCTCCCTTGGCGGCTGTGGGGTGGAGTACTGGGGGGCACAGAGGTGCTGGGGTGAAGCGTGGCTTCAGCTGGGCAGGATCAGTGCCAGAGGGGATGAGGACAGCCCTGACCAAAGGTGGGCCTGGGCCAGAGAGGAAGTGCCCAGGAGCCTGAGGCCTGTGTTGCACGGGGCAGGGAATGGCATCCTGGGCTTTCTCGCCTGCCTCCCACTCTGGCCAGATGGAGCAATGGACTTGGCCTCCTTGAACAAAGACCCACAGCCACCTCGGCTTCTGCTTGTGTCTCCAGCAGACACTGTCTGCAGCCCCCGGTCATACGTGGCCACAGGCTTCTCCCTCCTCCTTCCTGGGCCAGAGTAGCAGCCCCAGCCCCATGCTGGGGAAGAGTAGACCAGAGACCGTTCCCTCCTGGAGGTGCCCAGCAGTGACTCAGCAGCGACGGGACATCTCTGGGCCATTCTCAGTGCTGCCCCTCGAGGGCATTTGGGAGGCCCAGGCAGGCCAGATTTGTCTCCTGGAGAGAGGTATGGGCACCCCTGGGCTCTGCCCAGCCTCCTGGCCTCCCCTTGGGTCCACTGGTCCTCCTTGGCTTTGCTCAGCAGGCAACAGTCCATCAGGTCTGTGCACACCAAGGCTGCCAACGGCAAGGCTGTGGGTGACACGGGCCTTCCGGGACTGGCCGGGAAGCTCTGGGCTGGCCAGGCTCTGACTCGCCCCGCAGATGGCACTGTACTTCTGCTCGGGGCTGCTGCGGGACCCGGCATAGTTCTGGCACTATGCGCTCATCATGCCCCTGTACACACACTTCACCCACAGTGGGTGCTGAATGGCCCAAGACCATTCAGGAGTGACAGTGGAGGTCCAAATGTCGGGCGACCCAAGCGAAGGGGAACCTGGCCTGAGAACTCTCCTTATGGACCAGTGCTGCGGAAGGTGCATGGGGCCCACAGCCAGCCCTGGACACAGCTGAGAGGAGGACACTGACCTCAGAGGGCTGCTTTCTGCTGCCCTGGGAGCTGGGTGCTGGGGTCCTAATCTGTCACCTGGGGCGGAGCACCATGCAGCCCATCCCCCAGCCATTGCCCTTCCCCACTCCCCACCCCCCAACCTCATGCCCCATACAGCACCGCCCACCACCCCACCCCCTCTTCCCAGGCTATAGGGAGCAACTAGACATGGCGCCCGATACCCTGCAGAAGCAGGCGGACCACTGCAACGACCGCCACATGGCATCCAAGCGCGTGCAGGAGCTCAGCACCGGTCTCTTCTTTGCCGTTCTGGTCAAGGTGAGCCCTCCAGCCTGGTGCCCCTCACCTCCCTCTGGCTCCCGACCCTCCTGGGCACCTACTCACCAGGAGGCCTCAAGAAGCCCAGGGCAGTGCCAGGAGGTGCCATGGCTGCAGCACTGTCCTTGCAGAAGAGTGGCCCCCTGGAGTCAGAAGCCATGGTGATGGGTGTCCTGAACCAAGCCTTCGACGTGCTGGTGCTGCGCTACGGCGTGCAGAAGCGCATCTACTGCAACGTGAGTGCCCTGGGAGAGCCCGTAGGCGGCCAGGGCAGCCCAAGCCATCCCACACTGGAGAGGTACAGGCTGTGATGGGTCACACTCCACCCCTCGCTCCCCCAGCCCTAGCACAAAGCCCACCTGATGGGCCTTGCAGAGACGCCCAGCTCTCCCACCTGGGATGGTGGCTTCAGGCCCAGGGTCAGGCCTGGCCCCCTTCCCCAAGGACCCAGGAACCAGAGATCAGGCCCCTCCATGGCTAGTACAGCTCGGCAGGGTGTGCAGGCTTTGGGGACCGTGTTTATAGGAATGTGAAGGAATGAGAGGCCAGAGAATGGTCCTTGGCCGCTCTGGAAACTGTCCCCTGAAGACAAGGAAGAGAGCTGTCCCTGGCTTGGCTCCTGCCCTGAGTGACTGTTGATTCACAGTTCTCTCCAAGGGGACGTGGGCCTGTCCTAACGCCGCCTTAGGGGCTTGGCTCCAGCTGGCCCTGGGGTCTGCAGGTCACCACCTGGGCCCTGTGTCTGGCTTTGAATTTCCTAACATCCAGAGTGCCCTGGGAGTACAGTGTCCAGCCCGTTGTGTGCAGTAAACGTGGTGTTCCTAACCTGGAGCTGGGCAGAAGAGGAAGGACAGAGTCCCCCTGCGGACCCTCGGGACTCTGTGTCCTAAAGTTCAAGCCTAGGTCATCTTGCAGTGGGCCCAGCCCTGCCTGCACTGACAGATGGCACCAGCAGGGGGCGCAGTGCTCTGCCGCCACAGTTCTCTGTCCCCACCTCAGTGCAGTCAGCCCTGGACGCCCCGACCGCTTGCCCACAATAGCACACAGAGCTACGGGCCTTCCCAGTCCCCACCCCTGGCCCTTGGTCACTCTCACCTGCTGCCTCAGCCACAGGTGGCCTGGCAGGGCCTCCCTGAAGCTCCCTCCAGCCAGCCAGGGCCCAGGACCGAGGGCGGAGGGCTGCCTCCAAGCAGTGAAGCCCTCCAGGGTGGGAGGGCAGGCGGCCCCCTCTGTGTCCCATCCCCCTTAGTCCTGGCGAGCCCTCCCCTGCCTCCTGCGGTGCCCCCCGCCCTCATCTATGCCCCCTGGGCTCCCCCAGCACTGCAGCCTCCCGGGTGGGGTTTCAGGACCCCCAGGCCCTCCCAGCTCACCCAGACCCTTCCTGAGGGTCCTGCTTTCTGGCACCACCTTCCCTTCCTTGGGGACAACCACAGTGGAGAGAGGTGGGGCTCTACCTGTCGCACTAATGCAGGGGTGCTGACCTTTTGGGGTCCTCTAGAGAACTTGATGAAAGCTATGAGTTTACACCTAAGAAATTGTCGGGCACCGTTTTTCACCAACAACGTGCCCTGAAGGTGGACCCAGGCCCCCAGGTTGCATTTTGTAAGCCTTGGGAGCTCTCAGGATGCCTCTGACTCCCTCAGCTCTGCACTGACCCGAGGCATTCATCCTGGAGCAGGCCCTCGTTACAGACAGGCGAGCAGAGGCTTCCAGAGGCCAAGGGAGGGTCCTGGGGGTCCTGCTACAGGGCCGGAGGCAAAGCTGCACCTCGACATCAGTCCTTTTCATCTTTGTCTCCTCACGGCTGGGCTCTGCACAGGTCATCACCATCATCAGCCTGGTAGAGGTGGTCCTGTGGGCGGCCATGACCCTCAAGTATAGTGCTGTCCTGAAGCAGCCGAGCAACGAGGGCCACCTGGGCCCCGAGGAAGAGGAGGAGGAGGAGGAGGTCGAGTGTGAAAAGGAACCTGAGGGCCGAGCTTGGCCGACCCTCCTGCCCCACCCCACTAGCTTTAGGAACAGGACCTGTTGACACCAAGGGGGATTTTTAATTTGGATTTTAACAACGCAAGGGTTTGCTTTTGGTTTTAGTTTTGCGTTTTATTTAATGTTTGCAGCTCAGTTTTCAAACAAACTGCAGGGAAGAGGATGGCGCTGGAAGAAAGGCTGAGACCTGGCCAGCAATGAGACTGGCTCCCCTTCCGCCCGGGCCCCACTGCCTCCTCCAGGCCAGGGAATGGGGCCTTTTCTGCAAATCCATGTCAGGGAATAAAATCAAGTGTGGAGTGCCATCTGGTGTTTGGGGCGCCCCTGGGAAGCCTGGGCAGTGGAATGCCCCTTGCACCCAGGGCAAGGGACCCAGCTCAGGCTCCACCCCTCACTGTTGAGCCGATGTCACCGCCCGGAACCTTCCTGTCAGTTCCAGCACGATTCAGAGTCGGCTACGTGGCAGATTGATGCCGGAGTCTCATTCTGCCTGATTAAAAATGTAATTAGTATGCAAGACTGAGAGCGCCCCCGTCACCCTGACGCATGTGACTGTGTCCAACCCTGCCCCTGCTTCCTCCTGCACCAGCTCTGCAGGGCCTGGTGGGGGTCATGGGTCCTGCAACACCGTCTCCCCGCAGTTCCTTGGCCAACACTCTGAATGGCCCTGTCTATACCCTGGGTCTGAGTCAGTGCCCTGGCAGCTCCAGGCCTAATCCTGTGCTCTGGGGACAGAAGCAGGCCTGGGCCTGGGGGAGGGGAAGAGGGCCCTCCAGTGCCTTCCCAACCAGGAGGGGAAATCGGCTCCTGGTGACACAGCCTGGCCCTGTTGCCCACCCAGTGTCCCGAGCACCCACGGATCCCACCTGCCTCGGGTCCCGGGCAGAGCTGGCCGGCCACTGGGCAGTCCCTTCCCCAGCCAGCCCGACCCCAGCCTGCCCTCCTTCCCCCTCCATGAGGGAAGCTCCGTGGCTTGGCTTCCCCGAGAGCTGCCAGAAACTAGGATGAAAGCCACGGTGAGCACGGCCTCTGCTCCCCCGCACCATGTCCTGGGGTGTCTGGATTAACAAGCTCATTTGATCTGGTTACAGTGAATTTTCTTCAAAGAAACACTCAATAGGGTCCCTTGTCAGAGTGCCTCGCAGCGCCTGAACGACAGTGACTGGGCACGGCTGCCTTTGTTCTGCCACCGTCAGATGGGGCTGGCTGTGGGAGGTGACCAAAGACGTCCCCGCCCCTGCCCTCGGAGCCTTTCCCTCCTCCAGGGCTCAGCCACCTCAGGTGGCCTTCAGTCTGTGCGTCCTGCCACCCCCGAGATGTCCCAGAGGCCACGGTCACCCCATCTGTTCCTGCCCCCAGAACCTTCTCCTGGAGCCAAATATCTGCAGGGACAGACAAGTGAGCGTCTGGGGGTTTGGTGCTGGGGTGTAGAAGGCTGTGGGGTGCTGCCCTGCCCCAGGCAACCTGACTGTGAAAGCCCCAAACAGGAGACATCCCAGCCCCTTCCCCTCCCCTCTACACTGCCCACCCTCTGAGGAACAGTGGCCAAGTTCCTCTCTGAGCCTCTCAGGCCAGGCTGGCCCTGTCCCCCAGGGCCTCCCATGAAGCCTGGGAGCTATTCCCTCACGGGCAGCACAGACCTGGACGGACACCTGTCCCTGTGCCCCAGCGCCCCCAGGCCCCAGTGAGGAGTAGCCAGGGGGGTGAACAAGGGGGTTCCTGCAGGTACTGGGCTCAAAGGTTCTTCAGACAGCCTCGCCTTCCCTGCTGGCCCCAGAGCATGGCAGGTCCCTGGAGCCGTGGAGGCCATGGCAGCCCCAGCCCAGCCCACCCCACCCCATCTGGGGAAGTGGAAACCGTATTCACAAGGGTCAGATCAGGTCTCTGCCTACAGTGACCTGGCAGTTTTGTGCCCAGCTAGGGCCTCTATCAGGCCCAGGCTGCCCCCACACCCTACCCAGAGCTCAGAGAAGACGGCCCAGCCTTCTCCCCACGTCAGTCATGCTGAGCCCCGCGTCTGCGTTCACTCCTTTAAGGAACGTGGTTGACTCAATCCGGTGCCGCACCTTCACAGGATGGCTCTCCATGGGTCCACTGGGGGCCCAACCTCTTATATGGCCCCTCGCTAAAAGGACTCAACAGAAAGAGTGACCAGGCACCGACCCTCGTTTGCAGGAGGACTTGGCCATTCCCTGGGCTGTCCCACAGCACCTGCCAGCCAGGGCCCAGGGCACAGAGCGAGACTCTGTCTTTTCCTCAAGGAGACACCGTGGGGGAGGGAGGGAGAGGTAGACACCACCAACCTCATCCCATGACCAGGGGCTGGCGACGCTCAGAGGCCCGTGAGTGTGTTCTCCACCCGGAAGGGTCAGTGCCGGCTCCCTGGACCCAGGGGAAGATGGCGCAGGTGGTGGCCCGGCCTGGGGAAGGAACTGAAGCCACCCTCCTGGAGAGAAACTGACGCCTCCCCAGTTCCTGTTAGGAAGGACCTCAGGAAAGAACTGGGATCAGGCAGCCTGGGGTGGCGGCCTCCGGGCCCCTGAGGAGGATGTCAGGCCGCAGAAGGGAGGGGATGGGCATGAAGCTTGGGAAGGGGGCGCCAGAGGAGGCAAGGCCTGTGCAGAGGCAGCACCAGAGGCCACTGCAGCGGCTCCACCACCCAGCAGCGCCACCATGAGTCCGGAAGTGGGAGGCCAGGCAGGAGGGGCTGTGATGGTCCAGGTGCCAGGAGGAAGGGCTGAGGGGACAGTGCAGGCGTCCAGAGAGGCCTCGCGGGGACAGGCTGTGAAAGTCACAAGTGGGGATGGGCTTTCTCCAGGGAGTTCTACAGCACAGATGGTGCCGCTGGCCTGGCTGTGGCCAGCTCTGCACGTGAGCCTGCCCCAGTCCTTGCTGGGCACAGACCAAAGAGTGGTTCCTGGGTTGGAATCACAGAATTCAGGGGCTGATGGCGGTCAGGATGGGAGTTGGGAGGGGTGAATGAATTAAATATTTGAGCCCTGGCGGAGGCTACAGGATGTGGTGCCTTTCACATTAAAGAAGGTTCTGGAGAAGGAGATGATTCTTGGAATAGGTATCAGTTTCCACATGCCTGAGATTAGGTTCCGGATTTAAAACCTTATTGTAAGATCATCTCTTTGAACCTTCTCTCTAATTGTGCGGTTTTATGGTTTGGGGGAAATTTTGATTATTTTTGTTGTTTTTGGTTTTTTGTTTGTTTGTTTGTTTGTTTGAGACAGGGTCTCCCTCTGTTGACCAGGCTGGAGTGCAGAGGCTGGAGTGCTGTGGGGTGATCAGGGCTCACTGAGGTCTGCACCTCCCTGGCTCAAGAAATGCTCCCACTTCAGCCTCCCAACTAGGTGGGAATACAAGCGAGTGCCACCATATCCAGCTAGTTTTAAAAATGTTTTGTAGTGATGGGGTCTTACTATGTTGCCAGGCTTGTCTCAAGCTCCTGGGCTCAAGCGATCTTCCCGTCTCAGCCTCCCAAAGTGTTAGGATTATAGGTATGAACCACCACGCCCAGCTGATTTGTTTTTTAACAGATAGAAAATCATTTGAGGGGGAAACTGATCCATTTAATTTATTTTACTTAAAAACCAGTTTTGCTCAACCTCGTTCTTAAGCTGTGTTGTGTTCTTAATGTTTATCAATAGTACATTGCTCAGTTCTGGAAAGCACTTAGCCAGATATTTAAAAAGCAACAAATTTAAGTGCAAAATAGAAGATGGAACAAAAACTCTCCAATAGTGTATTCAACTTAACAGGTTTTCAACTCACCAGAGTGCTATTGGAATACAATTGTCCTCCTGGTTCCTGTCATATAAGATCAAAGTTAAACCACTAAACACAATTGCCGCATCCTTGACTTCATAAACTTTCCTTTCCACACATCCATATAGATGCCCGAAGCACCTTTCAGGGCAGAATTGTCTTTTGTCCCTCACTCTCAGGGGACAACCATGCACTAGGGCTCACCTGCCAGCCATCCCTGCCAATGTCACTACTGCTGGGGGGGCAGTGAAGGGGGTGGCCAGATCAGGGCTCAGGGTGCCTGGCTAAACGCCCCCTTCACTGAACCTGCTCCTGTGCCTGCAGCTTCCCACAGGCTGAGGCCCCAGTGCCCTGCTTGTGCTGCTGAGGGAGGCTCCATGGCCTGTTGAGAGGCCTCCCCAGGAAGCCCGTGGGGAGGAAGTTGGGGTGTCTCCTGCCTTGGGGGTGGGACAGTCCCTTCTTGTTCCCACCCCAGGTACCTGACCCAAGTTCTTCTGTGTGTGAGGAATGCCTGGATGCCCCTCCCTGGTAGGTGGGATGGGACAGAGGGAGGTCCTGCCTACACAGCCCTTAATTAGGAATTTAAGAGATTTGTGCTCTAGGAAGGAACTGCTTCCGCTACCATTTGGCCCACTGTGTGGTGTGCAGACCCTCAGATCGGAAACAGGTTTCAAGGGTGTTCAGGACTTACCTCGTGTTCATGAAGGTCAGGGTTCACCTCTTCCCCCCTGCTCCCCCTGCTAACTCTGCAGCAGACCCTGCACTAATTAAGTCCCCACAACAGCCCTGAGCCCCCGGCTCTGTGAAAGTTGTCAGAATCAAAATGAAGCCACTTTTGTCCAACCCTAAGAGCAACAACAAAATAATGTAGCCGGGAGGTTGTGAAAGGCCCCTCCCGCACACCTGCCTGTGATCAGAGCCCTTCCAAAGCCTCTGGGAAGGGCTCTGAGGCGCAGACGCCTGAAACAAGACCTTTTATTTTTTTCTTTTTTTGCCAGGACTTTGCAGCTCGCTACGTGAGTCACAAGGACGGCTAGCCAGATGCACAAGAACACTTGCCTGATACGCTGTGTCCACTCATAAACTGACGTCCATTCCTGGGATAAGCCCCTGGAATCAGTGTTCTCTTCCTTTCAAAACAACTGTGTAGGCAGATGTGGTGGCAAGTGCCTGTAATGCCAGCTACTCAGGAGGCGGAGGCAGGAGAATTGCTTGAATCTGGGAGGCAGAGGTTGCAGTGAGCCAAGATCACGCCACTGCACTCAGCCTGGGCAACAGAGCAACTCCAAAAAAAAAAAAAAAAGACAAAAAAGACAAAAACCAAAAACTGAGCATGTACTGCTCCTTTGGTCTTTCAAAGCCCTCCTTGCCTCCCCTCTGATGCGCCCCTAGTTTACTAAGGCTGGGACTCCACATGCAGTGCTGCTGCTTGTTCCCAATTAAACTCCACAGTTTTGGGGAGCCTCCCTCTGTTTCTTGAGGTTGACAGGACTTCATTCTTCTTGTTCGTAGATGAGGGAATTAAGGCTTGGAGAGGTTCCGTTTTGAAGGACACTTAGTAAGTGGTGAAGAGAGAATTTCAGCTCAGACCCAAAGGCTATTTAATTTATTTCTTTTAAATCCATGCTTCTTAGCGCTCAGCTAGTCACCTATCACCTTGACAACTTTTTGCCATAGCCACATTACTGCCTGTGGTATTACTTACTGAATATTTTTCTCTACATAAGCTCAGATTTTCCTTAAATCTATTAGAAAAGAAAACTTGTAACTGAAAAATGGGGGACCACCATCTCTTACCATAAACAGAAGCCACTGTGTATTCCACACACACCAAAAGCAATGTCCTTACAGCCTCCTTAGGTGCTTTGAGTCTAAAGTATGCTTTGTCTTGTTAAAGGGGAGATGGCAAAGTTAGGGTGGCAGTGAAACTAGGCAAAGGTAGGGAAACTATGCAAAGTCCATAAAGCATTTCTTATTTTTTTCTTTTTCTTTTTTTGAGATGTTTTCTCACTCTGTCACCCAGCTTAGACACATATCTGGTTGTCAAGGATTAGGGACAGGGGAAGAGGTGGAGGAAAGAGGTGGCCTGGTTATAAAAGGGACTCTGTGGGGTTGGAGCTCTTCAGCATCTCAACTATGGTGCAGTTACACAAACCTACTTAGGTGATAAAATTGTCTACAAATTTCCACACACATGCACATGAATACAGGGAACACTGGGGAAATCTGAATAATCACTGTGGATTATGCCATTGGGGGAGACTAAGCAAAGCACACAGACATCTCTTGTACTATTTCTTTTTCTTTTTTTCTTTTCTTTTTTTTTTTTTTTTTGAGACAGGGTCTTGTTCTGTCACCCAGGCTAGAGTGCAGTGATATGGTCTTGACTCACTGCAACCTCCACCTCCCGGGCTCAAGTGATTCTCCTACCTCAGCTTCCCAAGTAGGTGGAGAGAGAATTTCAGCTCAGACCCAAAGGCTATTTATTTCCTGTGGAGGGACCACAGGAGCACGCCCTTTTCGCTCTGCTAATTTTTGTATTTTTTGTAGAGATGAGATTTTTCCATGTTGCCCAGGCTGGTCTCAAACTCCTGAGCTCAAGTGATCCTCCCGCCTCAGCCTCCCAAAGTGCTAGGATTACAGAGATGAGCCACTATGTCGGGCCTCTTGTATTATTGCCTGGTTTTTTTTGTTTTGTTTTGTTTTTGAGACAGAGTCTCACTCTGCCACCCAGGCTGGAGTGCAGTGGCATGATCTTGGCTCACGGCAACCTTCCCCTCCCAGGTTCAAGCGATTCTCCTGCCTCAGTCTCCCAAGTAACTGGGACTACAGGTGCATGCCACCACGCCTGGCTAATTTTTTGTATTTTTAGTAGAGATGGGGTTTCACTGTGTTAGCCAGGATGGTCTCAATCTCCTGACCTCAAGAGCTGTCCACCTCAGCCTCTCAAAGTGCTGGGATTACAGACGTGAGCCACTGTGCCCGACTTGTATTATTTCTTACAACTAGTTGTGAATCTATAGTTCTGTCAAAAACTCAAACTTAAACATGAAACTCAGGGTGGCTATAAAGCCCCCTGACTCATCTTGACTTTGGAGTGAATCAATGAATTAATTGCCTGCCCATTAGTGAGTCTCCTCTGACCTTTAGCTAAGAATGTTCCTCACTCAGCAAGATGAAGCAAGAGGTAGAGGGAACTAAGGGGACAACAAGCAGGAGGCAGGAAGGGCCCATGAGGGTGACATCTTCCCTGAGAGCCCCAGGATGACCAGTGGGAAGCCAGGCAGGATGCAGGCAGGAGGACCCAGGAAAGCTCGGCATGAGGGAGGCCCTGGGCGTGGTGTGGAGTGGGGCAGGGCAGGCAGAGGCTGGGCAGCAGGTGAGGTCCCCTGGGTTCTGAGGGCCAAGCCTGGGGTTTGAGGTAAACAGGCCTGAGTGGAGAAGGGGCTGCTGTGGTTGGGCTGGGGTGGGTGGAGCTGGAGGAGCCTTTTCTTCTCGAACCAATTTTTGAATTGTGCTACATAACATGGTACATCAAATTTACCTCCTTCACCATTTTCAAGGGTACAGGGCAGCAGTGTTGAGTACACGCACAGTGTTGTGCAGCTGATCTCCAGAACATTCTCATCCTGCAACCTTGAAGCTCTGTCCCCATTAAACTCCAACTGTAACCCTAACCCCAACCCTAACACGAGCCCTAACCCTAACCCTAACCCATTGCCTCCTCCCTCAGCCTCAGGCAACCTCCATTCCACTTCTGTCTCTATGAATTTGACTCCCCTAGGGACCTCAGAGAAGTGTGTTCATGCGTATTGGTCCTTTTGCACTGTGCATTTCACTAAGCATAATGTCCTAAGGTTCATCCACGTTGTAGCAGGTGTCAGGGTCGCCTTCCTTTTCAAGGCTGCATCATACTCCATTGTATGTGTGCACCCTGTTTGGTTTCTCCATTCCTCTGTTGCTGGACACTTGGTTGCTTCCAGCTCTTGGCTGCTGTGGATAATGCTGCTGGGAACATGGGTGTGCAGTATCTGTTCAAGTCCCTGGTTTGCATTCCTTTGACTACACACTCAGAGTGGGATGTCTGGACTGGAGCAATACTTTTGAACTCAGCCTGAGGTCACCAAACTCTCTGAGCTCCTTATCAGAGGCTACACTTCTGGGTGTGCCCATGGCTCATGGAAAACAAACTCACCCCAGGCTCAATCTACCTGTGCAAGAAAACAGGGGTCAACCTCAAGTGTACAAGCTGCTGTGGAAGACCCAGTCCAGGCCTGGCCAACCCAGGGCACTGGCCCCTCCCCAGCCTGTGTCCTCAGGACATAGGTGTGGGCACCCACACACACCAAGTGGGTTCTAGGGCAGCCAGGCCACCCCACACGCCTCCTTTCACACTCCTCTGGGGCTCGTGGTATGATGAGCCCTAACCTGGGCCCTGGCCTAGGCTGTGTGTTTCCAGTCTCACCTCTCTTCACACCTTGAATGAGGTGAACAAAGGAGTGGCAACGGATCTCCCACAAGACACTATGAGCCACACACGGTCCCTTCCCTTCAGCAAGCTTGGCTTCTGGTCACAGGATTGGGTGGGGTCAAGATGGACACAAGGGGTGTGGGGAGGGACGTGGAGCTTTTACAGCCAGGGACAAAGTCCTACCCTGATTTAAATCCAGGCAGCCTGCACTGCAGCCGGTTCCTAGTGTCCCCACTTCGCCTCCCTCCTGCTGTACCGAAGACATGCAGGGGCCCTGGGTGCTGCTGCTGCTGGGCCTGAGGCTACAGCTCTCCCTGGGCATCATCCCAGGTAATGAGGCTCCCCAAGCTGTTCCGCACACAGGGCGCCCCCTCACCAGGCTGACCTGATCTCTACTCTCCCCCTGGCCAGTTGAGGAGGAGAACCCAGCCTTCTGGAACCGCCATGCAGCTGAGGCCCTGGATGCCGCCAAGAAGCTGCAGCCCATCCAGAAGGTCGCCAAGAACCTCATCCTCTTCCTGGGTGATGGTGAGTGACCAAGGCCTGTCCAGCCCTGCAGCCCTCACAGCCCCAGCACCTAGGACCTTTGGTGATTCCAGGCCAGCCCTGGGGCCCAGGACTCACACATTTCTGCCCCTTCAGGGATGGGGGTGCCCACGGTGACAGCCGCTAGGATCCTAAAGGGGCAGAAGAATGGCAAACTGGGGCCTGAGACGCCCCTGGCCATGGACGGCTTCCCATACGTGGCGCTATCCAAGGTAAGGGCTGGGCCACTTCAGAGTCCTCCAAGCAGAGGAGGGGGTCAAGGATATGGAGTGTGGCAGGAGGGAGGGAGCCAGGACAGCTGGGGCCTGAGTTAGGAGCTGGGAGCAGTTAGGACCCCAGAGGACCAGAACCAGGCCCCTGGTTGGGGTCTGTGTCCAGAAGGCTGGGTCCTCCTCAGCTGGCCAGGGGAAGAGTAGAGATCAGGTCAGCCTGGTGAGGGGGCGCCCTGTGTGCGGAACAGCTTGGGGAGCCTCATTACCTGGGATGATGCCCAGGGAGAGCTGTAGCCTCAGGCCCAGCAGCAGCAGCACCCAGGGCCCCTGCATGTCTTGGGCGCAGCAGGAGGGAGGCGAAGTGGGGATACTAGGAACCCGATGCAGTACAGGCTGCCTGGGTTTAAATCAGGGTAGGACTTGGCCCCTGGCTGTAAATGCTGCCGAAGCCCCAAAGTAGAGCTCAGGGTGTCTCTATTCCCAGACGTACAATGTGGACAGACAGGTGCCAGACAGCGCAGGCACAGCCACAGCCTATCTGTGCGGGGTCAAGGCCAACTACCAGACCATCGGCTTGAGTGCAGCCGCCCGCTATAACCAGTGCAACACGACACACGGCAATGAGGTCATCTCCGTGATGAACCGGGCCAAGAAAGCAGGTGAGCTAGGGCCCGCTGTGGGGTCAGGACCAGGCCCAAGACCTCGGTCACCAATCCTGACCCCTGTCACCCTCAGGAAAGTCAGTGGGAGTGGTGACCACCACACGGGTGCAGCATGCCTCGCCAGCCGGCACCTACGCACACACGGTGAACCGCAACTGGTACTCAGATGCTGACATGCCTGCCTCGGCCCGCCAGGATGGCTGCCAGGACATTGCCACACAGCTCATCTCCAACGTGGACATTGACGTGCGACCCCAAGGCCAAGGGCTGGGGCTAGGCAGAGGGGAAGGTGGGGGCACAGGCTCAGATCCAGGCAACCAAAAGCCTGATCCGGGTCAGCAGGGTCTGGAGGTGGGGTTGGGGACGTGGAATGTGCAGCCCAGCCTGGGCCATTCCCACTGCCCTGGGGAGGGGAGCCAGGGGCTGTGCATGAGGAGGGGACATGGGGCCAACTAGGCCCCCAACCCACCTGCCCCATCCTCTGTCCCCAGGTGATCCTGGGTGGAGGCCGCAAGTACATGTTTCCCAGGGGGACCCCAGACCCTGAGTACCCAAGTGATGCCAGCCAGAATGGAATCAGACTGGATGGGAAGTACCTGGTGCAGGAATGGCTGACAAAGCACCAGGTGATGGGGGCTGGCAGGTGTGGGAGGCATGGCAGGAGGAGGGCAAGTGTGTGGGTCTCAGGGCTGTGGGCTGAGGCCTGGCTCTATCCCTGCAGGGTGCCCGGTACGTGTGGAACCGCACTGAGCTCATGCAGGCATCCCTGGACCAGTCTGTGACCCATCTCATGGGTAATGACCCCCTTCCTGCCCTGGCATTCCTCAGATGGTCTCAGAAGGTGCCATCCAAGCCTGTGTGCACATCAGCCAGCACTCTCCTGCTCGCAGCCTGCCAACCACTACCAAGCCCCTTGTCCCACAGGCCTCTTTGAACCTGGAGACATGAAATATGAGATCAACCGAGACCCCACACTGGACCCCTCCCTGCTGGAGATGACAGAGGCTGCCCTGCGCCTGCTGAGCAGGAACCCCCGCGGCTTCTACCTCTTCGTGGAAGGTGTGTGGTGGCCCCTGGGGAGTGGAGGAAGGCGGGGCAGGGCAGGGCAAGTTCAAGCATCACCCTCCTCTGGCCTTCCTGCAGGTGGTCGCATCGACCATGGTCATCATGAGGGCTTGGCTTACCATGCGCTCACCGAGGCGGTCATGTTCGATGACGCCATCGAGAGGGCAGGCCAGCTCACCAGCGAGGAGGACACGCTGACCCTCATCACTGCTGACCACTCCCACGTATTCTCCTTTGGTGGCTACACCTTTCGAGGGAGCTCCATCTTCGGTAGGCCTGGGGAGAGTGGCAGGTGCTGCTGCATCAGTTATGTAGGTGAAGTCTGAGCCTCAGTTTTCTCCTCTGCCAAATGTGTGTAATGCTGGCACCAGCCCTATTGTGAGGACAGAGCCCCTGAACAGGCAAAGTGGTGGTGCCTAGCACATAGGAGGCACTCCCACAGCTGTGGTCAGCTCAACTACAGGGACCCCCGTCTCCCTACAGGGTTGGCCCCCAGCAAGGCTCAGGATAGCAAAGCCTACACGTCCATCCTGTACGGCAATGGCCCGGGCTACGTGCTCAACTCCGGCGTGCGACCAGACGTGAATGAGAGTGAGAGCGGTGAGTGAGGCTGAATGGCCCGCTCAGGGGGACCAGAGTGCCAGGGATGGGGGCATTCGCGGGAGGGGGACGCTGCCCGCCTGCCCTGAACTGCACTCACCCTTCTACCAGGGAGCCCCGATTACCGGCAGCAGGCGGCGGTGCCCCTGTCGTCCGAGACCCACGGAGGCGAAGACGTGGCAGTGTTCGCGCGCGGTCCTCAGGCGCACCTGGTGCACGGTGTGCAGGAGCAGAGCTTCGTAGCGCACGTCATGGCCTTTGCCGCCTGCCTGGAGCCCTACACGGCCTGCGACCTGGCGCCCCCCGCCGGCACCACCGACACCGCGCCTCCCGCTCCCGCCGGCACCACCGACGCTGCGCACCCGGTTCCCGCGTCGCTGCCTCTGCTGGCCGGGACCCTGCTGCTGCTGGGGGCGGCCGCTGCTCCCTGAGCGCCCCACCCTGGAGTTATCCTGCTCCCCACCTCCAGGCGTCCTGCCCTGCTCCCCGTCCTGAGCTGCCACTTCCGGCGTGAACACATACAGGTGACCTGCCGCTGGACCTTCACCCCCTAGAGATAAACCAGCATTAGCTGGAGCAGCGCTGCCCTTCTTCCCTCTGCATCCCCTTCAGGGAGCAGGAACCCAGGGCGCCCTGGGAGCTGAGCCTGGGACTCCCAGGACCTCCCCCCAGGCTGCTCTCTGATTCTTCCTCCCAACCCTAGAGACTGCGGATTTGTGCCATGCGGCTGCCTGCACCCCAGACAATAAAGGGACCTAGGCCGGGCGCGGTGGCTCACGCCTGTAATCCCAGCACTTTGGGAGGCCGAGACGGGCGGATCACAAGGTCAGGAGATCAAGACCATCCTGGCTGACACGGTGAAACCCCGTCTCTACTAAAAGTACAAAAAACCAGCCGGGCGAGGTGGCGGGCGCCTGTAGTCCCAGCTAATCGGGAGGCTGAGGCAGGAGAATGGCGTAAACCCAGGAAGCGGAGCTTGTAGTGAGCCGAGTGGGCGCCACTGCACTCCAGCCTGGGCGACAGAGCAAAGACTCCGTCTCAAAAAAAAATAAATAAAAAAATAAATAAATAAATAAATAAATAAATAAAGGGACCCAAACCACTCAGCCCCCACCCTGCCTCTAGCCTGAGGAAGACCAAGCAGGCCTGGACCCAGAGACGTCCTCCAACCCTGGATAGGACACACCGAGACTGTGTGCCCCATCGTTCTTAGCTTCAATCCTCATAGCACCTGGTAGACCCAAGGACTTGGGTGGATCAGGACACCTGAAGAAGAGCAGCTTCCCGCCACTCTGCAACCCACCCAAGGAGGCTGCTGGGGCGGGGATCCCCATGGGGCTTTGACACAATCCTCTGCTGCCTCCCCACTAGGATCATTCCACACCCCTGCACCTGACCAAGGGACCAATGAGGCAGAGGCTTGCCCCAAGTCACAGCCACTGAGATGCTTCCAGACCCCCAGTGCCCATTCCAGGTCAGGAGATCCAAGGAGCGCCTGAGGAGCTCTGGGTACAGGGCAGCAGCCCAGAGCCCATGGACCCTCCCGGGACATCTGGATGCTGGGCATAGATTTCTCAACAAGGAAGACTCCCCTGCCTCCTGAAGGTCTCCATTCTCCTAGGAGACAAAGCAATAATAAAAGGAAGTGTTAGACAATGTAATGCCGGTACTACTTCCTAGGAGAAAAATCATGAGTGAGTGTGGGCACGGTATCTGGAGGGGTGGATAACGCAGACCAGGAGGGGCTGCTGAGGAGCAGACGATTGAGCAAGACACTTGAATAGAGTGGGGCTTAAGCAAGGCAGCACAGCAGTGCAAAGGCCCTGGGACAGTGCCAGAAGGTGCTCTGGGAGGCCAAGGACTGGATCAGAGGGGTGGGGGTGGGTGGGTAGAGTGGGGAAAGCCTGAGGGGTCAGGAGAGTGGGGGTAGGGCATGGGAGACCATGAAGTCTGGGTACAGGGGTGTGGTTGGAGGTCTTTGAGGAGGGCTGTGACTCACCCTGGCTGGAAAATGAGCACTCTGGCTGCTGCCAGGAGAAGCGTCTGGTCTTTTGGGCGGAGTATGGGGGTAGTGACAGGCCCAGGTGAGAGGTGAGGAAGGAGCTGACTCCAGGTGTTTGTGACCTCCCTCCAAAAGCATTCTGGAGCACCCATCCCAATAGAGCCATGCTTAGTGAGTACCACACCTGCTCCAATAGAACATTGAAAAGAATTAAATAAAGGTGAAATCAACCACATTTTCCAGCAAATTTTGCAGTATTACAAATTTATTTGTACATTTACAAAGGTGCGAAAAAGCTTCTTGCTTTTGCAAGAAATAGTAACGTGATTCAATATGCTTTCTTATTTACTAAAACCTTGAAATAAAATTGTAAAACATCAGTTTTACAACTGTTTTAAAACATCAGTTTTAAACATCAGTTTTACAACAGTTTTAAAACATCAGTTTTAAAACATCAGTTTTACAAGGCCTGGCTCTCAGGGTTGTTCTTTTTTAATTCTGGGTTTTAGTAGCTGTCACAAAAATATTGGAGGACCATGATCCCACTTGTGAATAGCCATAGGACTCCAGCCTGGGAAGCACAGTGAGAATCTATGTCTAAAAAACGAAATAAAAGGATGAATTTTATGGTATGTAAATTATATCTACATTTTAAAAAACAGATTCAAATATATAATCTGCTTTCAAGTTTTTTAAAAATATGTAGGGATGAGGGTTGTATCAGTCAAATACATTTTTGACCACAAAATTCACATGTCAATGAAAACATTCTCAAACTTCAGTTCTAAAACATGTTTTCTTTGGCATGAGTTTTCATTCCAAGATGATTACTTTCTCATTTTTTCATTGAGAGGACATCTTTACCTGGAAGGAGCAGATGCAAGAAAAGTAAAATTATTTTTCAAGCTTTTTCCTGATTGTCTAAAACAGATAGCTCTTGTCATCTCAAAAGTGTCAGCACTTTGGTCTTTAGGAAGGAGGGAGCCCAGGTGCGGTGACTCATGCCTGTAATCGTAACACTTGGGAGGCCAAGGTGGGCAGATCATTTGAAGTCAGGAATTCGAGACCAGCCTGATCAACATGGTGAAATCCCATCTCTACTAAAAATACAAAAATTAGCCAGACATGGTGCCACACACCTATAATCCCAGCACTTTGGGAGGCTGAGGCAGGCGGATCACTTGAGGTCAGGAGTTTGAGACCAGCCTGGTCAACATGGTGAAACACTGTCTCTACTGAAAATACAAAAATTAGCCAGGTGGGTGGCGGGGGCCTATAATCCCAGCTACTCCAGAGGCTGAGACAGGAGAATCTCTTGAACCTGGAGGCGGGGGTTGCAGTTAGCCACGATCACACCACTGCCTCCAGCTTGGGAGACAGAGCGAGACTCCCTCTCAAAAAAAAGGAGGGAGGTAGGAGTTGGGGTGAGGATTGAAAAATTACCTATCGGGTACAAATTCATTATGGGTATTGGGTTCACTAGAAGCCTAATCTCCACCAGTATGCAGTCTACCCATGTAATAAACAAGCACATGTACCCCTGAATCTAAATTTTAAAAAAAGAATATTCACAGGGAAAAAAAATCACAGGGAAGAAATAAATTAAAAATTACTGATAAATTTTTAAAAATAAGGAGGGAGGGCTGGGCACGGTGGCTCACGCTTATAATCCCAGCACCGTGAGAGGCTGAGGCAGGTGGATCACAAGGTCAGGAGATCGAGACCATCCTGGCTAACACAGTGAAACCCCATCTCTACTAAGAATACACAAAATTAGCTGGGCTTGGTGGCAGGTGCCTGTAGTCCCAGCTACTCAGGAGGCTGAGGCAGGAGAATCGCTTGAACCTGGGAGGTGGAGGTTGCAGTGAGCTGAGATGGTGCCACCGCACTCCAGCCTGGGCGACAGAGTGAGACTCCATCTCCAAAATACATACATACATACATACATACATACATACAGAGAGAGGGAAAGTTAACAGAGAGGGAGGGGAACTTGGGGCAACCCTCTTCAGTATTTTGCCATGAAGATAAGTCATTCTGTGTGGCTGGAAAGTTTTCATGGTCACACCCAATCTCCTTACCAAGTATGGGAAAGATTCTACTCTAATGCCACAGTCTTGGCTGTATAACATGAGCCTACGGTCGGTCTCCTGCAATATTCTGTGCCCTCCAGGCTTCTACCTCTTTCCTGCGCTGATTAGACCGTGGATGAGCCAATGAGTGAGGGGTAAGGGTGAAGCTACCTCTGCACCCTGATTCATATCCAGAATCCTTTTTTAAAAATCCCTTTCTGAGTAGCTATTCTATCTGTGGTTGCATTTTTACCATTTTCCCATATGACATTGTTTTTATTAAAGAAGGCATTTACTGTTGGCAATATATCTTGTCTGCTCTATCTTCCCTTTAGTGGCTCAAAAAAAAAAAAAAAAAAAAAAAAGGAAAGAAAGAAAGAAAAGAAAGAAGCGATTTGTGTATTTCAGTATTGGAACAGAACCTGGCAAATACCTTCAGCTGAGCCATGTTGGAAACATCTGTGCTTTCAGCCCACTGCGAAGCAAACCTCCCACACTGGGTAATTTGCTCTAACACGAGTTTCTTCCAATCTTCGGCAGTGTTTTCTCTACATCTTTCGACGGTGTTTGCTGACAAAGAAATGCCTTTTGGTTTGTCGACAGATCATTTACTGCTCATTGTTTCTGCCATTTTTCCTGCATCAGAAAGAATAAGTGTCTGCCCGTTGGTAGGTGTTTTTTGTTTCATGCTATCTTGCAAGAAACTTTAAAAGAGCTTTCCAAATATTTATCATTGCTTAGGGAAATAACTAAGAAGGACTGGGTTGAACAGCACAAAACTTTAAATATTGCTGGGAAAAAAGACTGCACAGGTTTCTCTTCAGTTCTGAAAGCTTAGTTTTAGACACCTTGCCAACCATGAGGATTGCACACTGCTGATGACTTAACAGCTCCAGGCACAAGGCACCTTGGGCAAACTTCAGCAGTAACCACAGAGTAGGGGAAATTCAAAGAGTTTTATTTGCTGAATTTTTATTTTAGGGGCTAACTTCTGGTCAGGTCTGTACCCTGAGCTTAGCCAGGAGTAATAAGGAATTCCCAGCTCTCCCTTCTGCTGTGGTTCACCTCCTCTGGTTTTCTGGGGTTCATTGCAGATTCCTTACACGAATCTTGTGTGAGCCACTCAGCCATTTTGGAAGATGAGTTTGGTTAAAACTAGATCATATAGGCCGAGCACTGTGGCTCACGCCAGTAATCCCAGCACTTTGGGAGGCTGAGGTGATCTGCCATCACCTGAGGTTGGGAGTTCGAGACCAGCCAGACCAACATGGAGAAACTTTGTGTCTACTAAAAATGCAAAATTAGCTGGGCATGGTGGTGCATGCCTGTAATCCTAGCTACTCAGGAGGCTGAGGCAGGAGAATCACTCTAACCCAGGAGGCAGAGGTTGCGGTGAGCCAAGATGGTGCCATTATACTCCAGCCTGGCCAACAAGAGTGAAACTCTGTCTCAAAAAAAAAAAAAAAAGAAAGAAAGAAAAAGATCATATAATCCATCAATCCACTTAGACGCACTAAACTCTAATCCTCCGCAATCCGCTGAAGGCTTGCAATCCAGAGTGGGTATTGCATCAACCCCTGGCCTGGGGCACCCAATTCCCTTCTTCTGGGACACCCAAGAACTGTGTGGAGTGGTACCTGCATGAAGAGTGAAGGCACCAGCATGGAGCTCAATATTAAACATGAGCTCTTGGGGCACCCACTGCCCAGGGCTATGGCAAGGCATGTGGTGAGCTGAGCAAACAGTAGGCGCTCAGGAGTGCCTAACGTCCCTTTAACCAAACCCCAAGGTCCAGGTGAGTTCTGAAGTGCTTAAGTACTGGGCAGGATGCCCAGGCTGAGCAACTCCCTGTGAGCAGGGGCGTCTCACTCCCTGCAGAGCACAGACCCCAGAGGGCACCACAGGTTCAGTCCCCACCAGACTCGGAGCCCCCTGTCCATCGAGTTCCCTTGAGCCATTGCCCCTGCACATATCCAGTGATTGGCACAGGAAGCCTTGTGATCCAGGGAAAGCAGCACACTCCCTGCAGCCTCTCAGGAGGACTCAAGGGGGATCCCAGCTGTGCCCTTCTGTCCTGGGTGCTGACGTTGCATCTGATCTTGTCCTGGCCCCACTGGTTCTAGGAACAGGCCTCCCCACCGGGTTAGCAACTGCATAACTGGCCTCTGCCCCTAGAGAAAGGCTCCCTGAATCTCAGCCTCCCAGAGGGGCTCCAGAGGCCTTCCGGAAGCTGTGTGAGATTTGCAGTTGCACCCCTTCATCTAAGGCGGCCCCAGGGTCTACTGACCACAGCTGACCACAGCTTCCACATTTACTGCCAGTGCGTACACCAGACCCCAACACCAACAAGGAACTGGAAGCTCCCCTTGATAGAGCCTTGCCACTAGGGATGCCAGTCTTTGCCAATGCACTTGGCATGGTGCCTGGGAACCAGCCACATGGCTCTTGAGCTGCCCTTCAAGGAGGAAACAGAAGCCCCCTGTCAAAAGATGAGGCCGCCATCCACCCTTGGCAGGGAGGTGGCCAGGCCCTGGTGCCCTGTTCTGGTACTCTTTGTTCACCAGATTTGCAAATTTGTTGTTATCAGCCAGCACGGTTTCCCCACCTCCACCCACCCTGTCTGGGCTCCTTAGAGTAAAGGAAAATTCTCCCCAAGGAGCTACCTTCAGACCTCTCCACACAGATTCCTGACAGCAGTCCCTGCAATGGTTTGGTTCCATAGGATCGTAGGAGCTTTTTAAAATTATTATTTATGCAAAATATAGACAAGGAAAGATACGATTTGACTGCACCATGTGACAGCTTCTTGGGGATTTGAGCTGCCTGCCGATCCAATGAACCAGCCATGAGCTGCTGCCAGAGGCTACGGGATCCTGGGTGGCAGCTGAGGTTGGGGAAGCCAGGAACCCATCTCACTCCCTTGCAACCTGATGAGCTCGTGCTGGACACACACCCAGCTTGGGACTGAACCGTGTAGCCCCCTGGGCACCTTGAACCTTGCACCAGGGTGCTGGGGAGGCTGGGGAGGAGGAGGCATTCACTGTGACCAATGGGGTTGCTTTATCTGTGGATGTGTTTATAGCTTTTATTTTATTTTATTTTGCGTGTATTTATTCTTTCTTTTTAATTTTATTTTATTTTTGAGACAGGGCCTAGCTCTGTCTCCCAGCCACAATCTCGGCTCACTGCAACCTCTGCTTTCTGGGCTCAAGTGACCTCCCAAGTAGCTGGGATTACAGGTGTGCACCACCATGCCTGGATAATTTTTGTATTGTTTATAGAGACAGGGTTTTGCCATGTTGTGCAGGCTGGTCTTGAATTGCTGGACTCAAGCAATACACCTGCCTTAGCCTCTCAAAGTGCTGGGACTGCAGGCATGAGCCACCATGCCCTGGCCACTTTTATTTTATTTTTAATTGATAAATAAAAATTGTATATATTTATGGGGTACAATGTGATGTTTCAATACATGTATACATTGTGGAATGATCAAGTCAGGCTTATTAGCATATCCACCCCCTCAAATATTTATTATTTCTTTGTGATGAGAACATTTAAAATCCCATCTTTGGCTGGGCGTGGTGGTTCACGCCTGTAACCTCAGCACTTTGGGAGGCCGAGGAGGACAGATTACCTGAGGTCAGGAGTTGGAGACCAGCCTGACCAACATGGTGAAACCCCGTCTCTAATAAAAATACAAAAACTAGCTGGGCATGGTAGCACACACTTGTAATCCCAACTACTTGGGAGGCTGAGGCAGGAGAACTGCTTGAACCCAGGAGGTATAGGTTGCAGTGAGCTGAGATAACGCCACTGCACTCCAGCCTGGGCGACAAAAGCGAAACTCCGTCTCAAAAAAAAAAAAACAAACCAAAACCAGTAAAATCCAGTCTTTCAACTGTTTTAAAATATACAATACATTATTATGAACTGTAGTCACCTTGCTATGCAACAGAACAGCAGAACTTATTCCTCCTACTAGCTGTAATTTTATACCCGTTGACAAACCTCTCCTCTTCCCCGTTCACCTCCCCTCTGTGCCTGGCTTATTTCACTCCATATAATATCCTCTCGGTTCATCCACGTTGTTGAAAATGACAGAATTTCCTGTTTTTATAAGGCTGACTAGTGTTCCGTTATGTAAATACACCATGTGCTAAAAATCCATTTATCTGTTTAGGAACATTTAGGTTATTTCCATATCTCAACTATTGTGAATAATGGTGTCACGAACATGGCAGTGCAGACATCTCTTCCGCATACAGATTTCAATCCTTTGGGTATGTACCCCGTAGTGGGGTTGCTGGATTATATGATACAGGTAATTCTCTTTTTTTGTAGAGATAGGGTCTCACTATGTTGTCCAGGCTGGTCTTGAACTCCTGACCTGAAACAGTCCTTCCCCCTTGGTCTCCTAGAGTAGAGTGCTGAGATTATAGGCATGAGCCACAACACCTAGCCCTCCAAGTAATTCTATTTTTAGTCTTTTGAGAAACCTTCATACTCTTATCCAAAATGGCTGTACTAATTTGCAATACTACCAACAGTGTATAATGGTTCCCTTATCTCCACATCCTTGTCAACACTTACTATCTTTCATCTTTTTTATACTGGCCAATCTAACAGGTGCGAGGCAATATCTCATTGTGGTTTTAATTTGCATTTCTCTGATGATTAGCAATATTGAGCACTTTTTCATATAACTGTTGGCCATTTGTATGTCTTGTTTTGAGAAATGTCTGTTCAAGTCCTTTGCCTTTTTAAAATAGGGTTTTTTTTTAAAATTATTGAGTCATTTGGGTTCCTTGTATATTTTGGATATTAGCCCTTTACCAGTGTATGATTTGCAAATATCTTCTCCCAATCTTCGAGTTGTCTCTTCACCCTATTAACTGTTTCCATTGCTGTTCACAAGCTTTTTAGTTTGATGCAATACAATTTGTCTATTTTTGCTTTTGTTGCCTGTGTTTTTGGGGTCATATTCAAGAAATCTCTGTCCAGACCAATGGCATGGAGCCTTTCCCCTGTGTTTCTTCTAGTAGTGTTATAGTTTCAGGCCTTGCATTTAAGTCTTCATTTTGAGTTGATTTTTGTATAAGGGGTGAGATAAAGTCCCCTTTTCATTCTTCTGTCTGTGGAGATCTAGTTTTTCCAAAACCATTTATTAAAGAGACTGTCCTTTCCCCATTGTCCAAGACCAGGTAAAGCAGCACATGCCTGTAATCCCAGCCCTCTGAGAGGCCAAGGTGGGAGGATCACTTGAGGCCAGGAGTTTGAGACCAGACTGGACAACATAGCAAGCCCCGTCCCTTTAAAAAAAAAAAAAAAAAAAATTCATTAGCTCAGCATAGTGGCATGCACCTGTAGTCCCAGCTACTCAGGAGGCTGAGGCATGAGGATTGTGAGAGCACAGGAGTTCAAGGTTACAGTGAGCTATGATTGCATCACTGCACTCCGACCTTTTTTATGCTCTCTTAAGTGGGGTTGTTTTCGTAATTTCTTTTTCAGACAGCTAGTTAGTATAAAGAAACACTACTGCTTTTTGTAAGTTGATTTTGTATCCTGCAACTTTACTGAATTTGTTTATCAATTCTAATGGTTTTTTGGGGGAACTGTTTAGGATATTTTACATATAAGATCATGTCAGCAAACAGAAACAATTTCACTTCATCCTTTCCTATTAGGATGCCTTTTATTTCTTTTTCTTGCTGAATTGCTCTGGCTAAGGTTTCCAGTACCATGTGCAACACAGCAGGCATCCTTGCCTTGTTCCTGATCTTGGAGGAGAAGCTTTCAACTTTTCACTGTTGAGTATGATGCTGGCTGTGGACTTGTCACACATGATCTTCACTGAGTTGAGGAACATTCCTTGCATACCTACTTTGTTGAGAGTGTTTTCGTTTTTGTTTTTGTTTATGTTTTTGTTTTGAGACAGAGTCTTGCTCTGTCGCCCAGGCTGGAGTGCAGTGGTGCGATCTCAGCTCACTGCAAGCTCCGCCTCCTGGGTTCACGCCATTCTGCCTCAGCCTGCCAAGTAGCTGGGACTACAGGTGCCCACCATCATGCTGGCTAATTTTTTTGTATTTTTAGTAGAGATGGGGTTTCATCATGTTAGCCAGGAAGGTCTCAATCTCCTGACCTCGTGATCCGCCCGCCTTGGCCTCCCAAAGTGTGTTGAGAGATTTTTTTTACCATGAAAGGATTGAACACTGTCAAATGCTTTTTCTGCATCTATTGAGATGAATATATGATTTCTTGTCCTTCATTCTGCTAATATGGTGACTCTCATTGATTGGCATATGTTGAACCAAACTTGCAGAGATAATTTTTTTTTTTTTTTTTTTTTTTGAGACAGAGTCTCACTCTGTGGCCCAGGCTGGAGTACAGTGGCACAATATTGGCTCACTGCAACCTCTGCCTCCCAGGTTCAAGCAATTTTCATGCCTCAGCCACCCTAGTAGCTGGGGCTTCAGGCGTGTACCACCATGCCTGGCTAATTTTTGTATCTTTAGTAGAGACAGGATTTTGCCATATTGCCCAGGCTGGTCTCAAACTCCTGGGCTCAGGTGATCCGCCCACCTCAACCTCATGCTGGGATCACAGGCATGAGCCATCATGTCCAGGCCATGGTGAATGATCTTTTTAATGTACTGGTGAATAGGGTTATCTAGTATTTTCTTGAGGATTTTTGCAACCATGTTCATCAATGATATTGCCTGTACTTATTCCTTCTTGCAGTGTCTTTGTCTGGCTTGGTATCAGAGTAAGCTGGCCTTGTAGAATGAGTTTGGAAGTATGCTCTCCTCTTCAGTTTTTGGGAAGGGCTTGATAAGAATTGGTATCAGCTCTTCTTTAAATATTCGGTAGAATTTAACCATGAAGTTTTCTCGTTCTGGGATTTTTTTGTTGGTGATGGTAGACTTCTAATTACTGATTCAATCTTCTTATTAGTTATTAGTCTGTAGTCTGTTCAGATTTCCAATTTTTTCATGATCCAGTGTTTAGGTTATATTTCTAGGAATTTATCCATTTCTTCTAGGTTGTGCGATTTGTTGGCATATAATTGCTTATAGTAGTCTCTTACGATCCTTTGTATTTCTGTTATCAATGGTAACAACTCTTCTTTCATCTCTGATTTTATTTGAGTCTTCTCTCTTTTTTCTTTATTAGTCTAGCTAAGGGTTTGTCAATTTTGTTCAGCTTTTTACAAACCAACTCTTAGTTTTGTTGATTTTTTCTATTGTTTTTCTAGTCTCTATTTCATTGATTTCTTCTCTGATCTTTGTTATTTCCTTCCTTCTGCTAACTTTGACCTTAATTTGTTCTTCTTTTTTCTAGTTCCTTGAGGCATAATATTAGCCTGCTTATTTGAGATTTTTCTTCTTTTTTGATATAGGCATTTATTGCTATAAACTTCCCTCTCAGAACTGCTTTAGGCTGGGTGTGGTGGCTCATGTCTGTAATCCCAGCATTTTGGGAGGCTGAGGTGAGAGGATAGGTTGAGGCCCGGAGTTTGAAACCAGCCTGGTCAACATAGTGAGACTCTATCTCTACAAAAATAAAAATAAATTATCCAGGTATGGCGGCACCTGCCTGTAGTCCCAGCTACTTGGGAGGCTGAGGTGGGAGGATTGCTTGAGCCCAGGAGTTCAAGGCTACAGTAAGCAGTGATTGTGCTGCTGCATTCCAGCCTGGGCAACAGAGTGAGACCCTATCTCAAAAAAACAAAACAAACCAAAGCTACCTTTGCTGCATCCCACACGTTTTCGTATATCGTGCTTCCATTTTTTGTTTGTCTCAAGATATTTTTAAGTTTCCCCTTTAATTTTTTCTTTGATTCAACAGTTGTTCAGAGAAGCATATTGTTTAATTTCCACATATTTGTTTATTTCCCATAATTCCTTCTGTTATTGATTTCTAGTTTCATACCATTGTGGTTGGAAAAGGTGCTTGATATGACTTCAATTTTTTTCTGTTTTTTTGAGGCAGGGTCTTGCTGTGTCGTCCAGGCTGGAGTGCAGTGGTGCTGATCACTACTCACTGCAACCTCGGACTCCCAGGCTCAAGCAATCCTCCTGACTCAGCCTCCCTAGGAGCTGGGAGTACGGGCATGCACTACCACATCCAGCTAATTTTTTTTATTTTTCATAGAGACAGGGTCTCTCTATATTGCCCAGGCTGGTCTCAAACTCCTGGGCTCAAGTGATCCTCACGCTTCGGTCTTTGAAAATGTAATTATAGAAGTGAGCCACTGTACCCAGCCATTTCAATCTTCTTAAATTTGTTAAGACTTATTTTGTGACCTAATATATGATATACCTTGAAGAATGTTTTATGCTCACTTGAGAAGAATGTGTATTAAGTTACTTTTAGGTGGAATGGTCTGTGTGTGTGTATATGTGTGTGTGTGTGTGTGTGTGTGTGTATGTATATATATATATATATGATCCATTTGGTCTAAAGTGTAGCTTAAATCCAATGTTTCCTTATTGATTTTCTGTTTGGATCTGTCCAATGCTGAAAGTGAGGAATTGCAATTCACTACTATTATTATGCTGTAGTCTGTGTGTTTCTTCAGATCCCTTAAGGTTTGCTTGTCTGGTTGCTTGATTGACTGACTGTAGGGATGGGGTTTTGCTGTGGTACCCAGGCTGATCTCAAATTCCTGGCCTCAAGCAATCCTCCCCCCTTGGCCTCTCAAAGTGCTGAGATTGCAGGCTTGCTTCATGTATTTAGGTGCTCCAAAGTTGGGTGCATATATATTTGTACTTGTTATATCCTCTTGATGAATTCGCCACTATAGAATGTCACTATACAATGACTTTGTCGCTTTTTACAGTTTTTCCTGTAAAGTATATTTTGTCTGGGCCGGGCATAGTGGCTCATGCCTGTAATCTCAGCACTTTGAGGGGGCCGAGGTGGGCAGATCACCTGAGGTCAGGAGTTCGTGACCAGCCTGGCCAACATGGTGAAACCCCATTTCTACTAAAGATACAAAATTTAGCCGGGGGTGGTGGTGCACACCTGTAATCCCAGCTACTTGGGAGGCTGAGGCAGGATAATCCCTTGAACCTGGGAGGTGGAGGTTGCAGTGAGCTGAGATCACATCACTGCACCCCAGCCTGGGCAACAGAGGAAGACTCCATTACACACACACACACACACACACACACACACAAAAGTATATTTTGTCTGAAATAAGTATAGCTACCTCTGTTCTCTTTTTTATCCCATTTGCATGGAATATCTTTTTCTATCCTTTCACTTTCAGTCTATGAGTGTCCTTTAAGGTGAAGTGAGTCTTGTGTAGGCAACGTATGTTGGGTCTTGTTATTTTATCCATTTAGCTACTCTGTGCCTTTTGATTGGAGAATTTAACTCATTTACATTCAGACTAATTATTGATAGGTAAAGACTTACTAGTACCATTTCGTTCATTGTTTTCTGGGTATTTTGTAGATCTTTTGTCGTTTCTTCCTTTTGTTTTTTTCCTTTGTGATTTGATGGCTTTCTATACTGCTATGCTTGGGATCTGTTCTTTTTAACTGTTGTGTATCTATCATAGGCTTTTGCTTTGTGGTTACCCTAAGGCTTACATAAGCCATCTTATACTTAACTGGTTATTTTAAGTTGACAACAACTTAACTTAGATCGCATATATAAACTTTATACTTTTACTTCTCCTCCCATTTTATGTTTTTGATGTCACAGTTTACATCTTTTTATAATTTGTATCTTTTAACCAATCACTGTAGCTCTAGTTGTTTTTAATAGTTTTACCTTTTAACGTTTGTACTGGATATATAAATGATTTACCTGCTGCCATTATGGTATTAGAGTGTTTTGGATTTGACAATGTACTTACTTTTACCAATGAGTTTTATACTTTCATATGTTTTCATATTACTACTAATTAACATCCTCTTCCTTCAGCTTGAAAAACTTTTAGCATTTCTTGTAAAGCAGGTATAAAACAAAAACTCTCTCAGTTTTTGTCGAGAAAGTCTTTATCACCCCTTCATTTTTTAGAGACAGAATTGCTGCGTATAGTATTATTGGTTGGCTTTTTCTTTTTTTTTTCTTTCAGGATTTTGAATATATCATCCCACTTCCTTATGGCCTACAAGGTTTCTGTTGAGAAGTATGCTGATAGTCATATTGGGGTTCCCTTATACATGATGATTCACTTTCCCTTGCTGCTTTCAACACTCTTTTTAACTACTGACAATTCGATTACAATGTGTCTTTGTGTGGATCTCTTTGGATTCATCTTATCTGGCATCCTCTGGTCTTCCTGGATCTGGCTTTCTATTTAACTCCTTAGGCTTGCAATGTTTTCTGCTGTTATTTCTTTGAATATGTTTTCTATCCCTTTCTCTCTCTTTCTTCTCCTTCTGGCATGCCAGTAATGTGTAAGTTGTAAGTATCTTAAGCTATCTTCAATCCTTTCATTCTTTTTGCTTCTCATATTAGATGATTTCCAGTGGCCTGTCTTTGAATTTATAGATTCTTTCTTCTGCGTGATCTAGTCTGCTGTTGATCCTCTTTTTCAGTTCAGTTATAGTATTTTTCAGCCCTATGATTTCCGTTTAGTATTTTAAATAATTTCTGTCTCATTGTTGAAATTCTCAGTTTGGTTTTGTATTGCTCTCCTGACCTTGGTAAGCATCTCTATGACCATTATTTTGAATTCAGTTAAATCACATATCTCCACTTCACTTGGTTCTTCACTGGAGATTTGTATTGTTCCTTTATTTGGAATATCATCCCCTGTTTCTTCATTTTCCTTGACTCCCTGTGTTGGTATCTTCGAATTAGATAGGACAACTACTTCCTTCAGTCTTGTGAGACTGGCCTCATGTAGAAGAATCTCACCAATCCATCTAACCTCAGATTTTAAGATGTCCCTCAAATCTTTGTGTTTGTCCAGACTGCTACCTCTGTTTGAGGTGGCCCCCTAGAGCTTGGGATGTACTACATCATGTTAGTACCCAATACCAGTAAGATGGCAGCCAGACTCTCTAGATGTAGCTGGAAATGTTGGATGTTGGATATGTGTTCCAGTTCCTTCTATCTTTACAGTGAAGCTGAGTGCAGGCATTTGTCTCCCACTTTCTCTGCATTAATCTGGGGTCAAAATCTGTGGCAAATGCCTGTACAGGCATTTGTACAGGCTGCACTCTCTGATCCTGGGGAGATAGCTGCTGACATTGGGCCCACCTCTTTGTTTTTTGTGGTCTGGGATCATTCAAGAATGCAAAGCCCCATTGAGTCCCACAGCTGGTAATTAAAAACAGAGTCCCTTAGGTGGGAGCTATAGAAGTTCTGGCACCTGGCACTTGGCCAAACTCCTTTCATGAAGAATGGGTAAGCCTGAATTTATCACCAGGGTGAGCCCAAGGGAAGGCTTATGAAGCACCAAGCTCTGGCTCCAGCTGTCGAAGGGCTCCTGTTCTGTTCCATTGCCTAGTTAGCTGCTTTATGCAAGTTCATTTAGAAGGCAGACCATCAAGTAGCCACTGGAAGTGTGTGCCGAGAGCCTCTTCTGGAGAGTGAACGGGAACTGCACATTCCTGCCTCTTTCTGCACTGCTCCAAGGGGGTGTAGCCCATGGAAGTGTTTACACACTCATTTAAAACCACTTCTTTGGCCGGGCGCGGTGGCTCAAGCCTGTAATCCCAGCACTTTGGGAGGCCGAGGCGGGTGGATCACAAGGTCAGGAGATCGAGACTATCCTGGCTAACATGGTGAAACCCCGTCTCTACTAAAAATACAAAAAACTAGCCGGGCGCGGTAGCGGGCGCCTGTAGTCCCAGCTACTTGGGAGGCTGAGGCGGGAGAATGGCGTGAACCCGGGGGGCGGAGCTTGCAGTGAGCCGAGATCGCGCCACTGCACTCCAGCCTGGGAGACACAGTGAGACTCCGTCTCAAAAAAAAAAAAAAAAAAAAAAAAAAACCACTTCTTTGTTCTGTGATCAAGGAGACTCACATATACCTGGTCCCTTCTGTTCACAGAGCTAAGAGGTTTAGGATCAAGTCCTTTGGGAGGTAGCTGTGAAAGTTGGGGAATTCAATTTTTGGTATAAACCCTTTCCAGGGACAAAGAAGGGGCTGTGTCTATCCTTCTCTGTGCTGCTCCTGGGAGATGAAGACCCTGGAAGTGTTTGTGCACCTGTATAAAAATGCTGCTTTCTTCCTGTGGTCTAGAGAGACGCATTTATGCCAGTCCCTTTGCCCCCAGAGCTAGGAGGTTTAGGATGCAGTCTTGCAAGTGGAAGCTATAAAAGTTGGGGTGCTCTATCTGAGGGAGAAACAGGGGGCTGTTCTTTTCAAGGCCCCTTCTCTGTACTGTTCCCAGAGGATAAAGCCACTGGAAGTGCTTGTATGCCTATATGAAACTGCTGCTTTGTTCCTGTGGTCTAGAGAGACTCACATGCGTCTAATCTCTGCTCCCAGAGCTGGTGAAATAAGAACCAAACTGTGGGGAACTTTAGAGTTAGGGTGCTATATTTAAGGCTCTAACCCTCCCCTCCACAGGGAGAAGGAAACTGGGGTGATTCCTTCCCAGCTGGATGGTGAGGTGCCCGGGGCCATGCCCGAATATGCCTCCACTCTCCTAACCATTCAAAGTGGCTTTCTCCGTTGCTCGACAGGTAGGGGTCTAAACTGGTCTCTGATTTTCTCTTGAGGAAACTGACCTGTGAATAGACCTATCTGGTGCATTTGTGGGTCGGGGGAGATTCAGGAGCTTCCTATTCCACCATGCTGCTTGGGGTTGGTTTATTTCTGCTACAGCAGAGTGCACTAGCTGTCAGGGAGCAGGGTGGCCTGAGTCAGTGACACAAAGTAAAATAAGCCACACTTGATAGTGGGGGAGTAGGAATGGCCAGGGGAACATGTGGGACAGCACCTCTAAGATGGGCTGTAAATGAGTGAGGGCTGAGAACCCCCAACCCAGGCAGATGGAAAGGAGGCCCCAGAGAGAAGCCCCAACATGAGCCACAATCCATGTCACATGAACAGCAGTAGGGATAAAAAGGGGTATTTGGTCTGGACAGGAGAAGGAACCTGTGGCTCACCTTGGACCATATGAAGAGGAGTCACAGGGGCAGGGGCCACACCAGGACACTAGGGTGTGGATTCCTGCTCATTCTAAGGACTCTGCAGGAAAGGCCAGGTCAGGACATAGCTGAGGTTTTCCCCAAGGGGAAGGGGTCTTGAGAAGTGGCAGTTCCTGCCCCTCATGGTTTTCCAGGCAAAGCTGAGTGACCGCCTGATGGAGGCTGCAGAGAAGAGCTGCTCTTCTCAGACGGGGATGAGTGCACAGCTGCCAAGGGCTCAGTTATGTGCCATCCATCGTGGACTCCAAAATGCAGTGACAAGTGAGCTTATAGAGCAAGGGCTACCTTGGGGTACATGGGCTGAGTTTTCCCTTGTCCTGAAACCTTCTAGAAGCAGTAGGAAGGAACTACATATAACATGATCGGTGGCCTGGGTTCTTCTCCATAAAATCCTCCCAAGGACAGCCTCTTATGGATCAATTGCTGTGCAGTGACTTAGACCCAGGAGGGCCACCTGCTGACTCCAAAGCCTAAAGGGTCTCAGTTTCTCAAGAAGCCTCCTTCGGCCAGGCACGGTGGCTCATGCCGTGATCCCAGCACCTTGGGAGGCCGAGGCAGGAGGATCACCTGAGGTTAGGAGCTCAAGACCAGCCTGGCTAACATGGTGAAACCCTGTTTCTACTAAAAATACAAAAAATTATCTGGCATGCACCTGTAATCCCAGCTACTCGCGGGGCTACGACAGGAGAATCCCTTAAACCCAGGAGGCAGAGGTTGCAGTGAGCCGAGATCCACCCCATTGCACTCCAGCTTGGGCAACAAGAGTGAAACTCTGTCTCAATAAAACAACAAAAACAAACAAAAAGAAAATCCTTTCACCCCCTGCAGGCTGCAGGGAGCTGATGGAAGTGTCCTATGGCCCCTTGCAAGGGGAGCACGAAGGGACCATAGGACACTTAGGATGCTAATCAAGAGAAACAGATTATAGTCCCTTCTGCTTCTTAATGGATGGTAGAAGGTGAAATTCGTATCTGTAAAAATAACCCTCTGCAGTGTCACTGGTTCAGAGGCCGTGGGGATGGGAGTAGGAAAGCTGGACTCTTGAGCCCTGTCCTGCCCTGTCCTGCTGCTGAATGTAGCTGAGAGCCCACCCATGGGGACAGAGACAGTGCTCAGCCTCTGGACAAGCCTGGAGCAGGCAGGGGGAAGGGGAAACGACTCTTCATAATCAATCCTGGGAAAGTGGGTTCCTCCAGCCAGCTTCTGGGAGAGGGGAGGAGCTCAGCAGGGGGAGGGAGGAGAGAAAGAGACAGTAGATCTCAGCAGCTGATGGGCCATACCCCCTCTGGTGCCCCGAAACTTCAGCAAAGCCTGCGACCCACCCAGGATTGTGTGGATGGGACCCGGGGAATGTGAATTAGGGTGCTGCCCCCATGGGGGGCGTGGAGGTGGGAAAGAACCAGCCCACCCAAGGGGCCATGTGGAGAAACCTGATCTCCCCCACAGAACCTGCCCCCCGAGGCATTAGCCTATGAAGGACTCTGGGCTTCCAACCTATTTGGAAATTTAAAATTTTTCAGCCATTTAAAAATACTGTATCTATGGCACTTACCAGCTGAGCCCCCACAGGGTCCTGGACATCAGGGCCAGCATAGAGACAACCATAAGGGTGGTGGAAACTTAAATCTGGGCTCCCTGGAGCTAGTTAGAATGGCCTGGGGCTCAGGGCTGTTCAGTGGCACTAGACGCCATGTGCCCCTTTCTGGGTACTCCAGAAATACCAGGGCCACTAAGCTGGAGCTGGGCTCAGCCCCCACATTCGCCAATGTCCCCTCTTTGACCCGAGGATGGGAAGCTTAGGCACAAACCCACCTCTCTGCTGGCTTCAAATCCTTCCTGAATCTGTACAGAGGTGGCGCCCACAGGGTCCCCAGGGCTGAGGGGCACCCCCAACATCCTAGGCCCTGAGAACTCTGAGGCAAGCTCGCAGCCAAGGTGGGGGAGCTGTGCAGACCTGGGGAGGAAAGAGGGGGGCAGGCATGCCGATCCTTCATCGTGGCAGCTGCAAGCCAGCGCTTGGGCACCCCTCACCTCTCATCTGCTGATGGCAACACTGGAGACCATAGAGGGCTCCTCCCTTGCCAGGGTCACCTGGCAGTAACCCCTGGGCTCAAGGCCTGATCACAAAGCTTTGGATGACAGAAGCAGGACCTGGTGCAGAGGCCAGCCCCTGAGGAAACTGCTGGGGACAGCATCGCCTGCTCAACTTGGGTACACAGGTGGAATCTGGAAGATTTTTTTTTCTCAGGTTTTTTTGTTTGTTTGTTTGTTTGTTTTTTGAGGCAGGGTCTCAGTCTCACCCAAGCTGGAGTGCAGTAGCGCAACCATGGCTCTCTGCAACCTCTGCCTCCCAGGATCAAGTGATCCTCCCACCTCAGCCTCCCAAGTAGGTGGGACTTCAGGGGCATGCCACCATGCCCAGCTAATTTTTGTATTTTTTGCAGAGATGCGGTTTTGCCCATATTGCCCAGGCTGGTATCTAACTCCTGGACTCAAGCGATCCACCTGCCTCAGCCTCCCAAACTCCTGAGATTACAGGCCTGAGCCACCTCGCTTGGCTAGACGCCTGGAAGTTTAAGCACAGCTGTAAACCATCCCAGCTCCTTTATTTCCCTGCTCTTAAGTGCTTGGCCGAAGGCTGCTTTCTGTCATCCCAGTGAGCTGTGCCCGCTGTGTGGGAGAACCCGCCCTTGGGGATGGATGGAGCCAGCCCAGCAACAACCCGCCCCTCAGCCACTTCTAGAATCACCCAGGAAGGGCCTTCACAGCCGGGCTGATGTCCCCTCACTGAACACAGGGGAAACGGAGGCCAGGCAGGTAGCTATGCTGAGCTCATTCTCATTCCTCGACCCCAGTAGAATCACAGTCTTCGACAGCCCAATGCGGATCCTAGGATGGGGCCTGGTAGACAAATAAATGGCTGGGACTAGGCCACGTGCCTGGTCTCCCAGCGGAACACGTGATGCACCCATGCTGACACCTGCTGACATCCGAGCTCCACAAGACCCTGACATGAGCAGTGTGGCCTTGGGGAACATGTGGCCCATCTGTTAAAGGGGCTCCCTGCCGCTCTGTCCATCTCATTGGGGTGCAGTGGGGATGCTCCTAGGGCCTGTCTGAAAAAGCAGTTTGGGAACTAGCAGGTGATGCACAGTGCTGCCGGGCATCAGGCCACTTGCTCTGGACCAGCCTGGAAGCCAGGAACTTCATGTCTTTTCCCAGGCACTTCGCTGCACCCATCCTCACTGCATCCTCAGCAGGGCACAGAGGGAAGGGGCCTGGCCCCAGGAGTGTCCCAGCCTCATTGCATTTCCTGAGCTGGGCAGAAGGGACCCCTGTCTGCTGGTTTTGCTGGCTGCTCACCCTACAGGCTCCCCTGATGCTGAGGCCTCCCCTAAGCTGGTGTGGACACAGGAGGGATTGATCATGGGTAAAGTTGGGAAACTGGAGGAGTCTGGGGTGAGGGCAAGAGGGCTGGGCCTGCAGATTCCAGTTCCAACCAGGATCCCAGGTCAGAGGGACGGGGTGGGTCTCGGGGTATAGAGGGTCCCAGACACCAGGCCCCACCCAGGAGGGTGGCAGGAAGAGGACTGTTTTTCTGCTCCAGCTGCCCAAGGGACACGTGTGTGCCCAGCTCAAGAGGAAAGGTCTGGAAACAGCACCTGCATGGGGCCTGGGGTCCTCCAAGGAGCACACGGTGAAGGAGCCCTTGACAGGCAGCTCTGAGCCCGGCTTGGTGCCCAGGACTGAGCCTCTGCAGTCTTCCCTGACACATCGGAACCCAGTGTCAGCCTCCTGCAGACTGGGAGGAAGGGCCCTGCCCCATCCCGGATTGGCCACTCCTGTGGGTATCCTTCTCAGTTCCAGCCTCCTCCACAGGACCACGCATGGCTGTCCTGCCCAAGGCTCAGATGACAAGGACTTCTTAAAGGTGTCTGAAGGCTGGGGACAGGGTGCAGGCAGGCGTTGTCTGAGCAGAACGACAAGAGCTGGGCTGGCAAGAAATTCACCACTTCCATTCAAGAGATGGGGATGGCCACACTGGGTGGTGCCCAGGGACGGGTTAACCCCGCTAGGCCACCCCCGAAGGAAGAAAAGCAGACCTGGGAGGAAGGGCAGGCGCCTGCTGGTCCCCCTCAGTGCAGACTCGGGATCCCTGAGTGGGGCCGCCCGATAGGAGAATTCCCCCTCCCCCTGCCACCCCTCCACGATCGGGCAGGGCCAGTCGGCAGCCTCCAGCCTGGGCAGCACTCCCTGCCTCTGTCCACCCTCCTCATGCCAGGAGCCTATCATTCCTACCAGTCCTCTGCTTTCTGCACCCCAGGAGCCTGCCTCCACACTGGAGGAGAGGCTGAGCTGTCCTGTGGGCCGGCCCCACCTCCATGTAAGTGTGGGTCACTATCCCCTTTCTAGAGAGGCTGAGGCCAAGGGCCAGGCTGAGACAAGGCAGAAGCTTCTCCTACTTCAGACTTGCAGGGGACATAAGTCCCAGCATCACCCTGGAATGTGGGTCACCAGGCCATGAGACTGAATTAGGGGTGCCCCAGAACTGGGCAGGAAGTCCCAGGCAAGGCTTTGGGGGAGGGCGGCTGGGCCAGGGAAGTATTGCCGGTTGGTGGAAAAGATAGAAGAGTCCAGGAGGGCTAGACACAGGCGGCTGAGCCAGGGCAACCAGTAGACAAGAAGGTCCTCTCCAGGGTCCCGGTTGTGCTAAGCGCCCTAGCCTCCCTGCAGACGGCTGTCTCCAGCTCCGCCTGCCCTGGGGACTCGTGAAGAGGCCAAGGCAACCATACAGTGATTTATTGACCAGACTTTGCAGCAAGAACACAGCGAAGGTGGGTCCATACAATCCAGCCTGGCAGAGGGTCTGGCCCCCTTAGAGCAGAGTCTGGGGACCCCAGCATATTTCCCCCACAGCCCCCGGAAGTCCAGCCTCATCCCTGCTCCAGGCCCCTCCTGAAGTGAGGGGCAGCAGGGAGTCTGGGTCCTGGAGGGGCTGGAAGGCAGGTGGTGCCCAGAGCGGGGCTGGCACCGGGTGCATGCCTGCCCCGGTAGCCGGCAGGAGGTGATTCGTGCGGGAGCGGTGGGGGCGTGCAGGCGGGCAGCCAGGCTCACCACACGGAACACTTGTGGGCAGGGTTCATGGGCGTGTCCTTGGGACAGTGGAAAGCCCGGCCAAACTCCTCAAACTGGGACACGCTGCCCAGAACCCTGGGGTGGGGAGAGACCCACACAGTGAGGGGCCCTGCAACCACCCCAATCCCAGCAAACGAGTGAGTTTTATTCCTTCCCGTGCTCCCGATCCCACCCCAAACACAAGCAGCTGACGAGGCCAGGCGGGCAGCTGGGCATACCTGTAGTGCTCAGGGGCATGCTTGTCGGTCAGCACCTGAAGGTAGATGGACTGAGACCGCCGCTTGATGCACCAGTTCTGGGTCCAGGAGCCAGGTGGAGGGGGGGAGGGGGAGATGAAGCCAGGCATCCACCCCCTAGCCCCCCACCCAGGACGCAAGGCCATAGGCCCCCTCAGCACCACAGGGCCATCACCTCTGAGGGGACAGGTAATGAGAGACAGGCTGGCCATGCGAGGCCTGGGCAAGGCAGAGCTGGGACTGACCCCGGATGCTGTGTCCCCACCCCAAGGCTCCCAGTCCAATCCCCCACCCCGTCCACCTGGGCAAAGGCAATGAAGAAGAGCTGGTCGTGTGTGTACTTGAGCCGGGGCAGTGGGTGCTCTGGGCCGTGCTCCCGCACCCACTTCTGATAGGCCTGGGGACAGAGAGAGCATGGACCTGCTATGTCCACCCACCCTGGGCACTGCTTCCTCTCTGTCCTCCATCCAGGTAGCCCTCCCTGCTCTCCCTGTGAAGGCAGGCCTGTGAATCCTTCCTCTTCCAGTGGACCATGTCCCCAGCACATGCCCTGCCCCACCCCAGGCCAGAGCTCAGCAGGGTGGGCAGGGAGAGGCAGCTCTGTCCCTCATCTGGAGTCCTCATCAGCCCCCGCCCCTCCCGCAGCTGGGGTGGAGCGCAGGCAGGCGGCTCACGTGGTAGGCCAGCTTGAGGCCACCCATATCTGCGATGTTCTCCCCAAGCGTGTGTTTCCCGTTCACCTGCCGGGAAGGGAAGAGGACAGGGGGCTGCTTGGGGCCCAGCTGGCCTCCCTTGGGCATTGATACCTTGGGCCCCAGCCCCTAATTCCCACCACCCCTCTCCTTCCCTTGCCCAGAGAGTTTGAGGGGGGGCTCCAACTCTACTCCTTCCCCCTAAACCCCTTGTCCTCCGTAAGTCTACAGACACTCATTATGTGTCCACATGAGTGTGCGGGAACCAAGTGTGTGTGCAGGGACCTGGGCACAGGTTTTGTTTAGACATGTGCATGTGCACAAGGGTATGCGTGATGCTCCCAGCCCGTGCCCCACCAGGCCTGAGGGGCACAAGGGGCAGGTGGGGGGTCTCACCCGCTGGTTGTAGACAGTGAAATTGTCATAGAGACGGACGATGCACTCGGCCTTTCGCAGGAAGTGGGTGTAGGAGGCCTCAGTCCACCAGTGCAGCAGGTTCCCTGAGCGGTCATACTGGCCCCCTGTGGGCAGTGCAGCAGGATGAGACCCACTCTCACTCTGAGCGCCCTCCCCTTCCCACCCACCAGCCCCAGTTAGCCCATCCCCTACCCTGCCTCTCCACTGCCTGTCCTGCCCCCTCCCAGCCATCCCCTCGGGCCCCAGCAGGCCTCACCCCAGTCGTCGTAGCCGTGGGTCAGCTCATGTCCAATGATGGTACCGATGCCCCCGTAGTTGAGAGACCTGGGCCCACAGCAGCAGCATCAGGCCCTAGCCCTCAGCACCCTCTGAGAGCCCCATGCTGCTGCCCAGGCCCCGGATGTCCCCTGGCCAGGCCAGGAGGTAGCCCAGGGAGGCCACAGAGGCATCCGTGTGGTCCAGGGGCACTTGTGTCTCAGCTTCCTCATGGGCTGTGTGAATGCCAGTGGAACCTATCCAGCCGCTTTTAGGAAATCCCATCTAACAGAGCTGGCTGGGCGGTGAAACAGGGCTGGAGGAGACAGGAGGGAAACGGAGGCACCCACGAGGGGGTTTGGCCTCCGACCTCATCGTTAGTGTTGCGCCACCTTTGAAACATCGAAATGAGCCTCAAACAAGTAAGGAAGACCCCAGGAAGTTACAAATAACAAACCTACACATTTTTCTAAATAACCAAGGATGCAGTAGGGAGCCAGGGTCCACAGCTGTCCTGACTCCTGAACCCAGCTGGGTCTGGGGCGATTGGAGCCACAGTACACCGACACACACCTGGTAGACAAGGTCTGCATGCCAGCCCTGCCCTCAGCCACAAACAGGGCAAGCTATGTACTCACTGTGGGAAGTCAGGGTCATACAGGGTGGGCTGCAGGATGCCCGCGGGGAACACTACAAGAAGGGGGTGCTCAGTGGGAGACACACCCACTTTTAGACCCTGCCCCGCCCAGTGTAGGGACACATCCCCTTACCCATTTGGTTCTTGTTGGGTAGATAGTAGGCATTGAGCGCCTGTGGCGGGAGTAGCCACCTGTGGAGGGAGGCTGGGGTGAATGGGGGGCACACACTCCCTCCCCCACTACCCTCACATCACAGCTTCCTCATCAGCCATCTCCTGACGGTCTGGGGGTCACCCTGCCGGCCTCCACCCCATGCCCTGTGCTGGCCTGTGTGCCCCCCCATATCTGCATGGCTGTGAGATGATTTGCCCCACCAGCTCCTGCCCTTTCCCCACAACCTTCTCTGACCCCCAGCTCTGGACCAGGTACCCACGTGGACTTGTCCACCTCCTGCCGAATCTTCTTAACTGAGAGCTGGATGCTGAACCGGATGCTGTTCAAGATGTTCTTGAAGTAGGTCTTCTCGTGGACCTCAAACTGCAGGAGGCATGGGCGGCACTCAGCCACAGACAAGGGCAGGGCTACCTGCAGACTGGGCGACATCCTGGCCATGCAGGCCACCTGCCCTCCTGAGTGCCGTTAGTACAGGGGCTGTGGATGGGCAGGGCAGGCAGGGTCAGGGCCCACCTCATATTCCTTGTCCACAGCATCAGGTTTCAGCAGGAAGTCTGGGTAGCCGACCATCACCATCATGTACTGGAGCTGCAGGCCGAGGGCAGGTGAGGGTGGCACGGGGCTTCAGGAGACAGCCTCCACCCCATCCTACTCACCAAGGAAGGGAACACTAGGCCAGCCTGGGAGTGGGCTTCACAGTTGGGGAGGCAGGCCTAGTCAACTCTAGGAAGCCCTTTTTGCCCCTTTTGTTCTCTTTCACTGGCACACAGTAGGTGCTCAATGTATATAGGACCAACCAATGGCACAGGGTCCCCTCACCTTGGCCCGAGCGGCAGCCCTGGTCTCAGCATCCATCCAGTCCAGCTCCTCCAGCCGCTGGCCCAGGATGTACTTGATGTCTTCTACCAGCTGCTGCACCTGCAGGGTCAGAGGTCAGGGAGCAAGGGTCAACCCAGCAGCCTTTCACTCTGGTCCATCACTCCTGGCAGGAGGGGTACCCCTGTCTTTAAGCACCACTTTCTAAGCCCAAACCTCAGTTCTGAACACCAAGAGGATACTTTGGAGGTGGGGATCCAGGCCCTGCACCCCCGAGGGCTCACAAGACAGAAGAGGAAACTGCCCCCGCAATGACCACGGACATCCCTAAGGCCACGCCTCCCGAGCGTGCCTGAGAAGGAGGGCTGGGGCCTGGCCTAACATGTGGGGCTCCCCATGTTAGGACCATGGCCTCGGGAGGGCTTCACCCTCAGTTCAGCACCATCCTCCCCACCCAAACAAGGGCAGCCCACCTTGGCTTTGCTGGCAGCTGAGAAGTGCTCGTGTACAAAGAGGGCACCAAGCGCCATGCCAAAGTGGCGGTTGGCCTGGCCCAGGCAGACCCGGGCCAGCTCCTGTGGCTTGTCGCTGCCCTCCATCTCCCGTGCCAGCTCATGCAGCGCCTCACGGAATGGCGGGGACAGATGCTCACTCAGGACCACCACCACGCGCCACACCAGGTAGTTGTGCAGGACCCTGGGGGCCAGGTGAAGCCAGTGGGTGTCCAGACGGACATGCATGTGGGCCACCAAGGGCACCACCCCCACCTGTGCCCCCCAACCTGCGGCTGGACCCAGGACCCAGACAACCCCACAAAGAAGGGACAGGGGGTCATCCCAGATATGCAGAGCAGAAAATGTAAAGCCCACCCAGCAGATAGGTCCAGCATGCAGGGGAAGGATCTAGTGGCCGCTGGGCAGAAAATGCCAGATCTGCAGCCATACCGGCGGGGTGTGGAGCGGATGAGCTGGGACACCTGCTGCATGTAGTCTGTCGCCAGCAGCACCACCTCCTCTTCCTCTGAGAAGTCCTCCTGGAAGATCTGGCCTAGCAGCCACTTCCACCGCAACTGTGAGGCCAAGGACAAGGACAGTGAGGCTGGGGGTGGCAGGGGCCACAGAAGACAGGGAGAGGGGCAGAGAGAGGCAGCAAGGGGACATAAGAGTCCATGGCCAAGGAAGGGTTTGCCCATCTCTGGGGAGAGATGACCCTGTAGTCCCAGCAGCAGCATTGCCCCCAACCCTGCCTGCCCACGAGGACTGGGCCACACTCACATGGGGGGTGATCTTCTGCAGCTGCCCCAGCGTCACCTTGTTGTACATGGAGCTGACATCTCGCCGTAGGTCATCATACTCTGACACAGTGATCTGTTGGGAGAGATCACAGCTGACCCAGCCGTGCTCCATGATGCCTTCTCTCAAGTCCAGGGCAGCCGCCAGCCCCGGTCTGCTCACGTTGGCCAGTCGCTGCTCCACCTGCAGGATCTCCTGGGCCTTCTGTTCCACAGCATCTGCACCCAGGAGGCTGAGCACTCGCTCCATGAACACCCTGTATGCTGCCAGAATCTGCACCAGGGGAGGGGGCTCATCCAGGGACAGAGACAGGCCTAGCCTGGATCCACCCCTCCTGGGGCCCCAGGCCTTCCCTGCCTCCCCATCCCATGCCCCAGCACCTTCTCACTCTCCTCATCCTGAGCTAGGTACAGGGTCCTCTCTGGCAGGGTGAGCCCATCCTGGTCAATCTGGGGAGGGAGACAGGGTCCAGAGGTCAGAGGTCCACACCTCAGGTTCCCTAAACAAAGGGAATTCCCACTCCAATGCCCAGAGAGCAACCAGACATCCATGAGTACAGTCCCAGAAGCACGCAGACCCCAGCCCCTCTTTCCACCAGGACGAGATGGCCAAAGCCCCATCCCTGACTGTCCCAGCCTACGGGCGCCCAGTCTTACCCCTGTACGTCTGCACTTTCCTTATCTGTCAGGGGCATTCCTAGTTCCCCCACTGACAGTTGGGACCCCTAGTTTCGGGGCCAGCTCAAGCCCTTGCGGAGATGTCAACCCAGCCCACCGGCGCGCCCCTCCCTCCTGGCCCTCACAGCCTGCCAGAGGGCTGGGAAATTGCGGCTCCCGCGGCTCCTCTAAACACCGCAATTACTCCCAGGGAAATTACTTGCGCCCTCCTCCCGCGCTCTGCCGCGGTGCGCTCCCCTCCCCTCCCCTCTCCTGCTCGCCTCTCCCCTCCTCTCCTCTCACGCACCCGCCTCCCGCGCACAGGGACCCCTGGGCAAAGCCACTGCGCCCCGGATCCGCGGCCGCCGGCAGGGCGCTCGGGTGGTGGGGAGGGCACTCACGCGGATGACGTAGCGCGAGGAGTTCCTGTCGTCCAGGCTGACCGTGAGCGAGAAGAGCGCGGCGGCGCTGTACACGCCCTGCGCCTTGTACAGCAGCCGGTTGAGGTCCCATGGCGCAGCGACCCCCGGACGCTCCTCTGCGCCGCCCAAGTCCCAGCCCCCGCAGTCCTCGATTACCTCCAGCATGGGCCGCGGGCCCAGTCGCTCGATCTCGTGCATGTCTAGGCAGGAGCGGAAGAAGGCGCGCACCTTGCGCTGGGCCGCGCCGCCGGGCCCACCCCCGGGCCGCGCCAGCAGGCGCCGCAGGCGCTCCTCGTTCTGCTCGCCGATGGCCGCGATGGTGCCATAGGTGAGCTTGTCGTCGGGGATGGCATGGCGCCGCAGCCAGCCACCGCAGGCGAACGAGTAGAAGTCTTGGCATGGGTCGATGCTGGCGTCCAGGTTGGCGGCTAGGAAGCGAGCGGCACGCGCGAAGGCCTTGCGCTCAGGGCAGCCCTCGGGACAGGCGCCGCCGCCGGCAGCGACCGGGCCCAGGTACTTGAGAGCCAGCATAGCCGCCAGGATGGCACAGAGGCCGGCGGCGAACACCAGCCCCGACAGCAGGCACACCTCGCGCCGGTTCCAGCGCGGCAATCCGGACCGGGCCCCGGTGGCGCTGCGCGCAGCACCCAACGGGAAGCCCGGGGGCAGGGAGGCCCCGCGCGCGCCCCCCGCACCGCAGCGGCTCACGTACTTGACCTCTTGGAACTCATCGTAGTGCGCTGTCAGCGAATACGGGGGCTCCATGGCGCCGAGGCCGCTGGGGTGCAGCCCTGGGCCACCTGGGCTACGGGATGCGCGTGGCCGCCGGCCTCCTCGTGGGCCTCCGCATGGCCCCGGGGCCGCAGCTGCGGGAAGGGCAGAAGCTGGCTCTGGAGGCGCCGCAGCCGGATGGGGCTCAGGGGCACCGCGAGGAGGCACACAGGCCTGGGTGCAGAGGCCCCAGCCTTGGGCCTCATTCACTGCGGAAACCAGGGATTAGGGGGGCTCGGCGGGGCCACCACCCCCGCGTGCACAGTGTAGTCTTCTCCCCTGTCCCCTCCCTGCGCAGGCTTGAGAGCCGCAGGGTTGGGAGGGCTCTTATTGGAAGCAAGAGGCGCCAGGCAAGGGGCCTGGCACGTAGTGGGCCTTCATTGAAAGGTCGTCCCTCTTCCCTTCGCCTTTCTTTCCCACGACCTGCCCCAGCCAAGGCCGGGTGGGGTGGGGGAAGGAGCGGAGGCTGGAGTGAGGAGGTGCAGTCAGGGGCGCGTCTATGCGGCACTTTCAGCTCTCCGCTCTGGACCCAGACGCTCGGCAAAGCGGCCAAAGAACCAAACTTTGTCCTCGTGGAAGTCCGCGGGGTTGACCACGCCAATCCCGCTCGCTGGCTCCTTCTGCTCGGTGGCCCGACGGCCCACTCGCCCCTTCCCTGGAGGCGCGCGCCAACGCCCCAGGGTGGCGAACACACAACCCACCCCTGGACGGCCCTGATGGAGAAGCCGAGACGGGTGCCCTCCCCCGACTCCCACCATCTCTGTCCCCGCCCCGAGCCACTCCCGGCTTCAACAGGTTCTCCCCAGAACCCAAACTTGGGCGAAGTTTCACCCCCGGCGGGGAGCGAGCTGGCCGGCGAGCCCCGAGCCCTGGCGCTGTGCCGCGCAGTCCGCGGAGCCCGAGAGCCGAGCCCGGGAGCCGCAGCCGCAGCCGCAGCCGGAGCCGCAGCCGAGAGGACGCAGACAAAGCCGGGAGGCTCCGCGCAGTGGCGGCGGCGGCGACGGAGGTGGCCGCGATGGTGGCCTCAGCGACAGGGACTCGGGCGCCACTTACCCGGCAGGTGCGCGCCCGAGCCGGCGGTGACAGAGCGGGTCGGGCCCGAGCAGGGGCCTGAGCCGGAGCGGAGTGGAGCTGAGCCGGCGTCCGGTGTCTCCCAGCGCCCGCCGCCTCCTCTGCCGCCGCGCCGAGCCCGCCGCGCCGCCCGCCTGCCGGCCCGAGGGAGGGGGCGCGCGGGCGGCTCCACCCTCCTCCGCCCGCCCCGCGCGCCCCTCCTTCCTCCTGCGTCTCTCGGGCCACCTGGCAGCGGGGCCGCAGCGCGGACGTGGGTCGGCGGCCCGCGGAGACGGGTTCCCGGGGGTCGTGCGCGGGCTGCGGTCTGGGACTCCGGGTCCAGCCGCATTCCAAGACGAGTGAGGGCAGCGAGTACTGCCGTGAGGGGTTCCCTCCGATCTAGTGTCCCCACTCCCAGCCGCCCACTAGCCCCTGGTGAAGGGAGCTCAGTGGGGACCCCTGCAAGAAGAGGGCTTGCAGCCCCCTTCCCCATCCTCCCCAGCCGTGGCTA